>NW_024351543.1:7584533-7672275 GCF_902729225.1 Pteropus medius
CAGGTCTGCTGCCTGTAAACACGCTTGGGGCCCCATGGAAACCACACACTGAATGGAGGGAAAGCAGACCATTCACTTCCCTCTTATTCCACTGCCCCACTTCCTCCAGGCACCTTGCCTGGTGTCCCTTGGGCTCAGGGCCAGAGTGTGTTTGTTCGGCTGCCCTGGTCACCCGGGAATGGGGTGGGCTCAGGTCCCAGGCCTGTCCTCCAGCTGGTCATTCTTTCTTTCGAGAGTTACTCTCTCTGATGGGCTAAGGCAGGATTAGAGGCTTCAGGAGGAAGAGCATGCCTCAGATCATAAAAGGAGGGGTCGCTGACACCTGGCAGATCTCCGAGGCTGCCCGTCAGGGCGCTGTGGGATGACGTGCCACCTGTCCCCATCCCTCCACCCTCAGCCACAGAAGCTTCCCGGTCTCCTGCTGATCAAAAAAGGGAAGGGGCTTCCAGCCAATTTAAGTCTTTGAGGGCAGCCCCATGACTGGGGTGATTGCTTTTATTTCCCTGCCCCCAACCAGAATTGCATCTAAGTCACCACAAGGATATGTTTTTTTCTGTCTCCATGTCACTGATTTCCAGTATTCTAAAATCAAAGAAATTCTTTGTGCAGTCTAACTGAAATCTTTTCCGCAGCAGGCTTGATAAATTATGGGTTGTTCTGGGTTCTGGAAGCTAAAGTCTTACCTCCTTTATATAATAAACCATCAGGAAAAAAAAAAAAAACACTATAATGACACATAAGGAAGTCAAGCTACCTTTGGGGGAGATTGGGATTAGAATGAAGAGAAGCTTCCAGAGCGAGTGAATGCTCAAATTCTCTTTCTCCACCTGGGTGGTGGTATAAGGAGCTAACCTGAATATATCCTGTTACTAAAATGTCTATTTTGTAGTCTTCTACATTTGTCTTATAACATCTCAATTTAAAAGGAAAAAAAATTAAATGGGAAAACATCAGCAGTGATTCTGTCAGTGCCAGTCAGTCATGTCATCGCGGGCCCCCTTGCGATGGGCTTTTCTTTGAAACGAACAAGCCCAACTCCTTTAGTACGTCCTGCAAGATTCAGGCCCCCTGCACCAGATGGTTAGCCAAATCCTGTGACAATTGTCTCCAGTGAGCCTTTCAGGCCAGGTGCTGCTAGACCACTTGAAAGGACAGAGAGCTCAGACTCCCTTGAGCTTCCAGAATAAGTCGTATGACTGTTTTGTGCTTGCTTACGAATAAATATCTCTATATAGAGAGAATTTGCCCTAGATTGCCTTTCATGGTAAGCTGGTGGGTGGGGGGTGGGGGGCCCATAGCCCTTACCTACACCTAAAGGCGGGAGGGTACTGATGTTCACCAAAATAACCTAAGAATCAGGCGGGACCTGGTTCATCTCAGCCTGGAACTTAGTAACTTTTCGATGTTAGCTTTGTGATTCTCTCCATTACCATCGCTGTCGAGGGGAGAGAAGCGTGGTGGCAGGGAACATGGAATGTGAAGGAAAAAGAGGAAGGAGGAGAGAGAAGCAAGGGCAGGTCACCCTCGGAGTTTGGCCTTTAGTAAGACATTAATTCATCAGCTTCGTATTTGGTCCTGCTGTGAAGAGGGATAAATAAATAAACAGCTAGCCAGGCTGATGGAGGCCACCCTCACCATTCTACACTGCTGTGCTGCAGAAGGTTTGCCCATAATTCTCCAGCTAACCTTCCCCCTTCTCTTTTTATTGGCTGCCTCCTCCAAGTGGTCTCCTTAATTATTGTGATTTATAAGGAATATATATTTCTCGTATATATTTGGCCTTCATCTACAGTTTCTAGCTCACAGCTCCCAAATCTTTGGAATTTCCTAAGTGATGACAGCATAAAGGTGTCTTTGGTTATTTAATGAGGCGACTTTTGAAAGCACCTAAAGATGGGAGCTGGTTGCCAGGGGAGCCAACCTCGTGATTAGAGGATTGGAACTTTCAGTCCCCCCTGCCTACCCACCCACTCCCAACACACCACCTTTAGGTTGAATCAGTCACCAGTGGCCAATGATTTAATCAATCATGACGATGTAATAAAGCCTCTTTAAAAACCCAAGAGGACAGAGTTTGGAGACCTTCCAGGTTGGTGAACACATGGAGATCTGGGGAGAGCAGCACCCCTAGAGAGGGCGTGGGAGCTCTATGCCCTTTCCCCATACCTAGCCCTATGTATCTCTTCCATCTGGCTGTTCCTGATTTATATCCTTTTCTAATAAAGTGGTGATATAGCAAGTAACATGGTTCTCTGAGTTCTGTGAGCCACTAGCAAATTAATTGAACATAAGGAGGAGGCCATGGGAACCTCTGATTTATATAGCCAGTTGGTCAGAAGTACAGTTAACAACCTGGACTTGCTACTGGCATTCTGGGTTAAAGGGGGTCATTGGAACCCACAATCTGTAGCCAATTGGCCAGCACCTGAAGTGGGTGGGGTGGGGGGGAATTGTAAAACTGAACCCTTAACCTGTGGAATCTGATGCTATCTCCATGCAGATAGTGTCAGAATTGAGTTGAATTCTTGGACATCCTGCTGGCATCCAAGAATGACTTGCTGATGTGGGGGGCCTCCATACACATGCTGGAATTGGGTCCAGGAACCCTTTTCACTCCTATAGGCCCATTCACAAAGGGCCACCTCCCACCCCCACCCCCCAGGTATTGGAAGCTGCAGATATGGGTCCAAAGGCCCAGAGTGGACCCACCCCTCACGACAGCCTGCCCAACCTCCCACCCACACAACTAGTGAAGATTCCCTAACCACTCCCATGCTGGCCGGGGGATGGACTCATTGCCAGGATAGTGTCTGGGTGTGCCGCTAAAGTCCTCTCTCTTTGTTTCTTGTCAGTTGGGGGCTGCCACTCTGTCCATGCCACTATGTCCATCTGTGGTCTTCAGTTTGGGCCCATGTCTTTATCCCTTCGCTCTCTCCCTCTCTAACACTCTTGGACTCCCCTGCTCCAACCGAAAGCCGTGGTGGAATTCTGGGCACATCATAAATGTTTTCCTTTAAGAATAATGGCAAAGGAAGCTACAGAGGAAGAAAGAGGAAGGTAGATTTTAATTCTAAATTTATTCAACACAAGAGATTCCCCAGGGACAAGACTGAAAATGTGAAGTCCCAGAAAAAAAACACGTTAGAGAAAAAATGATTTTCCCTTCTGATAGTGCCAAAGACTTCCTTGAAATAAATTATTTCAAATATACTTCTGTATTCTGAAACGTTTTAGAATGAATAAAGTGTTTAGAATGGGGTGCTTTTACTTTCCCATAGTGTTTCTAAAAATTATGCCACCGGATCTCATGTTAAACAAGCCGCATCAATCTTTTCGTCGGCATATAATGATGCACCTTGTTTGACATTCCTTTCTAAATGACCTACAGAAAAATCAATTGTTCCTGGGAATCCAAGTACATTCCACTTATAAGTACAGAGGAAAGTAAAATAAATTACTTTAATATCAAGTGTGGGAAAATTTTGTTCTCAGCAACTCGAGTCGTGAAAGTACTGGATCTAGGATTCAGAGGCAGATCTGCAGAGAGGTGAGAGGGGAATGGCCATTGCATTTAACAGATCTGCTAAAACAAAAACGAAACATGCCCCCAGCTGCCTGATGTTGCAGACAGTGGGCATCTTTGGGGGTTTGGGTCTAGAGAAAGCTGAGGGGGTCTCCCAAGCATCTCCCCCTACCATGGTGACCACACTATCGTATGGTTCCAATCTGCCCCCTGAGTCTCCTGCATGTGAAAGACATTGAACCATATTTAGAAAAACATGGTATAAATCAAGAGATAAATTAACATGTGAAAAAAGAAGTTCCTCTCGACCTAGGCAAATCATCAGTTTTCAGGACTCTGGAAAGATGATAAAAATGAAGTGCTAAGAAGAATCGAAAATGACTCCAGGTGATGGCTCAGAGAATGAGGCTGATTAGATAAAGTTCTATAGAGCAAATTGTGTTCAATGAGATTTAAAGGTTTCTCCCTTCTTTCCACAATTCCTTTTCTGAAAAGTGCTTTTCTGTTTCTCGCCAAGTCCAGAAAACAATACTGTCCTTTGTCTTACTCTAAATACCTTGTAGACAGATTCTCCTGTTCAAGGTTTTGCCTACTTCCTAAAACTATCAGAAGAGAAGGGTTGCTAGACTTCTGGAAGGGCAGGGGCTTCTATAAGGGGAAACTTGGAATTATTAACAGAACAAACTTTACATACAATTTCATATGCCCAACAAGCTAATTTTATTTTTTAAAAATCAATTATACACAACCATTTTGATGTTCTAAAACAAAGGGAAATCAGATCTCGCCCTTTTCACCCCATTTTCGGATCGAATCACACACACACAAAAATATTATACATATGTTCATTTTCTTTCTAATATTTATTAAAACAGTCTCCTTTTCCTGTGCCTCTCGAATTTCTGAGAATGTTTAAATCCAAGATAAGACGCTCCTGGTGTTCCCCAGAAGGCAGATAGAGAGGGAGGAGGGTCACCTGGAGGTGAGGCAGGCTCCAGGCACATGTGTGCATGTGTGGGTCCCTTTGTGGGTCCACGTGTTGGCCTTCACCCTCCCCACTGCAGTGGGTAGAAGGATAGAAGGGAAACAAGGACAAGGACAACACACACACACACACACACACACACACACACACACACACACACACACACACACACACACACACACACAGGGGCATCCATTAAGCCAGGAAAAAAAAACTTTCAGCTAAGGTTAACCCCATAACCCTGCATTCGCTCCACCCCTCTTCAAAAGAGGTTTGAAATTCTTTCCCAAACTTTGCTGCACTTTCCATGAGAATGGGGACGTTCCTGCATAAAACATGAGTTTGGGAGGGCAGGGAGCAAGCAGGACCGGGGTGGGAGCTGCAGGCCTGGGGAGCCTAGGGGAGTTGGGGGAGTGGGCAAGGAGAACAGAGCGTTGGGGGAAGGGAAAGGAGGCTGTTTTCTCAGGCTGTAATTCTTGCAAGCTCCTTGGAGACTGGAGAAAGGCCTAGAAAGGTCTCAGCTGGGGCTGAGCTGCTCACTGAACCAGCGGAAAGCGGGATGCTGAGCCTGACCCCACAGGGGTTTGAGGACCTCCGGGAAACCCATGCCAGCCGTCTACGCCAAGGAAGAAGGGAGGGTTTGTGCAAGGGGAAAGGCCAGGAGAAGAGAAAAAGCAAGAGAGAGGAAGCCCATGTTACACATGAGGACCATGGCAAGTTCCCGTCCTAGAGCACCGGTTCACACAGGAGGGCAAGAACAAAGCGTCTATTTCTTTTAGTGTCACAGAATCCAGTCCAGCCCCAGGCCTCTGACATTCAGTTTTGTGAATGACCGCAGGTGGCCAGACAGGATTCTTAGCCTGTTATCAGCACCCCAGCGAGTAGGATTTAGGGGTCTGCAAGAGGTCTTCACATGAGCAAACCGGTTATTAGTATTGCTTGAATTAACTCAGCGATGGGCTAGATGCCAGCAGCAGGAGAGAGATGTTAAGAGAATTTTGTTCCTGTGGGGAGAGAGATGGAATTAAAGTCACTGGGGCAGTGCTCTCTCCCGAGGCTCTGAAAGGGCAGGCCGTATGCTGTGCTGCTGCTCCAGGGCGCATGTGGGGAGGACCAGAACGGGCCACCCTTCAAGCCGAGGCGGGTTCTCAGGTCCACGGTGTCCACCAGATGCCAGCCTGCCTCTACAGGCTCCTCCTTAAAAGGACTGGAATGGAAACCACCTTAAGTCCTTTCTTAAAAGAGCCAGGGTATAAATAGGGAGTTTTGTTTTGTTTTGTTGTAATTTGGAGAACTTAATGACACCCTTAAGATAACTGGCGAAATTAAATTGTGGCTGCTGGATTTCTGCAAATCACTGGTGACTGAATGTGGGAAACGATGAGACCAGGTGTAGAGCTGCAGTTGGAAGGGGGAGCCCAAGGTATTCTAGGGCCATGGTCCTCAGCATCACCCAGAGGACATGTTAAAACACAGGTCACCGGACTCCAACCCTGGAGTTTCTGATTCTGTGGTGGGGGGAAGTCCTGAGAATCTGCATTTCTAGCAAGTTCTCAGGTGATGCTGATGCTGCTGGTCCCGAGGACCACACTGTGAGGACTCCTGTTCTGGAATACCCCTTCATTTCACATAGGAGAAACAGGCACTGGGGCCTTAATGGTAGACTTGGGTACCGACATCCCCTTTCTCTGAGCCCCTCCCCTACTGGAACAGGATAATGCGAAGGCAAGTCCGAAACGAGAGGAAAAACACTCAGTTAAAATCAAACACACCCCTTCTCTAGTCCCCACCTCCCACTCCCGTGCTCAGGTAGGGCCACCAGCCACCTGGGTCCCTCAGGAGGGTCTGAATGGGCAACTGGGGAGGAAGCGATCAGTCTCAAAGTCGGAAAGGCAGACAGCCTAATCAGTCTCAAAGTCGGAAAGGCAGACAGCCTGAGGAGAAGAGGTAGGGAGGGAACACAGATTGTGGAAAGCAATTAACCCAGAGCAGTTGAATCCAGGGGCACCAGGGAGCCTCCTGCCAGCCCTGGGGGGCAGAGATTAACAAGGTCCTCTAGGATTTGTCCGTTTGGGAGCTGCCCTGCTGCTTCCGCTGCAACTTGAACCCACATCTCAGTTATCTCCCAAAAGCCTTAAGGTGGGGCCTGGCAAGATCTGCTGGGAGAATAGCCAGAAAACCAATTAGTCAGTACCTCAACTGGCTCCCACAGCTGTGCGAGGGCCACCAGGTCTCAATCAGCCTGTCTAGCCCTAGACTGTGAGCTTCTTGAAGCCAGAGACAGTGTCATCTAACATAGGGCAGCTATGCACTCGATAAAAGTTGGGTAAAGAAATGAATGGAGAAATGAGCACAGCCCTCCTGCTCTGCCTTCAGTGTAAATTCCTCAAGAGGAATCACATCTACTTAAGCTTTCAGTGAAATCTCCCAGGCTGAGGATGGCCAGTGGGGGCTCTGATTACTAACTGGTATGGGCAGGAGTCCCCTTCTTCAAAATGCCCTCTCTACATCTCTTCTTGGGGCAAAAAAAAAAAATCTTTACTGGCCAGCACATGTTCTGACAGAGTCAATATTTCTTTGTGGGGGGCTGGGCTGGGAACCCTTGAATCTGTTAGAGGCTTTTCATGCCCACCCATTCAGTTCCCAGAGGGGGCTATAAGTTTGGGTGGCTGCCTAATGTTGCTCAGACTCAGGGGATGAGGAGAAAGGTCCCTCCTGCAAAGCTGCACTATGGCTTCTCCCTGTAACCTGACCTTGAACTGGCCCACTAAGGCCCTGGATGGGTTTCTTGGTCTGTGCCTGGTCTCATGTACACATGCTGGTGCCCCCTTTGGGAGCACATGAAGGCTTCTGGCCCTCTGAGTGACCTCTCTATCCCTGTTCTATGCTGAGTGAGTCTCATGTCAGTCCTGCAAGTTACATACACCCAGGCCTGGCCCTGCCCACAGGCTCTATGCTCCTATAGGACCAGCCAGCCCAGAACAGGCAGATGGTCGGGGAGCACCCAGTTCCATCTCGGGACCATGCAACTGCAAACCTCAGAGCATTACCACAACGCTATAGGTTCAAAGGCTGCAAATCATAGAGCTGTTTATTGCCCTAAAGCTGATCATATAATGAAGTTTCTCTCCCCTTTTCCAATGCCCATCCAGTTTTTCAGACAAAACTGGCTCCTTGAGGGAGATGGGGACAGGAAAAAAGGGGAAGATCGAAGGCTCCCAAATAGTCATTGGGGAAAACATCCTGTGTAGTTAGGCAGAGACCACGGAGACTGTGCCGTGGCTTATCTGGGGTGACTCTAAATCCCAGGCAGCACTGTGCTGCCACTCCTCCCATACCCGCTCTTTAGATGCTGTTTGTTTGGGGATTGTAAACTTAGCCACCAGAATCAAGCATCATTAGGAGATAAAGTCGGCTGCAAATGGATCACACAGGCATTGCAAAGCCCAGCAGGCGGATTAGGTGATGATTTGCTAGTTCGTGCCACCTGAAGCACCTCTATGCTCTGCTCCACAAATCAGAATTTGACAATAATTTCTCTGCAACATGAGGCTTCCTGTAAGTCCATCCTCTGTGCTGGGGGATGGGAGAGCCAGTCTTCTAGCTCTGAAGACAAGTTTCATCAGAGTAGGTGGGAGGCAGGGAAAAAAGGGCTGGCACCTGCCTACTCAAGGGGAAAGAAGGGCACTCAGCCAACTTCTCTACCTGCCCACTAAACTTGGATCCCCCAGAAGGGATCCAAGGACTTCACACACACACACACACACACACACACGCGCGCGCGCGCGCGCACACGCACGCACGCAAGCACGCATGCATGCATGCATAGCATGCTGCCTCCCATCCACATTATAGGTTCTAAAGCATCTCCTCCTTCATGAAGCCCTCCTGGATTGGTGAAAAACAAGACCAGCATAACCCCACTGAGAATCTGATAAACAAGAGACTCAAGAGGTTCCCTTTCCCTCAATTTGCTCCTCCTCGGAAGTATTTTGCCTAGACAGATGAGACTTAATCCAAGCAAGGCACAGAATCCTCTTGATTGGTTTCTTTCTTTATTGGTGCATAATAGGATGTCTGTCTCATGCTGCAAGCTCCCCAAGGCAAGGCTTGCCTCCACATCATTCATTTGGTGCAGGGTCCAGAAGGCTGCATGCAAGTGCATGTGCACATATATGCACACATGTGTGCACATTCACATATGCCCTGGGCGCTGAACCCATCCTGGCCTCCATGCTACTTTCGGCTTTCAGGCAAATTTCAGGAGGGAATGGCGATAACTTGAGGTGGGATCTCCTTCTTAGACCTCATCTCCCACAGGTGGAGGCCCTACCCAGCACCCCTGAGCTTCACTGTCGCATTTTCCCTAGGAAGACAGGGACGTTTGTGGCAGCTGGGGAGGACTAGCAGTGATTCTCTGCCTAGCTTAGATGGGAACGGGAACGAAATCACAGGAACCCAGCCCAGGTGTCTGCACTCCTAGGCTGGAGATGACTACACTTCACTTGGCCATGCTGAGACCCAGTCCCAGGAGGCCAAGGAAAGAATGTAGCAGCAACAGTGTTAACAGGAAACAGTGTTGTTCTCAACCAGAGTAATTTTGCCCTCGGGGGGACATTTGGTAATGTCCAGAGACAAATAAGGTGCTACTGGTGGGTAGAGACCAGATGCTGCCTAACATCCTACAAAGCACAGTACAGTCTCCTATCACCAAGAACTATCCAGTCCCCAAAGTCAGTGGTGCCGCTGTTGAAAAGCCCTGCCCTAAACACTGCTGCTCCCCACCCTCTACCATGACATGATTTCAGAATCATAGCTCAGAATTCTCAGATGAGTCAGAATCACTGTCCTCCATCCCTGACTTGGATTTCAGACAGGTTCCAAAGGATCAGGATATATTGGGGGAGTGGGGTGCAGAGTTGCTCCCCCATGCAAACCCCTGGAAAGTTGGAAGGGATGTCAGAAGTCAGCACATCCCAACATCACATATGAAACTTATGGAGACATAAGCAAAGACTACAATTAAAAGGGAGCAGACAACACGGTCACAGACACGTTTGGGATGCTAGAAAGACGGGCATTCTCATGGAGTCGAACAAGAGAGTTGAGAGCTCCTATAAGGACGCAGGAAGCGGGTAGCACCTCCCAAACCTCCTTATTCCCAGAGGCAGTCCAGGCTGAAAACACAACCGTAACCATCAAGGATGACTGTTTAGAAGGGTAGGCGGGGGACAGGGCAATAACAGAGGATCCCTGGATCCTAAGGGCTGTGTCTCCCCAGCCTCGTAGAGTCATTTTGCACATTCCGGTTGGGGACCTGCCACTGTTCCGATGCCCTTTCCTGGCAGTGCCAGCAGCAACCTGGCCCTCAGGAGCCCAGTAGCCCACGGTCCAAGGGAGCAAGTGAAAGGATAGAAGGGCCCTTCTCAGTGGCCCCGGGATGGTGATGTCAGAACCAGAGAAGGCAATATGTCACATGGCAGGAGGAAAAGAAAAGGGCAGCCTCACTCCGTCCCCAGCCCTCCAACCAGGAGTTTGGCAAACAAGAGCATGAGTTGCCTCCAAACCCTGAAACACCTGTGAGTAGTGGGCATTTCAGGGCTGCCATCCCTCTGCAGACTCAGGCACTCCTTTTCCCAACCAGAGGAGGGGAGCGACGAGAGACACTTCTTCTTCCAGGGTCCCCTTGCTCATGAGAAAAACACCTGCAGCCCCAGTTCCCTGAGACCCCCCTTCCCCAGGTTGGCCCTGCTCCCTTGATCTCCTCAGCAGGAGGTGAGGCAAACTAATGCCTAGTCTCTGAAATAAAGCTGCAGAGGTAGTCTGCTGTGACTCCCGTGGGAACGACCAGCAAACACGAAAAGGGTTGTCTGTCCAGTACTTACCACTAGCAGCTGAGCGGCGGGGCGGGGAAATCAGACAGCAGCGGGCAAGAGAAACAATCCTGGGCAAGCCGGCACCATCAGCTCAACAGTCCGCCAGAGGCTTCAGGGCCAGGGGGCAGCAGGGCTGTCTCACTCCTCACGCCCAGCGCCAGCACTCGGAACCCCAACTCTCAGCTGGGAGCAGACCCCGGGCTGCAGGCACATCCAGCTCCCAGGTCTCTGAAAGGGGCTGGGAGCTTCCTTGGGCTGATAAGAGCTCAAGCCCTGCTAGTGTTTTTCAGTCTAGAGGACCAAAACTGCTTCTGCTGCTTTCAGAGAGAAAACACTTTCCTGTAAGATCGACCCGGGCTGCTGCACTCAGCTCAGCAAGAAAACGTCTTGGCTGCTCCAGGTTGCTGGGTCCAGCCACAGGGAAAGCAGGACACACGCAGCAGCCGGCCTGGAACGGCTCCAATGGTCCCTCACGCTGCAGAGCCTGCTCCCAGCGCCAGACAAAAGCGCTGGAAACAGCTCGCAGCCCCAGTGACACACCGGTCACCAGCGCCCAGACTGTCCTCCAGCTGAGCCCTAGCCACCCCACCAAGGCTGGCTTCCTCTTCTGACTTTCCTCAAAGGCGCCTGAGGATGGTTGAGGATGATTTATCCTCTTGGAGTGGATTGCCTATCCCAGAAATAACTCCAACTTTGGCTGGACTGAAGAACAGTAGTGTAATCGCGTGGCTCAGGGAGACCTGCTAGAGTGTGTGTGCAAGCGGGAGAGGAGTGTGAGAGGCAGGTTGTGTGCATCTTCCTAGGGTGTCTGTCCCTCTGATCTCCATCCAGTCCCTCTCTCTCCTAGGTTTTGAGCTGAAGCGGGAGCGGGGAGATGGGTAGTGAGAGACTCTCAGATTCCAAAACAGGCAGGAGACACCATCCCTTCCGCCCGGAGGGTGATAATGCCACCCCTCTCACTCCTGCCGCCTCCACAGCTGCTGCTGTCAGCAGTCAGCTTCCTCTGCTGAACACTCTCGGGTAACAACTTCGGAAGAAGCAGCATTTCACAGAAATGTCTACAGCGTAGTCTCTCTTTTTTCCAGCTCAGGTCATTTCCTGTCCCCACTTCGGCCACTGCTCTCTCTCGCCCCCTGTTCCAATGCCCATTTTCCAGAAGATGGAGAGCCCAGAAGCCTCCTCACGTCTGTTCCCATCTCAGAGCCGTGTCCCTCTTCACCCTATTCCTGGAGTCCTGGGCTGGGGAGAAGAAGAAGCTGGTCGCCACTCTGGACGTCAGGGGGTAAGCTCCAGACTCTGTCACCTTCCTGTACCACGGCCCCTCACCAGGATGTGCCACTGTAACACGGGTGAGCAGTAACTTTAGGTTGTCTGCACAATTTCATCCTGACAGAAAACAGGACTGGGGACAGTGGCAGCGAGGGATCAAGGATATTCCATAGCCTCTTGTCTCCGCCTTGTCTATAAGATGAATCACCAGCGGGTCTGAATATCTCCTCTCTGCTTCATGTCCTGTCTACCACAGAGCAGGCCAGGACCCTATCTGTGGCTTTAACATTTCCTACTTCCTTTGGGGACGACTGCGGCTTGCTCTCAACTTTAGCCTTTCTTGGCCTTTGAAACTAGTGGGGGCTTTGGTCTCTCTATCCTACATTTTCCCTGCCATGCTTGGTTTGTGCTGATGGATTCTTATGGAGAAATGGGAAAGACAGCACCCAGGACAAAGGATTTGGTATAGGGATAAGTACTTTGGAGGGAGAGCCCTAGCAGGCTGTGCCACCTCGGGCCCTAGAGAGACCCTATCAGCTTGACCATGTAAGGTGACCACCTTGGCGTCTGGATATTGTGGGTAACTACTAGGCTCGGGGGTGCGGCAGAACCAGGACTTTAAAACTTAGTTACTGTGTGGTCTTCAGCAAATTGCTCAATCTCAGAGATTCAGTGTCCCTCTGTGAAAACTGGGAATGTTAATACCTACTTCCTTGGATTGTTGTGAGGATCAACTAAGATAAAATATGTAAGGTGCTACCCACATGCCCGGCCCATCTCAGGCCCTCAGGGAATGCTGGATCCCGATTTTCTTCTACGGAATCCGGAGGAGGATGTGGTTGCCCCTGCAGTGGGAAGCAGCTTCTGGTGGGCTGCTTAAAGCAGGAGAGGGGCTCAGCTCTGAGAAGCTCTGAGAGGCATTTAGAAGGAGCAGAGCCAAGGTGTAAGTCCAGAGAGGAGAGGCTGAAGGGAGACATGGAAAAGTGAGTGCAGCGGAGGAGGTGGGACATAAAACAGACGCCTGCAAGAGCTGAAGGACTCATAGGAGAGAACAGGGCGCAGAGTGCTGGGGGTGGAGAGAGCCCCTTCCTCAGGAGAAATGTTAGTCTGGGGTTTTCTGGAATGGAATCCAGGTACCACGGCAGAGAGTGGCTGCATCAATACCTATAATCCATCGGAAGCCAAAATGGACAACCTGAGGCCTAAATAGAAGAGAGCCAAGTTTCTCCAGAAACCAAGATGAAAGTAAAGGAAATGGCCCATGCTCTACCAGAAAATCCTCAATAATCACCAATGCCCAGAGGGATGGTGGGTAGGCCACAACCCAAGGATCTGGGCCTGGAGACAGCCCAAGGCAGAAGAGGCTGGAATCATGGGTTGACCACGAGGTCGCTCTTCACACCTAACACTGGTTTTGCCTGGGCTACACATGGTTTGCACCCTGAAGCCCCCTTTAGCAGAGGAAAAGTTAAGAAAGCATGGCACCCAAGCTTGCGAGGCAGACTTTGCTCTTTTGGATAGTGAGGGGGAGGGGGAACACCGCTAGGGTAGAGAAGAGGTGTTGACCATGAATGTTCATGCCAGCACCTCAAAAGAAACAGCTTGGCACCATGGAGAAATTGGGGAGCTGGGAGATTTGGGTTCTAATCCCCATTCTGCTAACGATGGCTGAGTTACTGGCCTTCTCCGGCCCTCTGTATCTACTTCTTTGAAATGAGACCAGATTGTGGTATTCAAATGTTTTTCAGCAGCAGCACCCAGTCTTCAAATGAAATCTTATCTAGAACATCTACATCTAGATCAAACAGAAGCAGAGGTACACTGGTGGGTAGGGGGCCAGACCCTGGATGTTCAGCCTTTCCCAGCAGCTGTCAAGGTAGCTCGGAGGAACCTCAGGACACAACATGAAACTACAATACTAGCTGTCTCTGAGGGCTTTCCACCTCTCTGATGCCATGGCTTTTTATCCCTAGAGAAAGTTAAGTAGACACCAGGCAGGCCCAGCAATGAGAGGGTCCCAAGAAAAGGAACAGACGACCCCTCCTTCCAGTCACAGCACCTGTTGGGGCTGCAGGCCTGCAGCAGAGGCTGCTGAACGTGGGAGCTGTGGCTACAGATGGCAGAAGGGAGGCCAGCCTAGACCAGGCTCCAGGGTGACAAATGTACTACACAGGGAGGCCAGATGGATGCCCCTGCCTTTGGCACCGTGGCTCCTCAAGGAAACACTGGCTGCTTTTCACACCCTGGATCGTTGCAGGCTTCCTCTCTCCCCAGCCCAGCCAAACGATAAATCTCGCCTGCCAGGGGAGCTTGCTGCCCTGACCCCGGCCCTGTGCTCCTCCCTCCCACCACCTCCATGTTGGCCTCACCTCATGCCAAGATGGGAATCAGGCACAAGCAGCAGAAGGAGGGGCTGTGCATGGAGCTGGGCCCGCATGGACTCAGGGCCTTGTCTTGGTTTGGCTTTTCAGACTGTTCTTTGTCTATATATTTTTTTTTTTTTTGCCTTTTGAATCCTTTCCTCCTCCTGTCCAGGATTTTAGTGTGAGTCTTTACCATGCCCACATCACACCAGAGTTATAAGTCTGACAAAGACTGGGAAGTTCCATGACACCTCAAAGCCCAAGACTGCTTTCTCCCGGCCCTGGGCCTCTGGAAAGAAAGCAGAAGTAGCCTTTCACCTGCCGCAGCCCCATTCGACTGTTCTCACCCAGGCAAAGGCTCCTCAGCTAGAGATGCAGACACAGCAGGCCACAGGCAGCCTCCACTCCCACCCCCAGGTTCTCTGTCTCCCAGAGGGAGTGCAAACAGCTTCACCAAAGGAGGATTTTATTTCTTCCTTAATCCATCTTTGGTTAGTTCTTTCCCTCTCCCACCCCCTCTCCTCTATCCACCTCCCCAGGAAAGAAAAGGTTGGCTTCCCTCCCTCAGCCTCTCAGCCTCTCTTCTCAGTGCTTTACTTGTGAATTCAGCACATTCGTGTGGCACTTTATGATTTGTAACCTGCTTGTTTACCCTTCACGACAGTGGGGTGGGTATCTCCAGCTCCATGTTTCAGGTGTGGGAACTGAGCTCAATAGGTCTGGCTTGTTGGTGGCAGGGGAGAAACTAGACCTCCAAGCTCTGTTTCTCACTATTTCTTCTCTTCACATCTCTTCAGCTTCCCACACTTTTCTCTCTTCTCTTCTATCTCTATCCTCCTATCTTCTCCCCTTTCTTTCGGGCCTTCGCAATCCTTCCTTTGCTCCCGGAAAAGATCTCCTCCAGGTCTACTTGAGGTAAGAGCAGGTAGGGACCTCAAGACCATCTCACCCCATCCCTTGGTTTACAGGTGAGGAGACCGAGGGCCCATTACCTGGCTAGGTCCCCAGGCCCCTCCACCAGGGCACATGGGTGGCTGTGGGAGGCCAGGAAGGGTAACGGATTTCTTAAGTCACCCTGATTTTATTTTTCTAGGAACATTTCTAGGACAGAACCCAGACAAATGCTCGCTGGCATGTCTCCTCTCTCCCTCTGCAACGAAGATGCTGCATCTCTGTCCTATTTCACTTAGAAGGGAAAGGTCAAGGTCGTGCTTCTGCAGGCAAAGTCACCAGCAGGGGGAGCCTTTGAGAAGTTCATCGGATCCCCGCCTCCACTCTCAAGCCAGGACACCTCGCCCCTCCCCGACACCATGCTGAGCAGGTTTCTCTATTTATTGGGTCTCTTTGGTCAGTGATTCCCCCACCTCTATAGAGCACTTGTTCTTGTCCTCATACCTCACCTAAGGGCATTCCTCTCTTAGATGTGGTAGCAAACACTATCTGAGCATGCCATGCTGGCACGGTTGCCAAGAAGTCCCCTCACAGGAGGCTTCCTTGGGGCCCTCCTACCACAGATTGGACACCCCCACCCCACTAGCTTGATATTTCCCGTTTCCAGGGCCGGTCTCTCAAAGCTGTGTCCAGGGTGGCTTTGCAACCCCTGGAGTGCTCTGAATAAAGGGAAGCCTGCTTCACTCCTAGCAGGGCTCAGTTGCTCAGGGCAGCCAGCAGCGGTGGCCTGCCAGGTGGGAGGAACTAGCTGAGTAGAGCTGGAAGGACATTGGCTTTGGAATCAAGAAGCTTGGGCTGGATTCTGACCCAGCACTTACAAGTTCCTTGACCTTGAGAGAGTCATTCCTCTCAGCCTCCATTTCTCATCCATTAAATGGGTGAGATAAAAGTTCCAGGCTTATCTATTTCACCCGGTGTAAGAGGATTAAAAAGGACGATGCAGGTGACTGTTTTCTAGAAATGTACGTAAGGCAGGAGCGCTGTTCCCCAGGTACGCAGAGCTGTCAACATTCCACTCCATCCCCATGGCTCCAAGACTACCCTGCAAGGTGACTCATTTTGTTTTAGGACGGTGCCGCCTAGCTTCCTCTCTGTGTGGCTTTGTTCCTGACTCCTGGCCTCCTCGAGTCCCCAGGTAGGAGCCTGTGGCTCTATGATGCCCTCATCTCAGGGGTTTCATTTGATAAAAACACACTTCAGGTCTCATCTGCCCAAGTCATTATTAATGGAGAGATTTACTTCTGAGGCCTTCATTATCACGTAATTGTGTTCCCACTAAAAACTCATTAATTAGCCATTCTAAAGCTGTCAGTACGTTTAAATAGACTCATAGACTTACAGACTTTTAGACTTTGAAAGAGACTTTCAGCAAATCCAACCTGTTCGACCCCCTCATGTGAGAAATAAGGGGAGGCCCAGAGAGGTAAAGTAACTCAACCGAGGTCACACAGCAGGCCAGTGATGAAGTCACGGCTAGAAACCCAAGCCATTGAGTTCCAGCCCAGAGACCCTCCTTCCAATAGGAAAGCAATGTCACCCCTTTCCTTCTGTCATTTATCCTTTTTCCATTCTAGATTGAGGTTATGACTTCAGCTGGAAGAAAATATAAAAGTGAAGTTTTGAGTAGATTTAAAAACCACACACACTAAGGATGATGACATATGTACCCAAGCCAGATGCCAATCAGCTGTAACATGCGAACGGCCTTGTGCCTCCTGGGAGTGAGGGTAGTAATGACTCTCCCTTTCCTGAGGAAGAGAAGACACGCAGACTAGATCAATGAAGCTAGAGGCTGGCTCTGTGGAGACCACCCACAGTAGGTTAAATACAGATTCTTGGCCCTACCTGGACATCCTGACTCAGAATCTCTGCAGTGGGGCCCAAGAATCTGCATTTTGGAGTAGCACAGGCTAAAAGAGGATCTAAAATAGAAACGACGGCAAACATATATGACAATTATGGAGACAGAGAGAAAGGAACAGAGGAGTAGCCCTCCAGAATTATCTAATGGAACAAGGGTGGGAGGGAGAGGCCGGACCAAGAGCAGTGTCAAGGAAGCGCAGGTACCGAGGGGTGGCTCAGGTCCAGGACTCTGGGTAAGTGTCCATACCTGGAGCCAAGGTTCTCAGTTATGGTGGCCCTTGGCCTAGTTGTTTATGAGGCAAGTGTCTGCCAGGACAACGGTTTCAACCTGAGGCCAAGGAAGTAGACTTGGAGGAATCGCAAATGCCTCTGTAGCACTCAGTACGCACCAGGCACTGTCCCAAATCATTACATACATTAATAAATCGAATCCTCTTTAAACTCCGTGAAGTGAGAGCACTGTGCTAAAGGAGGAAACAGGCTAGGAAACTAGCCGCGGGGCCAGTAAGTGGCAGAGCAGGGACTTAGACTTTCTCTGACTCCTCTACACTTCCTCCTGCCTCCAGAGAAGATCAGAAGCTGATCATTCAGCCTGGGGTGCACAGTATTTCTTGACAGGGGAGCCTATGGCATGTACCGAGGGCTGTGCCTTCCTTGTACACTGCAGGGATTTAGTGTCCCTGGCCTCTGCCAGCAAATAACAATGGGGTTCTCGAATCACCTTGACAATCAAAACAGCCCCACACTTTCAGACACCTGTGAGTGTGGTGGTGGGTCCAACCCAGGAGCACCTCTGCAGGTAAGAATCAAGGATGCAGTGGGAAGATGCACTGCGTGCCAGAGGCTTGGCCTTGCCCTGCAAGGTACTGTGCTGGAAAGGGAGCTGGCCGAACCACAGGAGGAGTACCTGTGGGAGCAGCGTAGATCTTGTATCCAAGAGCCCCTCAAAGCCTAGGATAAAGAGCTGCTGCAGGAAGGGAGGGGAAGGATGATATTGGAGCAAAAGGGAAATGAATGAGAAGCCATAAACTCAGACACCCAAGGCTTAAAAGGGAACCTGCAGGTGATGCTGAGTGTGGGATTCGCCTTCACTGCTTTCAATTGACTTCAGCACCTCCACATTCTCTCACACCGTGGCAAAGACTGGCCACTGCTCTCAGAATCTCAAAGAGTGAGCTTTTTCTGCAGAGGCCTAGGTAGCAGCAGGAATATCGTGGAGAAAAAAAGAGAACGAGCTAAGAACCTAAGCCATAGACTTTGGAGAGGAAACTCTCTCTCCTACCCCACCATTCTTTTTTTAACCTTGGCTGGTGGCAGCAGGAAATTCACAAAGAGCTGCAGCAGCCCTCAGTGGGCTGGGAGAGCCCTCTGTGCCCTTTCACAGGGAACCCCCTGCAGCTCTTCGTCAGATGTGGCATCAGGACCACATCTCAACCTTCAAATCTTTCTCTTGTAGTATTTAATCCACCGAACTGCATCCAACTCTTCTTTCTCCACCTCTCTCGTATTTAAAATTCCCAAGGACCAAAAACCCAGAATGTATTTGTAATGTACTGAAGAATGCATTCAGACAACATAAGCCTAGTTCTACACACTCGTCCCCTTAAAAGCCCAGGCCTGATGGTTTCCCATTCAGCTTCACAGTGAGTGGCCAGGCAAGGTACTTAGAGGCAGAAGAAGTGAACGCAGATAACCCATAAAGCAGACCACTAAAAAGCGATGACATTCCTCAGGTATTTATTGGGTAACACACTCCTTTGAAAATTCTGAAATTCTACACTATGAGGTAAACGCTAGAAGCTGTGCATCATGCAAGAGCAACGTAAAACACAATCCTTGCCCTCCAGGAAAAAGGATATACACACAATGTCATTTTTGAAACAACGTCAGAATCAGTGTTCTACACAATAATTTCTACTGATATTTGGAAGCGGAGAGATCAGCTTGAAGGGCTGCGCATCCAGTGTGTCAAGCATCGTTAGAGAGGTCCTGGTGGAGAAAATCCAAGTACAGGAAAACAAAAATGGGTTAGGTCCATGGGGCAAAGGCAAGGGAAAAGGGAAGAGGTGACTGGAGAACATCATCCTTGGGCCTCTGTGCTGGGTCCAGGCAGACAGGCATCAGGGATGGGGCGAAGTGGTATAGCTAACTTTTAACTATTTAATGAACCCAGTGCATTGTGTACTGATGAAGACCTTCATATTTTTTGATATACATGAGGGAAGACATTCCCTCAGAAGCAGACCTACTTCAGAGCCCCCAAATGCCTTTGTGTGGATATTGATCGTGAGACATGTCTGAAGCCAGAAACACCCAAGTTTCACAGTTCATTTTTAGCTGCAAAACTTGCAAGAGAAGACAGAGGCAAGCTCCTGCTTCTCCTCCATTGGAGAGAGCAACCCAATTTGAAGAATAAGCACCAATTAGCTTTGTGAGAAGCTCAAGCTGTGAATCCTGAAGAGCTTTAACCTAATGACAAATTGCGAATTTTCTTAATTTTCTTCGGCAGTGGGTGGTAGTGGCAGTTGCATCCTGAAGACCTGAACTGCAGGCCTGTTCATTATATTATTTATGTCTCTTAGGGACCATAGGAGCACCTGTTTAGGAGTTTTATAAGAGAGGCTCCTTTTTGAGCGTAGGGTTATTAATCCAAAAGAAAGTGCTTTGGATGCCATTTCAAAATTAAATTTAAGAACTGATTATAAAACTAAACTATGTTAAATCCACTGACCTTTGGTTTTCTTATCTGTAAACTCATGCAGGCTGCTGAGTTTAAGTCAATTTAAGAATTTTTTGAACGTCTAGTAAGTGCAAGGCACTATGAAAAGTATGGGGGGTACAAAGGTGAATGAGAAGCAGTCACTACCCACCTGGAAAATCTCAGGAATAAATAAGCTTCCACATCAAAATCAAAGCCAAACTTCTGAGAAACCAAAACAGTAACAAAGCACACATAATAAAACCCACTCACTGTTATTTCACGCATTCGCTATTTAGCCACTGGAATCCTCTTAGTTACAAGTAACTAAAAACCCAACTCAATTCAAAGAAAATATAATAATTCACATTAGAGGAGGTTTAGAGGTTCAAAAAAACAACCATCCAGTTCATGGTTCTTTTCATCTCTCTACTCAGCCAGCCTTACTATAATCCCGCTCCCACCCAGCCATCCCTAGTAGGCTTTTGCCCAAAGAAAGTTCTGGAAGTTAAACTTTGGCTGCCAAGAGCAATCAGGGCTGTGTGTCTCCTCATTTATGTTTACTTAGAGAATGATTTCCTGTGGCTCTCTATTGCTAATGAGGAAGAACTTTGCTAGAAATCAGCTGAGAAACTCTATTCAAATCTTATTAGTCAAAACTGTGTCATGTGTCCATCTATGCCCAATCATTGACAGAGGAAATCACTAAACTAATCAGGAGAACTTCCTTGGGCTGAAGTCAATCCCAAATTTCACTGCTGCTACTCAGGGAAGAAATGTGGAATGGATGAGGGGAAGTTAATCACAAGATGCCCTACTCCTGGGGTCCCCAACCCCTAGGCCATGGACCAGGTACCATCCATGACTTGTTAGGAACCTGGCCACACAGCAGGAGGTGAGCGGCAGGCGGGTGAGCAAAGCTTCATCTGTATTTGCAGCTGCTCCCCAGTGCTATCCTCACCACCTCAGCTCCACCTCAGATCATCAGACATTAGATTCTCATAGGACCACCGGCCCCTAGTGCCAAAAAGGTTAGGGACTGTTGCCCTGCTCAGTTATAAAGACTTAAAGTAAGTTATCCATTTTCCAAGCCTGTATAATAAATGCAAACTAAAAGTGAAGAGATATTTGCTTTAGGCAGGTGTATTGTGTCTAACAAGAAGGGACATCAGTCAACAAGAAGCACAGCTAGGAAAACTAAAAAGCAGGCGCAACTCAAAACCTCAGGGGGACATTTGGTATAAGCAAATCGTCTCATAAACCCCACCGAATTATAGCCCAGTCCATTAATTAAAGTTCCTAACATCCCCTTGGCACATCAAGAAAAGGTTACATTTATGCTTGCATAACTCTGTTTAAAAAGGCAGGGACACATGTAATACATTTTATAGAAAAATCACAAACACAGTGGCTGACAATTTTTAAGTATTGTTGCTTAAAGGGACAAATCTTACGCTAGTTAAAAAACATCGAAATTTGGAATGACCCACACCAGCTTCTCTGGAGAACTGGAATTTAATGTACAGACTGCAAATATGTCACACCACGTTCAGTGAGATGTCATGGCTGGCCTTCCCCCAGGCTCCTTCGCTGATGAAAATTGATTGCCCCTCATCTCCTGACTGGGTGGCTGATTACCAATGCCAAACAAATAGTAGGTATTTGCATTACGATGTTGCTCTTCTAGAACAAATATTCAGACTCCCAGCCCCACCTAGACCTATCAAATCAGAATCTCACAAGTGTGGACCATACTCTGTCTTTTCATAAAGCAGCAGTTCCCAACCTTTTTGGCACCAAGGACCAGTGCTCCTATGAGAATCTAATGCCTGATGATCTGAGGTGGAGCTGAGGTGGTGATGCTAGCGCTGGGGAGCAGCTGCAAATACAGATGAATGAAGCTTTTTTGCTCACTCGCCTGCCACTCTTCTCCTGCTGTGTGGCCCAGTTCCTAACAGGCCACGGACCACTACTAGTACTGTTCCGCAGCCCAGGGGTTGGGGACCCCTGCCTTAAAGTTCCCCTCATCAATCCGATGATCAGCCAGACCAAATCACACTTCTTCTCTGAGAATCCAGAATGCTCTCCAGAAAAAGGCATCTGAATAAAAGAGCCAGGGCCTCTTGGAGCTTTACATGGTTGTTTCTTTCTTGCCTTCAGGAAGACTAGCATGAAACATCAGAAACAGGAAGCTGGGAGCAATCACCCGTTCCGGGGGCAAGCACAATTCCATCTCCCCAGAAACAGGTCCCAGAAGTTCCTGACACACACCCATCAAGTAACTCTTGCCCAAGAACCACAGCCAATCGGCCTCTCAGATCGACTGCTCCCCTATCAACCTCTTCTTGCCCATAGCCTTCCACCCACCTCAGAACCCATCCCAACAGCATCAGGGTCCTGGATGGGGGCAACATCAATTAGATAATATGATCCCTCCCCAGCCAGGAAGGACATTCTTTGTCACCTATTAAATGACACCACTGCCAGTTTCTACTTTACAAGTTCTTTTGTAATTGACTCACCACCCCGTCCTGCTCATTCTTCAAAGATGTTTTTCATGTTTTGTCTAACCCCACAGTCTATCTCACTGCAACTGGCTGAGGGCTGGGGGAAAGGAAGTAGAGTAGGGACTCAAGACTCCTTGGTCCCTAGAATGTGACTCCCAGGGATCAACAGGTGGTTGATCCCTTGGTGAAGAGGGGCGATATATACTTTCTACCTTTTTCCAGGCAACAGAGAAAGCAATGTCCCAATCCAGGAAGCACTCCAGCCAGTGAGACCTGAGTCCCAGGAACCTGTCCTGCACTGTGGAGGTGACCACGTCCTATATGTCAACCTTCAGCCTCCCTGACACTCCACCTCCCCAACTCCTGTGACCTTAAGTTACAGGGCTTTGTGTGACCAGAGGTTACAGGCTTGACCAGGCTCTTCCCATCCTGGCTCCACTGAGCACCACCTGCATGACCTTGAAGATGACCTGCAACCTCTCTAAGCCTCAGCTTCCTCTTCTGGGATGGATAAGGATTGTCTTGGCTCATCTCCCCAGTTCTCATGAGGCATAAAATACACAATAAATGTGAATGTGCTTCCTCAACCAGACAGCACTGTTCGCTCATGAAGAATCACTGTCTACCAGGCTCAGAGCATCTCTGGCTAGGAAAAGTGTCTCATTCATCTAATGTCTCCAGTGTCTGGCATTAGTAAATGTCTCTTGAGGAATGCCTGTGGGGTAGTACACGGACAGAATGAGGAGAGGGCATCGAAGGAGGCCGGGAGTGCCTGGCAAGTCAGGACATTGAAAATGAAGAGTCAGGGATCGAAGAAATACCCCGCCTTTCCTTCCGCCCTCCAGTCTCCAGGGACTAACAATGCCCTCCATAGTACTCCTCCCCCATTGATGAGACAGGTAACTTTTAAAAGTCACTCTAATTCCAAATAGAAAAGGATGTTATTAAAGCTTTTCCATGCCAATTTAGATAAAACATTGAACACATCTAACCTTTAAATTGAATGGAAAATCCCTTTTTGTTAACAATCCTCTAAGGTGCTCACTTGCCCGGGCTGGTGCTTCACTGAATACTGAGACTGGGAGGTTCAGAAGCTTGGGGTGGGGCCTTGGAGGGAAAAGCCTCCCTCTAACTCCTCATCACTTTGGTTTCCCGGAGAAACAGACACTCAGGAGGCTGAGAGAGCCAGGATGGCAATTGGGTATCTGAAGGCAGGGCTTGTTTCTGTTTCTCCACACTAAAGAGCCCCAGTCCTGGGAACACACAGGACAATCCTTACCACCTCATCAACTCTGCAACACAAAATACGCCACTCCCCCGCCCCCCACCACCACCCCTGTTCTCAGAACAGAAACACAGCCCGTGAGAAATGAAAAGGGCAGCTGCTTTTCACCACACACGAGTCCCAGCTGCATTTTCAGATATTCCCCACATCCCCCTTTGCATCCCCAGGGCTAAACTGTCATAGAATAATTGGGGTAAGATATAAAGGAGAACTCCCCACCCAGAAAAGCATGTGGCATCAGAGAGTGACAATTTTTAAACATAAAAGAACCCTCGTACAACATTACTCTTGCCTGCTGAATACAGGGGAAAATTGGCAAGCCAGCATATCCTCTTGGGCACTTCCCCACTACACACACACACACACACACACACCATCGCACTTGCCACGCACACGCACACGCACACGCACACGCACATGCACACGTGTCTTGTGCTTGCCCCCCTCCTCTTCATTCCTCCTCACTCAGTGTTAGCGCTGGGCAGGGCCTTGACCCAGAAGCAGAGGGATGGACAAGGAGTCTTTCGATAACTCTCACATCCACAGACCCTGACTCTTCCCTCACTCTCCAGGCTAGAGTACAAGGAGGCCAGAGCCAGGGGTCCTGCTTTGGCCACCTCTACTCTCACTCCAGAGCTCATGACATCTGCTAAGCACTTCTCAACTTGAAACCTTGATTCTTCTCCTTATAGATACCAAGTCAGGTATGAATCCAACTCCATAAACATCTAGTCCATGCCAGGACTAGACTAAGAAAAGATACAGAAAATGCATAAGCCACTGTCAAAGTGTAGTTTTCAAAATTCTCTCATAATTATTTCACTCATTGATGGGGGATGGTAAAGCTAGCTCAAAAGAGAATTTGAAGACCAGGGGTTTTATATAATCAGTCAGGCAAGGCATGTAGAAATGAGTCTGCTAAGTACAGACAAAACTGGTTATTGTCCTATGGGCCAATAAAACCATAACTTTTGGAGTTATCTTTTCTACTAGACGGAAATCACATCTCTACTTGGTAAAAAGCTACAGTATCTCATTAATCTATATGTTAATATCTAACTTCAGAAAGCCCAGCCCCTGATCAATAATAAATTGAAAGTCAAGCAGAAGTACATTCCCCTACAGAATGAAATAACCTTTGGTTGGACCTGTTAGGCAACAGTGTGAGGTTGCCAGGATGTGCAGTCATCCTTTTGCCCGGTTTCCAAGCTTTGGGTGCTTTTTCTGAACACCACAGTCCATGCCCTTCAAGGGGCTTCCGACACAAAGCGAGCCAAGACTGTCACACACAGTAAAGTTAAACAGCCCCAGAAGAATTCTTGTTTGTTCTGTTAGGCAATGACAATGGCCCAGTGTTTATGTACAATATAAATAAATTCTTACCAGTCGAGATGCACACTGAAGTATCCATACATAATATTTGATGATGTCTGGGATGTGTTTACAAATATTCCAGGATAAACGAAAGTTGGGGGGTGACTAGATGAAACAAGATGGGCAAAATATTGGTAAATGTTGAAGCACAGTGAGGGGTATATGGGAATTCATGTATGGTTCTCTCTACTTTTGGGTATATTCAAATTGTTTTCATGCTAATAGTCAAAACAAGACAACACCCTATCTCATGTTTATCATCTTCTCACATACTACATGTTTTACTGTGTTCACTCTTTTTTGTGTCTCCCTGCTTAGAATATAAACTCCATGAGGGCAGAGCTCCTTGGCAGTCCTTTCCCCTCCCAAGCAAGAGAAGAGCATGCGACACCTGTAGGCACACAGTGGGTATTTATTAAAGAGTTATTTGAAGGCACTCCACTGAGATGGGGACTAGGAAAGGAAGTTACACCGATGCGCAGGTAGAGTCCACACGTTTGAAAACCTGGCAGCAGAAAGAAAAAGCAGAGACGATCCAGGAAGCAGCCAAGCCAGGTGCAGGTTTTTGGAAAAGGGCCACACCGGGCCTGTTTGGGGACAGGAGGAAAGAGAAATGGCCATCCAAGAGGCAGGCAGCACACAAACCAACAAGGCAGATGTCTCCCTGGACCCTGGGTTCAAGAGCCACAGTCTGGGCTGAGCCTCGGGGCTGAGCCTCCAGCTGGAGTGGGGGCCTGCAGCCGCCCGGGGCTGGGTGTCACCGGATGGCCCATAGGGCAGCGCCCTGCCTCCACTGCAGGTGCACCTTTGATGTGGCTCAGGCTGCTGGGCAGAGGAAACCCGAGCTTCCCAGGGCTGCCTTGTGTATCAATGCCACCCAGTTTTCAATGAGGCCACAAAAGATGTGGGCCTGTGGGCCTGTGGCAGAGCAATTGCTCTACAGAGTGGCTGGCAGGAAGTCAAGGCATGGCATTTTAACCAGAGATGAAAGAGAGTTTTTACCCTGATTCCTATCAACACATCCACACTCCATCTCCATATCTAGGAGGGGTTCTCAGTGTGTGGAGTGGAAGCTTGGAGACTTCTATTATTTTTTCCATTTCCTCACTTCCTTCAGGGGAAAAACACACAGTGGGGTGGGGGTGTCTGTAAGGAAAGGAACTGTGGACTCAGGGGAGGGTCTGTGTTATCTCTGCAGGTTTTAATTATCCAAGCTTCTCCTATGAGACCAAAGGAGGGAGGGGCCTGTGAACACAGAGAGAGTATAAAAATGTGTTCCCTCACCCCTGGCACATCACATCCCACCCCACCCAATCCCTGTATTTAGAGATTCCCCACCTCCATTCACATTTATATTCTTGTGTGTGAGAGAGGGAGACAGAGACTGGGAGGCAAATGAGAGAAAATGTAGCTCCATGGCTGCCACACAAAGGACCTGCCCATGTCCCTTGCCCTATTTTCAGCCACTGAGACTCACCAGTGACCTTGAAATCCTGTAGGGCGTCAGGATCCTACTCCTCACTCCACAGGGGAGACATAAAATCAAGGAGTCTTTTTGTGAGAACATACTCCATCTATGCTTTGAGAGATAAAGGGAGGAAGAACCAGGATGTCTTCTGATGTTAGCTCTCTCATTAACAACTCAACACACATTTGCTAAGGGTTTGGTGCTGGACAAAGGGGCACAAAGATAAACAGCTCTGTCCACGCCCTGGGAGATGGAGCTCAAGCAGTGACACCATCACATCACTGCAGCCGGCTGTACGGGCAGCACCCAGGCAAAGGCAGGAAGAAGTGCTTAAGATTCACCCGGGGAGCCTTAAAAAATACCGATGCCCAGGCCTCACCTGTACAGATGGAATCCTTCTTTGATGGTGAGGCCTGAGCTTCAGTAGTTTTAAAACCCCTCCACCCAAGTGATTCTAATGTGCTGCCAGGGAGGAGACCCATTAAATCATATATCTCCTTGCAAAACAGGCACGACAAAGGAAAACAGGGGTGAGGGCCCAAGGGAAGTGCTACAGCTTGAATTTGTGCCTCCCCACAAAAGCATGGCACAGCAGGTATGTGGGGCAGTAACATCCCTCCAAGGCCAAGATGACTAATGCCAACACAAGCCAGAATCAGAGGGATTGAATAGCTTGGGTCCTTCCCCCATAACACAGACCTCAAGGCTGAAAGAGACCAAGAGGTTTTGCTGACCCAGAGCCCCAAAGTAACCTGTGTCCCTCTCGTCCTGAAATTCCTTCTGAGTTCTTTTCTTGCCTTCTTAAAAAACACCCCGATGTGCCAGAGGGATAAGAAGGGACAGCACCCCTGCGGAGTGTCCTAAATGTCTAGGGAAGGGAAAGGCCGCTGCTGCTAATGGTGGATCCTCTGGGTGGGGGTCTTCGAGGCCAACCCCAAGCAGGTCTGAGAGGAAAGGTGGGGCTTACCCCGGAGGAACGGGGAGGTATCTAAGGTGGCTAGCTAGGCTGGGTGTGGGGTAGGGAGCCCTCCACAAGTCCGGAACCCCAGGGCTCAGGGCCAGCGCATGGCACCCCAGAGCCCCCAGGATCTTCACCCTGATAGCAGAGGCTGTGCACTGTGATGGGACAGAACATGGAATTCGCAGTTGGAAACAAGGTTTTGAAACTGCCTTTTAGTAGATATGCAGACTTGGACACATTCTTTGAGATAATATGTAAAAAAAAAAAAAAAAAAAATTAGAACAGTAGCTGGCATGGGGTGCAGTAAAGAGAAGTTACAGCCCCTGGGAGAAGAAAATAAAGATATGAATGTTCTTCGACAATAGTAAAGCACTCCATTAAAAATAGGTTTTGTCATTATCATCATCATCATTTAGCCCAGAGCAGGTAAAAGTGAATTATCTGAGACAATGAAGAGCAAGTGAGCAGCCCAGACTGTTCCTAGGGATAGACCCTGCAGACATGGCAGGCGGGGGTGCGGGCAAGGCTCAAGGCTCAGCAGACTGCAGTGGGGTAACTGGCTTCCTGACTCACCTCCTGGGTCCTAGAAGCAAGAGCTGTGCGTTGTTCACCACTATTTCTCCAGCATCCAGCACGATCCTGGCACATGGTGAGGGCTCAATTCAATATTTGTCACTATTGGACATTCAGTCAAAGTAGAATTAGAGAGGCCAATAAGGCAGGTCAAGGGGTCGAGTCTGTGAACGTGAAGAAGGTTCATCTATTACACTATGGTGAGAGCTGTTAGAGCACAGAGGACTGAGTAGGCAACATCACAGTCTGCCCGATCCTGGGCACCAGCACTAGCCTCTACACCCCAGCTCTTCCCTGCTGAATATGGACCCACAGGTGGGGTATTGAGGCTGCAGGAATCCTGACATAGAGATGCTGCCATGATTCTCCAGTTCATTGCAAACATTTGTAAATACTTCACAAGGTTTTAACTTAGAACCAGACAGAATTTTGGCACAGTCTCATCAGAGCAAGCCCAAACAAGAGAAACCTTGGTTTATTTGGTGCCTCGAAGGAGGGACCATCCTTAAATCCAGGTCACCAAGCAGCCCAAAGTCAGCCTCCCACCCGCTGACCTTCACATCCTCATGAAGGATGCCAGGTTGTATCGGACTCATCAAATGGGACACCTTACCACAGATAAAATAACCTGAAATCTGCAGTGAGTAGGGTTAGATTCCTATCAGTGCTTTTGAGATGTGAGCCTCTCCAAATTCTTTTACTAGCCTCATCACCCCAAACCCCTGAGACAAATATAGAAAGTAATTCAGGTCAAACATCTGGGCAGTGCAGCCAGAGGTCCTTGTCACTGAGGCCAGAGGATTCCCTTGAAGATAGGGACAGGCACAAGAATCACTTGGACAACTTGTCCTGGGAGCCTAACCTCAGGTGGGCAGGCCCAAAGGCCATTGTTAAATGCACAGAAGGGGGTTGGTGGATAGTAAGCCCCACTCCTGGAACTGCTTAGCTCCCTCCCCTGTAAGCCCTCACCTGTCAGGGCTGCAAGAATGGAGAGAGCCAGTGAGATGGAGAGTGTGACCTGGGGCCAGTTACTTAACTACCAGAGACTCAGTTTCCCCATTCATAAAATAAGAAAACAACTCTTGGGATGGTCCCCTGGGGATGAGGGAGAATGTGTTTAGAGAGCAGAATATCAGGCACATTGAGCATGCAAGACATGGTGGCTTCAGTCTAGCCTCCTTGCCACACATGAGCAAGCTCAGGGTTGTGGGGGTCTGACATAGGGGACTGTGGGACATCCAGGGCTCAACCTGGCCATTGATTTACCCAGATGCTCTGTGCATATAAGAAGACAGGAGATGGAGTCTGGAGTTTTGCCCAAGAACAGGGAACCTGAAATCAGACCGGGATGAGAGGTGAGGCCTCCATAGGGTGGCAGACTCCGCCTCAGGACTCTGTGAAGTGAACCCCCACACCCCCACACCCCCACACGCTCAACATCCATATGCACATACGTCCTGTGACTCAAGGTTAACACTTCCGTCCTGGAGGTTCAGAAAGTGTGCAGGACACGGGCTCCTGACGGAGGTGCAGGCCTTGGAGCAGTCACTAGAGGCCTCAGGACAGTACTGGAGGCTGCTGCCCCAGGGAGGTTGCAGGAGAGGGACAGCCTGGGAACCAGTATAAGGCTGGGGATGGGGTGGGGCGGGGGAGACCAAGGCTGTGCCGTGGAAGGGTAGGACGGCTTCCTATAAATGCTTCCTCACTATCTCCTCAGGACACGGAATGACCCAGAAACCCAGAGCCCTGGGACTGCAGGTAGCGACAGTACTTCTGAACAACATTCCATCAGAAAAATACTACGATACCCCAAATGCTTGAAACCCCTGGTTTCCAACCTCCCCTTCATCACCAAATGCATGTCCCTGGTTCTGTCTGTCACTCCTGATCTACAGGAGGCTGCAGGCAGGCATCCAGCTCCTGGGAGAGGTCCACCGGCGGGTGGAAAGAGCACTTGCTTTGGGTCCACTGTGCCCTGGATTCAAATCCTGCATCCGCCTCTACCTCCACCTCTACCTCTCTATGTGCAATGTTTAGGGAGGTTTCTTAACCTCTCTGAAGTCTTTTCCTCGTGTGCAAATTGGAGGCCAACCTCTCCCTATAGGTCTCCATGAGAACTAAAATCAGAGACTAGTACATAATAGGTCCTCACACATGGTAGCTGTTATTGAGAATACAAAGCAGATTCCATCAGAACTAATCTCTGGGGCTGGAGCATTCATCTACCCCCAGGGCTCCCTTTGCCTTGCCCCTCTGTGCTCCTTTCACTCTCCTCCACATCCCTATCCTATCCAGGCCCCAAGCCTATAGGGAGCCCTCCTTCCTAGTCCTGCCCTCTCAAGAGAAATAGTTTCTGAAGTGGAAACCACTCCAGACATTTAGCCCAGTGTGACGATCTCAGAGCAATCCTCTCTCCCAGCAGGACCAAGGCTGTGAAGTGTAATTAAAACCATGGATTAATTAGGAATGGCAGCCATCTTGCAAAAGCAGTACCTCGCGGGCACTCATCCTGCATCCAGAGCATCGGTCTCAGAGGCCTAGCATGCAAGAGCCACAGCACCTCCCCCAAGTCCTTGTCCTCTTCCACCTCTCCACCTCAGTCCATCTCCAGCTAAGTCATGCCACAGTTGCCTTCAATCAACTGTCTTAATTTTTCTTGTAGTCTATACTCGGAAAGTTCTTCCTGTAGTCTAACTTAAATTCTTCCCTCTACAGATTGATGGAGGGAGTCTGGTCTTCACGGAAGTTGCCCTAAGAAGTGTCCTCGAGGATGGCAGAGCTTTGAGTCCTCCCTCTCCAACCATGAGGAAAAGATGGTGTGAAGATCCTATTGGATGGAGTCAGAGATGGAGGCAATGTGATGGATGAAGGGAAAGGGGGAACAGAAAAGCACAGTGGTCAGAGGAGAGAGCTAGGAGGCAGCTGGCCCACCGGGGTTGGATGCCTGGGACTGGCTTACTAGTTACCTAATATCTGTGTCTCAGTCAGCCCATCCGTAAAATGGGGGTAAAAAGTCATACCTACTCTTGGGGCCTTCATGAGCAAAAATACATACAGATTTTTAAATGGCCAGCACAACATAAGTTCTCAGTAAACTCTAAGAAATTCTCATAATACTCCATCCTCTTCTGCAAATTGCTCAGAGTCTTGGGGCTTCTTCCTTCCCCACGTCCCTCAGACCGACTCCTTCTGCCCCATTCCAATGGCCTCACTAATGCTAGGCCCGGTCTGTGACCTCACCTCCCCACCCTCCCCACAGGCCTCCCTCTCTCCGACCACATCAGCTTACCAGTCTACTCTGCAGAAGGACTGGTTTGTTTGGTACCCTTAGGCCCCAGGTACTTTTCCAGGTGACCTACTTTACTAAAAGGAACTCATTTAATTCGATTCCCATGACCACCCTCTGAAGTAGGTACTATTACTACGGCCACTTTACAGAGGATAAAACTGAGCCTCAGAGAGGAGGAACAATTTGCCCACAGTCACCCTACAACTAAAGGGTAGACCCAGACTTCAAACCCAGGTCTGTGTGGCTCCAGACTCCTTAGCAAAGCATCTGAGGCCTTCAGCACCTAGCACCCCTCCCTGCCCCCAATCTAGCCCTATTCATGCCCCCCACCTGCAGCCACTCCAACCCCGATACACACAACGCACCTTCACATACGTGCTCACCCTCGTGGAGTCAAAAGTAAGAATAGGGAGGAAAGAAGGAAAGACTTTAGGAGTGAGAGAAATTTGGGAAGAAGAGAAACTAGAAGAGGAAAGAATACTGAGAGGGAACTAACACAGTGTCCACCAATTTGGGGGGCTTCCCTGGATAGCGCTACAGCTCTGTCTCCAGCTTGGCTTCTGTCTTCTCCATTAGGGTGTGGGATTCTGTGGAAAGGAAGGAGTGAGAGGAGGCCCAAGTGGGAGGTTGGTGAAAGGACTGCAGAAGCTCCAGCTGCTCCAAATAAGTTCAAGCCACTTGGCCTGGCCACACATCCCAGGGACTGGGAATATGCAAATGAGGCTGGGAACAGCTGTGGGGATCTCGCGGGAATCCTGACAGAATCCTGGCAAACATTAGAGGGGCTGGGAGGCCTCAGGCAGGCTCTATGGTCCTCACTTCCAAAAAGGGGTCTGCGGTGGGTTTTGCAGACCAGAGAGGGAAACTCGATGTGCCGCCTGAGAAAAATTCTTGAAGAGACTATAAACGAAGGGTGGTGGGCACTTGTGAAAGGCAGTTGAGACTATGGGCAAACTGTGTGTTCAGTAATAAAGTCCTGTCAGGCAAAGCTCATCTCCTCCGTTGACAGGGTCACCAGGCTGGCAGACGAGGGAAATGAGGTTTACTCATGTAACCGATCTTGAAAACATCTGACAAGCTCTTCCTGAAACTGTAGTGTACAAACTAGAGAAAAGAAGCTAGAAGGTGGTAGAATTAATGGGATATTGTAGCTGGTCACACAATCGTACCCAAGGGTACTTACCAGGGGATCAAACCTCTTGGCAGGAAGAATCCAGGTGCATGTTGAAATGCACTAAACCTATCCCACCACATGTAACATCTCATCAAACCCTTAGATAAATATATGGGAAGCACGTGAAGCTAGGAGCATATGCTGGATGTCAAACATGCTGGATGGCAGAGACAAGATCCAAAATATCTTAATCAGCTGAAGTGATGGACTGAACTTAGACAATATAAAATGAATGAGGAAAAAAATGTTCAAACATAAGAACAAAAAAAGCTGTGTCCCCCTCAAAACTCATATGTTCAAGTTTTAATCCCCAGTACTTCAGAATGTGACTTTATTTGGAGATAGGGTTGTTGCATATGTAATTAGCTAAGATGAGGTCATCCTGGAGTAGGGTGGGCCTACTCCTACCCTAAAAGAAATGTGGACACAGACAGGCACACAGGGAGAGTGCCATGCAAAAATGAAGGCAGATATCCAAGTGATGCTTCTTTAAACCAAGGGAAGCCAAAGATTGTCAGTAAGCCACCGGAAGCTAGGGAAGAGGAATGGAACGGATTCTCCCTTATATTCTCCAGAAGGAACCAACCCTGCCAACACCTTGATCTCAGACTCCTTGCCTCTAGGACTGTGAGACAATACCCTTCTGTTGTTAAAGCCATCGGTTTTCAGTACTTTGTTATGGCAGCCCTAGCAAACTAATACAAGCACAAGGACAAAATTGGAGGATGTGGCTGCGTAACAGATCATGTTAAAGAGACCTGGAAGTATCAGTTGGCTGTAAAAGGATAAAGGCCACGTCGTTGCCAAAAATAGCCAGGGCAGAACTGAGGCTGCATTAATAGAAGGTGTGGTACCTGGATCGATGAGGGTGTGCTGGTCCAGTATTACCTGGAAGGCCAGATTTGGTCCTGATGTCCTCACTTTAAGACAAGTGGGAGGATGTTCAGAGTCCTGTGCCCAGAGGTAATGAGGTAAGTCAGAGGAGGACTAACGGAAGTGGAGAAGAGGTGCAAGGCAATTGGTATCCAATGTTTCAAAAGCTGTGGCATGGACATGACTGAGTTTGCCTAGAACGGCCAAATAGAGGAAGAGATGGAGTCCATAGGGAGAGACTGCAGAGAAACATAAGAACTTTGTATTATACACTGTTGACTAAAAATCGAATGGGTCTCCCTGTGGGGAGGTGAGCTTTCTCTCTCTGAGGAACTCGAGACTCCACCAGCTGACCACTGAGGAGGAACTCGTACATGTGCTCCAGTGTCTTGCAGCATCAAGAAAGGCCCACTCACATTCCCCACCTGGCTTGATACCAGCAACTCAGACTTCTCTCCCATTTAAAGTTAGAGGCTATCATGAGGTATTTTGGCCCTAAGTCCTTTCATTGATGGCCTGAGCAGATAAAATTGCAGGCTGAGGGCAATGAGTCTAGACTCATAGTTTGGAGAGACCTGGGTCCACTCGCCTGCTCATGCTCACAAGGACAGGCACCCAGGACGATGAGGGGTGGAAAGGAAAGTGGCTCTGGCTCTCCACTGTCTAGGGATGGAGGGAACTGGCAGTCCAAAAACTAATTGACCCCTCACTTGAGGAACCTCACTTTAAGAACCACCGTTCTAGAGCAATCAGGAAAGGAAGCGGTGTCCTCCAGACTCAGAACCACACAGAGATAGAGGTGTGCTGCCAGGTCGATCATTTGTCTCAGGGCAGGAGGGCCCCAACAGCATCTCAGGCAGCAGGACTGCCAGCCAGGGCTGCTTCACTAGAACTCATCTGGATGGGAAGATGCTCATTCTAAAAAAATCTAGCTTCCTGTATTTTCCACTGCAAAGTCTCCTGGTTCTCCCAGGCTGACAAGCTATGTTCTCTTCTATAGGAGGTTCTGCTTCTTCTGCAGTCAGCCAACATGACCTCCAGTATTCTTGCCTTCTCTAAACAGACGGGCTGCTTTCACCAGACCTTTTGTAACTGGGTTTCCCAACCTCCTCATGATGCTAGATGCCCTCCATGGAACACACTTGAGTTGGTCAGGGTATCTCTAAAATCCACATCCAGAAATGAGGACAGAATGACCAGGGAGAACGTAATCTGGATCCTGCCCTTCTCTTAGTGGCATATAAAATGATGTTGTCATGAGCATCCCCCTTCACCCTGTCAGCTCCTCTGAAGCCTGCACACAGTTAAACCCCTCAGATCTTTTTTCTCGGGATCTGTAGCCAAATCAAGTCTGCCCCACCTCCACTCCCTTATGAACTTGAGTAATTAATTTCTGCAATCTAAATGTGACTTTCCATCTGCCCCTGTTAAATTTCATCTTGTTGGTTTAAACTCAGCATTCCAGTCTGTTGAGATCATTTTGAATATTTATTCTGTCTTTTGTAGGAGCTGCCCATCACAGCCTTGTCATCAGCAAATTTGATAAGCTCGCTTACTCTAGTTTCATCCAAGTCATGGATGAAAATGTGAAGCTTCATTTTTCAGAATCTCACCTGCCACAAGTCCTCTTCTCCTTTGGAATCCCTAATCATATGATCATAATTCCCCAAATCAGACTTCCTACAGTCTGGGGAAGGTCTCTGGGCATGTCATTTCTTTCTTTGGCCGTTATTAATGCCAAGCTGACGTGGTGTCTTTCATCTGAGAGCTGACACTTCACCATCTAGTTCTTGGTCGCGGTCGGAATCAAATCAGGACAATTTGGTTGCTATTTCTTTACCTTCTGGGCAACGACTATGTTACAGAAAAAAGGATGCAAAAATGTATCCAATCCTCCACTTTATACAGTATTTGATATCCAACAAAAGATAGGCTGCCTATCCCCCCATCATTACTATAGCATGCCTTCCTGGCAGCTTTATATTCCAGACTGGGAATGTAGCATCCAAATTCTTCCGACTGGGTGGAGAAGCTGTCATGGGGATATGTCATAACTTGGACCTGCTTAGCTGCAAGGCATGCTGGGATCTTGGCAGCTGGTCAGTGAAGAGGCAAGAAATGCTTTCTGGGGTGGGATCCCTGGAGAAAGAGGTGAGGACAGATTCAAGGATGTGGAAAGGAAAAGAGGGCCTTAATGAATAGCATCCCCATTCTTCTGCCATTCATATGTAAGAAGTGCCCTTCTTCAGTGGGAGAAAGGCACAGTACATGTCCATGGCATGCTGATGGAACATTTGTGAACAACTTGTTGACACCATGAGCCAAAGATGGAGAAAGGTACATGAAGTAGTTAAGTGTGTAGACTCTGAAGCCAGACAGTCTAGATTTACATTCCAGCTCTACTAGTTATTAGCTGTTTGACCTTGGTCAAATTGTTTTTCTCTCTCTCTCAAGGTTTCAGTTTCCTCATGTGCAAAGTGGAGACAAAAATAATACATGCACATAAAGCACATGAGGATTAAAAGAGATAATGCATGTACAAAGTTTGGCAGAGTGTCTGGTACATAGTAACAGCTCAATAAATAATAGCTGTTATTATGGAACGACGGCTTGAAGGCTCTGAGTGCTGATAGTTCCAAGGCTGGAGGTATTAAGAGGAAAAGGCTAAGAGGTGAAAGAAGAAATTAAACATGCAGGGGGTTAGCAGCAGCAGAGTACCTGAAGGGCGAAGCAGCAATTTGTGGAACTGACCTGAAGGTGGAGCCTAGGCACAAAGCTACGTCAAGGATTCCGACCTTTAGTGTCAGGGAGGGCAAAACAGACAGTTTGAAACCTCAGAAGAGTTCAGTGAAAATGATTTGCCTTTTCAGTTCTAAAAACAAATTTTTTTTTTTATTGCTATAGGACGTCAGTCAAAAATTGTCTAAACAGTCCTTGTGAAAAAGAAGCAATAATATTCCACCGCTAGAAATCTGTTCCGAGGAAATAATCATCAATAGGCACAAAGATTTATATACAAAGATGTTCACTGCATCGTTATTTATAGTAGTAAAAATGATTTACAACCTAGATGTCCAACCCACAAGGGATTCATTAAATAAATTATGGCACATCCATATGATGGAATACCAGGCAGCCACTAAAAAGCCCATTTTAGAAAAATACTTAAGACCTGGAGAAATTATTACAATATGTTATTAAATGGAAAAGACCGATTACAAAAGAGCACAGACAATATAATCACAATTTCGTTGCATATATATCTAGAAGGAAATATGCAAAAATGTTGAACGAGTGTGTATTACTTTTATACATACTTTTTAAGACAAAATGACCACAAAGAAGTTACACTAGAAAGAAGCTCCCACAATCAGCTTACAACAGAAAGCCATTAAATCTGGAACACAGAAACACAAACAGTAGCTATGATCTGAATGTCAGGAGCTATAGCTGGTACCTACCGAAAGGACCTGGCTGTTTGGAAGGGCTGAGGGTGAAGAGATTCTACATGCCATTGGCGTGAGGCCAGGTGGAGCCTGGGAAAACTTCAGATCAGTGGCTTTCAACCATGCTGCGTATTAGAAGCTGAAAAAATACCAAGGCCCAGGTTCACCCTCAGGGATTCTGACTTCATTAAGGTCTAAGATGGGTCTGGTCATCTATATTTTTTCAAAGCTCTTTGGGTGATTCTAATAGGAACCAGTGAATTAGTATTGAGCTAGACCAAGTTACTGTTATATGTATATAGAGGACACTTGAGTCTTGCTCTCTAGACTGAGTCCAGCATGTGAAGGGAGAGTCATTCTGGAAGGCAAAGAGAAGCTGAAAGGGAGCAGGTGGCTCCAAGGCACTTGGTCTATACAGAAAAATGACCTTGGGGGACATTCATAGAAGTGCTCCTTATAGCTGGCCTATTTGGGGGCTTTTGCCACAAGGACACTGCTCTCCACTTAGACGCGTGATTGGGCCAGCTGACTTCATGAACTGCAAGTGCAGGTGGCTCAACAACAAGGGGAAGGGAAGGAAACCAGGATCCTGGGAAACCTAAAGGCACCCGACTCTGCAGAAGCCCAAGCTAGTGGTATTTTCCTCTTCTGTTCTGCTTTTGTGCAGAAACACACGCTGGCCAACAGAGCCATGCATGAACCTTAAAGGCGATCTGCTTTGGATGGATGAGGCCACTCAGAGGACTCCTAGTTTCCTCCAGGGGCCTGGTGAGAGGGAGAAGTAGAGGGAATAGGCCAGCTAGAAACAAAAGTTTGTATTAAAAGATAAGATCTCCCCCAGTCTCTTACTACAGGTGTAGAGTTACTCAAGGCATCAAAACAAGGGAAAGAAAAGGCCTGAGTTAGGTACTTTACACACGGGATCCATCCGTCCCTGAATAATTAAGAGCCAACTGCAGCTCTTTTGTACTCCTTAAAGTGGGGCTCCTGGGTGGCCTTTGTAACAATAACCAGGGCAGTATAGAGAGAGTTTTGGCTCAGGTGGACCAGTGGGGTTGGCAAGTAGGGATGGATCTAAATTGCTGCCCCACCAGCCATTTCCTGGAGTTTTCTCCCTAGGGGCAACCTCACATCGAGTCTGGCAGAACAGAGTTGCAGATAATCCAAACTGCTAGATGATCAAACCATCACACAGCTTTGCATCTACGTTTATACATGGATGTATGTGAGTATATTTACATACACGTACATATATATAGCAATATACAGCAGATTTACCTTCCAAATGATGCTTGGCTCAGGCAGAGGCTAAAGGGAGGAGGACGTGACTGGCAATCAGGTAGGTTAGCAACAGTGGGGCTAGATGATAGCGTGAAACTAGCCTGAGACTAAATAGCCCCCACAAATAGTACACACACAAAAAGGGAATAAGCCACTCCTGGAAAATCAAGAAATGGCTGTGATCTCCATTCGAAACCACTGACCTCAAAAGCCAGAAAGGGCCTTCAGGTTCATCTGACACCTCGTTTTCACAGATGGGGAGTCTGGATTTGGCAGAAGCGCTCCAGTGCGGAAAGCTCCCTCAGCTCTAACCTAGCCTCCTTCTTGGGGAATTTAAACCTATCTCCTCTAATTTGATCTCAGAGGACTGGCAGAACAGATGGTCGCCAGCCATCTTCCAGTACCAACCCTTCCTATCACAGAAGAGGCCAGCCAGAGATATTCTTGGTTCAAATGTAAAGATATTCTGATAATACTGACAAGGCTTCAAATTCAAACATGTTACAGGTGCAAGTCTGATTAAGTCATCCTTAATAAACGCAGATCAGTGAGGGCAGTGTCATGGCGGGACTCAACACACATAGTATTGCCTTTAAAGCTTTCATTTGCTCAGGGAAAAGCCCAATGAAATCTTTGTCCTCCTGTTTCAAGTCAGAGAATGGAGGAGGATGAGCAGCCCAACTGTCAAGAAATGTACTCAAGGTCAAACTCTCCCAAGCCCAGTCTCTATCTCAATGGTCCCTCCTCCGGCTTTCTCCACTGTGCCCAGCAGGAAATTAGATAGGAAAACTTTTTTTTTTCCCCCACTCCAAAGCTACCAAGTGTAGCATTTTCTCACTGACAAGCCCCTAACTAATGTTGGAATTAAAAAGTTTTCATCTCTAATGTGCACTAAAGCAAAAGAAAGAGAAAGTGACACATAACATTCATACCCCCACCTTCCTTCTTGGAACTCTGCTCCTAGCTAGAACTTTTCCCTGCCACTTTCTAGCATTCAAGTCTGTTATAAGGGGGATTTCTTCAGAAAGAAAGTCTTAGAGGGGATTCTTCTATCAGAGACAGAGAATGGCTTACACAGAGATCTCCTTCCACCTCACTCATCAAGGAGCATCTCCTCAGCTGAAGCAGATGTCACCAAACCAAAAGTCAGAGAGAAGGAAGTTCACGAAAGAATAGCACTATGCTAGGGAAATCCAGGTGTTGCCCATACATGCTATAAAAAAAAAAAAATGCTCATTCAGTCAATTCAATGCAATTCCATTAATCAAGACACTAGCTTTGGCCTCTTATTATGCATTTAAGACTAAATTAGTTAGGTTTAACATAAATTTAAGACCAACTTAGTGATGCCTAAACTCAAATGCAAAGATCCATATGTGAAGAAACCCCATTCATTAGAGGTAACTATTTCCAACACACCATATACACACAAAGTCATCGGCTGACAAAGATAGGCTAGTAATCAAGAACTGGATGAGGCAAGGGATGGTCCCAGGACCCACTGGGGTTCAGACCCTGAAGTATAAGCAACCAACACTCCCTCCCAATAGTTCTCATCCCCAGATTTCCAGGCACCTGTCTTTTCTTCTGTCCACATTGCAGGTATAAGGCAGGTGTTTAACCTCACTTGATGAGCGAGGCATCTGAGGCATGGGGAGGGGACTTGGAATAAGAATAACTAGCCCTCTCAGCCCTCCCCTCAACCCCTAGCCCAAGTCCTTTGGACCTCTCCACATAAGCTATCAGGTCACCCAGACAAACCCACAGGAAACAAAAGCAACAACAACAACATGACAGTAAATTCTACCACGGAAGTTGAGGCAATGCTAGTAATTGTGTTCTCCCAGTCATGCTGATTCACCTACATCCAGGGAGTTCAGAGACATGTCTCGCCTACTGTTGTATCCATAGCTTCTAGCACAGCCCCTGGCACATGGCAGGTCCTCAGTAAATGATGAACATGTGAGTTTACTACCACTGTCGATCTTATTTATTACCTTGCACTCAGGCAATAACAAAGCCAACACTTGAGGACCTCAGGGAACATCCGACTGCTGGGAATATGGATGGTAGGGCACCATAGGTCATCTGGGAGTCTTTTAAGACAGTGTGACAATGTAACAAGCACTTCTAATTTCAAATCTTGTCTTTGGCCCTCTGTGTCCATTCTATCACCTCAGTCCTCAATGAAAGTAGTGATTTGGTTGACTGTATGCTAGTGACCTGAGTGGCTATCTTGTCGCCTTTCCCTGTGGGATATAGGAGGGTGACCAAGATTAAGAACAGGAGTGTCATGATCATTGTTGAAAATGCTGGGCCTGACAGCATTTTATTCTCAAGTATACAAGATTCCATCCACTAGCCTTCAGCCTTGCCATGTTGCTCCTCCATCAGTGTCTGCTGTCCCTCTGCACTCTTGCTGGGGCTGCCCCTCCCCTTTTTAGACTCACACTTGGGGCTCAGGACTTTCTGTATATTCCTTGGGATCTCCAAACACCCTATGTGAGCTTTTAGTCTTTTCTCATCCAACTCTTGCACAAGGCTTTACTATATTAGAGGAAGCAAAAAGCCATGATTGAACTTTTCCTTTAAAAAAATAAAATAAAATTGGCTTATACATACTGGGTTCTGGGAGTGGAGGTGGTGGGAGAAGGGGCAGGAGACCAGAATGCCAGTCCATGCTCTGCATCTGGAATCTTGTATCAGCTAACATGCGATGCTAGATTTCTGTAAGACAAGATGGTTCACTGACCTCAAGGAACTCATCAACTCACAGAAGAATCCTAGTGTGCCCTGAGAGTGACAATGAGCTGGGGATCTACCAGGTCAGAGGTAGAATCAGCCTGTGGGGTATTCTAACCAATCCTCAAAGTACAGGGAGACATGATAATATGCATACACAAAAGAAATTAGATCACTTCCTAGAATTGTAATTTCTTAATCAGTAGATATAGGGAGTCGGACTGCTCAAGGGCTGCACATTGGTTTTGCTTGGACCATTTTATCTGGCCAGTTTTACTTTGAATACTCAATTGTCCCCAGCCTGGCCACTCTAATTGCCTGATCAGCACATTGTCACCTGCCTGCCCTCTGAAGGCAATTTGAGTTTGCGACTCCTTTGACATGACAATCTCCAAGCCCTCTTCCAACTCCGAACCTCAATAAGAAGTAACTAACAGAGGAGCTTTCAAACAAGCCAGGAAGGGTACCCCAAAACAGAAAAGCTTCTGTGATTCCGCCAATCTAACTGAGAGGTGGCAATCCACAGAGCCAGGCCAGACCTCTTGGCTTCTCTGCCCTTCTGTTCTGGCAGCCCCTCTCTGTCCTTCCCTTTTCCTGTTCTACCCTCTCTATACAGACAGCTGGTGGGGAAGGGGGCAGAATCAACAAGCCTAGCTCTCCGTCCCACCTGAGTCATCAAGCTTTCTTTACTCAGTCCTCTCCTAAGCCCTAGGTCACCATTTGACATCAAGCCCTTGCTGCCTTGTACTGCCTGTGCATTTTTCTGTTCATGTTCTCCCTCCCCATACCCACAAGCTGGTGAATTTAGCAGCCTCTCTGGGCATGGTCTCAGCCCTGTATCTACCCGCACCTAGGATGGTACATTGCGCTTACGAAATATTTGATGTCCACAGTGAAGATAATGCTGGCTATTGTCAGCGATGGAGGAGGAAGGCTCTGGCATGACTCCTTGGAAAGAGAACAGAGATAGAAGATCTGCCATCCCTTCCTGAACTGATGGTGGTAGCTGTTGCTTTGCAGAAAGAATTGCCTACCCCCACACATACATACACCTTTCCCAACCTGGCATAACCAGACGCAGCCCTTCTTCCTGAGTGGTCCCCCAAAACAGTCCTTCCTGCCCTATGCCTGACAGAGTGGCAAACTCCCCCTTTCTCTTTGATATTTTATCTCCTTCCTCCTCCATTGGGTACTGGAGGTTTTTTCCAAGCTCCTTCTTAATCTGTCCCCCTTTTCCCAGTGAGATACAGTTCTCAGGCTCAAGTTCTTCTCTGCCCCTTCCTCAAGGTCATCTATCCTGGTTCAGAAAATGCGAGAGGCCACTTTTGAATATTAAGAAGAAATGGTGGGGATGAGGTGGGGTGGTGAAGAAAAGGAATGGAAAAGAATAGCCTAAAAGATGAGGGAAAGTGGGGGAGGAGAGAGACTGGAAGGCGGTCCTGGAGAGCGCTGGAGAGAGGAGCCTTTGCCTAAGGAGCAAATAGGCCCGTGTGTGTGTGTGTGTGTGTGTGTGTGTGTGTGTGTGTGTGTGTGTATTGTGTGTGTGTGTGTCTGGCAGGAGTGTAGTGGGGGAGGTGATCCCTGAGAAATGTAGGAGATTGGATTCTCTAGGGGCTGAAGGAAAAATATGCTGGGTGGGGCCAGAGACGGTAGGTCGTGTTGGGGTCTAGACACAGGCGAGCTTCCAACCCCCAATCCCAGTTGTGTTGGCTTGACCAGAGGGCCGGAAAGAAGCACATCCCGAGGGCGGGCAGCCCCTCCCCGCTCCCGCCGCTCTGTTCCCACCACCGAAAGCCCAGAGAGGATCGCGGGGTGGGGCACAGTCCAGCGATTATCTCTTCTATTCAAACTGCGGTACCACCGCAGCCGGGCGGGGCCAGGCGAGCGGAACGACCCAAGGACGGTGCACCCGGGGATGAGGAGGAGGCAAGAAAGGCGCTTCAGGTGGCTCCTCTTCGTAGTTTAAAGTTTGAGGAAGGCGAAGGAGCCGACTCCATCCTCCCTCTGCCGCCGCCCCGCGGCTCAGCTCGGCCGGGTCGCCTCAGCCTCGACCTCTTTCTTGGCGGGTCCAGCGCCCTTTTCCCTCTGGGCTCCCGTCGCGCTCGGGTCCCAGGATCCCTTCTCCGGTCTCCATCCCTCCCTGTTCCCGCGCGCGCCCCGCTCCCCCCCTACGAGCTGGATCTCCTGCACGACGTGAGCGGAAAGTGAATAGGCAGCCCCAACCACAAAGACAAATTACCATGAGAAAAATAAATCAGGAAATCGCCGTTCGCGTCCCGATTCCCGCCGCCGCACCCCTCTCCACCCGCCGAGACCTGAACGCGGGGCTCCCGCGCCGCTGCGTCTGGGGCCTGGCAGGGCAGGGGGTCAGTGATGAATCTGGGCAGCGGTGGAACCGGGACGTCCCCGACCGAGAGATTTCACACTCCGCGCGGTCCATGCGTTCCCACGCGCCTCGCCACCCGCACTCCCCCTCCACGGGGTTCACTCGCGGGCCCTCTGAGCCTCCATCTCGGCGTCTCCGCCCTAAGCTCTCCCAGCCTTTCATTCGACTGTCCCTTCCTCCAGGCCAGGGCTCCGGGTCCCCATCCGGGCTGCAGCCCAGACGCGCAGATCACCCCGCCGGACAAAGGCCCCGCGCAGCCGGACCCGGAGCGAACGGGAGACGGGAAAGCCGTAGCGCCGAAGATGCCCGAGCCGAGGTGGCAGCGGGCGGCGGAAGCCCGAGCACCTCCTCGCCTCCCGTCCGCAGCCTCCACTACCTGGTTCCAACTTGCCCGAGCCCTCAGACCCCTACGCGTCTCCAATCCCTCTGCCCATCGAGTTGCTGAAGTTTGCAACTTGCAGTCCCAGCCCGCGCAGGGGAAGCGCCCGAGGCTCCCGGGACTCACCTCCGGGCTGCAGGTGCCCAGTTCCCGGTGACTCCCGGTTCCCAGAGCGGCGGAAGCGAACCAGGAGGGCTGGCGGCGGGTCTGTGATTGGGGCGGCCGCGCAGGAAAGGTCCCCGGCCCTCGGCCCCGCACTCCCGTGCAGTCCCGACCCGGGCCCGCGTCCGCCACGCTCGGGTTCCTCCCGCAGCCGCTGGACGCGCGGCCGACCCGCCGGGCTCCGCGGAGCTGGGCTCTGGCAGCAGTCCCCGCGCTCCAACTAGCTCCCGACCCGGCGCGCGGGTGAGAGCCGGGAGGAGGAGACCTGAGGAGCTGGAGGGAGGAGGGGAGGAGGGAGAGGCGGTGGGGGAGGAGTTGAGAGCCTGGGGAGAGAAGGAGGGGAGCAGGAGCGAAAAGGAGGAGGGGGTGGTGGGGACCTGCCGCTGCGGGCGCTTCACCCGCCAGCCCAGAAGCGCGCGCAAGAGCGCGAGGGGGCGCCCTGCACCTCTATGTCTCCAGCTCCGCCAGACTCCCGCCGGGTGCTGCCATGTGTGTGTTACCCAGAGGGTGGACAGAAGTCCCGCTCTGCAATCGGCTTTCGAGCGGCGGGACCACGGGCACTTGTTACTTTTTGCCACATCCTGCCTTACCGTTCTCAGTAACCCCGTCTCGAACCTGACTTCCTCCTGGAGTCAGCGCACCCGAACCGTGCCCACCAAACCCTTGCGGCCTGAGGAAATTCTCCCTTCCACCCGGCTGCCAAATCCCCCAGCCCTGTTAGCTAGGGAAAATCTTCATGTGGGTTTGAAGCGGGAAAGAACTGCGAACAGCACAGGAGAAACCCGGCAAAACTGCAGTTGAAGGGAGTGGGAAGAGGCTGCTGGGCCAGACTGGAAAACCAGAATGGGCTGGATTAAGGTTAACTTTACAAGCCGCGCGACCTTGAGTGAACCTCCCCAAGCCTCAGTTTCTTCAGCTGTAAACTAAGGTTGGTAATACCCTACAGAACGATTTGAAGACTAAGTAGGGGCTACAGTCAGTAAAATAATAACAGGAACATTGGGAGGGCGTCCAAGAGATTAATGATCCAGGGAGACAGTGAGACCTCTGAGCTGAGGAGGGAAGCTTAGCGAGATCACACCGAGCAAGGCTGCCTGTTGACAAGTTTAATATCTAGTGTTTCTGGTGGGAAGAAAGCGGAGGGAAAGACAGAGGGGACAAGCTTCAAATCCTATGTGCCCGGGCTGAGAAAGGGATAGGAAGGGAGCCCTCTGCTGAACAAAACAGGGTATTTAAAGTAAAAAAAAGATGACCTAAGAAAACGAAAGAGTGAAGAAAAAGGACCTAAAAAATTAAGCCCCAAGAAGTGTGATTTTAAGAAATAACCAAAAAGAACTATGAAATAAAAATAGGTAAGTTGGAAGAAGGAAAACATTAAAAGGCTCTCTAAAGTGTGCCAGAAATTGAAGATTTCGAGTGAAGCATTTTACACAACAAAATTCTGGGTAAAGGAAATTCCAGATAAAGCAGAGGAATGGACACAGTAAAAGCCCCAGAGAAGCACCCTCCATCCCTCCCCCCGCCACCCACACACACCCCTCTGGACCAAAATGAGAAGCAGTTTGACCAGGATGATGATGATGATGATGATTATGATGATGCGAGGGGGAGAATCTAAAAAGGGAGTTTATGAGATGCTCTAAAAAGGAAAACAGTGCACAATTTCAGAAACAAAGACTTTCTAGGGCAACAGAAATGCTGAAACTCATAATGTGCAGAATGGAGAGGAACCTGCAAAGGTGAGTCACACTCTGGATCATAAGAGAGAGATGTAGAGAAGAAAAAAAGAAGGAAACGGGGCATCGGAGCATACCAGTCTGGTAGCCGATTCGTTTACTCAGGGATAGAAATCCAGTTGGAAGAGAGAATGCAAGGCATCGAGTCCAGACCTATCATTTTACTGACAAAGACAATGAGATCTAGAGAAAGGAAGCAATTCCAGAGTCCCAGGCCAGGATGGGGACAAGTCTCCTGATCCCCAGTATGGGACCTTTCCATTGCTGTGAGTACTGCCTCCCCCACCCTCATCCTCTATAGAACCACAGAAACTGTTTTGTCATTGCAAAAATATAAATGTGTGCAATTATATAGACACCTTTTAATTAATACAAAAACATGAAAGGAGAATTTCCCATTTGTCTGGCTGGGAGCATAAACAAAATGCCTTCTGAGTGGTTCTGTCAGCAGCAACTCTCTTGAAAGGCAATAAAGATCTGCTCCATCCTTCACCATATTCTCTCATCTTCCCTCTCTTTCCCATCATGTTTTGATGGTTTTATCTTTCCTCTCTTCTCACTATCATTTCATGCCCCTCTTGGCTCTCTTTCTCCACATTATGAATGAGGAAGAAGGCTTGATGCAGGAAGAGAAGAGAGGAGACCCCAGTCTGGGGACACAGGCCAGGAAGACTTCCTTTTCAGGGGACGCAGGAGTCAAGAACAGGAGACACGCAAGGAGACACAGACAGAGGAGCAAAGCTGCTTGGGATGCTGGGCTAATTAATCCTAATTGCATCCCACAGTATTGTATTGATTAACAGTGATTACTTAAGAGCTCTCAATGCAAGAGAGCTTCAGAAATGTAAACCTCAGGAAGAGACAGTTGCTTTGCTAGCCTGGATTACCACCTGCTTCAGGCATCCCCAGAGTTCAGCAAACGTAGCCTCGTTAGAATCTCTGAATCATTTACTTGGAACAAAACCTGGGGCCTTGACCCCATCACCACAGTATCACCACCACCTTCCATTACCTTCCTTAAACCTTTGCAATAACCTGTACAATAATTACTTCTATTAGGAGCAATTCTCCATACACTGGAACAGTGTTAATTAAGCAGAATGTAAATACAGCAATTAATACAGAATTATTCAAAACAAACATGGTAAAAAACAGCAAACATGGGAGGTGGGAAGGAGTTCTTAGAATTCACTGGTGATCTAGAAATTCTAAACTTATCTTGAACTAAGGTGCCAAGAAGTTAAGAAGTAAGCCCAGATTCTTATGCTTCAGGGTAACAAAACTGGAGGTCTCCTGCCTGCCACCTGGGGGCACTTTCTGGGAGATCTAGCTACTTCTGAAAAACAGAATGTAGCTTCTCCCAGGAGTGTGTGTAGGGGTGTGTGTGGGGGTGTGTGTGTGTGTGTGTGTGTGTGTGTGTGTACTCATGCTCGTGCACAGCCCGGGCACAAACACAAGTCTGGCCTTCAAGCAAAAGGCACACAAACACCATCCACTCGTATATTGATAGGGGAGAGACTTGAAAAGAAGGCAGCAATCACTTCTAATGTCCAACCAGTTTCTTGGTTCCAGAACCACCTGCACGCTTAGGTCAGAGGAACTGAAGCGTCACTAAATGTCAGCTTCGCCATTGTCCTGAGCTAATGTGAGAGAAGAGACCTTCCTTCCTTCCTCTCTCCCCAAACATCTAATGCTACTCCCTGGTGGAAGAGGAAAGGTCACAGGAAGAGGAGAAAGCCAGAGCCTCACAGGCAAGAGGGAGAAGCAGACATAACCACAGCAAAGTGAAGCTCTGACGAGAGGCAGGGCAAGGAAGTCTTCACAGCAAAGGGCCCTTCTCGCTGGAAATACAGATGGGGCAGGCATTTGCCAGACAGAGAAGCGGGAGGAGGCAGAGTATTCAGGCAGAGGAAATAGCACGTATGAAAGCACAAAGCGATATAATTAGATTTCTGTTTTGGAAGAATTACTTGGCCCTGGTTAACAGATTCGGAGAGAGCTGAAGCAGTAAATGTGAGCAGGTGCGTCGTGTGGCGGAAAGAGCACTGCACCAGCAGTTAGGGCTTCTCAGTTCTGGGACCAGCTTGGCTACGGACCAGCTGGGTGTCCTTACACAAGCCTCTTAACCTCTCTGACCTCAGTTCCTCATGGATAAAATGAGAAGGCTCGATCAACTAGTTTCTAAGATCCTCTTTGCACACATGTTCTATCATTCTAACTCTTCCTGCGGATACTTCTTTAAATTATGTTCTTTATCATATTTATGCACTGAGTCCTTTCATGTGAATAGCACTTTACAGTTTACAAGAGTATTTTCCATGCAATATCTTTTGACCTTCACACTCTCGTGAAGGTGATAGCTACATTGCCACTCTAAATGATCTTGTCCAGTCCATGGCTATAAACACCATCTCTACGGTGATGATGTTCAAGTTTGTATCTGCAGCTCTGACTTGGCTCTTGGAATCCAGATGCAGAGAACCAACTGCCTGCTGCTCTCCTCCACGTAAACATCTAATAGGCATCTCGAAGTTAATATGTCCAACACTTAACTTCTGTTTTCCTTTTCCCAGACCAACTTCTCCTTCCAACTTCTCCACCCTAGTAAATAAAAATTCCATTATTTGATTTTCTCAATGCCAAAATCTTGAAATCATCCCATATTCCACATCTAACCCATCAGTAAATACCATGGTTTCTTTCTACCTGTGCAATGTTTTTGGAGTTTGATTTCTTTTCACCAGCTCCTCCAGTAGCACCTCAATTCAAACCACTCTCTTCTCTCGCCTAGATGTCTGCTCTGCCCGCTTCTATCTTTATACATACAATCTACTGTCCACACAGAAGCCATCCTAAGTCAGAGCCTGTCATTCCTCTGCTCAGAAACCTTCTATGGCCTCCAGCTCAATAGAGGAAAAGCTACATCTTCACCAAGTCCTCCAAGCCCTTCCTTATTTTACCTCAACAACTCTCCCCTCCTTCACTTCTCTTCAGCCTCACCAGACCCTCTACTGTTTCCCAAACACCCGAGGCCACTCAGGACCTTTGCACTTGACGTTCTCTCTGCTATTCTGTCAAATGTCTACATTTGTCATTCCCTCATTTCCTCAGTCTCTGCTCAAATTTCAATTCATTAGAGAGGCATTATGATTCTCTCAAAAATGACAAGTCTCTGTCACTCTCTATCATCATCTCACGTTTTACATACTTATTTATTGTCTGCCTCCCCCGACCAGTATATAAATTCCATGTAAGTGGAGACATTGCCTGCTTTGTTCATCACTATAATCCCAGTCCACAGATGGTTCTTGCTAAGAAGAAGTACATAATGATGATTTAATGAGTGAATTATTATTATTATCCCCATTTTATAGATAGGAAAACTGAGACACAATGACACAACTGGTGATTTTCAGAGCTGAGATTTGAACTTAGAGTTTTCCATGTCAGATTGTTCTCTCCAGCTGATTATTTGTTGACATCTATACTTGCACTTAAAAAAACTTTAATATGTATACTTTAAAATGTATACTAGAGTAAAACACACACTAATTGTTTCCCACTCAGTTAAACACATGGGTCCACTGATTCACACAGCAAGTCTCCAAATCACAACGGAGTAAAGAGATAGCTCTGAAAACCCATACCTCTAAAGTGGTCACCACATGTGCACGTGCATCCTAGCATCATTTTTGTTTCTTGTGCTTTAGTTCTAGCTTTTCTTCTCAGTTACTGAAAAAAATAAATTCCCTTCCAGACTTTACATATTTACCCTCATATGCTATCTCTGGCAACATATGTAAATAAGTATGTACATGCACACACACACACACACACACACACACCATTTTCAAATCTCCTAAACCAAGGGGTGTGACAAGAGAGAAGGAAGGTTGACTTTGTAACTTGCCCTTGGGCTGACACCAGGGGTAATCACATCTCTCTCCCCATGCACTCATTGCCTCTCCACCTTCCTCTTTCCTGTTGTCCTGGCAAACACTGTCAGATTTGGGCTGAGGATGAGTCAGAAGGAAGTGAGGTATGGGAGGGGTGTGAAGATCAGAAGGAAGGACAGAAGTACAGCTGGTCCAGCAGATGACGCCAGGCTTCCTGGTAGATGAACTAGATAAAAGGCACAAGTCAGTTCTAGGCGAGGGGATGGGGTCACCCTCAGGACATTTGAACCCAAGGAAGAACACAAGGTGTGGTCGCCCTTCTTGAAGACATTTGAAAACAAGAGATCTGTGTCTATGATTCTCTCCCAGGACCAGAGTGAAGCCACAGAGGTCCTGGATGGATCACGACAGCACAGACTTTGGCTAAGGAAGCTTAAGGCAGTGTCCTCAGAATCCTGTTACGAAGAGGATCCCCAGTTGTAACCAAGAAGAGGCCCAGGCCCGGCGCTTAGAGGACCTGAGCAGGGCCAGGCCTTAGGAGAGGAGATTAAGAGGAAACTGAAGGAGAAACTGCTGCCTGAGTTGGGGCAGAAACCACTAACGTGGTTGAGGGGTCCAGAAAGACTCCTTTGCCCTGACCAAAGTATCTCTCCTCTGGTGTTCCATAGCCCCTGAAAATCCCCACGGTGGGGGAACAATAGGTAGCCATAATGTCTTATCTAGAACAAGGCAGTCCATAAATTGACAGCACCTTAGCAGGGGGCGGGAACAAACAGTAATTCTCTCCAAACTATCTACTGAGCACACCACTTTATTAAGACCACACAACATACCCAGAACCCTAGCCCATGGGGAGGTCTCATTCAATATATTATTATCGATTGAACCCATGGAGGGACACAGTAGGGGATGACACTGGACTGTGAGCAGGCCAGCTTAGAGGATTTAAACGCCAGGGAAGGGAGTCAGATTTAATCCAACAGGGTAGGCAAGGGGTCACCTGAGATTTGGAGCAGAAGCCTGACGTGATGAGATGGGTGGCAGTGGGAGGAAGTGAGTGAGGGAAGCCAGTCGGGAGACTGTTACAACAACCCTGCAACTCTTTGTGAGACCTTGATGAGAGAAGAGATGACAAAAATAATGAAAAGCCATTACCCACCTTTGCTGCATGAGGTAGGAACCTAAGGGACTAGAATACAGAATAGGGAACTGAGATGAAGAGGAGTTAAAAAATAAAAGATCAAAAATATGGGTGCCCAGGGAAGTTAGGGGTGTCAACCAAATGAAGAGAACTTTTCCCCCTGTCAATGCAGCTGAATGCTAGCTCTGCCCCAAGTTTGGTAAATGGAGGTGGATGGGATGTGCCCTTAACACGCCCTGGTGATGCTGCAGGCAGCTCAGGGCTCAGATATTGGCTAAGAAGCACCTATACTCAGGGAGAGAGGCAGCAGGTTCCTTCATTTCAATCAAATGGAAATTTTTTCCACCTCTGTTATTTGCTCAGGTCTACACTTGAGGCTAGAGAGGGCATACATAAAGGATGAGCAATGCTTAAAGGAGGACCATCTTGTTGAGAGTGTGAGGTGCATGCAAGAAGTAAATAGCAGGTAAATGCCAGATTGGCTGCTCCAGGCAATAAACATCAGACAAGTTCAAGAGAGAGGGAGCCTACGGAGCTGTGACCAGGAAGGCTTCCTGAAGGAGGCAGGAATTGCCCTGGACTTTACAGAAAGTATAAGAGTAGACAGGCACAAGGGAAGGAAGAGATACACTTGGTGGAGTTCTTTGAGAAAGTGAAAAAGTTGATATAAGGGAGAAACAACTATAATCTACTTAGATTTTTTTTTTAAGTTTTGACAAAATTCTCTAAGAAAGTCTCTTTTAAAAGAGTAAGTCACCATAGGGCTAAAGGAGGGAATGATGTTTTCAATCAAGAATAGCAAACGACTTAGATACAGAAAACAAAAGAGCAAATTTTGGCTTCCCTAGATGGTACAATGTTAAAACTCCCTCCTCAAGAATCTGTGCAATGAATGGATGAACAAAATGTGGTATAGACATACAGTGGAACCCTATTCAGCTTTAGAAAGGAAGGAAATTCTGACACATGCTACTACATGGATGAACCTTGAAGACATTATGCTGAGTGAAATAAACCAGACACGAAAGGGCAGTTATTGTATGATTCTGCTTATATGAGGTTCCTAGAATAGTCACATTTATAGAGAAAGAGAGTAGACCAGCGGTTGCTAGGAATTAAGGTGATAGGAAAACGGGGAGTTAGTATTTAATGAATAGAGAGTTTTGGTTTGGGATGATGAAAAGTTCTGGAGATGGATGGTGGTGATGGTTGCACAATGTGAATATACTTAATGCCCCTGAACTGTACACTTAAAAAAGAATGAAGATGGTAAATTTTATGTTATGTGTATTTCACCACAATTTAAAAAAATATATATCATGTGTAAAATGATCTTGTTTATATATATTAAAAAGGAAATATCTTTTTAAAATAGTTAACATACTAAATGTTATATTATGTATCATTACCACTACCACCATAATCAAAAAATCTATGCCAAAGCTGATCGGATTTAACATCTTTTAAATTTTCTGGAGGAGAAAGTCACATGACAAACCTCCACATCTCAGATGACTAACCATGTTCTTTCGGTTACAGAAGAAATAAACTGGCAGGCTTTGACAGTAGAAGGCACCAGAGCAGTTGCCCTCAGTCCCGGGTGGACAATAGTATTGTCTGGGGGAGCTTTTAAAGATATCTATATTTGGACCCCAGCCCTCAGAAGGTTTGAATTAGCTGACCTGGGGTGGGGCCTGGGGGGGGTCAGTGTTTTTTCAAAGCTCCTAGATGATTCTCATCTACAGCCAGGGTTGCCTGCAAAGAGCAGTAAGGACGAAAATCTCAGGCTCCCTGGGCTTGAGTCTAGGTTCTGCCATTTGCCAGCTATGTGATAATCGAGTTACTTAATCTCTCTGTTTCTTAATATTCTCATCTTCAAAACTGGGTGATAATAATTCCTACATCAGAGGGTTGCAGAGAGGATTAAGAAAAATGCTGCACACTTAGCACGGTGCCTGGGGCATTTTAAGAGCTCACTAAATGTGAATTATTTTTGTTATCAACTGAGTTTGTATAAATTGGCAGAAAAGGGGCAGATGAATTTAACATAGCAAGTGCAAATATGTTTAAAAATAAACAAATCCAAATTCTGTGACTAACATCTCTGTCCAAAGCCAGGGCCCACATCTTTGGAAGCATTTTCCCTTCCGGTTCATGAGTTTGAAGTACTGCTTTGCTCCAAAGGCCCAGAGAACATATCAGGCATCAGCAAGAGGAGGGAGAAGACTGAAAATTACTGTGCCCATGCCCTTGTGTTTCTCTAAACACAATATACCTTCCCCTTATCGATCTGTGGTGAGTTCTAGTCACTGAACCTCCTAAGGAATATTCTGACGCTGGAGAAGGAATAAAGATAGAACAATTGAAGGCTGCTGAAGGAAGACAGGCCGTAAAGGTTAGAATTCTCCAAACTGAAAAAAGACACAATGGAAATCAGTAAACTCATCAATAACCAGGAGAAGGTGAACAAGGACTTATTTAACACCAATACTTGCTGGAGGGGAAGATGAATGAGGAACAGTTAGAACAAATAAAATAAATAGGTAATAAACTCGCGAAACACATTGCTCCATGATGTACTGCATGAGGGAAATATAAATGAATTCACAGGGGTCTGGATAAATTAATGTCAGAGATGTAAATGGATCCCCTGGGGAGCTGACATATGCCTACCTTGAAGGTCGGCATCAGGGAAGGCAGTGGGCATGTCCTTTCCAACAACAGACTGGAGAGAGCACGATCAGACCAGGATGTGCATTCCAATTTTCTGTGTCCTTACAGAGGGTTTTGGCAAAGGGTCAGGAATGAATATGAATGTGCTATGTTCGAGGACAGTCAGAAAACTGGTTTGGCTGGAATAAAGGGGCCATGATAGGAAGTAAGAGGGCTTTGTCTGGATATGAAAGACTGGGTTGGGTAATCAAGTGTACCCAGAGTTGGTGCTGACGGTCTCAAATTAATACCAACATCACAGAACATTATGGCTCCTCTAGCCCAACACCTTCCTTTAAAGGATGAGAAACGAACGCAAGATAAGTTCACTTGCCCAAGGTCTTATAGCATATCAACAGCAGAGCAGAGATGAGGATCCTGAGACTTTTCCACTACACCTCATGATGGACTGGATCTGGGGAGGACTTTGGAGAAAGACTATTACTAAATTAATAACCTTGAGTAAGCATCTTAGCTTCTCTCAGCCTCTGTGAAATAACATTGTACTCTCCAGGCCACATTAGCCTGGGGGTAAAAGTAGGGACTTGGTAGAAGTCACAAAGCTGGATTTCTCAGGCTCCACCCCTGCGACGCCTGTGGGAATGGTAACTTTCCCCAAATGCTTCCCAACATTGGTCCTTGTAAGCCCCAACATAGATCTCAGCCAAGTCCTGTTTCCAGTCCTGTCAACAACCCTTGCTTTATCCTTCCTCCTTGCTTTGGTTGTTTTGTATAATGTCCCCATCCTCTACTGATGTCCCAACTGAGTGCCCTCCTGGTGTCCAACAATATTTCTGAGCTGTTTCTTGACGTTTGCAGAGAGTACATTGTCTCCCAGGGTACAGAAACCACTGTCCTTTTTTACTGTTTCTCTCACTGTTTTTTTTTTTTTTTATAGTTTCTTGAAAATGGAACCAAAGTCACTTTTGGTATTTGTTCTGTTCTGCAGCTGTCATGCCTTAGGACTGGGGTCTGGGTTACAGGACAGTCTGAGCAGTATACTCCCTGCTGCGCTCAGAATTCTCCCTCTCCTCCAAAATCAGTTCATTGCTCTTAAGTTTCTCACAATTGTATCCCCGGTGCCTAGCACAGTGTTAGGTATTCAACAAATATTTGTCAAACAAATTAGTAGGCACATTTCTCTTTTCCAGTAGATTATCTCTTCAAACTTAACACGATTTTTTTCCCTAGGAGGCTCAAACCGGCCCCTGCATCCTCATTTACCTCATTCTCCCTGCAGCTTCCAGATGGGCTTGACTGAACCTTAGGGTAAACATGGCTTAGGCTGCATCTAGGACCCTATAAATCTAGGGTGCATGCAATGAGATAATGTAGATAAACGTGTTCAGCATAGAGCCTGGGATATCATAGATAACTCAATACTGTAATTTCTTTTCTTTCCTTTGCTTACTAGGACTCAGAAGGGGGGAAACATCAAAGGCTTCACACAAAGAAATTGATTCAAAATGAAAGCAATTTAGAGTCAGGAAAATTATGGTGTATCCACATCTGGTATAATGTGGGTATTTCTACTTACTGAACCTTAAAAGGGCTACAAAGATTTTATTTATTACAGTTTTACTTTAGACCTCATCTATTTCCAAACAGGATTGAAGGCAAATAAAAAAGTTAGAAAACAAACACTTATGCATAAGAAAAGAAGGAAAAGAAAAGCAAACACATCAATGTTGGGTTAAATTCATGTGATTCAAGAATGGAGAGAATGAAAAGTGAGGCTAGGAACAGAGTGACAGATTTCACGTGCAGGGGCCCAATGGCTGAGAAGGGCAGAGACGGCTGTCAGTAGGTGACCATATCGCGGGTTGCGTGTTTGGCAAGGAGACCAAAGAGGACCAACCGCAGGGGTTCCTGGGAGAGGTGAAGTGCTCGGTGTTCCTTTGATCAATCTAAAAAGAAAGAACAAAGCTAGTTAAAAGGCAACAAAAGAGATATGTTGGTAGGTTTGAACTTGGAAATGAAAAATAGCACTGCTTTGAAGGAGGCAATTTGTACTAATGTGACGGAATGACATTTGAATGTTCACCACTGTTTTTTTCTTCTCTTTTTCCTTTTCTCCATCTCATTCTAGCCTCAAGTCACGGGAAGAGAAAGCCTCCTGGATTTTCTAGACCTTGGGAGTGGCACGAGACGGTAAATCTAGTTCCTATGAGTGGGGAGAGATAGATAGATAGGTACATAGATAGGTAGTAGGTAGAGTCCACCGGAACAAGCTAGAGCCCTAGGAGGGATGTCTCACTTAGGATGAGGAGACATTCATCAGAAGGATGTGATCTGGACTTCTCCAAAGCAAATCTAATGGGTATGTGACCACAACACAGGGATCCCCAGCACCAGTGCAATCTCCATTCAAAAAAGACCAAATATTACCCCAGCCGAGGCCAACTATGAGGCTCATAAAAGCTGCTGACAGACACCACCTTCCACCTACAACACTGCTGGGGGAGCATTTGCAGAAACCTTCCTCCAGGAACTCAATACCACTCCCAAAGAGAAAGGAAAAAACAACTTGCATTGACTAACTTTTACATTAAAAAATGTCAAAGAAATACTGAATTTTATTGAGTATACTTGCAAGGGACTAGAATACATTTTTTGCATGAAGCAGAATAGGGCTCAAAGTTAGAAATTAACTTGAGTTAAAAGAAAATGAAGTTACATGTTTGCACACCATAGTCTGTGGATGTGAGATTCGTACCTCTATTTGTACCTCAATTAACCAGAGCTTTAAGCTCAAGAATAGCCCCAAAATGGAGATGAAAGCTATTTCTAATGGCAAATAGTCCCTGTACACGGAGTGACAATGAAAACAGTAAAAGTAGAACAAGTCTGAAAAGTCTGAAACTGATTGATTTGTATGCCAGAAGCCCTTAAATTCTCTTCTCTCTTCCACCTCTTCTTGGTTGTATGGTCTTGGACGAATCATTTAACTTTCTCTGAGACAAAGAGCTGTGGTGGGAGAATTATGAACATGCTTGGAAAACCACGATGACCTGTACATGTGCCATGCATAATTCCCCTATCAGATGACTGCTTCAGGTCACACTGGTTGCATTTGTCTCTCAGCCCCGAATACAGTATTTGACATGTGCTAAATGTTCCTTATGTGTGTTACACTGAAGTAAATAGGTTGACAACAGCTTGTAAGGTCAAAATACTCTCTGAGAAAATAAAGAATACAAGAAGAGGAATACAGAGAGGAAGGAGAAGAAACAGGGCGGGAACCAGAGCAGGTGAACAGAACAGGACACGGTGAAAAAGTCAGGTGAGAGCACTCCAGAGCCAGCCCCTCTAACTGCGTGACCTTGGGCAAGTTAATTCGTCATTCTGGACCTCATGGGATTAATAACGGTACCCACTTCATAGGATTCATGGGAGGACTAAATAAGTTAGCGTAAGTAAAGTAGCTGGTTCATAGTAAGAGCTCTGTTAATTATTTCTATTATTAGACATATCCACAGGTCATATGAAAAATGGGCACTCTTATTAATAATTAAAGAAATGCAAATGAAAACAAAATACTATTGTCACCTGTTGGCAAATATTATTTTAAAAAATAACTTACAATTCTTGTACCTTTCACATTCTATAAAGATATAAATGAAATTGAGGGGAGGCTGATCGGAGAGGAAAGGATTCTTTTAAGAGGAGATTTCCAGAGAGAGGTGTGTTGAGAGTTGCATGTGCATGGCCACACACACACACACACACACACACACACACACACACAAGGCCGAAATGCCAGTGCCTACCTCTCAAGCCGGTGAGGAGAGATTCAACGGGACCGCTCAGGGTTGCTTGGGAGGCTGAGAGCGAGAGAGTTACCCTGAAAGAGACACAGCAGGAGAGTCTCAAAAAAATACATGAAAGTGCCCAGAACAGAAAGAGTCAGCTTTAAATATTTGCTGTGCTACAGAGAGCACGAGGCCATTTTATGACAGTACCAGTTAAATAAAAACTTTCTTTTCCTCCATCCCACTCCTTCTTCCCCTGCTGTGACCACGGAGGGAAGAGAAACAGCAGGTCGTGAGAAGAAAAAATAAGCCGACCGTTCTCGTTGCCAAAAGCAGACTGCTTGCCTGCAACTGATGCCAGTTGGGAGAATAGGAGAGAAGTCTTATCTTTGAATGAAGATTAAAGTGCTAATAGAATTAACATTCAATTATTGAATTTAAGATTGTGTCTACATCTTAAAGGGATCATAGCATTTTTTTTTTTTTTTAATTTAAGAGTGAGAGCAATTTTTACACTTAGGGATAGGTAGTAAGTTTCCTCCACTAAGTAAGTTTAAAGAGACATGGAAAGCAGGGGGAAAAAAATTGTTTTATTATTTCCTCCTATGAGTCCTGTTTAGTGATTGGATGTTATTTCAGGCAGTGCTCAGCAGTTGCTGTGGATGGCTGTGTTTGCCTGCCTAGCATCCAGCCCCGCTTGTATAAGCACCTGGATTTCTCTGTAGGGAATGACTCCCTCCGCCTTCCCCACCCATGCTACAGGTTGACTAGGCATGTTAATCAAGGTGCCCACTCTCTCTGGCTAAGAGAAGGGTATGTACCCCAGCTAAATTGGACTTTCTCTCCAGACTCTGGGTCCTTGAGGGCAGGACTGGCATGCTGGAGTTAATTTGTCCCAGCACCGATTAGTTCTTTTGTCAGGTCTCTGCAAATTTCCCTGATTCTATGGGCTTCCCCTTCAAGTAAATTCCTTTTCCACATTAAGTAGCCATTGCCAGTTTCTGCTGTTTGTGATGGGGACATCCTAAGCGTCAAACTGGAGGGAAACCGTACGTGCCAGAACAGAGCTGGCAATGTGACAAGTGTCATCCAGAAGAATAACAAAGTTCTGCTAATGAAAATGCCACAAAGCACATCTCAGCTTTTGTGGAATGTGGACAGTTATAAAAGATGACAAGTAGGTAGGTAGATCGATAGCCAGGCATATAGATAGATATAAATAAAATTTTTGTTTCTTTTATCATAGTCATCCTCTCTCTGTCCCAGTGCCAATTGAAATAGCAAAAGGATTTGAACGAGTAAGTGTGGTTGATAGAGTCATGTATTTTTGGAAGGGCTGCTTTGGTATTTCAAAATGAGACACAGAATTAGAAGCTTATACCAAGTTAGGGAAAAGTAATCGCTTTGTCTTGAATCTGTAGACCAATTTTGTGGCTTTTTCAAAGAACTCTTTTCTGAATATTGTCTCTCTTGAGCAGTTTTACAGTGTTTCTGAAACCTATTTGTTATCATGTGAGGCTTAATGGTATCTATCCCAATAGGTGGATTAAATGTCCTGGGGTTTAAGCAGAACAAAATAGCTTAAAATCAAGAAACGAGTGTTGAGCCCTGTAGCAGACATTGTTGATGTCATGCCCAATAGCCATCCCTACCTCCACCACTACTCTGCTAATAGAATACATGTCTTGTTCAGATATCAGGCAGTGTTATCAGGGATAAGTCGTCCTTGCCCCATTCCAACAATCTTAATTATTCAACATAATTCTATTCATTTGGCTAGTGATTGGCTTTGAAAAGGACTTGTGACTGAATTCTGTCCAGTGGAATATTAGTATCCATTTGCTGGGCAGAGGCACAAGAAAAAGACTGCTCCTTTTCTGCCTCTGGATGGTGGTATATGAGGATGCAATGCCTGGCGATAGCACAGCTATCTTGTTACTATGAGAAAAGCTATTTAGTGTCCTAGGGATGGGAGAAAGGAAAGATAGATCTTGGGTCATTAATAATGTTAAGCCAATTAATTGACCAACCCTAAAACTGCCTTCCCTCTAGCCTTCTTGTTATGAGAATTAATGGTAAATCCCTTTATTATTTCAGTCATTTGAGTTGTTTCTGTTATTTGAAATCCTTTTCCCTTGGGGAGTTTACAATCTCTTTTTATAGTTTCATGGAATGAAATTTCAAATATATGGCACCATTTGCTTTCAGACAAAGATTTTTTTAACTGGTACTAACATCCTTTTGAACTTTATATGAAAGATTACTTGAGAACCACAGAACTCCCTAGGTAAGCAAAGCTATCTTGTTACTAGATAATTATAAAATGCTCCCTGAGGTTATGATCTGATAATATTTTTACCAGCTTCCTGCCCTCCTGTCACCCTCCCCATTCCATGTTACTTCCCTGATCTGACCTATAGACCAGGGGGGTATTCTGAATATGAAGTATTATTACAAAACAAATGTCATGAGCAAGCTGCTCTATCATGTAGATACTATAGAGGATTTCTTCAGCCTTATGATAATATTAAAGATATGGCTTTCATATTGCTTGAGCCTGAGAGTCTGTGAGAAGTCAAACATTAAAAAGAACTTGAGGAAATCATGACCGGTGGCATATTTAGAGAAAAGTGTCACCTGATGAAGAGGAATATGATAATATCAATGATGTTTTGAATAAATTGGAGTCAAAACACTTATGCAAAACTTCTTGGTGATGGCAAAAGATAATCGTCCTTCATATCCAAACACAAACCTCCTACATGTGAAGGCACAGTGGATCCCAGTCTAGTCCATGGTGGTAGAGATGCAGAAATAACTGATTTGGTTTCCATGGTTGCCAAAGGGTTAAAAGACCACAATGAAGAAGAAAAAGCTATTCCTGAGGACCCAGCAATAACCGGAGAGAAGGTAGCTCTGACCTTTAATTTGCTAATTAATTTTTCAGAAAGGTAACTTGCAATACACTGCCCCCAAGAGCAGGCAGGATATAACCTTAGCCTAGCATTATGAGAGAGAAGCAAATAGCCAAAAAGCAAGCTGACTTTGGGGCTTATCCAAGACAGCAATTTGCAGAGCGTTTCCTGAGTTCAGTGATCATTCAGCCTTATGGGCCATCTTGTCTGCCACGGTTACTGCAGTGCAAAGAGATGAGTGGTGTTTGGGAGGCTGACCCCGGAGACTATGTGGCACAGAGGGACGCCCAGGCTTTGATGCCACCTATGTACCACCACTTCTGCCTCCTGTCTCTACCTCTCCCTAGTTGTATGACCTTAGGCAAATTCCTAATCCTTTTCTATCTTAGTTTTCCCACTTGTAAAGCACAGAAAACAGGCCCACCTGCCCTAGAAGATTATTGTAAAGATTAAAGTAGAAACTGTGAATGTAGTAGATGCTTATTGTTTTGTGGCTCCATACCCCTTTATCTGGGGTCCCCTCTCATTCCACTTACAAGGTTTCCAGGGCAGTCATCCTATCGGTAGTACAACCCCCTTGGCCACAGTTGATTGGTCTGAGACACACGCTAGCAAAACTGGGCCAACCAGAGTCCTATCAAGGGAAGTTTAGGAACCGAAACAACTAAAAAGAAGGATTAGTCTCATACTGAAACTCAGGACCAATAAACTGAAGATACGAAAAGTGCCCTGTCTGCAGAGCAGAAAAAGATGGTCGGCAATGAGAGAGAATAAGGGAGGAGGAGCCCAAAGATCAGTAAAAAGAGGAATGAACTTTCTCTGGGTCACCCCAACCCTCCAAGATTTCAGCCTTGTCCCGGTCAATTCCCAGTGCTTGGACTTCATTAGAGATCCCATAAATCCCTCCAATACATCTCCATTTTTGCCCAGTTTAGCAATAATCTTTTTCTGATACTCACGATCAATGGAATCCTTCATAATACAACATATTATACAACAGAGGGTTCTCGCTCTGTTCATTCAACGAATATGTCTTGAGTGCCTATTCTGTGCCAGGCATGTCCTAAAGGCTGGGACAGGCAGTCCCCATCCTCTGGAACTTATAGTCCAGTGGGGGATACATGCATTTCAGAAATAATCACCCAAATAAATATATGATATAACTCTTGGTTCCTTTCCCTTGTTAATAGAAAAAGGCTAAATTATGTCCTTTATAGACACACTCTGGAAGATAGAGAATTATCTTATGGGGTTAAAGGTTAAGTCCTGGCACTTCAACAGTTAAACTTTAGTCATGTGGAAAATTACTAATCTCAACAGCTTATTCCCTCCTGCCAAATAAGTGAGCCATAGCTGTGTATCTGTGGGCCTTACGTTTCTCATCATCACCTTTATTGCTCTCTTTAAATCCTGGGGTTTCAATTTCCCTTCCCATCAGAATGATTCTGCTCATAACAACCCCAGAACTTGCTCCCTGTTATTCTGTAGCCCCAGGCTGGTGCATCCACATCATGTTAGAGAGCCATTTCTCCTGAGCAGAGGGCTGCACAGATCCCAAGGAGCTGTGTTGTCACTGATTTATGACTCCCCGTTCTCTGCCTGTTGAGGAAAATCACTTTATCAAGATGAAAAGTCAGCGGTGGGGGTGGAACAGGGCTTCCTGTTTGGCTCCACACTCTCTGCTGCACATTCCAGAGGCACTTATATTTACAAATCATCAGGACTGCATGTGAGTGATGTGGAGAGAAATAACCAAATATTGAATAGAGGCGTGTGATTTGCCTTACATTTATTCAGTTATGCTTTTCAGGATTTAAATGCGGGGTGGGCAGGGGGAGCGATTCTAAATGTAGAAATAAGCAGAGGCAGCCTGCTTGCAAACGTTTCAGAGGAGATAATTTGCTGCCTCCCAGTCTCTCATTTGGTGAATCTGAATACACTTGGGGTTCACTAGCTTCATCTTCACCATCATCCATATCATGGTCATTACATTTCAGAACCGGAAATCTCTTGAGCTTCCTCCTAGTTGAACCCATTGTTTCACAGATGAGAAAACTGAAGTCCAGAAAAGAGAAATGATTTGCTCAAGGTCATATTGTGGAATTGGGCAGGAGCTAAAAACTAGATTCTTTGATTTCTGATTCATTATTATCAGTTCTTTTGTGTTGGGCAAAGCCCGAAGCACTGAGCATTGTCCGGTGGCCTCAGCATGATTGTGGAACCACCTTACCATTAGGGTGCCCCCACTTTCAGAAAGACATGTGAAAAAATACACAAGACAAAATTTTCTTACTATTTGTTTCCATCTAAGTAGTAATGTAATCATGTTTTAAAAAGCTTGGGAAATAGAGAAAAGAAAAAAATTAGCCACATCATCCCAATACAATCTATATTAGCATAGATTTTCCGTTCTAATTTTTTTCCTTTTGTTTTAGCTTTCTCTTCAAGCTGTTGCGATTATAGTGTATTAACATAATCTTATATCCTGTATTTTCATATTACTTTATTGTACAGGCATTTTCCATGTTATTGCTTTGTTTTCATAGCCATAATTTTAATGATCACTTAATTTTCTACCAAATAGATGTATCATAGTTTGCTTACCCATTCCTGTATCATTGGACATTTAGGTCTCTGCAGTTTTCTATTAAGGTAAATAATGCTGTATTGAACATGTTAAGCATATAGCTTTCTCCTGATATTTATGTTATTTCTCTAGGATAGTTTCCAACAGTGGATAACTAGGCCAATGATTCTGAATGGTTTTATGGCTCTTGATACATACTGCCAAATTTCCTGTTAAAAGCTTCCCGCTAATTTACATAAACGGTTTTCAGTAAGATTCCAAAAGTTGACCAAATAAAAAGTTAGCAAGGAATTAAATAAGAACCCTTCATCTATGCATCATGTATGCATGCTGGGTAAACACATCCTGGGTTGTATGCTGTGGGATAATCCTATCTATCTCCTAGGATTGAAACAAGAGGAAGAAAGTAAAGATTCTCAGGCTTGTCATGCTATTATTATCGTTAGGCTTCTAAACTGTAGTTCTTATGGCTGCACAATAGAATCACCTGAAATACTTAGCAAACTGCTGATGTCCTGGATTAGTCCCCAGAGATTCTGCTTTAATTGGCCTGAGGTGTGATCCAGCTTTAAAGCTGTAGAAGTTCTCTGGGTTATTCTAATGGACCAGCCAGCTCCCCTTCATAGACCCAGAGGCAGGCAGGGAGGCCGAGAAGGTCAACAGAGGCAAAGACCCTGAGTGATGTTCTCAGACTTACTTCCTTCTATGCTTCCTATGCCCCAGGGAGCCCTCAGCCATGGGTGCCGACAAGTCTCCTGCTGCTCCTCCCATTCTGAGGCCGGATGTCCCTGGCTGCATCCGGCTCCCACAAGCCCTGACTTTGGAGGCCTAAGGTTTCCTGCGAGGAGGAAATGTCGATGAGCTCAAGGCCAGGGACAATAGTAGAGTCTCCAAACTGCCAATCTGAATGACCCTAAATGTCCAACTTTGAGAGATAGGCATAGCATGTTTATATCATGGAGTGTCATGCAGCCATTAAAGAATTTGTGCTAAATTGAAAAACTCTGCTAGTACTGAATGAAAAAAGCCCAATGCAGAAGAGATGTATAGAACGTTCTGATCTGGAGGTAGAAGAACATTTTGCAGGTATACTCACTTGTGCACAAAAGGTGTCTGAAAAGATACATAAGAAATGAATAGAAGTGGTGGTCTTAGGAGAGTGAGATTGGAGGCACGGGAGTAGGGAGAATGAAGGGAAGTTGAACTGTTCACCTCAGGCCCTTCTCTACTGCTTCTATTATGTGTCTCAAGCATGTATTACTTTTAATTTTATATTTAAAGAATATTATAAGGTTTTCTAATAGCAGAGGGGCAGGATAGAAAGACGACAATAGTAAGAATAATAATCTTGTACATTCCTCATGACACATATGAACAGTTTCTAAGAGTGCTCCCACTACCTCTTTTGAGATTAATTGAGTCAATATTTTTCCCATTGCATAGACAAAGAAACCGAAACTCAAAAAAGTAAAGAAACAGCAAGGGCATCAGGACCAGTAAAAAGTGAACTGGAGTCCAAGGCTCTGACTTCCACCCTCTGAACCCAGCATCTTTTTTATAACTTTATACTTCAGAAACAAACCCCAGAGGAGCAGGATTCTGAGGTCTCGGAAAACACTGATTTCCATTTGCCATGGTTTTTCCTGCCCCGACCTCACACACACCAGAGCCCTGAGTAGGCATGCATCCAGCTCCCAGAGGAATGAGAGGTGAAGAGCTGAGTAGCTCACCTTCCAGGAGGTCAAAGGCAGAGATGAGGCCTAAGAGGAAAGCAGAGCCCTGCCCTGGATATTCTATTATTATGGTTTTTCTGCCTCCCAAGGTGCGGGTTGAACAGAGCAGACAGGCAGGTCGAAGGTGAACCAGCTGCAAGTGTGTGTGGGGAGAGAAGGAAATACAATCATCGATAACTGAAAATGCAACGTGCAATATGAAGCTTACCAGTAGTAACACTTCAGCAGCCCAACCCCTTCAGATTTGGGCAGCAAAGGGTTAACCACCAATCACCATGCAGGAGATGAGAGAGAGAAAGAGAAAGAGACAGACAGACAGACACAGAGAAACAGAGAGAGAGGGGGGCTCAAACTCCATCAGAGCCCCACAGAACACCACATCTGCAGAGAGGATCTTTTAAAGGTCATTTGTGTACCCTCTTCACCTCTCTCCACTAAATCTGGAGTGCTTAGGGAGTTGGGGAGAGATGCATCTTCCTAACCTCTCTCCTCTGCAGCATCTTGCCTACTGGTGGCATAAAATTCTTCCATAAATGTATATATATCAAAGTAAATGAATTGGCCATCAGAGATGATGATGGCTAATATCTATTTCATTTTGCTAATTTATTTATAATTATACACACTTTATAAATTATATATTATGTGACATAAATATATAATAATATACTATTATATTATGTCAAGTTTATAAATTTCTATAAATTATTGATTTATTTATTTATAATAAATATATTATTAAACTTGTGAAAAAGAAACTAACCTTTATCGTCGCCATTTTACATATGGAGGATCTGAATCCTACAGAGGTAAGGGAACTTGCCTGAGGCCACATCGAGTGTAAGGGGGTGCCAGGCCTGGCTGGACGGGATGACTCAGAGTCTGCTGGCTCTGCCACTGCCCATACCACTCTACAAATACAGTGTGTTTTGTGTTTATCTGAGAGAAAGTATCCAACCATAGTTAAGCACTAGAAGATTTTCCACAAAAGGACGGAGTAGTTAGAGTGGTGGTTTCAGAGGTGGGTTTGATAGAAGAGGATTTGGGGTCGTTATGTAAAGAATGAATCTGTGAGGTGTGTTCATGTGATGGAAAATCTATCAAGCCACACATGATTTGTGCACCTTCTTGAAAGTAGGTTATGCTTCAATAAAAATTAAATTAAATGAATGAGCTAGCCAACAGTCCCCGGGGCTCCTGGTGCTCTTATACAGAAGGATGACTGGTTAATTCTTTTTCTTTCCCATAGAGTAGGAGATGGCAGGTGTTGACTTCCCTGGAATGGTTCCCTGCTCCACAGCCTCCTCTACACTGCCCCTGAGATATCACCCTGAAAAAAAGGCCCAATGAGATCCTCCTCTGCCTGCACTTCCTCACTGGCTTCTTGTTCCCTCCAGAATAAATTCCAGATTCATTGACAAAGCCGATCAACTTTCTGTGCTTAACCACCTTTCCAAACTGATCTTTCATAGAAGAGGCGGCATAAGACCCTGGGCTCTACCATCTGCTGGCTATGTGACCTGAGGAAGTCAGTGACCCTCATCTTTAAAGCAGGAGTGATGATGATGTTTCGAGATTGTGGTGAAGATAGTAGAGATTATGCACGTGGAAAGCATAAAACAGTATTGGGCACCCAGCGAGCATTCGATGAATGTTTTCTATCACTTCTTATTTTTCACTTGACTACCCAGACACAACAGCTGTTTTCTCACCATTCGTTGACCCCTTCTTCCCCTCTCACCACTATAACTTCATTACTCATCCAAATTCCTTTCTTCTCTCTAAGAGTAAGTCAACTGTCACTCCTCCAGAGAGGCTCTTTCTGGTCCCAATTCCCCCTGCTCCCAACATGGGACTTTTTGATCCTCTCTCGTATTCTCATACCACTTTGCCTGCACTTCCCCTGGAACACTTATTCTGTGACACCTGCTCTGTTAATGCTTTCTCTCTCTTACTGTCATATAAGAACCACCCAGTGAGTGACTGGCATTCTGCACATTGGGGCGAACAATGCCTGAGATGTTTGTTCAGCAGGTGAGCCAACATCTCAGCCCGTTCTCTGAGATATGCCCATTGTCCCCAGCAATTATTTTATACAGTGTGACTCGCTACCCCTGCTGCCCCCTCTAGCCACTGTTGATAGGAATAGAGATGAACAATTGACCCAAGCTGGGCTGATCAGAATATTTAGTCCGGGGAATTAAAAGGGGAGGGGATATTTGCTGTCAATCTGGCCAGCATCGCCCCATCCCCTCTGTTATGGGTTGAGTTGTGTCCCCACCCCCCAGAATAAAATGACTTTATTTGGAAATAAGTCTATACAGATGATCAAGTCAAGATGAGGTCTTTAGGGTGGACCTGAATCCAATACAATGGTTACTTTACACAAAGAAGAAATCAAGACGCAGAGACAGACACATACAAAGGAAAGATGATGTGAAAACACAGGGAGATCTACACCTATAAGCTAAGGGAGAAGAACGGCTACCAAAAGCTAGGAGGGAGGCCTGGAAGAGATTCACCCTCATAAGGATCCACCCTGCCCACATCTCGACTTTAGACTTTTATACTCCAGAACTGAGACAATGAATTTCTGTCCTAAGCCACCCAGTTGGTGGTACTTTGTTACAGCAGCCCTAAGAAACTAATATATATTCCTTTTGGTGAATTTTTCCTCCCCCCTCAAGCATACGATTCAAGAAGAGTATACTCTTCTCCTCTCCTTCCTTGTGGCTGTCATCATTGTCATCATCATCATCATCATTGCTAACACTTATAGAGCCTTACTTTGTGGTAGGCACTATTCTAAGCACTCTAAATTTAATCTTAATAATGATCTGTGAGATGGATCTTATTGTCATCCCTATTTTACTGACAAGGAAACTGAGGCACAGAAAGGTTAAGTGTCAAGTGTCACACAGCTAATAAGTAACAGAGCTAAGATTTAAATCCAGGCAGTCTGACTCCAGAGTCTGTGTTCCATCCTCTAACCTCATTTAGTTCCCCTCCCACCTAGTCTAAACTGAGTCAATTAAAATCCATTCTAAGGATTTTTATTAAATTGGAATTTACAGAGGAGAGTCAACCTTCTCTCGGGGCAAGATTTATCAGGTGCCATCAGCGTGTCCTTTAACATATGGAAGGAACAGGCCTACGTTAAGGAAAGGACACTCGCAGGCAGAGATGAGAAATGGAGAGATAAATGACATCCAGTCCTTGGTACCCACTGTCCAGGAGGCTTAGCCCCAGTCCTGCTCTTCCCAAAGCTTGTTTATCAGAGCCCATAAATTACACTTTTATCCAAGCTAGTTATGTTGGATGTCCATCTTTCACGAGCGGAAGATTCCTGACCAGCATACCTGCAAAGTGGACACCAGGACTGAAAGACTCCATTCCTGTTGGGCAGTGATCTCTTGTGTGGTGGGGATAAAAATAAACCTTGGCTCCTGTGAGGCAGCAACCTCCCGCAAGGGGCTGAGTGCAGAAAGAGCTGGGGTCTGCAGAGAAGACGGAGAATCAGATGCTGAGAAAGGCAGAGAGGGGATGGAGAGAGAACGCCATGGAGTTCTGAGAGTGCTCCAGTTCTGAGGCTTGGCTGCATTCCTGCCCTTGTGTCCTGTGAGATCGCCCTGTATCCATGTAATCAACTCCCATTTTCAGCTTAAAGTGTCACATGGTGGTTTCAGTAGGTTGTGCGCAAAGAATCGTAAATAATACACACACAGTAGGAACTCAATACCGTTGAATATAATTGAAGGTTTTTAAGCGAAGCAGTAAATAGGATGGGGACTATTCCTCAGGAATATTGCTTTGGAGTCTGTATGTCGGAGAGATTAGTTGGCGGTGCATGGATGGAAGCAAGGATAATAATAGAGAGGTACCTGCAGAGGGCAGTATGAGAGGTACACAGGACCTGAGTGACCAGAGCCAAGGGTGGAGCGGGGCGGGGTATACGGAGGAAAAGGACTTTGTGGGACTCAGCAACCTAGGAGATGAGGGAGTGAAGGAGAAGGGAATGTTAAAGAGGACTGGGAATTTAAGCCTAGTTTCCAGAAGGAAGGATGATACCATTAATAGAAAGAGGGAAGGCAGGAGAGAAGATAAACGGGCTCTCACACACTGATGTTAAGCTGAGGTGCCAGTGACAGAGCTAATTAGAGTGACTGAACAGGAAGAAGTGCATCCTGACATTCAGGAAAGGAGTCTGCTGTAGAAGCAGAGACTGGAAGGTCACCCTCAGCCGAGAACTGGAGCCCGCAGGGAGGCCGAGGCAGCTTAAAGAGAACATGCAGGAAGTAAAGGCAGGAGGCACCTTATTCGATAAGTGAAAGAATGAAAAACAGAGAAAGAGCCGTTGAGAGGCAGGGCAGAAATAGCATGTGCATTGTTGAGGAAATCGGGGAAGGAGACAGTTTCCAGAAGGAGATCAAGGTGAATGGTGTTCAAAAAGGCAGAAAGGCTACAAGCAGGAGGTTCTCAGGGGTGTGAGATAAGACGATTTAACTCACAGAGAAAGAGATCATAGGAAACCCCCAAGGGAGCAATGAGTCGATGATAATGAGGGTAGAGGACAGATGGCAAGCTTTGGAGAGAGGTGGGCTGTAAGTAATTTGATGCTGCGGCAGTCTGCAGCTGCTTTTGCCTTCTCAGGGAGTGGTGAGGATGGTTTTACAACTAAGAAAATACCTGGACAGTCTGTTTGAGTGAGAAAGGTAGAGCCTTTAGGACATAACCTGGATGTGCGGGTGAGATCATAAGAACCCTGAACTACTCTGCCTGATAAAGGGGCAGAGGGTGAGAGGTTGGGGCTGTGGATTGGGAGTGGAGGGAGGACATGTGAAGAAATAGTACCAGCCAGGGTTCTTGGCTGCAAACAACATAAATTGACCCTGGCTAACTTAAGCAGAAAAAGTATTTACTGGAAGGCTTTTTGATAGCTCACAGAATCCAGAAGTGTATTAGCTATTTATGCTACATAATGAATTATCCCAAAAGTTAAGAGTCTAAAAACAACACACATTTATTATCTCAGAGTTTCTACGGGTCGGATTTGGGGAGCACTTTAGCTGGGTGGTTCTTGTTTGGGTCTCTCATTAGGCTGTAGTCCAGATGTCAAGTGGGACCTCAGTCATCTAAAGTTTGGCTGAGGGTGGGAGCTGCTTCTGGGATGGCTCACTCACTTGGACGTTGGCAGGAAACCCCAGTACTTCACTGGCTATTGGCAGAGGACTTCATTCGCTCACATATGGGTCTCTCCATAAGGCTGTGTGAGTGTCCTTATGACATTGTGGCTGGCTTCTCCCAGAATGAGCGATCCAAGAGAGAGAGAGAGAGAGAGCGAGTAAAGAGGAAGCTGTCCTGCAAGTCACTCATTGTCACTTCTGCCATGTTCTATTCATGAAAATTAAGTCCCTAAGTCTAGCTCATCTTTAGGGAGAGGAGAGTTAAGCCCCAACTCTTGAAGAAAAGAGTATCAAAGAATTTGTGGACACATTTTTAAATGAAAACCATCACAGAAAAGTTGGAGAACTAGACCCCAGCCAAGGTTACACCAACAAACAGCTGGTTAGGGATGGACCCTGCAGACCCTGCTCCCCAGGCATGGGTGCTCCTCTTGTAAACGTTCCATGCTTTTTTGTAGTACTTGCTCCAAAGACAAAAATCACTGGCCTGATTAGCTGATTGATTGAGTTGGACTGTGGTGCCCATTCCCTGCCTGCAATATGGCCTTTGGAGCTTCTGTAATATGAAGCAGGATCTTGACTCCCACCAAGACCTACATAGTTGCAGGTCCCTCAAACACATATACCTCACAAGAGCAATGCTCATCGCAGAAAGACTCCTGTCTTATTCTCCAATGGGTGTCTGATAATTCAGTTCTGATATTAATTTCTAGAATTAGGGTAGACTCTATAGGTTAAGGACTCAGTCCCATAAGACTGCCCCCTCTTCAAATGCGAGCCACAAATGAGTCCCTAGATGACCTACATGTCTGCCTGGCCCACTCTAAGTGTGAGAGTTCCCACAATCCTCCAAAGGTTTGATAACTTGCTGGAGGGACTCACAGAACACAGGAAAACACTTTATGTATGCTTACTGGTTTATTATAAAGGACACCACTCTGAAACTGCTAAATGGGCTAGCTACCTGGGCAAGAGCACACAGAGTTCAATGCCCTCCCCAGGTGTCCCACCTTCCTACAACATCAATGTGTTCGCCAACCCAGAAGCTCTTCAGATCTTATTGTTCGAGAGTTTTTATATCTCAATCTCCAGCTCTCTAGGTTTCTCTGGAGCTGGAGGGGCTGTAATTTCCACCCTATAATCAGGCATTTGACCTTTCTGGGGACGGATCCCATCCAGAAGCTATCTAGGGCCCCACCCTGAGTTACTCATTACTATAAATTCAGGCTTAGTCAAATGAAGCTCTTCATGAATAACAAAGTACCCCTCCTGTTAACACTAGGAAATTCCAAGGGTTTCAGGAGCTCTGGGCCTGAAACCAGGGACAGACCAGATATATTTTTATTATACTACAGCTCAAGAGAGAGGTGATGCAGCAGCATGGTGATGGGGAGAGGCAGGGGGTCTGAGGAGAAGAAGCCACAGCCAATGAGGAGTTCTTTGCGATGGAATGTCATTGCTTTGATTATTTGTTCCACTTATGTTATTTGCCCTTTGTGGTATTGCTTGGTAGTTGCATGATAATGTAACTCTCCTCTGTAATCAGTAAATCCTTTAATAAAACTCTGCTGTATCCTTGTGTTTATGCTTGCCTTGGAGAATCAAAGGAAACAGGGTGGTGGGAGGGACTGCATTATGTTTGTGGCAGCACAGGAAGGAGAGAAACCAAAGTGCCAAACAGATTCAAATGCTTCAGTGGAAACCAGATACTGGAGCTCTCATCCCTGAGACTTCCCCTTCCCTAAGACTCTCCAGAGGTACTTGGTGGGGAAAGGTATTGGGTTTCCCATCACATGTGGGGTGAGGTTTTGAGTCATTGAAATATCACTATTAACAGAAGGAGAATCCCACAAGGTAGAAGATATGAAGATATCTGGATTTTGATACTTGGCTTTAAGTATAAACTTGATGTATTCAGTAATGTGAATGTAAATGTTATGGAAGAAAATGGTATCATCTAAGGTCAACTCTGGATTTAGTTTTAGCCTAGCCAAAGATTTTTTTTTTTTTAATGAGCTAGAGCCTAGGGCCCCATGGGTGAAGCCAGTTAGAGAAATAAGTTCTGAGAAAAAAGGAAAAGTGAAAAGCACAGAGATCAAGAATATAATTCTCTAGGAGATTCGGTGACCAAGACGAAGAAGTCAGAATGCACATCTTCAGGTTGCTAATGGTCTCACCCAGGCTTCTAAAGAGATCTAAAAGCACAGGGTGGGGGCAGGGGAGAGGGTGGGGATGGCTAGGATGTCTGGGTAGAGTTGGGGAGAAGTCATATGAGGAGAACAATTTGTTCTAACTGAAGGCCAAGGGGTCGGCCTGAGGGGCCACAGGTTTAAGCAGTCTGCTAGCTGGAGCCAGGACAGGCAGGTGCAAAGGAGGTTGAGACAGTCAGAAGAGATATGGACCAAGGCCAGAGAGGGCAAGCAGAAAGCACTGTACTAACTTGAGAACCAGGCTTTTCCATGTGATGTTTTCCTAATGAAATGTCAGAGAGAAGCCCTGCAAATGAGTCTATGATGAAGTTCAATCAATGTTCAATAACGAGTTACAAATTATTATTCGATAACCAACCACTCTCTTTCCAGGCCTGCCATAGAAACAGAGGTTGGCAGAGACACCCTGAAGCTGCCCCTCCTATACCTCTGTTTTTGGAAGGACATACTCTAACCCAGGTCTGTGAGCATTCTTTTTTGGCTGTAAAATTACTTGATCAGCCTCTTCTGCTGTTTGTCTATATTAATGTTGAGAAGGTTTCCTTTTCTGTGTTTTCAAATCTTCTTACTAAAGTTCATTTCAGATATTTAATGAGTTCTTACTATGTGCCAGGTAGTGGCCTGGCTACTTCGGGATATAAAGATAAACAAGATAAACCAGATGTAGTCTTTGGCCTTAAGCGTTCACATCTACTGTGCGTGCGTGCGTGCGTGCGTGCATGCGTGCATGTGTGTGTGTGTGTGTGCGTGTTGTGGTATGAGGGTTAGGGTAGTTGAAAAACTGGACACTGTAGAAATAATATATTGTGAATAGGACTATCAAAGAAAAGAAAAATATTCATCCCGTACAAATGCTAGTTAGATATTTTGCATATATAATCTCATTTAATCCTCAGTATAATTTTATGAGGAAAGTACTATTATTATCTCCATTTTACAGAACAGGTATCTAAAGTCACGTGACTTCTCTAAGGTCACATAGCACCTAAGTGGCAGACAGGACTCAAACTCGTGCCTTTCTAAGGTCACAGTTCAGATTCTTTTTTTTTAATTGTGGTAATATATATATAACATAAGATTTATCATTTGAACCATTTTTTAATGAAGAGTTTTGTTCTTTTATTTATTTTGCATTTTTCACATTTTCTTTTTTCATAGTTTAGTTTTTTTAATTGTAGTAAAATATACATAACCAACTTCCAGAACTCTTCTCATCTTCTGAAACTGAAACTCTGTACCCATAAAACGACAGTTTCCCATTCCTCCGTCTCCACAAACCCTGCAGCTGCCATTCTACTTTCTGTCTCTTACGAATTTGACTGTTCTAAGTACTTCATATAAGTGGACTCATACAGTCCTTGTCTTTTTTGTGACTGGCTTGTTTCACTTAGTATAATGTCCTCAAGTTTTATTCATGTTATAGCATGCGATAGAATTCCCTTCTTTTTAAATATTGAATAATACTCCATTGTATGTATATAACACATTTTATTCATCCATTCTACCTTTTGACTGCTGTGCTACTATGAACACGAGTGTACAAATATCCCTTTGAGACCCTACTTTCAATTCTTTCGGGTATATACCCAGAAGTGAAATTACTGGATCATATAGTAATTCTATTTTTATTTTTTGAGGAACCACCAAACTGTTTTACATAGCGGCCGCACCATTTTACATGGCCGACAAGAGTGCATAAGGTTTCAAATTTCTCTATGTCCTCATCAACACTTGTTACTTTCTATGTGCATGTGTTTCATACAGTCATCCTAATGGGTATGAAATGGTATCTCATTGTGATTTTGATTTGCCTTTCCCTAATTATTATTAATGTGGAGTATCTTTTCATGTGCTTATTGCCCACTTGTGTATCTTCTTTGGAGAAATGTTTATTCAAGTTCTTTGCCCATTTTTGATCAGGTTTGTTGTTGTTGTTGTTGTTGTTTGTTGTTGTTATTGAGTTGTAGGAATTCTTTATATATTCCAGATATTTACCCCTGTCAAAGAAAAATTCTGAAAGCATTACTCAATATGAATATTTTATTGGGAGAGAAACAAACTGTTCAAGAACAGGAAGACTTCAAACCATAAGTGGTTAAAAGCTAATTTTCAGCAGTTACAGCTCAGTTTATAAAGCATGAATGAAGGAGTACCTTCTTTTCTATTGCGACTGGTTACTAGAAACTTATAGTCTCTTTCATTGCATAAGCTTACTTGTGTATAGCTGATCGGCTAGGCAGCTATAAGATTACACTGACATGAAGAAAGCTTAAGTTTTGTTTAAGACTAGAAAATCATAATTTATTGAATGACATTATGGAGGAACTTCTATACTTTCATGACCACACACTAATAATCATTTTCCTAATCAACTCTTTTCTACTTTGTATTATTTCACTCATACTAACAACTAGCCTAACCTATACAAGCATGATAGATACACAAGAAGTGGAGACGATCTGAACTATCCTGCTGGCAATTATTTTAATTGTAATCACCCTACTATCTCTACTTTTACTACTCCAATCCAGAACCTACCACAGTTAAAATACCAAAACACCCAACGCCCTGAGAAACAAAGTGAACGAAATTTATTTTCCTCTTTTGTTATCTCTATGATAATAGGACTACCTATCATTATCCCAATTATTATATTTCCAAGAATCTTATTCCCCTCAACAAATTGACTAATTAATAATTGCTCACGTGAGTACTTCACTTGACATCAAAACAAATAATGACTATCCACAATCATAAATTTCAGACCTGGCTCAAATACTAATATTGCTTATTGTATTCATTGGTTCAACAAAGCTATTAGGTCTCCTACCACACTCTTTTACATCCACCACACAAACTACAATAAATCTAGAAATAACCATACCCCTTGTGAGAAGGGACAGTAATTCTAGGGTTCCGCCATAAAACAAAAGCCTCTCTTGTCTATTTCCTACCACAGGAAATTCCTGTGTTTCTAATCCCTATACTAGTAATTATCAAAACCATCATCTTATTTATTCAACCAATAGCCCTAGCCATATGACTGACAGCTAACATCACTGCCAGGAACCTCTTAATTCACCTGATCGGAGGGGCTACCCTGGCTTTGGCTTTCATCACATTCATTATTCTTATTCTTATAACAATGCTCCAATTCGCAGTTGCACTATTCCAGGCCTACATATTCACTCTTCTAGTGAGTCTCTACATGGTAACACCTAATAACCCTCCAAACCCATGCGTGTCATGTAGTTAACCCGAGCCCCTGACCACCTACAGGAGCCCTCTCAGCCCTTCTTATGACATCCGGCCTAGTAACATAATTTCATTTTAACTCCCCACTATTATTGTCACTAGGCCTGATAACTAATGTACTCACTATAGATCAGTGATGATGAAATATTATCCAAGAAAGCACCTTCAAGACCACCACACGCCAATTATCCAAAAAGACGTCCAATGTGGGATAATCCTATTTATTATTTCAGAGATTTTCTCCTGCTTTTTCTGAGTTTTTTTTTTTATCACTCAAGCCTCCCTCTGATCCCTAGCTAGGCGGATGCTGACTGTCCACAATCGCTCTCTAAATCCCCTAGAAGTACCACTTCTTTATTTTTAATTTTTTAATTTTTTAAATTCAATTTTATTATTAGTTTCAAGTATACAGTACATTGGTATGACATTTATATAGTTTATGAAATGATCCTCCTAATTGCTCTTTCTCTCTTCTGGCTCTCCACCTACCTATTACATTAGTGCTAACTGCATTCCCTATGCTGAGCTCCCTGTCCCAGTGACCATCTATCAACTACTAATTTGTATTTCTTTAACCCTTCATCCTTTTCTCCAATCCCCCAATGCCTCTCGCCTCTGGCTGTCACCAGATTGTCCTCTATATTTGTGAGTCTGTTTTCAATTAGTTTATTCTTTTTGTTCCTTAAATTCCACATATCGGTGAAATCATATGGTATTTATCTTTCTCTGTCTGACTTATTTCATTCAGTAATAACCTCTAGGTCCATCCATGTCATTGTGAATGATAGGATTTCATTTTTTTTTTTTTATGGCTGAATAATAGTCCATTGTATATATGAACCATAACTTCTTTATCCAATTGTCTGTTGATGGGCATTTAGGTTACTTCTATATCTTGGCTATTATAAATTGTGCTGCCATGAACATAGGGGTGCACAGATCTTTATCAATTATTGTTTTGGTTTTCTTTGGATAAATATCCAGAAATACGACCACTTCTTAATACATCTATTCTACTGACTTCCAATTGGCCTCCACAGTCTCTATCACTTGAGGCCACCACAGCCTAAAAGAAAGAAATCATAAGCACATACTTTTTTGAAAAAATCAGGACACTTTCAAGTTTTGCTTATGAGACTATGAGAATTGGGTCCAGGGGTATATTCAAACTGTGGCTTCTATTTTGTTTTTTTCTTTAACACCTCTTATCAAATATATAATTTGCAAATATTTTCTCCCATTCCGTGGGCTGCTTTTTTTACTCTGTTGTGTTCTCTGATGCAAAGAAGTTTTAAATTTTGATATAAAATAATTTATCTATTTTTACTTTTGTTGCCTGTGCTTTTAGTTTAGCATCCAAGAAATTATTGCTAAATCTAATGTCATGAAGATTTTTGCCTAATGTTTTCTTCTAAGAGTTTTATAGTTTTAGCTCTTACATTTAGGTATTTGATCCATTTGGGGTTATTTTTTTGTATATGGTATAAAGTAAGGGTCCGAATCATACTTTTTCATGTGGATGCCCAGTTTTCCCAACACCATTTGTTGAAAAGACCGTCCGCCATTCTTAATCATTCTTTTAAGTATATCGTTCAGTGGTATTACATACATTCGCATTGTAGGACAGCCATCACCATGGTCCATTTCCAGAATTTTTTCACCATCCTGCTGAAATTCTGCACCCATGAAACAATAACTTCTCATTCTCCTCTCCCTCCAACCCCTGGAAACCACTATTCTACTTTCTATGTCTATGAATTTTTCATAGTCCCTGCTCTTAAGAATGACATTCCACACAGGAAATGGTGGGAGCACAAAGAAGGGACATGTAGGCCCCAGACAGACTGGTATGGGTGTTAGGAGAGTGACAAGTGTCAGAAGAGGCTTTTGGAGGATGTTTGTCCAAGCTGGGTAGGTATCGCCAAGCATGGGAGTGTGGGTGGACTGGGTGGAACTACAGACCAGCAGAGGCAAAGGCTTTGTGAGCAGCACCTGTTCTGGGCACTAGGAGTAGTCGTGCTCCGTTCCTCTCTGGCGGGACTAGCTGCTCATCCAGGCATAGCGATCACAGAAGGATTTCCCAGCCGCCTCTTCTTTGGAATTTATTCTTCCTTTCACTTTCCTTATTTAGAGATGATTTTTCTTTCTTTCCTCTCATTCCTTCTCTCTCTTTTTTTTTTAATTGTAAACTTCTTATAGAAATATAACAAATATACAGTATAATCTATGAATGTGTGTGACGGATTTTCACAAAGTGAACATATCTAGGTACCCTGCACTCAAATAGAGTAACAGAACCCCAGCAACTCCAAGACTTTTTCCAATGACTACTTATACCTTTCTTTCAAGGTAACCACTACCTCGACTTCTAACAAAATAGATAACTTTTGTCCTTTTTTGTACCTTGGAGTCATAGAGAATATACTCCTTTGTGTCTGGCTTCTTTGGCTCAACATTCCTCCCATTTTGTTCTGGCCAATTCTCATTCATGTTTGAATGTCAGAAAACTGTCATTGTGCTTGTCCTCATCCCAGCCAAGATGATAAAGAGGAACTGGCTACACAAATATAAGGCGGCGTCACAATTCACAATAAACCACAGGACGAGAAGTTTCTCTAGCCTGGCCCCACGGGGTTGGGGCTGGAAAATGGATGGTTCCCTTTGCAGGCTGTAATGGTGGAGGGACAGCACTTGCCCTGTGCTATTCCCCTAATATTTCAAGGAGAATGACATTTAGAATTGTTAAACATTCCCAGGAGGGCCATAAATCTCATTTTAGCTACTTTCGATTGCAGAATGAAATGGCTTGTTTTCTTGGCAATTTTTATTTTTCCCTCTCAGTACCTTGCCCTTTGATTCTCTGGCTCACAGGCTCATGGCTTCCTTCCTTCCTTCCTCTCCTGGATTCTTTCCCCTTTGGGCTGTTATATTTCTGCAGAGTTCAGCCCTTCTCCAGACCCAGGAGCTTTCAGCCAGTCTTGGGCTGAGGAGATACAAGAGTTACAAAAGATCCTGAAGATTAGCTGATTCACTGTACCTGTCATTTTTCAGACCTTTGAAACATTGAGATATGATTTAGATAACGGAAAATATAAATCTTAGCATACAGCCCAAGTAATTTAGCTCAATTAATAAGTTAATTTTTATACATATAGACTGTTATGTAACCATCATTTAATCGAGATATAGAATATTTCTGTATTGAGCACCTGGAAGGTTTGTTCAGCTTTTTTTTTTTTTTACCCATTGATCTTTTTTTCTCCCCCCACCCTGCCACCACGGTAACCCCAATTTTTCTTCTATCACCATAGATCATAGTTACCTGTTCTTGAACTTGAGATGAATGGAATAATACATATGTACTTTTTTGTGTTTGGCTACTTTGACTCAACATTATGGTTTCAAGATTCATCCATGTTGTGTGTATTTGTAGGTTTTTTTTTTTTTTAATTGCAGAATATGTTATTTATTTATCTATTTTTTTTTCAAGGGTATTGAATTGTTTTCAGTTTTGGCTACTGATTTAGTTTGTTAGAGTTGTCATAACAGAAATTTACTTCTAGCTTCTCATAACGCTAGAAGCTAGAAGTTCAAAATTGAACAATCAGCAGGGTTGGTTTCTTCTGAGGACCTCTCTCCTTGGCTTGTAGATGGCTGCCTTCTCTCTATGTGTTCACACGGTCTTTCCTTCTGTGGTGTGTCCTAATGTCCTCTTTTTATAAGGACAGCATCATATTGGATTGGGGCTCACCTCAATGATTTTATTTAACCTTAATTACTCCTTAAAGACCTTATCTCTAAATAAAGTCACATTCTGAGGTACTTGGATCTGGGACTTCAACATATAAACTTTAGGGGAGGGGAGACACAATTCAGTCCACAACAGTTACTATGAATAAAGATGCTATGGACATTTTTGTACACATTTTGCACGTGTACTGTTGTCCAAAGTGGTTGAACCAATATACATTCTCATCAGCAATATAGGAGAGTACAGATGTTCTATGTCCTCACTGGCCACTTTATTTTACAGACGAGAAACAGAGAGGAGGCGAAAGGCCCACTTTCCCATATGTGGATCGTGAACTTGAGGTTGTAGAATGGAGGACGCCCTGTCCCCAACTCGCTTCAAGAATTTCTGAAACTTCTTAACACATCACCTCATTTGATCTTTCAGTCATTCATCAAAAAGAACACTAAGAACCACCTGAAGCGCAGGTCCTGTGCTAGGCTCTGAAGTTAGGTGGCAAACCAGAAAGACCTAAAACTTAAATTCCAGTTGTAGCAATAGGCAATGAACATACATAACTAAGTAACTGATTGCAGATTGTGGTAAGTGCTGGGCAAGGAATGGATGGAACTTGAGCTAGAGAATAAGGAGTTTGGGGAGTGAAGAGGGTAAAATCTCCTTTTAATGGGCTGCTCTGAAAGGCTTCTCTGAGGGGAGACATATAGGAGAGCCCTGAGAGATTAAAAGGTGCCAGCCAAGTATTGAGGCAGAGAAAATAGTAGTACTAGAACTGAAGTGGGAGCCGTTCTGGGGGTTGGGAAGACAGGAAATGATGGCCTGTTTGACTGAATCTGAGTGGACAAAGGCACAGGAAAGATGGGAGGTGAGATGTAGAGAGCCAGGCCCACACCATGCAGGGCTCACAGGTCCTGGGGAGGAGTTTGGGGAGAGCAACGGGAAGCCATTGGAGAGTTTCAGGGGAGTGACAACCAGAATCTAATGGCATTAACAAATAGATTGTAGGAAGTAAGAGGAGGAGGAAGCAGGCAAATGCTCTAGGAGATTTTACCTTTGCCTCTTGGAGACATATTAGTGACTTAGATTCAGAAGGTGGCAGAAGAGATGTATTTTGGAGGTAGAATTGAGAGGACATGGTGATGGGTTGGATGGGTCCTTCGAAAAGTGAGGGTGAGTTAAGCATGACTTCTAAGTTTTGAGCTCTGAACTTCCAGAGAGTGAGCAAGGATATTTCAGGTATAACCTACCCAACCCCAGACTGTGCATTTCCTTATGAATGTCACTACTATATATCTTGAGCCTCAGGATGTAGTAGGTGTTCAATAAACATTGTTGAATGAACAACTGATTGCATCCATGCAGGTTTTAGCCCATGGAATGAATTCAATAAAGTTTTTTCTTTTGAATTATTAAAGTAAAATTCACATAACATAAAGCTAACCATTTTAAAATGTACAATTCAGTGGCATTTAATACACTCACAGTGTGTGCAACCATCACCTATGTCTAGTTCCAAAATATTTTCATCATCCCCAAAGGAGATCTTGTACACATTGAGCAATCTCTCCCCATTCTCTCTTTCCCCCAGCCCCAGGCAACCACTAATTTGCTTTCTGTCCTTATGGATTTACCTCTTTCTGGATAGTTCACATAAATGTAATCATATGATGTGATTTTTTGTATCTGGCTTCTTTCTTAGTATAACATTTTAGTAGCATAATAATATTTTCGAGGTTCATTCTCATTGCAGCATATATTAGTAGTTCACCCTTTTTATGGCTGAATAATATAGTTTTATGGACATACCACATTTTGTTTATCCATTCATCCCTCAATGGACTCTAGTTGTTTCCACCGCTTGGTTATCATGAATAATGCTGCAGTAAACATTGGTGTGCAAGTATTTGTTTGAATACCTGTTTTCAAGTCTTTTGTGTATATACCCAGGAATGGGATTGCTGAGTCATATGGTAATCTATGTTTAACTTTTTGAGGAAATACCAAACTGTTTTCCGACAGCTCAATAAATTTTCTCTGAAGAAGAAGGAGGAGGAGGAGAAGGAGGAGGAGGAGAAGGAGGAGAAGGAGGAGGAGGAGGGAAGGAAGGGGAAGGAAGCTGGGAGGGAGGGAGGAGAGAGAGAGAAAGAGAGAAAGAGAGAAAGAGAGAAAGAGAGAAGAAAGAAAAAGAAAGAAAGAAAGAAAGAAAGAAAGAAAAAAAGAAAGAAAGAGAGAGAGAGAGAGAGAGAGAGAGAGAGAGAGAAAGAAAGAAGAAAAGAAAGAAAGAAAGAAAGAAAGAAAAGAAAGAAAGAAAGAAAGAAAGAAAGGAGAGAAAGAAAGAAAGGAAAGAGGAGAGAGAAAGAGAGAGAAAAGAAAGAAAGAAGAGAGAAAGGAAGAAGAAGAGGGAAGGAAGAAGGAAGGAAGGAAGGAAGGAAGGAAGGAAGGAAGGAAGGAAGAAAGAAAGAAAGAAAAGAAAGAAAGAAAGAAAGAAAGAAAGAAAGAAAGAAAGAAAAAGAAAGAAAGAAAGAAAGAAAGAAAGAAAGAAAGAAAGAAAGGAGAGAGAGAAGGTAGATAGGAGCCTGGGAGGCGGGGGTGAAGACTTTTCCTATTCTTCACAAACTGCGCTGGATTCTGCCATTTGCAGGCTGTGTGATCTGGGTCAAATTACATAAATTCTCTGGGCTGCCTCCTATTCCTCAAAGTGGGGAAACTAAAACTTACCTCTGTGAGCTGAATGAGATCTTGTTTCTAAAGCTCTAGGCGCAGAGTAAGCCCCCTCAAATCAACTGCCTTCCTTTACTCTCTGATCTTGCCATTTCCTACTCCACATATGCTCCTGTGTGGCCTCAGGGCCAAGTTCACATCTACTGGGTGCCCCAGCTCGGCCTTGCTGCAAACTACAACTCCCAGCAAGCATTTCTTCCTGGCCGCCTCTCCCCCTCGCTCCCCCTTGGTGCGCATGCTTTGGCAGACGTGGCACCGGGAACTCGGAGGCGGGGAGCGGCTGTAAGTGGCGGTGGCATTTGGACCCGGCGGAGCTGCAGGCGCGGGAGCCCGAGTGGAGACCGGAGCCCGCGGTGGGCAGCGGCAGCGGGGATGGCGCGGGCAGGGCCGGCGTGGCTGCTGCTGCTGGCGATCTGGGTGAGGCTGTGGTATAGGGGTTCGGGCCGGGCCGGCACGTGCGCCCCGTGTGCGGGTCCGCGCTCCCTGCTCCTGGCCCTTCTTAGATATGTGGGGAGATGCCTCCAGCCACCGGGGTGGGAGCGTGCGTGCCAGACTGGCGGGGACCCGGAGGCTGCAGGGGAGGCAGCTAGGCGGCCCCCGTGCCCTCCCCGCAGATCGCTCCAGAGCGCAGGGGTCGGAGGGAGCCCCGGGACGCTGGGCGATTTCTGGCAGGCTGCTTGCGTCGCCCGCACAACTTTGAGGGGGCGCAAGTCAAGGGGCGGCCACAGGCTAGGGCGGGACACTCGCGGGTTGGGGGATGCGCAGCGCACCAGACTCCGGGCCCTACACCTGTGTGAGTGCGGTGTAGGGGGGAAAAAGGTGTTTTCCACCGGCACTGCTGGAAACCTTATTTTAGGGCCACCTTGTTCTTGGTTTTCACCCTGGGCGGCCTGGAAATTGCTGGCCACCACCTGGGTCCCTGCCTCCAGAGAAGGCGGGCTGGGTGGGGTCGCCGCGGAGTTCTGTTCCCACACCCAACTGGAGCTGGCTCCAACCTCAGCCACTTTGGCTGTGTGACGCGGCCTATTATTGAATGTATCTGACTTAGTCTCCTCATCCATGAAATGGGGACGGTAAAGATATCCCGCTCAGTAGGTTGTCTGGAGGATCGGATGAGAAATCCGAGGAGGAAGCTCTGTAAATTGCAAAATCATACAAGTGTGGAGGAGGGGTGGGCCAGGGTGTTGGGAGTGATGGGCTCTCCAAGAGGAGTTTGCTACAGTTTGTGTGTGTGTGTGTGTGTGTGTGTGTTTGGGGTGGGGGGTGTCCTGGGAGATTGGAATGGATGGGTCCACAACATCCAGGGGCCCTGGGGTTGGTTTCGGGGTTGTCCTTGGTATTGATGTGGGTGTGTGATGAGATAATGTGGCCTCTTTCCATATCTTTCCCATAACTTCTGATCTCCGTTATTTTAGGGCCATCTTGGCTCCTTTTCTTCCTGAAATTCCAGGAAACTTCCTGGTGCTGGCACTCTCTCCAATGCAGTTTTCAGGTTTTTTTCTTTTGGGTGTGGTAAGGATGTTGGGCAAACATGAGGAGAAAAAGTGGAGTGTGGATCTAATTGCTTTAAATACTTCTATCTCCCAATATCGTACTTGTTTTTTTGGACCACCAGTGAGGAGTGGCCCCTATTTTCTGGTTGTTTGGAACTAGGTGGAGAAGGAAGCCCCCTACTCCCTAGATCTGACCATTCTCCCTCTGGGAGAGAACCAGGCTGAAGTGGGGCAATGTCACTTGACCAGTGTCTAGGTGTGTTTGATGATCTGCTCGCATTCTGTTCCCAGGAGCCAATTGGCCTCAGCAGGTCTCTAGGCCAGACAGGACTGCAGGACTGTGCAGAGCAGACCATTTCCAGCTCAATTTCCTATTAGGTCTTTGCACTTGGTCTGTTTTAGGAGGTCCCGCTATCCTCCTATCTTCTTCCCCTTTCCTCCCTTTTCTCTTCACTCCTGTGAAAATAAAAGGCTTGGCAATCTGACCAGCAAGAAATTTCAGTCAGTAAACACTTACTAACCACAGTGTTGGGCACTGGGTTGGATTTTCAGTGGAGGGCAGAATACACATTGTCCCTGCCCTCCCCTGTTGCCCTGTGTCTGCCAGGGCAGTTAGTCCTGTGAGCAAACAAAGACTGGAACAGCAAGAGACAGTACCCAAAGTGCTGGGAACCTCCAGTGAAAGGGAGCCATATTTTAATTCAGAGGGAAGGTCAGCCATGACTTTCCTGAGGTGGTGAGTTGAGCAGTCTGGAGGGAGTGTGGGAGTCAGCAGATGAGATCTGCAGGTACCCTCCACTGGGAGTTGTGGAAGAGCAGATAGATTTGCTGAGAGCACTAGAACCTGGGCGACCTCAGCAAGGCATTGACATTTTCTTCTTTCCCCAAGCCCTCCTTGGCTTTGCAGGTGTGAGGCAGAGGTGCAGGATCAGTGGTAAGTGGCTGGTGGACACCAGGGTCGGCTTCTGTCAGTCTAAAACTCTGTGTCCATCTGATAAGGGCTCCCAGGTCTAGGGATTAAATTGAGTTTCTTTGTTCACTCAGTATTTACTGAGGGCCGATTGTGCATAGCACCGGGCTGTGACCTGAGGGATGTAAAGAAATGTAAAAGGCTCTATGGAGATTTGTGGACAAGGATGTTCACCTACTACATTTTTTAATAGCAAAAATATGGAAATGGCTTAAGTGTTCCACAAGAGTGGCATGGTTAAATGACTTCTGCCCTGTCATAGCATGGAAAGTGAGTTTATATTAACTAGAATGCTATGTTTGTTTATTTCTTAGAATGCCGTGTTTTTTATCAAAATATTTTGTGATGCTAATGAAGAATATCTAAGGACATGGAAAAGTGCTCTAGTGTGATAATTAGGGGAAGAGCAGAATACAAAACCAAATCCGAGTGTGGCTGATGATAGCTATATAAGTGTTTGAGGAATTAGCAGTGCATAAAAATGTGAACAGTGATTGTTCTGAAAGGTTGAGTTGTGGATGACTTTTGCTTATGCTTTTCTGTGTTTTCCAAGTTTTTCACATGAACATATATTAATTTTTGATCAGGAAAGTTAATAAAGGGAACTTTTACAAAAGCTTCCTTTGGGGGCTTTAAGCCTTCCAGGACAATACGGGGGTGGAGTCACAGTCAACACTGGGGACGAGTCGGTTCCAGCCCTTCTAGGCTGGTTTTCTCTGCTCTTCGGGCCTGTTGCTAGGGTTCCCTGCCATCCTGTCCCCATTCTAGCCGTTGACAGGCTCTCTCTGCTCTGTAGCTCCTTGGGACAGCTAACCTTTCCCTAGGGCTATCTATGCTAATTGTCCACAGTGAACCATCGGTCCTCAGAATGGAGAAATGTCATACCTGGGGAGGACTCAGTGTCCCATAGCTCAAGGGGGTTCAACGACGGGCCATAGACTGGAGCTGAACTGTGATGAAGTTTTCATTGGTTCTTAGACAGATTGGAAAAACTAACAATGGTCAATGATTTTTTTCATGAATCCAAATATTTTTAGTTTAAAAATTTGTTCATTTTTCTGACATGACGTCCACATTTTTAAGAGCAGGGAGTGGTTTACAATATCCTTTTGAAAAATGAAATTAGCGATGGTATATTGTGATTTTTTTTTTTAAAAAAAGGCTTTTCTTGATAAAATTTCTTTTTAAATGTTTATAACAAATTACACATCATAAACATATATTTTAAAAAATATATCCTGCCAATCTGTGAGATTCAGAAGCCTGAGAACTACTAATCTAAATCAGCTCTGTCATTTTATAAAAGAAAATTGAGTCTTCAAGAGGGAAGGGACTCACTCAAGGCCGCCCAGTTTGTATAGGCAGAGCCGGGATTAGAGCCAAGCTTCTGAACTGTAAATCAGGGTTCTTCCCACTCTCTTTCTCTTCCCAGCCCCATGTCTCCCACCCGCTTTCTTCTCCCAAGCCATTGCTAGGGCCTTTGCCCCTAAAGGTGGCTTGAAGCTCAGAACCTGGTGGGACAGTGGGCGGGGGTGCAGGAAACAGGAGATGTTTGCCCCTGGTCTCTCCTGCAAGGCTTTTAATATACATGTATTTAGGTTCTATACCATTATATATTTAATAGGCTTCTGTGGGCTGGTCTGGGGACCTAACTGCCATTTATAATGCTGTTTGGAACTTGGATTGCACTTTTCCCACAGAAATAAACACAGAGGAAGTTTTAAAACAAAACTGGCATGTCAGTTGGAGGAATGGCTGAGTGCCGTATAAGTGGCAAACACTCAGTGCTGTGGATTTAGGCAAGGGCCAGACTGTGGGCACCAAGTAACCAGAGAAGGGTCCTAGTTCATGCCTCACAAGGAAGGCAGACTCCGACCTCTGTGATAGTGGGGATCCTCCCTGTCCTGGCTGCTGTGTCCCCAGCACCTAGTCCAGGACCTGGCATATAGTCATCCTCAGTGTGTGTTTAGTTGAAGGAATTAGTAATGGAGGCAGAGAATGGAGACCTTCTCAGACAGAAGCATGGCAATGAGGAAGGATGGGCCATGCTGGGCGGGAGAAAGGATTTGAGTCTGGAAATGGGGGAACAAGACTGGAAAAATGGATCGTAAAGAAGCCTAAATGCCTGGCAAAGCTTATGGGACTTGACTCAGTAGGTAACGGAGAGACATGATGAAAGTTGCCTTTTGAATATCAAGATCGGTCAGGCCATAGTGTAGGGTTTGGGTTGGGGTGAGAGAAACTAGATTAATTTTCTCAGAACACTTTCTCTGCTTCTCTTTTATCTACAAGATAAAGTCAAGTATGAGGCAGTGAAAAGAACATGGGCTTTTAGCCAGCTAGACACTCAGGAGCTGTATGACCTTGGATCCTGCCCAGCACAGTGCCTGGCACATGGGAGTGCCCAGTGAGTAGGAGCCATAGCAGTCATCTCAAGTTGCTGAAGAGAAGGTGCTGGGGAAGACAGTTAGGAAGAGGTGGTGGGCAGCAAATGGCCAGGGCGGGTGTGAGTGGAGGCTGTGAGACATGGATGGAGGACCCTGTGCTGCTGGGGTTTTCTCCAGAACAGTTCCCTGCAGCTGGGCTCTTACCTGGCTCCTTGCCACTCCCCAGTGGGCCCCTGTGGGGCCTCTGGATGGAGCTGGGAGTGGGGGGAGTTCAGAGGGCTGGAGGATTTAAGTGCTGTATGTTTCTCTCCCCTCTCTTCTGAAAGTGGATACTCTCTTGAGAATGGAGGTACCAACCACACTGCCTCCATGGAGGGTTCGCCCCCAGCATTGTGATTTTGTTCTGTAGGACTCTTATGTCTGGCTTGGTCATTGTGGTAGGTTTTGGAGGTTGTCTAATGAAAGTGGGCCAGAGAGCGATATGTGGGGTGTAAGGAGAGCCTAAGATCGCTTACATCTCACATTATCCAGACTTGAATGGTTTATTTGCCCCCACCCTCTTCCTTTTTTTTTGCACTCATGGTCATCTGGCATCTTAGTGGAAGAGCGGGGAGGAACACAATGCCCACCCATTGCTGGGCTGCACTGTTCCTCCTGCCTGGCCCATTTTGAAGCACTGATGGGAGCCTCTGGCTGCCCATTTGTTGTGTAGTGAGAATTATGACACATCTGGTACATTTATAGAGGCCTTTAGAGTTTGCAAAACATTTCCACATATTTCAATTCTGTATAGTCTCATTAACTGGGTGAGATAAGCTGATTAAGTACTGTTCTGCTAGAGAAGGATGGGTGGTGGACAGAGGGGTAGGAGGAGATAGACCATTAGACAAGAGTGGGGGTGTGGCCTGGAAGGTGGGGGGATAGACCGACAGGTTGGGACACAGTAATATTCTCAGTGGCTCACCTGAATTTTTAAGCAGCCAGATTGGCAGGTGCTATTTTCTGAAATAGTAACACCAGCCATTTTCCTGGGGTGTCAGTGAAACTTGCTCTTTAGCTTCCTGAAGGCCTAAGTAGGGAAGCAGGGGTGTCCGGCTCGGCACTCATTGTCTGTCCTTCCCACCTTTCTCATCACCCTGCCTGTCTAGCTCTAGTTTACTGTTCCCTCTCACCACTCTCTGTTGTCCAATAGGGCCTCTTCCCACACACCAATTTACAACCACTTCTAAGCAATTAGCTTCTTGTGCCAGGTGGGTAATGCAAACACTCAAATGGAGTGTGGAGCTAGAATAGCCTTTTTGCTTTTTATTCCCCGAGGTCATACCGAGCCCCTAGTTTGATGTGCATTCTGTTCCCAGATAGCCTGATGGTGAGCCTGTGCTTGGCTTCAGAGTTTCCAGCTTATTACAGCTGGCTGGGTTGGGGGTAGAGAGTCCATCCCCTCAAAGAATCCCACCATCCCTCCAACCCCTTGCTATGAGCAGATGTCTTTAATTCATGAGCAGATCCTTTAATCTTTGCCTTGGAAGGTATTAATGGAGATCCAGGTCGAGGACTCTAAGCTGGGGCTTAAACAAAGAGGTGATTTAGTATCTGAGCAGAGATGTGGGTTTGGATGCAAAGCTCAGCTGATAGACCAAGTAGGGCAGGCTTCCGAGGAACAGGCAGTATTGCCCTCACGAAGAGGTCTCACCTTGCTAGTCCTGTGCAGAGTGTTGTACATGCCCCTTATTTCAAAGAAACATGGGCCATGATCTGCATGCTCCATGTGTCACAGATGTTCATTCATTCCACAGGTCTTTCTTTCTTTTTCTTTTTCTTTCTTTTCTTTCTTTCTTTCTTCTCTCTCTCTCTCTCTCTCTCTTTTTCCTCCCT
>NW_024351543.1:7672475-7992341 GCF_902729225.1 Pteropus medius
TTCCTTCCTTCCTTCCTTCCTTCAGATATTTCTTGAGAGTTTTATGAGCCAGACATACTATGCTAAGGCATTGGCACAAAATAATAAATAAGATAGACACCATTCCTTCCTCCCATTGCCTAGTAGGAGAGCCACTAATATATTATTTAATTCAGGTAGAAAGTGCTAGAAGGAGAAAGTATAAAATGGTAAGAGGATGGGTAACAGGGATCCCTAACCTAGTGCAAAGAGTCAGAAAAGCCTTCTCTAAGGATTTATGGACTCTCTCTTAGAATAATGCTTTTAAATATATAAAGCAGAATGCATAGGATTACAAAGGAAACCAGTGATATTGAAATACAGTTATCAAAATATAGCAAATATTTTGTTACATTTTGTACATAGTGATAAAACTATGTACATTTATTTAATGTGTCACATGAGAAGATCTAGTGGCAGGTTTGCTAATTTCTGTAATTTCTGTAGTGATTAGCATAAACAATCTTTCAAGGTATCTACACCAATTGTAATGTGATGAGAAAATGTGTTTTCTGTTGGTGGCAAAGTCACCAACACTGCCATTGTTGCTGTAATTTGTAAAAGTTTCAGAGGTCAGTGAAAATAAAGATGTGATGTTTCCCCATCCAAATTCATAGACCCCCACAATAAAGAAAACTTATCCAAAATGTTGAAAATAAAAGATGATTTAACGACTTTTTAATGAACTGCCTAGTATTTATTTATTTATTTATTTATTTATTTATTTATTTAGGCAAGGCAGCCCTTGGTTGACCTCATAGATTGCAAGGACCTTGTCAGCTTACAATCCCTTATTTTTTTACTTTTTATGCCTACAGCACCTGGTCTTCCTAGGTGGTCTCCCATCCAAGTGCTAACCAGGCCTGACCCTGCTTAGCTTCCAAGATCAGACGGGATCGGGCTTGTTCATGGTGGTGTGGCTGTAGATGCACATTATTCTTTAGGACCCATCCTCTATAAAGTTAAATGATTTCTGTTTAGTATGGAAGAGAAACTCAAAGGTTATTGACCTGCAGGACGTTAACCATTTTGGTATCTAATTTAAGTCTTATATCAGGATTCTTTTTTTTTTCATCAACTATATGTATATTACTTTCTTATAACTTCTTTTTAAAAAATCTTTTTAAACCTTTTTTCTTACCCTCTTTTAACATAACTTCATCATTTTAGTGGGTCTCTTATTAATGAGTTCAATGACACTGAAATATGCTTAATATCTATTTGTATGAGAGTTAGGTTTTTAACATTTGAGAATTAAACTTCGGTTTAAGAACCACTGAGTGAGCAGGATGAGAGGGTGTGGCACTCAGAAGGGAGGTCTGGGCTGTAGATGTTAATTTAGGGGTGCTGCCTAGGAGGTAGCTGAGACCCCGGGGGGAGAGTGGGAAAGGAAGGCAGACTGAGTGAGCCAGGGGAAACTTCAATATTTAAAAAAGAGATCCCCAACCCCTGGGCAGCAGACTGGTACCTGGTTGGTGGCCAGTTAGGAACGCAGCAGGAGGTGAGTGGCGGGCCGGCAAGCTAAGTTTCATCTGTATTTGCAGCTGCCCCACCCAGCGCTAGCATCACCGCCTCAGCTCCACCTCAGATCATCAGGCATTAGATTCTCATAGGAGCCCAGTCCCTGCTGCCAAAAAGGTTGGGGACCGCTGGTTTAAATGATGGGGATAGGAGGAGTTTACAAAGAAGGCAGGAAGGGTAGCTGGAGAGGTAGAAGAGAGACAAAAAGGGTTCGCCCAGGTTCAAGAAGTCGAGCAAAAGGAGAACTGGAGGTATCCTTAGGGTTATCCATGTGGAGGTCATTGTTGAACCCCCACCTCGAGCCTTTTTGGTGGTGGTTTGGGGGCAGATCTGAGAGGTCTGGGGAGTGGATAGGAGAGAAGGCAGAAGATGGAAATTCCGTCTGTGAAGGAGAGGACAGTGATATGGGGTCCAGAGAGGGTTTTTAAAAGATTGGCCAGTGGCAGAAGTTTTTCAACCTGGTTGTGGATCCAGACCACCGTAAGAGAGGAGTGTGTATAATGGATTTTCGTATTTTGAAAAGCCTGTACTAAGAGCTGTTGTGCAGTTACAAACCAGACAAATTTGCAAGTTAACAACATTCGTTTTATGGAGTGGATAGTATTTTGGCAGCCAAGGCTGCTGCTGAGTGGTGTGGCACAAGTTCTGCCCATGTCGTGAGCCACACATATGAGTGACACTGTGAGGCATTACTTGGCTGAGCATGTGCCTTTTTTTGTTTTCCCCTTTCTGAAGGCACACGGGGAATTGTGGACAAACAGGCAGTAGAAGAAAGATGGATGAATCAGGTTGTCATTGTAGCTCTTTTCAGTTGGTCACGTTCAGTAGCTAGATTGGAAGGAGAAGTAGACTTGACGGCCTCTCCGTCTTGTTCTGGGTGCAGCTGTAGGGAGTAGGAAGGAACTCGAGGGACATCAATGGGAAGTATTCACATTGATGGGCAAAAGGAAGAGCATTGGATTCCGTCTGAGTCCTGGTGCTACCATTAATTTAGGCTTCATCCAAGGCGAGTTTCTTAACTTCTTTGAGCCTCAGTTTTCACATCTCTAAAGTACGGATAGTACCACCTTCCACACAGATTGTTTAGTTTTCCAGTTTTACTGCAACTCCTGTGAAAACAATTATACCTTTTACATAATAACCAAGTACATATATACATAAATGTAACAGATACATTTCACTGAATACTTAGGCTTGCTACCTGTGATACACTTAATGTTTTCTGTTTAATGCCATTTAAAAAGATGCTGATTGTAGCCCCCTGAATTGATTTTATGACTCCGCTCTTGAGATGAGGCATGAAGAGTGGAAAACGCCAGTTGAGACTCTCGACTTTAGAGGATTGAATGAGATAATGTTTGTAAAAGCACAGGTGTACATGGGGGTCATGAGCACCTGAATTGTTATTTTCTTATCAATTATCAGAGAATGGAGGCAGAGTTAGATTTCTGGAGTGGGAATTCACCTGCTTGTCCTCCCTCCCTGCAGCCTAATTCACTGTTCCATCTACCAGCTCTTTCTTGTTAGCCTATGTCATGTGTACACAGGCTGGCAGCAACCCAAAACCTCTTGGCTTTCAAAGAGGTTTTCCAAAACATTAAAAGCTTTAGGGACTTAAGTCCTGGTTAAATGCACTGCAGTTGTAATTTCAGGATAAGAAAACCTGTTTTTATAAGCTCTCAGATCAGTTGTCCTGCCCCTGGATTGTCCCTTGTTGACAGCCACATTTATGCTGTGGGGAATATAGGAGGCAAAAACTGTGCTGTGTAGCCCACATATAAAGTGTATTTTTTAAAGAAAGCAAACTATAAGAAAGGCATCTGGTTTTATATTTACAGGAGCAACCAGTAAGATGTGCATGGCTCCAGAAATCTGTAATCTTTTCGCCAGAGTCTGTCAGACTTGGGTCCGAGTCACAGCTCTTTTACTTACTTGCTGTGTCATGTCGAGCAAGTTTCTGAACTCCTCTTAGTCTCAGTGTCTTTATCTATAAAATGGGTATAATAAAAGTAACTATTTCATTCACCTGCCAAGACAATAAATTAGATATTCGTGTGAACTGCTTAGCTTGCTCCTGGTCACAAAATAAGCACTCTGTACATTCAGCTATTATCATTATCATGAGCTACTCCCTAGCTCTTGGGTTCTGTTCCTTGCAAATACTTTCTCATTTCTCTCTTATTCTTAATAAGCACATTTAGCTCCCTCAGCAAAGAGTGGTGTTTAGCCATGGTTGGTGACAGATGCTTAAAATTTGCCCTTTGAAAGAGCATGTTACCCATACTTCAAAATTAATATTCTTTTATATATCTCTCTTGTCAAAGCCATTCTAGATATGCGTTGCATGCAAAAATCCTTTGCAGATTCCATATAATAATTCTTATAAGAAACTACATAATGCCAGGAGAGCAGAGGAGCAGACGGTCAGCTGGAGATGAAGAGGGGCAATCAGCACCACTCTTATATGAGAGAGTGCCAGTGAGTGCTCGCTGGATGGTGGAGGTTTATCAGAAGGCCCATGGAAAGCAGTATTTGGTTGTGTTCTTGGAATCTCCTTTTTGGGGAGCGGGGTATTTTTTTAGGTAAGTTTTCTTCTAACCCTAATTTCAAAATAATTTCGACTTACAGAAGAGTTGCAGGAAGAATACAAAGGATTCTCACTTGTCATTTACCCAAATTCCACAAATACTAACATTTTTATCACGTTTTAGCGTACTCTCCTTGTACGTATATAAAGTTTACAGAGATGATGTTTCTTTGCTCCCTAAAATACTTCAGTTTTTCTTAAAAGTCAAAGACATTCTCATACATAATCATTGTACATACAGTTATTAAAATCAGGAATATGGTATTTGGCTCAAGACCCAGTCCGGAATCACACGTTGAATTTAATTGTGATAGCTCTTTAATCTCCTTTAATCTGGACCAGTTTCTCAGTCTTTGTCTTTTGTGACCACAACATTTTTGAAGAATGTCCTTTAATTTGGTTTTCGATGGTGTTTATCTTCAGCGCATTCTATCAGGAGGCATATGATGTCCATCTGATGTCCATTACTGGTGATATAAATGTTGGCTTTCTAGTTAAGGAGGTTCCTGTCAGGCTTTTCTGCTGTATGGTGATATTTTCTTGTGGGGAGATGTTTTGAGATTGTTCATTATTTCTATGGTGGTGGCCAAATGGCAGTAATGTTTTTCTTTAAATATGAAAGTTGGACATGCCTATTATAGCATGTTAGAAAAATAGACAAAGGGGAAGAATAAAATCTCTCTAAGGACAAAACCTCACTTTGGTGCATTTTTTTCTTCTAGTCTTTTCCTGAGCATAATTTTGCGTATAATTTTAATTATACCATGTAGATTTTGAGTTCTGTCTTTTAAAACTTAACATTAAGACAAGTATTTTTTCATCGCACGATCATTGAAAACATCATTTAAATGGCTGTATTAGTCTGTGGGGTGGCTTACTCTGAGTAACCATTTCCTCACTGTTGAATAATTAGGTCGTTTACAACTTTTGACTCTTGTGAGTAGGGGCATGTGAGTCATATCTGTGTCAGAACCCCTGCAGATTTCTGCAGGACAAATTTCCAAAAGTGGAATTACCAAAAGGCATAAATACTTTAAAGATACTTGATAAATTGTGCCAAATAGCTTTCCAAAAGAATTGTACTAGTTTAGGCTTTTGCCAGCACTTATGATGGACAGTTGGGCGCCATATTTTAAGAGATTCACTAATGGTGATTCTCAACTTTTTTCTTTTAAACTGTGACTCACCAGTTAAGATTTGTGTTGAGATTAATCTATATTTTGAATTATGAAAACATAGGTATTTATTACCCCAAATAAATTATGGTGTAATATAGCACATTACTCTTTCCAAGCTCTGACATACTGCTCCCAGCATCGGGATAGCTCTGAGAAGCATGAACATGGCTGTGTCTGGGGCAGATCATTCAGGACGGCGAGGGACTTGAGGACACATGAGGAATTGGGATATTGCACCTACAGATGCTGTAGAGGAAGTGTGTTTGTCATCTTCAGAGTATGGTAGGCTGACAGATGGCGTGGGAGTGGGAAGAATCTGAACTTTCTAGTAACTGGAGGTATCCAAGATGAAATGGTAGGGTGGGGACAGGGACTTCTGTGTATTAACATATTTAGTTCTTACAACCTTCTGGGCTCCACTTGGTTGAGAATCCTTGAGAGATTTCGAGTCCTTGGCTCTGGGGGCTACTCGGAGGCTGGAGATGGCGTGTGAGAAACCTTTACAGGAGTATATCAAGGAACCAACCACCCCAACTCAAAGCCTGTGAACTGCAAGAGATGTCCTGGCCTTTCGGTGTCCGGCAATGGTCCCCTTTCTAGTAAGGGCCAGGGCTGTAAGGAAACTAGAGGGTTACTAGCTAATTTTTCTTTTGTTTGTGGGTAACTGTCACCAGGTGACCAAGATACCTGATAAGAACAGTCACAGTGAAACCTGGGTCGCCAACAGGAACATAGTAAATCAAACCCTCGATAGTCTCTTTTCTTATTATAGTTTATCTAAAGTGCATGGTTTGATGCCTTAGACACTTTGAAATATCCCAATTGGAGCAGATGTTAATATTTCTGTCTAGTTAAAGCTTTTGTTTGATAGGTACTCATTATCTATTTGTATATGTGCCAGAAAACCCAGAATGATAGTACCTTAAAAAGATTGTTTATTTTACTCATGTTGAAGCCTGGAAAGGGGTGTTCTAGGGCAAGTATATTACTCTGGTGTCAGAGACCCAAGTCCTTTGTGTCTTGTTACTCCACATCTTTAGCAAGTTCTTCCTCCTCATTGTCTCAAGGTGGCTGCTTGAGTTCCAGTTATCTTAACCAAATTCCAACTGGCAGGAAGAAGGAGGAGACTAAGAGAACTCGTACCACGGTTCTTTTAGGGGCATTTTCTAAAAGTTGCCATATAACACTTCTGCTTTCATTCTAGGGGCTGGAATTTAGTCATAAGGCCACACTTGCTGCAAAGGAGACTGAGGGGTATGGCTTTTCATGTGGGTGGCCATGTACCCAGAGAAACTCTGGTTTCCTTACAAGGTGTAATTATCTCACAGTACTTCCCTAATAGTGGTCCTGAGAATAGATTTGCCAAATGACACAATTGGAAAGGACTTTAGACATCACTTTGAGGGCCTTCATTTACAGAGGAAGAAACTAAGACTTAGAGAAGGAAAGAGGACTTGTCCAAGGTGACACAGCCAGTATACATCAAAGCCAGCACAAAACTTGGGTTTCTTGGCTCACCAAACCACCAGCTCTAAATCCTCAGCCAGCTCAAGTTCTTTGACCTTGGGTTCAGGTCATCTGTTTTTAACATTTTTCCTGGATTCCTTTACCACCAGCTTCTTAAGAGTCTAGACTTTTAGATTCTGACATTTCAAAACTATTTTGAGCAAAATGTGAGTTACACTAAATTAAACTAGTTTCTTCACAGTTCCCAACATAAGAAGGATATCTTTTTTCAGGTGACAGAGCAAAAAAGGTTAAGTCCTACCTCCACCCTTTTTCCTAAATGTTAAATTTATGTCCTCAGCTCTTCTCCCATTAGCAAGCTGCTTTTACATAATTGAATACTGTGGCTTCAAGATCTGCATTGAATAGTGAATCTATAAGGACAGACAGCCTCCCTGGCTATAGAGAATATGAGGGTGCTGGCACACACCCCAGAGATCTGGAGCTTTTTAAAGCTGAGGGTGTAATGTGACAAGGACTGTTCTCCCTATTATTTTCCAGAATTGTATGACTCTTTATTTCTTTAGTCTGATGGTGATGGTAGGTGAGCTTAAGTGAAGAGAGAGGAGCTTATGTGTGCTGTGTGTTAGAGCAAGAGGGAGGTGGAAGGGGGCACAAACTCCCGTACACACCTGTCTAACAGCAGATCTGGGCTCATTGCCCCAGCAACCTGAGAACCAGGGCAGACCATGGGTACTCTGGGTTTGCAGGGAGCAGAGGGTTAGTGGAAATCGCTGCTGAGACCCTCCTTGCCATGGGATTCTGGGAGATTAGGGCTTTTCCTGGCTGTTTTGATGGGCCCTCTCTGGGATGGAAGTGCTCCTTTTCGGTTTGTGTTTTGGGAGCTTGTGGGATTGAGAGAAGCAAGCCACCATCTCTGGCTAGGACCTGGGAGACCCCAAGCTTTATTCCCAGCCCTGCTGCTTACCTACTGTGTGACCTCGATAAGTAATTTAACCTCTCTGAGCCTCAGTTTCCTCCTCTGTAGGATGAGGCCAGTACCCACTCATTGGGTTTTATGAGGAGCAAATGGGCACAAAACCTGGAAGGAGCATTCAGCATGTGCTACGTGGCCTCTCGTCTGGGTTGCTGTGCAGATGGGTGATTATTCCAGGTTTCATGATGCTGAATGTGTGTACGTGCATGCTTCTTCCTGCCTGGACACACTGTTTTGCCAGGCCGGGCCCCGGAGAGGAAGAGGTGGTGCCCATTTTACTGTTGTCCTTGCTCTATCTGGGATTTGTCTCGCTAATGGTACTACTGAAGATAATTACGATTATTATGTACTTCTGTACGCCAAGCATTATGTCAGCTTCTCTATGTACTCCCTCCCAGTACGCCCGCCCCCAATCCCCCGCCCCCTGCGTTTAATCCTTAGCCAACCCTGTAAAACAGGTGTCAGCATCATCCCCTCCACTTTACAGATGGAGAAATGACACTCTGAGAAGTATAGTAACATCTGAGATCATCATGTTCTTCATGAGGGCACCTGAGGTTGACCCCGGGTGTCTAACTTCAGAAGCAGTGCTCTTTTCATGGTGTCTGAGGGATGGGAAAACCACAGAGGGGGCAAAGGACAGTGGGCCGCCAGGCTGGAGGGTGGTTTGTCCGGCAGGCCCTGATACGCGCAGACACCCATTAGGAGAACCCTGCAGAGCCTGGAAGATGAGGGGAGAACACAGTTTCCTGCACCCCTCTGCCTCCCACGTGGTGGAGGTTGGGTGAGGACTACTGTGCCAAGGACTCTGGGTGCTCCTGGGCTCTGGAAAAGGCCTTGTACTCTGATAGGGGAAGGGGTTTGGGAATGGAGGCGGCTGCTACTCTGATGGAGGGACCTGGTATTCTGACGGAGGTGCTGCACTGTGACAGAGGTTGGGGGCTGGGGGAACTGGCCTTCTGATGAGCGAGGGCACTGGCTTTCTGCTGCAGGTGGGACATGGCTTTGGGGGCCTGTGTTCTCCAGCAGCAGAAAAAGGAATGGCATCCTTCCCAAGCATTGTTCTTCCCTGAACTGGGGGACTGGTTTATGGGTCTCAGCCCAGCCCATAGGGGCAGCTTAGCCTTGATGAAAATCCTGTTAAAGCTGCAGGTTGGTGAGCAGAAAGAAAGCAATTATGGGAGATGATCAAAAGGAGTTTGCATGGTGAACAGAGGGGATTTTTTCCCTTTTCTCTCTTCTACCTCCAAAGCGAATGACTTAGAATGTAAAGAACCTGCCAAGCCCAGGCACAGTTCCATTGCTGGCTCGGAAGGTGGCTGGCTTCCGAAGTACTTCTCAAACACTGCCCTGTGCCCCCTGAGAGCTTGACAAAACAGTTTGTGCATCATTAACATTGTTATTCTTGCTGTAGTTATTTTGTTGTCAAGATTTGTGGATTGTGACTTAAGAAATCTGCAGGAAGGCACTCTGCGAGATCCAAGGCTCACCAGAGCTGCATCTTAAGGAAAGGAAGGAGCATGCACACTAGTAAGGTTAAAATAGACTGAAGTGGATGGAGGAGAAAGGAGAATGTTAAGTGGCTGGGGGAGCGTCCCCTTGGGCTTAGAGGAGGGAGGAAAGGACCGCCCTCTTGGCTATCCCTGTGGTTGCTTGCTAAGGTGAGGGTCTACCTGGGGCCAGACAGGGGGGGTTTTCATCCTCCTAGCTCTCAGAGATGCTAAGCCTAACATCCTAGCTCTTTGTACACCAAGTACCCTAGCTCTTTGTACACCAAGTACCCCACCCAGATCTGGCTATCCTGAGTGTTTTCCTCTCTTGCTCCCAAATTTCCAAATCCTACCTCTCGTGTGCCCACCAACACACTCTGTGGAAACAGCCCATCCTTCGGCTGTCCCTGCTGAGCTGCCTGTGCTCCTTCTGTTGTCACCCCAATGCCAGGTGTGCTTTCTTGTCTCAGCACTCTGGCTTCTGACCCCACCTCCCCGCCATGCTACTAAGGTTCTCTCGGAATGTCCAGGGCACTTCGCCATGGCCTTTGCCTGCAGATCAATCACCCACTTTTCTGTTTCTCCCCCCTGGTCTGTGTTGATGCAGCACTTTCCACCTTTTCCTCCCCAACTTTCCTCCTGTCCTTCCTTCTCCCCTCTGCCGAGGTATTCCTTCCCTTTGCTTCTCCTTCTGAACCTCAACCCCAGAGACCTTTTGACTTTGAGGCTTACCCTCAAGCCTGGAAGACACCTGTATTGGGGTATCTTATAGTCCACATGTCCCTGCCTGAGCATAAGATAAAAGCCTTTACTGCTTCTCAGTTCTTCCATTTTTGGCTATTCTGCTCCTAGCCCAGAATCTTTGGGGTCATTTTAGCCTCCTCTAGCTTTCGTCCTTGCTTATATATGAATAGTCATTTAGTTCCGTCGTTTTTTCCCTGAGGCTCTTGGATTGACCCATTCCTTTTTACTTGGGCAGCCACCCAGCTGGTCCCTCCACCTCTAGCCTCCTGGTGACTGCTCAGTCTGAGGTCATGGCCAAATGAAGTTCTTGAGCTAAGCTAAGCTTGAGCTAAGCCCCAGCCTGGCCCAACCAGCCTTCTCCCACCATGCTCCAACCCAGAACCTTGCTAACTGTTCTGTGGTCTGTCTGGTGTCAGTGGTCCCTTCCAGGTCACCCAAGAACTGCCATGGACTCACCGTGTAACATGCTCCTAGCCGACGACCTCTGTAGAGGTCAGGAGTGTGGTAACTAGTGTATTTGCTATGTTTGTTATGCTGGACAAACATTTCCTGAAGGCTTTCAAGTGACCAGATACTGTTCTGGGCCCTGTCCTCTAGAGCTCCAGGTTTAGGGGATGGGGTAGGGACGGGGAAGGTGGGGAGGAAACAGACCCTCCATAAAGACCCAGCCATAGTCCAAGCCCCAGTGTCATGCTGGGTGATGGTATTCAAGCAGAGTCGGTTTGTGCAGTGTATCTCTGGTTGAGGTCAAGTTCTCTGCTGTGTGAGGGTAAATGCTGGGTCAGAGGCTTTGGTTGCTGGCTGGAACATGGTTTGTTTACTCTTGAGGGTGGCTGTTGGTTAGATGACCTGAGAGATTCACTGAGTTTTAGAGGAAGGAAGCTGTGAGTATGCCATGATACTTGGCTCTTGTGGTTTTCTGCTATAGACACTGTGCTTTTGCTGCGGCCCGGCTGTGCACCACCATGCTACCTGGGCAGGTAGGTCCTGGGCTCGCCATCCTTCCCTTCCCATTTCCTTCTCCCTAGTTCCAGAAGTGCACGTGCTTGCCAGTCTCAGGAGGAATGATCTGCAGGTCAGAGTCCCCAGGCCCTGGGCTAGGGCAGTTGTTTTTCTTAACTGCAGATTATTTGAGGATTACAAACAGAGCAGAGTCAATGTGTTTTTCCAACAGATTTTTTTTCCTCCTTTAATCCTGTGCATTGAGCTATGGACTTTTTAGTCTGAAGTCTGTTAGCTCTCTGGGAGCAATAGAATAAATAACATGTAATAATAAAGTGGAATTAACTTTTTGGTGAGCTCTCAAGGTGGGCTGCATAAGGGCAGTGGTCTTTAGGCATTGTACATAGCTCTGGCAGGCCAGAATGAGGGAGAAATAATTCCTTACTTCTCCTGGATGGTTTTACTCTGAGGAGAAGGAACCTGGAAATCTAATGGCAGATTATATTTAGAAATACTAGAATACGGCCACATTTCTGTCTTCTGCTTTGCTGAGGTGGAAATTTGTATTATATATTATGGTAATGATACTGATGAAGTGCTTTATGATTTATAAAGCATGTTTGATAAGCTATCCCATTGCATCCTCACAGCAGTCCCACGAGGGAGGTATTATTATCTCCATGTCAGATGCAAGGCATTAAGCCTCTAGAAGGTTGGATGATGTTGTTTAGGCACCTTAGCTATCGAGTGGTAGAGCTCAGACTTAACTCAGGACTTATGGCTGTAAAGAGGCAGTGGACTAAGAAGGCATGGGGTCAAATAGAGAGACCGGGGTTCAGGTCTTGGCTCTACTTTTTATTAGCTGTGTAACTTTGGTCAGATTATTTAACTGATCAATATGATCAAGCACATCAGATCCTCTACAGTTGTCTGTTTTTATTGACTACATTCTTCCATAATCCTCTGTCCTTGCTCCATTCTGGGCTCATTGCTCTGCATGTAGCTAAACAGTTATCCTGGGCTTCTCATCACCATCAACATGGGAATTCTCCTTGCCTCTTTCTTCTGTTAGATTCTTTGTTTCTGAGGTTTCATGTCTTTCTTATTTTTTATTTTTTACTTTTTGTTTTGGTAGATTATGAGTTCCAGTAGCTTCTTGAAAAAGGGTGCATTGGTGGTAAATTTTTCACATCTGAGATCTTAAGTCTGAGTCCATCTGTACTCACAACCAACAGATAGTTTGGCTGGTTATAGAATTCCAATTGGAAGTCACGTTGCTTGAGAATTGTGAAGGCAGTGTTTCATTGTCTTTCGGTGTGCCAATTATGCCAATTCTGGCTCATGATCTTTTTTTTTTTTTTCTTTAAAACTCAAATCTCCTCTGTCAACAGTGTTCTGAAAGTTTTCAGAGATGTACTTTGGTGAGTCTTTTTATTCTTGATGCTGGACTCTCTCAACTGGAAGCTCACATCCTTCAATTAAGGGGTGTTTTCTTCAATTATTTCTTTTATAATCTATTACCTCTGTTTTCTTCTTTTTCTGGATTCCTTTAATTAGGCTCTTGCACTTAATGAATTCATCTTCTCATTATTCTTATCCTTTAGTTCATTTTTTTCTTGATCTTTTTTATTTTCTAGGAGTTTTTTTTTTCAATTCTAATTTCAGCTCTATTGAAATTTTTTATTACTGTGAGTTTTTCTTTCCAAGAGTTTTTCCTGATTCTCTTTGACTTTTTCTTTCCCATAGCATTATATTCTTGATCAATGTACTCTTTTATTTTTCTGAGAATAATAATTATAGTATTGTTGTTTTCTTCTCTTCTTTTTTTTTTCTTTTTAATCTATGTTTCATCTTTCCATTTCTGTCTTTTGAGTTAAGGGCTTTCTTTGGGTATTTGATGAACCTTGGTTTTCTGTCTGTATTGAAGAGCAAGCCACTAGTTCAAGGACTGGAGACTGAGTGTGGGGAGGACGCAGAGGGTACCCGTTTACAGAGGGGGCCTTGCAGCACGTATTTGAGTGGGAACTTCCTGTTTCAATGGAAGATCTCCAAAGTCATTGTCTTTAGGTTGTTTTTCTTGTACTTTTCAGTTTCCCCAGAGAAAAATTCTCTAATTTCTTGCCAGGAATAAGACTGGCTACATTCTGGAAAAGGGTTGCTGAGGGGATGGGGCTAAGGGGGATGGATGATCTCAAGGTTCAGTTCAGAGACTTTCCTTGAATCCTCTGTTTTCTCTCAGGACTGTACTTCCACCCTCCGTGCCTGGTGTCTCCCAGCAGAGTTTCTCTTATTCAGTTTCTCCATATAGCAACCCTGTGTTTTCTGCCAGCTAGGCAAGGGCTTGTGTGGACTGGATGAGATCTGCTGTGTGACTGCTCCTTAATCAGACTTTTCACACACACACACACACGCACACCCCACTTTCAGCTCACCCCTCATTGTGCTTGCAAGGTGCCTAGTACCGCCTGCACTCAAGGTTTTCAGTGTTCTTGTGGACAGTTGGCTCATTTCTTGTTGGCTGGTCTCCTGCAATCATTGGCTGAGTGGGGAAAGTGGAAAACCCCTCACCCATTCCCATTCAAAACTTCAGAGGTGATCTTACTGCTCTATAGATTTTGTGCTTTGGTTCTTCTAGGTGGGATGGAGTTTTCACATTGCTCTACTATATGGCATTTGGGGTACCATGTAGAATAGAGTTCTTGATTTGAGTGGGTGGCAAGTACATCCATGCAACATGCTTGCATAGTGTGTAGTCCATATAGCCTATTAAAAGTGCACGAAGAAGACTGATGGTGGGCCAGGAAATGTCTTGGGAGGGTGTGGTGACTTAGAGATGAAAAGGCAGCTGTAGTTTTGTGAGAAGAGTTGGTGCACCTGTATCCCTCTGAAGTAAAATGTGCTTTAGGCAGCATGTCTGAGGGCATCCATTCTTCCTCAGGCCAGGCCAGGATCTGGGGCTCACCATCCTTGCCTCCTTGATTTCCAGGTGGTCCTGCCAGTGTGGCTGTCCTCCACAAAAGTCTCCTCGCTCATCGAGAGGATCTCTGACCCTAAAGACTTGAAAAAACTTCTCAGGACCCGGAATAATGTACTGGTGCTTTACTCCAAATCTGGTGAGTGTCCAGTCTGGCCTTGGAGTCATCCGTTGCGGATAGGATGCAATGGAATGGGATTAGATGGGGTGGGAAGAAGAGCGGGCAGAGGTGGAAGGCAGAGACCTTAGGACCAAAACCACTCAGGGAGGGTTTGGGCACACCAGGTTTATCAGCTTTCCTCGGAGATGGGACAGAGGTGCGGAAGGGCATTAGTTATGTTGTTTTCAGATCTGAGAGGTTGTTTCGGTTCCCACTTGTGAGTATTTGTTAGTAAAAGCCCTCTGGAGACCCTCACTACTTCAGGAAGGAGAGGGCATGTGTGTGAAGGAGGACAGAGGACAGTGGATACCAGGGATGGACGTTCTGTCTTCCTGGACAGGCGTGGGCCAGCCCTGCCAGGGCATGCTTCACCAGAGCTGTTGATTAACAGACTGGGCCGGACTGATGCCAGCTGAATCGGTCCCAGGTGTGGGGGCATGCACCTGGGCTGGCAGCCTTGACCCTGCCCGGTCCCCATCTGTCCTGCTCTGGGATCAGAGCACAGGGCTGAGTTTAGAATGGGCTCTGAGCTCAGGGTAAGGCAGCTTCAGTGCGGGTGGGAGCGGCAGCTTGCCTCTTCTAACCTTGGGGCTGATGAGGGCGTAGTGGATGGAGAGAGGTTTGCTGGGCTCTTGGCTGCAACTTTGAACATCTGACTGTTGTTGTTGTTCCAGCAGAGTTAAATGTTTTTCCAGCTCCTAAGGGTGCCAAGTTTTCTCTGCCCCAGAGAAGCAACAGCCAGTGGCTGGGCCAGTTCCGGGCACAGCTCTTCCTGAAGCTCATCCTCAACATTCATTGGCACTGGGGGCTGATGGATGTTTTGGACGTGTGTCCCTTCTGAAGCCTGCATCCTCCAAGCAGCCGGGCTCGTGCTATTCCTTGCCCTTCTGAGAGCCTGGCAAACACTCCCTGAGGTTGTTGTTGGGAGCCCAGTATGCGAATAGCATTTCTCCGCTATCAGGAATAGAGGGAAACTGAGGCAAAAAAGAAGCGTGGTTCCTCCTAAGGCCTGGGGTGTAGGGCCCTGAATTAGTGTGGCTCACCCCCCTGGGTATTCCTGGAGCTGGTGGTTGTCATTGCAGGAACACACTCGGTTCGTTCTCTGGGTGGGTCCTGTCATATAAGCTCATCATCTTACAAGGACTCTGCAATACCCTCTCATTTCCTCCTTTGCCATGAGGGAGGCAGTGAAAGTTGTCAAAAGACGGCCAAGTTACAAGTGAGGAAATTGAAGCTGGTAGAGAATAGCTGACTTGTCCGAGGTCTCCCAGCTAGTAGATGGCGGAGCTGGTGCCCTACATCGCCCCTGCCTCATTTCCTCTGCTGGAGGATAGGAAGAAATTGGTTTATTCTGCAAAGACAGGAGGGCTCTGCAACCAGGAAATGATTATGGTAAGTTAGAGAGTGGGAAGGTGAGGTCTCATGATAGAGGCTTGTGGGACAGGAGGCCAGGCCTGGAGCATCTTGTTTTCTTTTCAGCCTTCACCCAAGCACAGTCTCATTCTTTGGTGGTGGAGCTCCCTGTGCTTCTCACTTACCTCCCTGCTTTGGCGGGTGGGCGTGGGTGATTATTTTAGCATCCTGCCTCCTTGCCCAGGCCTGCCGCGAGACTTGTGACCATCAGTGACTGGCTTCCGGAGCAGCGCAGTAACTAGGTTTTCTCCCTCCTATCCTTCCAAATAGGGCCTCCCTTCTGCTGCTAAAAGACAAGGTTAGGGGAGGGATGCTTCATATGGCTCTACTTTAGTTTCCCTCTCCGCCTCCCAGAGCCCATCTGCGTGGTGGGGCGATGGCCTTTCCCACCTCCGCTGTTGCCTCGTCCTGTTACCCTGGTGGGGGTTCCACAGTTCTAGAACGATGCTTTTTGTTCACTTCCATGAAAAGCTCAGCATGTTTTGTATTCACAAACAGCTACCATTATCCACACTAGAAAAGGAGATCAGTGGAGGCATATAATTCAGACATCATTTCTGCTTGGCTTTGGGGAGTATCATATGGTCTCTGGCAGGAGAGGGCAGCAGACTGCTCTCCCCACCAGTGTCTGCCTGGTGGGCCTTTCAAATGAGCTCACAGGTATGATAGGGGAAGGTGACACACTGACCACAGCCACTCTGCAGTGGGCCTTTGCAGGCTGGCATTGTTGAAATCCTGGCTGCAGAGGCTCCATCCCCAAGAACCTGCCCTTCTACAGTAGTTTCCAGGTGCTTTGCCCAGATCCACGAGGACTGATACCTGGATCAGCAAAACACTCTTCCTTTCTTGTGTTCACTTCATCCTGCCCCAAGGCATAATCCGTGTTTCTGTAGCTGACTCCCAAGGTCCTGCCACAGTCAGTTCTTCCCCTGCCACTTCCAGAAAAGTAGGCTATGGAAGTAGCCTTGGGTATACTTGGCGTTGGTCCATCAGAGACTGGTGTCATATATAAACCTCATTTAACCACCAGGTTGTACTGAGCCTCTAAATGAGCATGTGATATATAGGCGAAGGAAGGATCTGGTCCCCATCCTTGTCTTCTCCCAAGTTGGGCTCAGAAACAGACAAGAGTGAAATTGGCAAACTCGTTCCGTACTTTAGTTATAGAATTATAATTATTTGGTTATAGAATTTTCAAAATTTGTCCCAGAAAAGTAATGAGTCAAAGATTCTACTGGGAGTTGACTATCTGGCTCAGAGATTCTTGGAAGAGTGAGGCGTGAAGTGTAGCTCACAGAAGGGATGAGTTGGGGGGCGGGGTGTCTATGTCTGTGAGGAAGGGCCCAGGAGGATGGTGAAAGCAGGGGTTTCTGAGAAGAGCTGGGCTGTCCTCATCAAACTGTTGATCACAGGGACAATGTTTTGACTGATACTCAGGACCTCGCCCCCTCTGGGACTGGTCTCTTTCCTTCCTTGCCCCTAAGGGAAGATGGCAGGGGTGGCCCTGGTGCACTTGGGCACAAACGTTTAATTTTTATTTATTTATTTTTTTTTACAGAGGCTGCAGCTGAAAGTCATCTCAGGTTATTGTCCACTGTGGCCCAAGCAGTGAAAGGACAAGGCACCATCTGCTGGGTTGACTGTGGGTATGTCCTGGGGACATGGGGCATGGTGGCAGGGGACTTGGGAACTTTAGTGAGTGGGGTAGGGAATCATCTCTGATTAATACTCTGGGAGAGAGAATACAATGGAGAGATGCTGCGGAAAGACCTCTCTAGCAATCCTGTAGGGTCACTTGGGGACTGGAGAAGGGGAAGATACTGGCTTCCTCCTGTTCTTTCTAGGCCCTCCCCTGCCTACCCCCCGCCCCCGTGGCAGAGGGGGCCTTGTTTTATAGAGGGGCCTTGATGTCTAGAGGGCAAGGTAGTTTTCAGGGTCACCTGGTAGGCTTGCTTGTCAGGGGGTCTGCAGCGAGAACCTAGGCTTTACTCTCAGCTCAGGCCAGTAACAGATATCTCCACTGTCTGTGGCCCAAAGGTGGTAGAATCAGCTGGCTGACCTGACCGTTGCCTTGGCTTCTGAGGTGGCTCTGTTAGAAGTGTCCGTCCTAGGCAGGTGGCTTAGTCCTTCCAGCTCTCTCCTCTGACCTGTATCCCCACTCCCCCTACACCTGTCCTGATGCCCATGCTGTGAGCTCCTTCTCTTCCTCTTTCTCATTCCTGACCTTTCTCTTCCCAGAGACTTTATTGTCAGTGTTAAGGTGGCAGAATCAAACACCTGAGGGCTATATCTTAGTGTGGGGAGGGGGCCTCTTGGAATTCCTCTGATTCTTTTGAGTCTGGGAGTTGGAGTCCAGGGTGTACTTAGACTCCCTTTCCTTTCAACCATTAGGAATAATTTCCATATCTCTCTGTGTTTCTTGATTTGCTGCGGGATACACACACACACACACACACACACACACACACACACACACACACACACCCACACACACACACACACCCCCACTATACCACAACCTCTTGTCATATCATTAGCTCCCAATTTGGCATAGATTGGCAAAAACACAGAAAAGACATACAGATATTAAATGAACAAAGGAAAAAAGGTAGCTGAGAAGTTTGTCCTTTGCACCAGCTCTATGCAAGGCACTGCAGCACTTGGTAGATAGCAGCATTTACATGTCTTTCTGACTGAGGACAACAAGTATTTCCAGAGCCACTGTGTCTGGCCACTTCTCACCTGGACTTAGAGTTTACCGGGAGCGTGGGGTTGGGAAGATGAGGAGAAAGGAGAATTGCACTTAAGAGTATTGCACTCTTGTTAGTATGGGGAAGAGGCGGGGCTCTGCTGGGAAAAGAGGCAGTTCTTTTCCTGGATGGCCCATCAAGGTCTTTTTAACCTTTAATGTAGCTGAGCTTGCTTGAGTCATAAGCCCTGCTACTACCCTGTGGGTTAAGTGAGGTTTAATGGGCTCTGCTCAGTGCAATCTTTTGCTTCTACTGTCTGAGTTCATTCTTTGCAAATGAACGGAATGTCCTCAAGCTTTTCCTGTGCCCTGACTGGAGAGAACTGAAGGAGATTCATATTTTGACAAAGCACCAAATGAGACCGGAAGTGTTAGCCAAGCGGTATTTGCTATAAGGGCATGTGTGTATTTGTATGTGTGTGTATGCATATGTGTCTGACCTCCTACCTCCAGATTTATTTAAATACCAACTTAATGGAAGGGAATGCTCTCTAGACAGTTGGCGAAGTTGTAGCCATTGATTAATTCTAGTTCATAGTTGGTCTGGAAGTGTTCTCGTCTTCTAGGTGTGTCTCTGTCTCCCATATTTCACCAGGAGTATGCTGTGTGACTGGCAAATGACAGAGCCTATCAGAGGGGACAGGGCGCTTTGGTCTCCCCAGCTGAAGATGTCACCAGTTCTGCCCAGCCGATGGAGCCCTATCACAGGGAGTTCTTGTGAGGCTTGTAGGTAGCAGAAATGGGCAGAACTTTGGTGCTGTGGCTCCATGCACCTAGGTTCACTCAGCAAACATTCCCAATCAGTTGTTGTGTGCAGGTGCACAGATGGGTAACAGTGTCCTAAAGCAGCAGTCCCCAACCTTTTTGGCGCCTAGGACCGGTCCTCCTATGAGAATCTAATGCCTGATGATCTGAGGTGGAGCTGAGGTGGTGATGCTAGCGCTGGGGAGCAGCTGCAAATACAGATGAAGCTTTGCTTGCTCACCTGCTACTTACCTTCTTCTCTGCGGCCTGGTTCCTAACAGGCCACATACCGGGATGGTCCATGGCCAGGGGATCGAGGACTTTAGTGTCCTCAGTGTGCCAGGAAGAGGCAGACACCTAACCAGGTAACTACAATCCAGGTGAAAGCGCTGTAAATGTGGGCTATATGTGTAGAGGGAGAGTCGCTTGATTCTGCCTAGAAAGGTTGAGAAAGCTTCACAGAGGAGGTAGAGTTCAAGTTTGGGGCAAAAACCTCAGAGTACCAGGTCTTTAAAGTACCTTGGCTTTCCCTGCAGGCAGCTCCCCATAGTGTGTGCCTTGAGCACTGTCTGGAGTCATCTGGCTGGTGGATATGGAGGCGACAGTCCTCTGCTGACTGTACAAGCAAGACTAATTGGGATTGGGATTAGTGTGTAAAGACAGACTAAGAAGATTAGAATTTAGGACTTGTCAGAGCCATAATGTCTGGAGTCAGTAAAAGTGCCAATGGGTGAAGTATCCTGTGACTCTTGATGTGTGAAAATGAAGATCGAGTGGGCACCTTAGAGCTTAAAAGAGGTAACCTTAAGACAGAAAGATAGATTGTTCTCCGTAGTTACCGCTCAGTTTATCTAAGAGGAAGTATAAACTGAAACGTTAATTAGCTTTTAAAATAGTTTAGATAAGTAGGCAGATTGAGGAGCTATAATGGATTATGTTAGAAGCAGAAATATCTGGATCTGAGTTTGAAATCAGAGGCAGGGTGCAGCTAAATTTTCCCAGAACAGCCCAAGCGACAGAACTCGGAGCTCTAGTCCACACAGACTGCCCTGGGTGGCAGTTCTCACAGACCACCATCACACAAGGAGATGATTCTCAAGGGCAGGAGCTGACTCTGCCCTCCTGCTTGGCCACTCCTGCTCCTTGACTTCTGAATGTGCCCTGTAAATCATTAGGGCACCCCACCGTCTCAACTCCAGGACCCTGTGATGACAGCGCCTGCTGTTGTCCTAATACATTCAGTCTGTGTTTATGATTCTGAATGAGCCACTCTGGCTGGAGGTGGGAAGACGCACTCCCAGGAACGCTTTCTGTTACTGTCTGCAGCGAGTAGGTGGAACGAAGCCAACATCTGCGCACTTTGTATCTCGGCCGCTGTCAAATGGGCAGCCAGAGCATGCCTCCCCTCTCCTGGCCCCCTTGAGGTTCCCTAGCTCTTGTCCTTTCCAGCTCTGCTTCCTACCTGCCAGCAAAGGGTCAAGAGGCTGGAATGGGAGTGTCAGGATGGGGGTGGGGTGAAGGAAGGTCAGGAGTGGACAGCCCACTCTGATTTTCCCCCTTAAAGGGCAGGTGAAGGGAACAGGTGACATTCTAGGGTGAGATGAGACAGTGCTCTGGTGCGAGGTGTCTTTGGACATGTGTGACATAATGGCAGAGGCCTGGGTCGAAGGGTCAGCGTTGCTACTTACGAGCCCTATGACCTTGGATAGGACAGTTATCCTGAGTGTTTCCTCATCTATAAATGGGACAATAATACATATTCTGCCTTCTTCCCAGCTCCGTGGTGAGGATCAAGTAAACAAAAGTGCTTTTTAGAATAGAATTTATACCTGAGATCTCATGTTACTATTGCTATGTTTCATCTGGGCAAGGTTGTTCAGGGCATTTCAAGAAGCTGCAGGGGATAAACGATGCATTTGTTCTTCAGCAGCTTCTTCTTGGGTGTGAGGATCCTTTGGTTGTTGTGAAGATGCCCCCGAAGAAAGTTTTGGGTGTGAGAGTCAGCCCCAGCTCATGGGTGTTTTGCTCTGAAGAAGTGCAGGGTGCAGTGGGATTTGTAGGACTGCAGGTCAGGAGGCCTGGCTTTGAGTCCAGGCTCTGACAGCAAATAGCTGTGGGGCCTTTGGCGAGTCAGTGCCCTCCTCCAGGCTCCTGTTTAATCTTGTATGAAACGTGGAGTTGAATCTCCCAAGCTGCTCTCATCCCTAAATAGCCTGGTGCAGAAAATCCCAGGAGCTGCCAGACGTGGAATACAGCGTGTGTGCGTGCCAGTGTGTGGTAGGGGTGTCTTCCAGTTTTGGGGGGGCCTTTCTTTCTTCGTGTCTCTCCATTCTGGGTGTCTGCTTCTTATGTCTCTCCCATCCTTCCCTCAGAGCATCCATCATCTCTCCTCTCTCCCTCTTTGTTCCCATCCCCTTACTAGTTTATGTTGCCTCCTCCCTTCTCTGGTCTGTACCATTCATTCTTTTTCCTCCTCTCTTTCCTGTATGGATATTTCTTTTTTTCTCGCTTTTCTGGCTCTTTCCTCCCAAGCTCTGAATGTGTTGGTCTTCTCCCAGGTCCTAGTAACTTGTTGCTGTGAGGTTTCTGTAGGGTGTCTGGCTTCTGTCCAGGGATTTGTCAGCTCTCCCTTCCCCTTACTCCACCTCCTGGCTCAGACTTCCGCAATCACGCTCAGGTTGGCTGCTGGTGGTTGTCTGGCTGTTAAGTGGGTTGTATGTGAGGGAGTTGGTATTCTCCTCGTGCCCTGCAGCCTGGCATCGGGGCTTGGCCTTGGTGTGGAGTGCTGCTATATGGGCGGCTGAGCTGGAGCCAGCAGGCGGGAGCTGTGCCTGGTATGCTAATTCCTGGGGCTGATTCTCACTGAGCTGAGACTGTCCTATTCATGCTCACTGCTTTCTTTTCCTGAGGGTTTAAGGTCTTTACCTAACCACATTTTCCTTCTTCCCTGTTCTCTTTCTCCCATCTGCTTTATTTCCCCCTGGACCAGTACTGCCTTCCCAGATCCAACATTTGGGGCCTGCCAGGGTAGGCATAACATATTTTAAAGTCTTATGTCTTCTTCTAAAGAATATTTGAATTTAGCATTTGTTCCTTTATATGTAAGCATGTTCAGCATGATTTACCGTGGGATAAAGGAGACTTCCAGAAGTGCTCTGTTGATGTTGTGTCTTCAGATACCTCCTAGCACGTTGCCATGTGCCAGTTGGGGGTGACATGTCCCCTACTGAGGAACAGAGCCTTAGAATTACTGGGCTGGGGAGGCAGGTAGAGGAGAAGGCACGCTCTTTCTCTCTATTCCCATCACTTTTATTAACCGTGCTGCATAATTCATACTTTATTATGTGCCTTCTTGAGGTAGGTACCAAGGAGAACAGCCAGGCCTGGGAGGAGCCCTGCTATACAGAGTGAGTCCATTCATCAGCGAGTGCTGTGAGACCACCAAGATCTGTCCAAGTTGAAGGCCCAGCTATTCCAGAACTGTTTTCTGTCTCCTGTCTGTGTCCTTCTGCTGCATTTGTTCATATTGTCCCTGGTATTTGGCACCTGGCAGTCACTCTGATAGTATTTCTTGCTCACTTGCTCCTTGTCTCCCATTTTCATGTCTCTGAAGTTAGGCCACTTCCTCCCTTTCCTCTCCTACCCAGCCTCGGAGGTCACAAGACCGTGGCTCAGGATCCCACCATGTCAGACATGGCAGATGGGAGAAAGAGATCTTCCCCTTCTTTGATGGAGAAATGGAGCCCAGGAGAGGGACATCTGCATTAGCTAAGGGCACACAGTGGCCAAGACAGGCTGGGGGCCTTGCCTCTGGTTCTTAGTGTAGTCTGCTTTCTCCCTTGTTGCGGGAGGCTGTCTGTGGCTTGTGTGGACATAAGGATGCCATGTGGCTTAGTGAGGATCTGATCGGGGGCTAGGAGAGAGATGACAGAGGTTCAGATCTTTTTGGGTCTCCACCTTTGGTCCTGGATTCTGGCTCCTAGTTCATCCATCAGGATATAGGCAGACTGCCTTGATGCTTTAGAATTACTTGACCTATAGAAGAATTTAAAGCTCCATTCAGCTCACGTAGACAACTCCTGCATTCTGCAGCTTGAGAGACTAAGGGCCTCACCGGAGGTCACAGACTGGCTAATGGCAGAGCCAAATCTAGAAGCTGTCAGTCATTCTTGATGGCAGTTGGGCCTTCCTCCAGGGAGGTTTTGGTACTTAGGCTGCAACTTGTGAAAGTCACATACCTCCCCTTCCTAAGACTCCAGCACCTTGTTTTTTTTTTCTTCTCGCTCTCCCCACTCTTTCATCTCTGGGTCTGACTCCCAGGAGTGGGAATTGCCAGTCTCCTGGATGATTGTTACTGTACAAGTAGATCTGATAAACACAGCTCCATACGTCTGCAGCAGCTACTCCGCACTACTAGGCAGCCACTCCACAACAAATTCAAATGAAAACACCATGCATGTGTCTGTCTGGGCCCAGGGTGGGAGGGAAGTGTGTACAGGCCTCTGTCATCTTTTTCTCTACATTCTGGGGAGGCGAAGTGAGAAAGGATGTAGCAGGTCGTGGATGAGTAAACGGACAGAGGGAGGCGGGGCTCCAGCACTACGAGCAGATTGAGTGGCAGGTGAGGCCCTTTGCACGACCAGTCTACTCTCCATGATCCATGGAGGTTTTCTCCCTCCCTCTCCACTGCAACAAAGCATCTCATTTCCCTGCTCACTGCCTATGTCTCCTTTACCCCCTAGAGCCTCAGTCATTGGCTAGGGAAGAGAAGGAGAGAAGGAGGTAGCCAGTAGATCAATTAATTGTGCTTAATCTCTCAACCCAGATCCTTTTAAGTCCCTGAGCTTGGGTAATTTCTCTCTTCTTCTTCAACATTTATGACTTTTATTGTCTATACTGCACAATTAGTACACTCTCTCTTTCTCTGAGAGACAGATTTGTAGGAGAGAGGGGAGCTAATCTGACAGAGCACTGTCAGGAAGTGTCACCTGGCAGGTTTCCTGCAGTTCAACAGACAGAGCCCAGAGCCCTGAAAGCCAGAAGTGCAGAGCCTCCTCCCAGCAGCCACAAGACAGCATCAGTCATTCACTCATTCATTCAGGTGATTTATAGAGGGCCTGCTATGTGCCAGCTGATGTTGTAACCCTGGGGAAACAGCCATGAGCAAAACAAAGCCCTTGTCTTCATGCAGCCAACATTTCTGATGGGAATGACAGTCACTGGACATGTCGGTCAGCTGTGGAGATGCACTGTGGAGAGACAGCAGCAAAGGAAGTGCTAGAGGTGGATGGTAGAGGTGCTTAGATGACAGGAAGCCATCTCCCCAGCGACTCCTCTGAGAATTGTGCAATTGTATTCGTGTGTGTAGGGGGCAGGGGAGAGGAGAGAATCCTTGGGGCATGTCGTATAACGTAAGGAGGGAAGAGGGTCATGCGGAGTCTGTGACGAGGAATCCTATGGCAGAGACAGAGCCGTGATTAGCTTAACCAGAGTGCGAGCCATAGGCTGCAGGCAGGAGTCCACACTGAGAAACAGGCAGGAGAACCTCTGTGGCCTCCCAGCTCCACCCAGCCAAGGCGGTTGGTTTAAAGCATTGTTCCTAAGCCTGGCCTAGGCTCACAGGGCACCTAAGGCTGCAGCAAGACATTTCCAGGGAGTAGGTTTTGGCGGTGCGGGCAGGGATTGGGATTAGAATGACTGATCCCTGTCACTCCTCTCTGCTTTGTGAAAGTCATAGGAAGAGGCTTCCAGCCAGGCTTGATGGAAGAGAGAGCCAGCATGGTGTCACACTCCTCCCCTCCAGCGGCTGCCTTGCAGAGTTTGAATGGCCACCACAGGCAAAACAGTATAAGCAGGCCCTTTGGGTACCCCTGCTGAATGCGAGCGTGGGGCTGAGAGAGGCCCACAGTGATTTGGTTCCTGCCCCTGGTGCTATGTGCTGTTGCTGTTGGGTGGACAGTAGGTGGTCACAGAAATGGTTGAGCGCAGCAGAACAAAGCTAGACAAGGAAAGTGACAAGTGAACAGTTGTAAACATCCTGAGCCGGGCCCTCTCTTCTGGGGAATGAACTCAGGTGGGGAAAGGGCACCTCAGACACAGTTGTTCCCAAACAGACCTGCTGCTTGTCTGCATGGCGCCACCACAGCCCTGCGGGATGGGGTAGACCCAGAATGCAATAGCCATTGTCAGTGCAGGCGTGTGTGGCGTCCCCACGGGGCTTTAGGCTAAGAGTTTGAAGAGAGGATGTGGTGGGCCGCCCTTCCAGGGGCCTTCTGATGTGTACTCTTGGCCTGCAGGGTTTCCTCCCACTCCAAGCTTAGCCCTTCTCTCTGCACGTCCTCTCTTAAAATGCCCTCGCCTTGGGAGAGCAGCCATGGCAACATCATTACCCTTCCCTTTCTGAATTCATCATGCATTTCTTGAGTCTCCAGTGTTTGCCGAAGCTAGACGAGGAAATGACCACAGTGATGGCTACCACAGGCAGAACTAAGCCCTGGGCCTGGGGTGAGGGTGGGAGCAGGGGGGTGGCCCTGAGCGTGCCCACACTCCTTTGCTCTGACCCACACGCACCTCTCCAGGAAGACATGCTTCTTGAATTGCAAATTGCGTATTTACACTTAAAATGAGATCCCACGATTTTGCTTGGTTTAATTAGTCCATCTGTTCCGGGGCTGGTGCACAGCTGTGTGAAGCCAATGGCTGTAGAAGGCAGTAAGGTATGTAAACAGGTGGGAGATGAAGGGACTTCCCTCCGGCGATGTCATACCTGGCAGAACAAAGTTTCTCATGTAGTGTCGTCAGTGGAGACCAGTGTGGATTGGGTGGCTGAGAAACCCTCACCCAGTCCACTCAGGTCTGGGGAGTGGGCCCTGAAAGAAGGAGCAGGGCCCTTCATGGATGGGCTGGTGGGCTGCCTTTGGCTGGCTGTTGGTCACATTTGCCTGAGTGTGGTGAGGTCTTGGGGGATCTGTAAAAGCAGGTAAGGTCTCTCAGGGAGCTGGTGTAGGGCATAGGAAAAGCCAAATTAGTGCAGGTTGGTGGCATGTGTCAGAATCACCAGGAAGGCTCCTTAAAACAATTGCTCTTGTACCCACAGAATTTTGATTCAGTACGTCTGGGATGGGGCTGAGAGTTTGCATTTCTTAGAGGTTCCTGGGTGATGCTGGTGCTGCTGGTCCAGGGGCTACATTTTGAGATCCATCAGTCTAACAGGAAGAAAACCAAGATTAGATGAGATCATGCATGAGCACTTTGTAAATGATGAATGGCACCCAACAGACCTTTTTTATTAGAGAAGTTGCAAGAGGGTGATATTGCAGACACTAGCACATCACTGAAGCTTTTTCCTTTCTCCTGTTGGCTTTTGTCAATACCCGGTCAGATTACAACATCGTAAAACATTTTCCTCTTACCTAGGTCAGGTGGTATATAGTAGGTGGCATATGGCACACATTAGCGCTTGAAAAACCAAAACTTGCTTGGGCCCTAGGCAGAGATTCTGAAGTAATGATCTGGGGAGGGCCAAGGAATCGGTATTTTTTAAACTTCCCCAGGTGATTCTAGTGAGCAGCCAGAACTGGGACCCACTGATCTACACTGAGTTTATTTTTCATCTTAGAATGGGCTGACCACCCCCTAAGCTTCTGGGGCACTTCCTTTGTTTGGACCTCTCTGTGTTGCCTCTAACATGTACTGATACAGCTTCCTCATCTGCTTACCTCTGTCTTTTTTGATCAGCCCATATCCTCTTGGTTACTATCCTGCTGTTGAGAATTCCAAGTTACCTGGCTTATTCTTAGGCCACCAGCAGATTTTACTCTGTCAACACCTTTGTGAGGACCTCAGGCGACAAATGGTTTCTGACATTTGTGTCTTTCAGTGATGCAGAGAGTAGAAAATTGTGCAAGAAGATGAAAGTTGACCTGAGCCCAAAGGACAAAAAGGTTGAATTATTCCATTATCAGTAAGTACACACATGATCATTTCCAATTTCCAAGTGAGTGCCAAAAGCTTTCATTGGTATTCTCAGTTAATAGTGACTTTTAGGCAGATCAATTTGATTTCAAAATGATTTTTTCCTGTGTTTACAATTATTTCTTTTAAAAAAAAAATTCTTGAAATGTATTCAATAGCTGAATCTTATTATGATGCTACAGAAACCAAGGGTATGTATCTTCACAACCACTCCTAAAGTTAACACCTTTTTCTCCTCGTTTGACAGGGATGGTGCATTTCATACTGAATATAACCGAGCTGTGACATTTAAGGTAAATTTACCTCCCTCGTTCTCAGCAGAGCTGGAGTCTGAATGGATGCCAAAAGTGTGGCAGCTTCTCTCTGAGAGAAGGAAGGGTAGAGTGCACAAATAGCTCTTGCGAATGACCTGAGGGGTTCTTATCTCTAGAGCATATGTCAGCAGAATATCTGAAAAAGTTTGTAACTGTTATCACAGTGGGACGGGCAACCTTGTAGTTAGTTTGTGAATCTATCAAAGGTCGTCCAGTGAAGCATGTGACTTCATGCCTCTCCCCTCCAAAAGCCTGGTTCTCCCTTTGCTGTGGTTTCGGGCCCTTCCTCATCTCTGCAGCAGTGCCTACCGTAACTACCCATAGGCTAGAAGAGGCTTGCCATGCCCAGGTTAGCATAGCATGCAGGACACGGGCAGGTTGGCACCTGCGGGCTTATGCAGCTTGTTCCGGATGAGATGCCGATGTCACCGAGTCGTTCCCTGCTACAAATCCAATTCAGAAGTCAATAAAAAAGCATCAGTGAACATAAGTATGGTGATCCTGCGGGTGCTGTCCTGTTATCACAAAGCAGCTGCCCCACCTTGAGCCCTTCTCCTGCTCTTAGACTCTGCTCCTTCACCATGTGCATTCCCTTCCTCAAACCAGCTTTCTTCTGCCTCTGGTCCAGGTGGCATTCCCCTGCTCTGGCTGGGGCCATGTATCTCTTCTGTTCCCAACATCTGCAGAACTCACTCTTTCTGACTTTCCTGCTTCTCAGACTGGGTTCGACCTTGTGCTCCTTTCTCTTTGTCTCTCTCTCTCTCTCTGTCTCCTTCTATTCTTTCCTGTCTGTTCATCTGTCTGTGCAGCTGTCAGTGCCCCTCTCCCTCACCCCGCCCCAGCTCCCTGGTCATCTCATTTTTTTTCAGTTGCTGCAGCTTTTACCTGATACATACTCAGCTTGATTACTCATCATCTTAACACTCACTTAGACACTTAGAGAAAATTCTACCAACTAGAATTGTTTAACCCCTCTTATTCTGTGTTAAGATGTCAGATGAAGTTCTTGGAGAGAACTTATGCTCCCCAGGAATAAGATTTAGCTGGGTGGGGTCAAGGAGGTACCTATGCAGTATGGAAAGAGGGAGCAGGGCCTTTTGTTTTGCTTTTGGAGGTTGTGTTCATTGTATACTTAGCCGGCCCTCCGAGGAATCTGTCCTAGAATTGTGGAGCAGGGCATAGCAGCTGCTCAGAACTATAGTACCAGGAAGGGAGTGAGGAGTCCTGGTCGTCTAAGCTTACTTGGGTGGGGGAGGCCAAGTCATGGCCTTTGTCTTCCTCCTTACAAAGACTAGATATGTGGGATCTCATCTTTATGTGATTTTTACATCGATAAACTGGAGAAGTTGGCTGAGCATTATACAGGATCAGTCTCTTTAGTGGAGAGAGGGCATCCTTGGTCCCAGTACCCTCAAATCCCACAGGGCCATCACGGAGTGGGGTAGTGTCTCCAGGGCAGGAGGAAGTGGCGTAGCCTTCCTGTGACTGCCTAACAGCTTCTGTTTTTCAGCATGAGCAGCTGAGATTGAGGCCCTCTTTGGTCATGGATTAGTTTTCCTTTCAGGATTTCTCCTGGGCCTCTATATCTCCATGGAGACAGAGGACCCCTTGGCAGGGTAGGCACAGGGTCTCAGTTCCTACTCCGGCTATTGTCGCTGTCAGGGCCAGGGCCTGGTGAGAGTAAATGAGGGTAAAAAGAAGGAAACTAAAAGAGGGAACTTCCTGTGTAAGCGGCTTTCTGCCGTCAGCAGTCTGTCCAGCAAAATCCTTATTATGTTTAAGTGGTGAGGACCAGAGGCGCCTGGAAGCTGAAATTCAGATGGCTCTGTGGTGACCTTCTCCAAAGGCCCCATAGTTGTGACTGTGGTTTCCCAGTCATGAAGCCATCCTGAAGACCAAGGTACGGCAGTTGGGCCATTTTTCTTGGATTCAGAGCACCAAGGATGGGACAACTAAGGGTGGGGTCCCAGGCGCTGCTCTCTGCAGATTTTTCACCCAAGATCTCGTCAGACTGATTTGAAGGAAAACCTATGAATGGGATTATTCAACTTTGATTAAAGAAGAAGAATTTTTACCGGAAAATCAAGATTACTAGTATGAATGTTTTAGTCGTTACATTAAAAGAGGCAATTTCTTTCCTTTTTCCATCTTCATCCGTCTTTTTTCCTTGATGCAGAGGTAGGGGTCAGGGGAAAGGGAGGCTGTGCTAATTAACCCTTTAACTCAGCTCATGCTGGTGTGGGACAGGAGCTCCCCAGGGTAGTAGTTCCTACCCCTTTTGGGTTCCTCATTCTACTGAGAGTCACATGAAAGCCATGGACCTTCTCCTTAGAAACAGCACATGTGTATGCATTAAAGTAAATGTTTTCATGTGAGTCTGGGGTTTCACAGGCTCCTGAAGTCTACTGTGCACCCTAGACTGAGAACCCCTGCACCAGATGTTCCTGGAACAGCATACAGGTGGGCACCTATAAGCATCTTTTTCACGTGGCCCAGCTGGGCAGGTGCCTCTGCAGCTGTTGATGAGTATGGGTCTTGGGAGGGCCCTGCCAGTTCTATTTTGGCCTGTACTGTCATAGTGAGCTTTGCCAAGGGGCTAAGAAAAAGCAAATCTGCCTTCGTCGTGGTGGAAATGATCCTCTTCTCTTGCCAAGAGATGTTTCAAAGCTCCATTTGGATGGACAGGGAGTGTTACCTGAATGAAATTTTATGAAGTCTTGGCTCTCCTCCATTCTTTCACAGTAGCTCTTTCCAAATAGGAGTTCCCAGAAATAATAAGTCTCACTGGGTCTTCTGTGTGTGACAGTGGATGGGCTGACTGTAGCCTCACGCACTAAGAAGTTCTGTCCCTTTCTTATCTCAGCTGCCTTCCTCCCCCAGTGTACACACAGACACACCCCGTTCATCATCTGCTCATTGGAGCGTGATAAAAGTGGACAGAAGTAACGGAATCTGGCATCAAATTGGGGGACATTGAGGGCTCTATTTGTTGTCTAGGGGGCCAGCAACTCCCCTCCAGCATGGAAGGATAGAAGCTTGGCTGGTTTTTTTCATACCTATTTCTGGTTCTCATAGACTTTGAGCTCCATTTCCCAGAGTTACTGAGAGGAAGGGGAATGTCATGTCTGTCCTGGACCAGTGAAGTATGGCAGGTCAGGAGCAGAGACTTACTGTCCACATGACGAAGGCCAGTTAAGCCCTTTATCCTGAAGGTCTTCGTCAGATCTCCATCTTGGACTTTCAAGATGAGAATTACAGCAACCAGGTGGCCACAGAGATGAGCCCTTTGCCCTGGGGCTTTCCAACATGAGTCCCACAGAGGACGATCAGTATTTAACACTTAGATCACAAAATACCAAGCAGGTTACAGGTAGGCGTGATTACCTGCTTCTGCGGTTGACAGCTTTAGTGGCTGTGTGAATGTAGAAGTATCTTATTTGAACAGGACTGGAGAACTTTATTCAAATTGTTCAGAGAGGCTTCCTGGAGGAGATAAGATTTAGCAGAAACATGAGAGTGTCTCTGGTTTGAATAAGCCAACTAATTGTCTCAGATTTCCTCTTTTTTGGTCCATGGGGAAGCACAGTAGGTATGGATCAGCTGACCGGAGTAATGCGTTATGCTGAAAAATCCCGGCGGGGCTGGTGGAGGTGCCTTTTTAGGGCCCTTAGCAGTGATGTCGGTGGGCTATCGAATGGCACACCCATCCCCAAGCGTTTGCCCATACACCGTATGCAGTCCTGTCCAGGCACTTGGGTCTCCCGGAAGGAAGATGAGAAAGTTCCCCGATTCCCCCACCTCCCTCTTTTCCTGGCTAAAATGACTTTTTCCTTCTCTCTTCTTTTCCTCAGTCAATAGTGGCCTTTCTGAAGGATCCCAAAGGGCCCCCACTGTGGGAAGAAGATCCTGGAGCCAAAGATGTTGTCCACATTGACAGTGAAAAGGTAATTTCTTCCTCATCCATTCTGATGGACACTGGAAGCTTCCTCCGAGCTAGGGTCTCTTGAGGAGAGATGCCCAAGGAACTGAGAAATGGGAGTGTTCCCTGACCAGCTGTGCTTTCCTCCAAGAGACCCGAGCCAGGGCCCTCACACCTCATGTTCCTTCTCAGCTCCATGATGGAACCAACAGGAAATCACAGGCTGGCTGCCCGAGAGCTTCCTCCATTCTTCACCATCTTGTTTAATATATTTTAATGTGTTTAGAGTTTTCTTATAGGAATAGCAATTTAAATGTGCTGTCCTTATGTAATCTGGTTGTTGCTAGGTTCGGCTTTATGGGGGTTTTGTTTGTTTGTTTGTTTGTTTGTTTAGAATAGTCTGAGAGATTTGGGTTGGATTTTCTGAGACTTGAGTCAAGTCTCTACAATTCCGAGTCATCATGTAACTTTCAACAGATTATTTACCGTTTTAAGCTTCAGTTTGTGCATTTGGCCAGGATGAGGGGTTGAGGGAGTGGAGTAGGATGGTTCTGCCTTACCCTCTCCCTCCAAACCCAACCCTCCTCCTTTGGAAGCCTGCTCACCTGACCTGAATGTGCATCTTCATCTATGTGTACATGTGTTTGCACCATGCACACGTGTGTGCCTTATTGCTTGGCTGTGCCTTCACATAGGGATGGGCAGGAACTTCTCTGTTACATTCCAAATAGTCTGTGAGGCAAGCAGTACTTTTTTTATAGATGGACAGAGAATGTTCATTCTTATCTTGATAACATAAAATGTACCTTTTATCTTCCTCTGCCTCCCCTTCCTTTTCATTGAAAATTATTACTCTAATGCTTGTTACCCCAAAAGAAAATGATGCCATTTATACTTTCTGAAGATGTCATGTGTGATCATCATGGGCTAAGCAGGTGGGTCTGTGTTGATTCGAATGCAGGGGCTGGGCATCAACATTTCTCTGGGATGGGAAGTGCCAGTGTCATCGGCTAGAAGATGAAGCCTTTTTACAAGCACGTTTAGAGGAGGGAAGAGGGGCATGTGTCAGGATGTGGTGGCACCTGTGCCTATAGCTATGCGAAAACAAACAGCTTAAATGGATTGTTGCTGCTAGGTAGATTTTGTGATGATATATGTTTCTGGCCACTGGACAGTGATAGCCTGCTGCCTCCCTCCCCCAAGATGTTCATACCCTTGCACTCCTAAGATTGCTTGTCTGTGACTACAAATATTAAGCAGAAATATTTTTTCATACCTGTAAGCAATCCTCTTGTTATATTTTCTGCTATTTTCGCTCATGAGAAGTATAGGTACAGCTGCTTTAGTTACATAAAGTAACTAAAAGTTCCAAATGCAAGTTTGAATTGCTGATTCATGTTTGTGAGCATAGCATTTCACCCTTTTGAAGGTGATCGATTATCTTTGAATGTAATGTAATATTTGTTACTACTCAGGGTATGAAACCCAATTGCGACAGGCTCAGGAAAACCTTTTCTTCTCAGATTTTTTTTACCAGGTTTTATCTCCAGGGCTTCCAGAAGATCATTGTCAAATTTTGCATCCTCCACCCCTAGTCAGAGTCAAAGATCTTGGTTATGAATTGTCTTAAAATGAGTGCCTTAACCCTCTAGTTATTTAAGCAAGAGTAAACATTTTCAGAATTTACTATAAAATGTTATTAATTCCCATAAAATATTTGTAGTCTTCTTTATCTAGCTGAAAAATTATAAGTAATACATATTCATCATTGCAAATTTAGAAAATACAGCTTAAGCATAAAAGAAAGAAAAAATCAACCCATCGCTTTCCTTTGAGAGATACCCACTGCTGGCATCTTCTGTAGCCTTTCAGGCTTTCAACATAATGCGTATATAAATATTAACTAAAGTGTCATTACATGTTATATGCTGTTTTATAACTTGCTTTTCCCCCCTCACTTAATGTAACATGCACATCACGTTATGACATTAAATATTTTCTCTTCATCGTTTTTAATGATGCAGTAGTATTCCATTGTGCAGGATGTACCATTATCTATTTGCCTAATGTCTTGTTGCTGCCAGAAAGCTGCATTTTGAAATTTCCTCTTATTTTCCTTATTATTCAGAAGAGAAAAACCTCTAATTTTCTTCTATGGAAACTGGTTAGAGGAGCTTATTTTAATCAAAATATGCTCCGTCATGGAGCTTCTCTGCAGTCCTTGATAGATTTGCTTTTTCCTGAACATCGCTGACTCTCATAGGAAGAAAGGTTTCCTACCCTGCTTTATGCAGAAATCTCTCCATTAGCACTGTTGAGACCTTGGTCTTTTTACATTTATTGTATTTATTTAACCAATAATTATATATTGCCGAATGATGTGCCAGACTCTGTTCTAAGGGTTTTACAAATACAAATGATCAGTGTAGCTTGTAACCTCAGGAGGTGGGTGGCATGCCTTGTCCTATGCTCCTGTGTGCACAGTGGGCTCCTGGGACATGACTGGTGCGGCGGGGGCGCGTGGGATTAGGGGAGGAGATTAGCAGGCATGGGGTAACCCTATGTTCCTGTGATGGGCAGATTCTCATCTGGCCAGATTGGGCCTACGTGAAGACAAACACCCACCGCAACACATCTGCTGCACAGACCACATGTAGAGATGGGTAGCCTGGTCGACAGCCTCATGGGACACAAAAAGCTCCTCGCAGACTTTTAATTGTTCAGGTGGAGCTGAAAGTAAAGCTGGTAGCCTGTTCCTGATTCCTTCATCCCGCCGTATGGTCTTGAGAAAGCTATCTGTCCCCTCAGGGCCTCAGTTTCCCCATCCGTAATATGTGAGAGTGGTCTAGAGCAGATCTTTGGGCTGCTTTCAGCTCCCGATATGCCACGAGTCTATAGTGCGTCCCCCAAGCTCCAGGTCAGAGGGGGGTTTCCAGAGTGCTTGCTCTGCCCCTCCCTGGGGGGATGGCACCTCGTTACTGTGTTGTCTGTGACCTATGGTGTTCTCTGCTTGTGTCTCAGGACTTCAGACGGCTCCTGAAGAAGGAAGAGAAGCCGCTCCTGATGATGTTTTATGCCCCCTGTGAGTGACCTTTCTCCTTTGGGCCAGAGTTAGTTGTTCAGACTCTTGGCAGGGCAGCTGGGGGCTGTGAGGCAGGGAGATTGGGAACAAGCACCGAGTCTCTCGCTTAGAACTCTGAGTCGTGTCGCTCACCCCATCTCACCATCTGTGCCTCTTTTCCTTCATCTTGGCCTTTTCATCTGGCTTTCCTCCCCTGATGCTCCCACGTCAGTTTTTCTCTCACTAGAGTCGGCCTCCTTCTGCCCTCTTCACCCCGAGGTCCACCCAGCAACTACACAGGTCTCCTCTCAGGTACCTCCGCCTCCCTCCACGCCTCTGCTTTCTGGGGGTCTGAAGCCCCTTTCCTGCCAGATATGTGCCTAGTGGAGCCCTGCCTGGAGCTCGAGGCGCTCTCCAGGGTGCTGCTGCTGCTCACCATCCAGAGCCTGGTAGGCCTCCAGGGCAGGTGCTGCTCCAGCTCTGGCTCCTGCGCATGTCTGCTGGTGCCACCTGGGCAGGGCGGCAGGATTCGGACCAGGGAGAAAGGAACCTGGCATTTGGGTTCAGTCTCTGCGTGAGGCAAGAGGCCATGGGAACAGCAAAGATCATTGAGATGACAACCAGAGACCTGGGTTTTAATTCTAGCTATGCCACCAATGAGCTGGGTGACTTTAGTCAAGTTCTTCACCTCTCTGCACCTCAGTTTCCATTTATGTAAGAGAAAAGGTTGGATCAGAGCAGTGGCCTTTAAATTTTTGACTGCATTTCACAGTATTAAAAATTTTATATTGCAGTCCAATATTATAAGTACACATAAATTATACATAAATAAGCTGAAACAAAAGTTTCATAAAACCATACTTATCTTTACTGCCTACTATCCACTCTACCAGTTGTAGTGCACAAACACTGATATTTACTTTTCTATTTTGTTTTACTTAAAAGAAGTTGTTAGTTTTTCCTACTACTTCATAATCCTCAGTGGGTCAGCAAACTATGGCCCACGGGCTGGCTGCCTTTTCTTATAAATTAACTTTTGTTGGAACACAGCCACATCCATTTATTTACATGTTTTCTGTGGCTGCTTTCAAGCTACACCAGCAGAGCTGAGTAGGTGACAGTCTGTCCCACAAAGCCTCAGACATTCCCTGTGTAGTGTGATGGGTCCCGACCCACGGATTGAAAAACCCTGGATTAGAGCCTCTGTGAGGCCCTTAGAGCTGTGATTCTATGAACTACATAGGCCCTAAAAGACTGGAAGCAGGGGGATGAGAGGGGGCACCTGTGTGTGGTGGGAGGCGGATGTGCCCAGCGTGTCCATGGCTCAGATGGGATCATAGGCTGTGGCACCGGGGTTCTTTTTACTCTCGAAGGTCTGCCTCCAGTCCCCCTTCCTGAGTTCTTTGAGCAAAGGCCCCTCCCATCCCCACCCTGGAGACTACACCTCCCCAGCTGGATGTCCTTTCGTGGTGTTCTGGTGGCTTGCCTCACTTGGGTCTGTGGTTTGTTCACCATGACAGCAGCCTCTCCCAACCCATGTTGATTGCTGGGTGACCCCCGTCACCCCCTAGACACCTTGCTGGCCCCAAGGGTGTGCCTGCTTGTGGAAAGAGGCCCTGGTGTCCCACTTCCTGTGAGATCTGTCTTTGCCCCGAGTGGTCTGCACTTTAACCCCGTGTCATTTTATTTATTAGTGCTCACTGGTTGGTTTCACCCCTTTTCGTTTCTCTTTGGAGGGACCTTATTAACGGCCTGGCCATGAATGCTTTAGGAGTTGCCCTGCCTCCCTGTCCCTTGAGAATGGGCCTCCTTTGGTTTATCTCAGAACCCTCGGGACTCAACACATTGTTTAAATGAGATTAAAATAGCATATGTCAATATACAGTACGTGTAACAAGGCAGGATCATGGCATAAGCATGTTGGTTTCAGTATAATGACACTAGTTAATCAGTTACCAAGAGTGGTTCACTAGCTCTTTGCCCCTGAATGTGTGTCATCTCTCCCACCCACTCCCCAGGCTGTCTGGCAGTGTGCTCTTTCTACTTGTCACTGCAGGGGCAGAGATGCATAATAGAAAGCTAGGTAGAAGTTAGGTTCCTTGTAGGTGTCATAGGGCAATTAGCAGTCGGGGAGGAAGGGAGAAAACTCAGAGCTGTGAAGTTCAAACTAGTGGTGGAATAATGGTCTGATTGGATGGCCTCCTAGGTTCCAGGTGACCCCGGGCTTCTTTTGTTGTTTTTGATGAAACAAAGTTGTGCTTTTATTATACTCGTCCACTTAAGACTTCATGACCTCATAATTCAGTTGATTTCTGGGACACACCAATTTTCTAACTGGTAATTCTTCTGGGGCTCTGATCCTTTGATGATGTTTGGGGCGAGTGAACCCAAAGACAGTGGGAACTTTTAGTTGTGACAAAGAATCTGGTTGAAGGGGATCCCCAGGACTTACTGTTGATTCAGAAAATATTTGTTGACTGAATTAATGAGAAGATAATAGGCTGATTGCTAGAACCCTTGGGGTTCGAGAGGGATAATTAGTCTTATCTCTTCCCCTGCCTCCCAGTTGAATCAGTTGAAGGATAAGTTCATATAGGGATCTCAGTACCAGCTGTAATGTTGGTAAAGTTCATTTGGAAACTGGCTTGGCCTATAGCTTCCTGTAACTGTTCTATCACCTCCTCCCCTACCCTACCCTCAGTAACTTCTTTCCCCAGTACTTCTGGCCTTGGGCATGGAGGATAAGCTACAGGCTGCAGATAGGCAGAGTTGGAGGAGAGAGGTCACATCTGTGGGGACAGGTAATAAATTAGGCTCTTGACTGGTGAGTGTAGCCCAGTGGGTGTCAGATGCTCCCCCACCTCATCAAGTCATCGAGTAAAGTAGGTGAAGGGCTGCAAGTGTGCCCCTTATTTTCCTTTCTGTGGAGTGGAGTGACATCCTCTGTTCACTGGGGAGGTGTTTCCCACATGAGCCAGAGGCAAACATCCTCTGTTCACTGGGGAGATGTTTCCCACATGAGCCAGAGGCAAGCTCTCAGGCCTATGCTCACTGAGCCTCCCCTGCTGGATGTCTGGATGGCCGTCCTCCAGGTGTTGGCCCTGTCCCTCTGCCTGCCGGGCAGGTGTTGTCTCCACCTCACAGGTAGGGGGAAGCTGGGGCTCAGACCACATACGTCACTATCCCAGGGTCACACAGGCAACAAATGGTTAAGAGGAGATGCTGACCTGGGTGTCATTCCTCCCCAGAGCAGACTCCTTCCTCTGCCGGGCGGCCTCTCGTCCCCACTGCATGGCATCCACCTGGTGGAGCATGGGTGTCCAGTGGAATTGGTGTTACTCCCCCTGTTTCCGTTCTCCCTTCTGAATCCCCACAGTGGGAATGGGGTCCCTGGGAAAGTGTCATATGCCTTCCTTCACAACGCTCTCAGGGATCATGCCGTGGTGACAGCTGCTGGGGAGAGACGCATCTTGTCTCCTGGGGGCAGGTGCCGTGGGGTCGTGCTCCAGGCTGGCCTCACAACAGCTCCTGCTCTCCTGAGTCCTTGCGAGTCTGAGCCTGAACTAATGGCGTGAATCGAAGCCCAGGCTTATTATGCTGGTGTGTGTGTCCATCTGTCTGCCAGGCGGGAATGTTGGGGAGGGGGCCATGGGCATTTTGAGAGTTTCGTGTCAAAATATCCTGCATCTAGTCTTGTCCAGTAGACTTGGTGCTGGGAGGTTCAGGGTGGTCCCAGGGGAGTTTGACCTACTCATATTTCCTCAGTGTCTGTATCTGACCCGATGGGTGCGAACACCTCTTTGATCTGTATTTCTCTGCCCACAGTCTGCCAAGGCGTTAGCTAAACATAGATTAGAGCTTGTCAGCCTGCCGCCGCGTGGCCCTATCCCCGCTGTGCAGTGTTAAGATGAGATCCAGCCTGACGGGGTTCCAGGTGGCTTTGGTACCTGTAGCCTTCAGCTGCATCTAAAGCCTGTTTTGCAGCAGAGCGGCTGTCAGAAAGAGTAACAGCCTGGCATGTCAGAATTCCTCACGTCCGAGGAAACTGGTGCCCATGTCCTGCAGGATCCGTGCTGATGTGTGGCCTGCTCTGGTTGAAGGGAAGGCGTGGGTCTAAATCAAGGTCATTCCAAAGTAGTAGTGGATGTTTGGGGCCTGGCTATCTTGACCCTTAGCCCCCCATGCCATGGGGGGCTTCACCGCTCCAGGAGAGGAGTGTGACTGTGGTGGACCACAGGACCCCAGAGAGTATTGAGCCAGAGACATCACAGAATCCTGCAATGTCAGACTGTTTGGTCCAACCACCTTCATTTGCCAGAAGGAGCAGCAGCTCAGAGAAAGGAGGTGGCCTGTCCAGGGCCATCCAGTAAGTGGAGGGAAGATGAGAACCCCAGTGTTCTGATTCTGGCCTGGCACTTTTCCCACGGGGCCAAAGCCAGCACCTTTCATGTCAGGCTTGCCTCCAGTCATTGTGTAACTATCCCGGTTCATGAAGGAAAAGAGGCACAAAAATCCCAAAAGTCGTACTTGTGGTTGTACATTTTTCTTCCCAATGGCATTTGGTTCAGGTTCATCTGCAGCCCCTGGCTGGGCCGTGAGGGGAGGCTTTTAGCTGTGCACAAAGCGGGTGTTCTCCTGGCATCTCTTCTGGTTTCCTGAATTGCTGTTGAACTCATTGTCAGCTCTAAATATTTCCGTGCTTTGCCCTTTTCCAGCTGTGTCACATTTGCTTAGTTGGTCCCACATTTATTAAGTGATCGCTGGGCTGTGTCCTGTTTCGTGCCGTTGTGATCGTAAGCTCTTTGGGGGCCAGGGCCTCTGCCTCCAGGTGCTATGTGTTCCTGGAGTCTGGGGCCATCCTACGCTTTTGGGGGCTGGATAAATGTCTATTGTTAGAGGTCAGCCTGAAGGGAAGGAGGGTGGAGCACAGGGCCCAGCACCCGCTGTAACCAAGTTTGGTTTTTCTCCTGCCTGTGACTAGGGTGCAGCATGTGCAAGAGGATAATGCCGCATTTCCAGAAGGCTGCAACCCAGCTGCGAGGCCACTTTGTAAGTGGGGCACCATGGGCCAGGCAGGGCTAGCTGCTTCCGGACTTCTCCCTCTTGCCTAGGGAGATGGCAGAGGAGGGGTGGAAAGGTGGGGGGAGGGCAGGTTTCGAAATCACAAGAAGTTCTTACCCTACTGCTGCCGACCCTGCTGACCCGGCCATTGGGTTCAGAGACCCGTCCTCAGGGAACATTGCGAACTCTTTAGAGTTGCTGAGATCAGGAGAGTTTGGCGCCTATCAAAGGCCAGTGGTGAAATAGCCAGGAAAACAGCAAGAAGCACATGGGGTGTTGCTGGGAGGCCGGGGCCAAGGGGCACGCCATCAGGGGTACAGAATTACTGGAGCTGGGCTTCAAAGCAGGCCAAGCCTCCTGATGCCGGGGAACCCAGTGGCAAAGAAAGGGGCATGGTGACACCCGTTATGGCCCAGATCACAAGCAGGTTTACAAGGCAGTCTCTGCTCAGGCTTGCCAGGGTTCCTCAGTTCCTGTGAGACAGGAAGAACGGTGGGAGCCACAGCAGAAGGAGGCAGTCCAGATGGGGAGCTGAAACCCTGAGGAATGGGCAGGCAGTCTCTGAAGGAGTGTGCAGGCTGTATGGGGGAGGGCAGACAGGAGATAGGTTTTCTCAAGGGTGCCCACCTTTAGGGGATATGACAGGGAAAAGGAGCCAGTGAGGAAACAGACCTCTGCAGAGCAGTAGGAGCGACCAGGATGGTCATCGAGGGAGGAGGGGAGGCTGAGCAGTAAGATTTCACCCAGGGCTGAGGTCTGTCAGTGATGGTCCTGGTCATCTCTGTGTCCCCTACCCTGCTGGGCTAGACTGGGCTTGACTCTTCTGTGCCATATGTCTGTACATTTTTGCACTTACCATGAGCCACAGAGGTTTAGGATTTTTGTTTGGTCGCATTTTTTTCGTTTGTTGTTGTTGTTGTTGTTTGTTTGTTTTTGGTAGCAACAGAAAAATAACTGCTGTCTCTTCTAGGGAGCATGGAAAAATCCATCCACCTTTCATGAAAGGTCATTGGGAGAAGCTATCTCAGTGGGGCCGGCCAAAGTTGCATTAAGGGAGTTCTAAGTCCTAAAACTGCATCACGATTTTTATGAATCCAATTAAGTTGGTGACTAGTTTAAAGTCAATATAAAAAGTTTCAGTGGCAGCACCTGGGAATGGCAACAACCCTGCTGGGTGGCTGCAAGATTGGGTTGCAAAGAACCAGTGCTTCCTCTTTTGACCTCGATTCTGGGGGATACCAAGGTCCTGCTTGTTTCTCACTAATGAATTTTTAGCAGCTTGCCTGGAGATGTTTGGCCATGGGGCAGACATGCATCACTCTGGGGAAGTTTCACTTCACATTTTGGGGCCTCAATAGACACCATATTTTAAGATTATTTCACTGGGGAAAAAGACTTAATTACCCACAGTGCTCCCCTTCCCTGCACCCACATGCACTTGGAAAACTGCTTGGCTCAACTTGGCCAGTATATGCCTTTTACTGGCCACTCAACTTCCTGTGGTACAGTCAGATCACCAGAAATACCTGGCCGGCCCCTTCAAATCAGGCGAGGTCTTGGTGCCAGGTCAACTTCTGGAAGATTCTCAGCCAATGCTGCATCTACCTGACAAACTCAATATTCCTCCAGGCCCCTCTCACAAGCCCTCAGAGTTCATCCCTGCCATGCACAGCCAGGTCCACCCACCTTTGCTTTTGTTCTAGGTCACTTTGTTCATGATTTTTCTCACTGAAATGTGAGCTTCTTGAGCACAGGGGCTCTGTTTGAATCATGTCTGTTTCTTCAACACAGAGCACAAGGCCAAGCTCATAGTAGGCACCCAATTCATCCTGATAAAATGAACAGATGAGTACATGGCTTACTATTTCTGGGTACATTTTATTTTAAGCTCTGTATTTACATTGAAAGTGATGTTTCCCTTCTTAAAGGAATTCAGAGCGTCACTTATTAAGGACAGAGACAACATGGGCAGAACATTTGTGGGACAGAGGCCTTCCCCCTTGGCCCTGGGCTCACACTGGGCTCTTTGGCAAGGGTAGCCCTGAAGATGAATTGTGTTAAGGGTAGCTGCTTCCAAAAAGGGGGAAAAAACAATGCTTGCCTCTCCTGCCTGGGCCACGGTCAAGAAAGAGGAATTGTGACCCTCCCAAGTCCCTAGACAATGTTACAGAAGAGTCAGTGGGATTGTTCGTGTGCCTGGTCAAGCCCAGCTTTGGCAGGACTCAGCATAAGGCATCCGTATGGGGTGAATGCACCCATTTCCTTGCTTCTGTCTTCTCTTGCTTGGGGCTCATTTTGTTCTGTTTTCTCCTGAGTTTCTTAAGAAAGCATCTTTGCTTCCCTTTGACGTTCTTACCCTTTCCCAGCTCCATAAAGAGGGGTGGTTCCTGGCCACTGTGGGCATCATCCACTGCAGGAGGCCTGTGGAGGACCGGGCACAAGGTGCAGCCATGGCCCCCCAGAAACAGGGCATCCAGAGGCGTGGATTCCTTTCTCTCCTCACACACAGGGCAGAGATGGGCTGATAGTCCCCAGAAGTCAGAAACTCGCTCCATCCCTACTGCCGACATCCAGCTGAATTAGCACCTCCTCTCTCCTCTTCATCGGTGTCATCTTTGAGCCCTTTTCAGCCAGCCATGTCTGTTGCAAGGATCAGAAATTTTCCTCTTCTACAGATATCTTGGGGAGGTATCCAACCCGATGATGTCATTAAGACAGAAACCAGGCCAGGTTAGGGATGCACGGCCTTTGCCATTTTCCAAACTCAGATCTGCCTCTTTTTTGCTGTCACTGACGTCTAGTGAATCATCAAGCATCTGTCCCATCTACTCCTGCTAATTGGAGCAAGGACCTAGCACTGAACTCTCCCTGTCTCATTATGGTCTGTCCCTCAGTGATTTTATCTACCTCCATAACTTCACATAATATGGCTCCATGGAGCCTTGAGTCCCTAAGCTCTAGGACCACGTGTCAGATTGCTTGCTTGACATCTTGGTCTGGATTTTTCTCCATGTGTCTCAAATGCAGGGTGTCTAAAATAAAATTTAGAATTTTTCCACCCGGCAGACTGCCAGATTTTCTTCACGACTCTGTTGTGTACTCCAGGTTCCTCTGCCGCTGTGCCAGGGCTCATTATACATCTGTCCCCGTGAAAACCTCAGTCCTCTCCCTGCCCACCATCCTGGGTCAGGCCCTGGTCAGCCCACACAGAGTGGTTGCCAAAGACTGACTTATTTTCCTGACCCACAACGTTCCCCTACAGCCCAGCCTCTATACTTCAAAAAATACAGCTGGGAAACGCTCAAGAGCCCTCCAACATCTCCTGAATAAAGGCCTGGTTTTTTAGGCATGTTAAGTCTTCCACAGTGGCCTCAGCGAACTCACCCAGCCTCTTCTTACTCCTCCTTTATGTGTGTCCTGTAGTCCAGTTAAACTGCCGTTTTCCTTATTTCTCGGGCCGAATCTTGTTTAGTCTTGCCTCCATTTTCTCTTTCTGGAACGTCTGTGGAAAGCTTACCCTCCTTTGGGAACTGGCTTACATGTCACCTGCCTTGTGGCACTTCTGTGATTGTTCCTGTCACAACATGGCCTGAACACGAGAGGAAGAGCATGTCGTGCCAACCAAATCAGTCCAGGAACTTGGGGCCCAGTGTCAGGCTCTGTGGCTGTAACTTCTCTGTGGGTTGAGATCACTTTTGCCTCATGCAACTTTACAAATTCCAAAAAGTGTTAGTACGTAGTTGTTCAAAAAATATTTATCTCATCAACTAATAAATGTCCTCAGAGTAGTACAAAAGTGCTACAGAAACTCGGAAAATTGAGAGTTCATCCCAAGCAAAGGTGGTTTGGAAAGGCTGCCCAGGAAGGTGGGATTTGATTTGCCTTAATGGATGGACGAGTCTCTGTTGGTCGCTAGGTATGAGGAGTGGGCATCCTCAGAAAAGGGACTAGAGGACACAGAGTAGGGACACAGCGTCTGTTCTAGAAATGAGAGCAGAATTGCAGAGCCTCCTACTAGTATTAATAAAAAGATCTAATGTATTTTGAGCATTGTTGATACTTGTACTATCTCTTAATCTTTACGGCAACCACAGGAGGTTGCTGCAGATGAGGAAACGGAGGCACAGAGGCACCTGTGACTTGTTTAAGGAAGTGCATCTACTAAGTGAGGAGTTAGGATTCAAACCCAGCATCCTGACCCTGAGCCCACTTCCTAGCCACTGTGGTATATTGTCCATCTACAAGGTGCCTTAGATGGCACACAGTCCAACTTCCTTCCTGTGCAGAAATCTTAAAGCTGTCTATTTTGGGGAGAACAAAAAATCTAGACCCTAGCAGGTGCACAATTAAAGGTTTTGTAAGAACGAATTCAAAAGTGAGGTAGAGACCATATGGTCTTTGAGTGCGGACTTAGACTTTAGCCTAGATTCAGTGGAATCGAAAGGTTTTGTGCAGGGAAGTGATGTAATAAAAGGAGCAAGTAGAAGATTAATCTTGTGGTGAATGTGCACTGACACTAGAGAAATCAATTAGACATAAAAAAAGAACTTTAAAGTGGACAGTTATTACTGGGAAAGGCTGCAGAATCAGAATCAGTCTGGGGCTATTAGAGGGTTCCAGGGCTTGGAGTAAGTTCTATTTTGGACTTATTTTTCCTGTATTCTTTGCAACATCCCAAAATATGTTAGGGGGAAAAACCCCAGTGATTTAGCAAGCATATATTGTGTGCCTGCTATGTGCCCAGCATTGTGCAAGGTACTTAAAACAGTTGGAAAGACACGTTTAGATGCCTCTAGGGATGAAGCTGCCAGAGGCATAGGTAGCTCCCATCACTGGGAAGATTTGGTAGGAAATAAGAACTTGACGATTATCAAGCACCAGTTTTGTGCTAAAATCTCTGACATGGATCATCTTATTTACTTCTCTTAAGAGCCTCATGATAGTCTCATCACCCACATCTTCCAAACAAGTAACCTCAGTGAGGGTGAGTAACTTGCCCAAGGTCACGCGACTCCTAAGTGGAAGCAAGACTTCTGAATCTAGTTCATTGTCCAATGAACTACCATTTTCATTTTCCTCTTCCTATGCATTCTTATGCGTTATTCAGCAAAATTCAGCTTCCCGAGTTTCTTCTCTCTGCTTCCGTAACTGTTACTGGCATTTTTGAACTTCCTTTCCCCTCTCCTCTGTGCTACCCTGCTTTGTAGAACAGCCTTCCTGTATCTGGCCACTCTATTTACATTCTCTTGAGACAACAGATTCAAAGTCCTCTTTCTGGGCACCTGACCCTGCCCTAGGGAAAGTTCCTGCTTCACGAAAGGAATTTTAAGAGACACTATTCTGGGCCGTTCTTAGAACTTAGCCCTGTGTTTAATAACACAGCTACTAAAATACTTCTTTCCCACTTGGGGTTGTTGGATATGTGGACCCCTGCAATAGAATATGTTCAGACTTCAGAGACGATAGTTAAGTCAGGTTGTAGGTGATGGCTACACAGGGCTGTGAGGTCTGAGAACATCACACATGAAGCCTAGGTGAACAGACTGAGGACAGACCATGAGGTATCCAGGAAGGTGTCCCAGGATGCTGTGAAGTGGCCGAGTGGTGATTCCCTAATTTGGGAGTAGAGGATAACCTCAGTTGACATGGGCAAAGAAAAGGCATCATATGTACCTGGATGGTTGTGGTCCCACTCTAGGACCTGTTTGAACTTGGTAGCAAGGCCAAATTATTTCCTCAACCCCCAGAACTTTTTTATGTTTTGCTCTAGGATGGTTTTTCCTCTAGCGCAGGTAAAAGAGAACACCTGTATGGAGGGCAGCAATTGGGCCCAGATGCCTCTCTCAGAGCTCTCGGTCATCATTCCCAGCTGGCTTAGCTTGCCTTGTTTTCCGGCTGCCCCGGGCCACACGTCAGTGTGCAAGGCTTTATCCCATTGATCACATCCCCATCATTTTTCACGGACAGCTGGAGGTGCATGGACAAGGTGAGGTGTCCGCGGGCCAGAGGTTGGACAGGTCTGTTCTCCCTTTGTTCCTAGGTACTGGCCGGGATGAACATCTACCCGTCAGAATTTGAAAACATCAAGGAGGAGTACAATGTGCGTGGCTACCCCACCATCTGCTACTTCGAGTAAGTCCCCTGCCTCCCTGCTGATGCTCACCCCCTCCATGATGGCGTTCACATCCCTGGCTGAGCCCACGTTGTCTCTCCACGTTTCACAGGAAAGGACGGTTTCTGTTCCAGTATGATAACTATGGGTCCACAGCCGAGGACATCATGGAGTGGCTGAAGAAGTAAGTCGGGTGTTTGCCTGAGGGGCAGAGGTGCACAGAGGGAGGGGCATTTTCCAGTCCTCAGGGTGGTCCCTGGTCATAGGGCTCTGGCTGGGGTCTCTCTGGGGTGTGGAGAAGAGAAGGAAGAAGGGAAAGGACCTATTGTGATGCCTACACAGCTCTTTCTGGGTTTTGTCTAGGTGGGAGTGGAGATCTCTGAGTTTAGGATGCAGGAGCTGGGAGGATTTGGTGTGACTTTGGCTGCGATGACCGCATTTCAAATAGTTTTTTTCCTTATACTATCTGTCTCATGGATAGAGGTGTTTCTCATCTAGGATGTCAGGTTTGAGAGAGGTTTCACTGCAGGTCTCTCTGAAAATAGAATGGTCAATCGAATGCTTATTTCAAACATAACACTGAATTAGGTGCTGTGCAGCTACTAAGAAACATTCTGATGCCTTGGGTTTATGCAGCGCTTTGCCATTCAGCATGTACTCCCCATCGATGCTGCTTCATAGCAGCCTTGTGACCCCTGTTTTGTAATGCAATTAGATCCTCATAACCCAAACCATGCCCTCACCTGGACGCCCCTCCATGCTCGGCGTGTAACTTTGGCATGATGGTCAGACCCTGACTGGTGTGTTGGTTGGAGAGTCTGCCTCCCCCATACCCAAAGCTGGGGCAGGACCTCCTCTCCTGGAAGCCTCCCCAGGCCTTCCCAGCTGAGCACTCACTTGGCTCACTTTGCCCTTGGCCTGGCATCAGTTTGGCACTTACCAGTCACTACCAGTGTGTGGTTATTTGTGCATAGTTCTTGGAATAGTAACAGCTAACATTTTGGGGGCTCCACTTTGTGGCTGACACTGTCCTAAGCACTTTATGTAGTTTCTCATGCAATTCTCAGAACAGCTCTGTAAGGAAGATATTATTACCCTTATTTTATGAATGAGGTAACCGAGCACAGGAGCTTGCCCCACCTGGCAGCAGCTCCCTGCCATCCAGATCCGCTCCTCTGAGTTCTGGTCGGAGGCCCTTCCCCTCTCCGCACTTGCCAGCATGGTGACTATTTATTGACATTATTACCTGAGGGGCACAGGCTTAAAGAATTAGTTATCCAAAGATACGGAGGTTGAAAATGTGTATTTTCAGAATGAGAAAGGAGAATAAATTTCATACCCCCCCCCAAAAAAAAACCCACAAAAAAAAACCCTGATAGATTCTAAAAGTTGAAACTTAGTCTTCTTTTGGTTCCCAGGAGCCCGAGAGATAAAACACAATGATAGCACCATGTCTGATCTGCATAGCATCTTTTATTTCTTGAAAGCATTTCACATCTCTTTCCCCATCGAGTACCTCATTTCCAGCCCCTGCCCAGGAAGGCAGCTCCCCATTATCATGTATTCATTGTGTTAACCTGGGCCTTTGCTCCCCCGTCTTCCTTTTTCATCTAATAACAAGCATGTCCTCTCCTCCAGCCAGGCATATCTCGCTCTGCTTTGGGAGAAGGTTTCAACAAATAGCAATCTCATTTGTCATCAGAGCATAAAATCTGTCTGCTTCCCTCCCCTTCTTTAACCTTTTCTGGTTTCAAAATACACTTACATCTTTTTGGAAGAATAGGGTTTTGATTTTTTTTTTTTTAAGTGTTGAGAATTGCTTGCTAACTGTAGACAAGGGGAACACGTCAGTGGAATTTCTGAGACAGGTTATTATCTCCTCCTGGGGACTGCTGCTTTTTCCCCCTCCCCACTTCCGATCTCTGTACACTGCCACCCCAGCGCCTCACCAGACTTGGCCCTGGCCCAGGGCTCGCCTCCATATCTTTGTCCCGGGTTGCTGCCCCCCTGCCTCCCTCTCCTCACGCACCTTGTTAGCAGCTTCCGGTTCACCCTGGGTCTCCAGGCTGAGAAGGTCAGTGGGGTAACTCCAGGGAAGGGAGGCAATATCTGGGTCTCCCTGGGCAGCCCCTCCAGAGCTGTCCAGACACAGATTCACTGTGCTAGGGACACACACGTGAGGGCAGCTCCTCCAAAGACATGGCTACAGCCCGCTCCCCCAGCATGGTGAGGCAAGCAGACCACCTCCTGAAAGACCCCCAGTGAACTGCCTCATCTCACACCCCAGCAAGCGTTAGCAAGGTCACTGTGCCGCCAACTGGCTTAGTTTTTTAAAAATCTTTTAAAAATAGATTTCAAGTCTATTCAAGTGAGATATGTTATTTTAGGAAAACTCAAGAATATAGTTAAACAAAAAGAAAAGCCCCCCCTACCCCCAAAACACACACACATACACACTACCCAAAGATAACATGTTGTGATATTTTGACAAATATCCTCCTAGATTCCTCTCCACTTATACCTAGCTCTGCATGTTGGCGTTTTAAGTCTTTTCCAGATCTCCCCCAAATCTTGGTGGGTAGCAGTGATCCACCTTTCCTGCTTCCTTGTGCTTCTTCCCTGGGCCTCTCGATTGCTCACAGCTTATGGCAGCCCAGTAGAGAGGACAGAGGGGGACCCAGCCTCCCTAATTCTCAGGATGACTTTCAGAGAAACTCAGGAGAGAAGAGCCTAGATCCCACCCTGCGACAAGTGACTCTGGTGGGCGGGCACAGCGCGAGGCTGGGTGAGGGGTCCCTGCTCTGTGGGGTGGATGCACTGATCATGGCAGCTGGCCCTCTTGTGCTCCTGTCAGCAGTGTTTCTCATTCCTCTTTCTGCAGATTTCACGCTGCCAAGTTGAGTTTCACAGGTAGAGTGTGCAGAAGTGGCAAGCCATTTTGGCCTAGCTATCCATTCCTGCCCGTGTGTTTTTATACTAATCCGAAGTGCACTGAAAACAAACACAAAGTTTTCTTGTGAGGCTTCGAGTTGTGCCTTTTCATCCGTGGCAGGGGCACCTGCCTGAGGCAAGGATCTGATTTGTGCGAAGGGGCCTAGGAACTCAAGAACCGCAGGATTAGAAGGGAATGTGAAAGTCGGCAAGTCTGCCCCAGCAGTTCCCTTTTCTGTCTGCGTCACCTCAAGATAGATGTGGTTACCTCAGTCCCATTTAACCACCTCACAGAAAAGGGCTGTGGCTCATTTCGAGCCTGCCCATTCGCGTTTGAATGATTCTTATGATTTAGGTTATAAATAGTACCCTGGAACATTTACGTAGTACTTTATAAATTTATAAAGTGCTGTCTCCTGTCCATTATCTGTCTAGATGTACCTGAGATGTAGGTAAAAGAGAAGCCCAAAATAGACTGTCTTGTTGTTTTAAGTCAGATCGGTTCCCTAAGCCCCTAGAGCTGGTAAGTAGAGGAGATAGGACTCTCACCCAGGTCTTCTGATTCCCAATTCAGCTCTTTCCCACTCATCTGCTGTAGATAGAAGGTTCTTATTCTGTTGAGCTAAAGTTCTTTCTCTGGAGCTTTCACTTATTGGTGTTAGTTCTCCTTTTTAGGATCATGGAAAATCTTAATTTCTCTTCCAGATTCAGTCTGAAATATTTGAAAATGGTTATTGTGTTCCCCGGATCTTCTCTTCTTCAGGTTAAACACCTCTAGTTCCTTTAACCATTTTTTTCTCATTTATTCAAAAAACATTTATTGGGCATCTGCTGTGTGTTAGGCTAGGAGGTACAGAGATAACAGGAAGCCCCAGTCCTCAAGGAGACAGACAGTAAAAAGCACAATTCAGTAATAGTGTTTGGCCTCAGGCTTCTACTCAGTCCCTCTCTCATCAGTAAGTCTTACCACTATGCCCAGCTCTGCAGTCCTCTTCAGAAAGTAAACTTCCTGTTGTCTACTGCGTGGGGGAAGAGTGCCAACTTAACTGCTAAAGTGAGGGACAGGATCTGAGGGCCTAGCTGCTCAAGCTTTCCAGGTGCCTCCTGTCTGCAGCCCTAGGCCACAGCCCCGCTTCAAGGCAGTGGTGCCTCTGGGTCCTTTGGAGTCTTTGCCTTGTGCACATCAGTGTGGTTCTTGGGGCCCCTACACCTTGTCTGTACCTAGCACATCAGGTTTCTGCTCTCTGGTTTTTGGCTAAGTTATTTTTCTAACTTCTAAAACTGAACTGACCTTGTTTTCTCTCTTCATTGTTGTCTTTCTTCTTTTTTTTGCTCCTGTGGGTTCATACTTTAAGAAAAAAGAAAAAATAATCTGTACTGTTATTTTAGTGGTTTTGGAGTGTTGTTCTCTTCTGTGTTTAACTAGAAGTTTCTCAGGCGGTTTCATATGCTTGTACTGCTGCCGAGCCGTGGCTTCTCCATTCAGCTCTTGATGGATTTTAAAAAATTATTTTAATATTTGAATAGATTCTATTCACATAATTAATTTTTTTAAAATATATTTAAAAATTGTACGTCGAAAAGTCTCGCTTCTACTTATTTCCTGCATCCTATTCTCTCTCCCACCCCCTAGAGGTAACGACTAGATTAGTTTCTTTATACAGATGCAAGCAAGGGTGCGTATTTTTTTTATTTCTCCTGAATTTGCTAGAGCATTATGACCTGTTATGTGCATCCCAGCAGTCTCCCTACATCCCACATCAGTGCACGGAGCTTCCTTGTTCTTTGCTGTGCTCTGCCCTCTGTTGTGTGGATGGACTGCAGGTACCTAACCATCTCCTACCAATGGATACTGCGTTATTTTCAGTCTTTGCTAAGACAAAACAGCTAAATGAATACGTTTGAATGCACATATTTTTGACGTGTGCAGATGTATTATAAAGATAAACTCCCTGAAGTAGAGTTGGTGGTGTTTTGAGCTTAAGTTTAGGAACCTAGGTTTCTTTGTGTTGGTCTGAGATCATTGTCTGGCTGGTGACTCATTCTGAAGCTTGATTTTGCCGCCAGCCCCATCTAATGTTGGTTGTGCAAGGGCTGAAAGTGGTTTGCCATCTCCCTGACACTTCCCATTGCTTGGGACAGGGTGGCCGAGGCTGCCAGCTGGGCCCAGTCAGAAGCACCAGAGAGGGCTCCTGAGGTGCTGTACACCCAGGCCCTGCTGTGGGGTGGCAGGTTCCACTGCGTGGGCCACATTGGGGGGGGGTGGATTCCATTGTGTCGGGCCACATTGTCTTCATGAATTCCCATCCAAGCTGCTGGAACTTTATACTTTTTTCTACTGTAGGTTCTCAAAGGCAGGAAACGATGATTGTCTTTTTACATTTGTCATCCTAAAGGGTGTTTTCAAAGCAGCGGTTAAGGCACTTGTGGCAGTAAAGCAGTAGGGAGTTTGTGTCCCTGGCCATCTTGTCCTCAACTCTGGAGGAAGAGAGGGCACTTGAGAGCCTCCCCCCTTGGACAGTTGGTGCCGTAGATACCAGGGCACAGTTATCCCAGGCGGCAGCAGGCTCCAGGGAGGCTGGGCAGCTTCCCTAGGTTTTGCAGCCACACTGCTCTTTCTGCTCCAGCACTTTGCCTCAGGGAGGACTAAATAACTTTGTTCCTGGTCTCTAGGAAGGATTTGTGGTGTCATGTAGACACTGTCGTACTTAGAGTACTCCCAGCATTGTTTCCCTTGGTCCCGCGACCTCCTCCCACACTGATCCCCCATGTGGCAGCCTCCCTTTCCCTTCCTGGCCCAGATTTGGTTTTTCTCAGACACCTGGCCTCTCTTTTTCCTCCTCACCCTCACGTGCACACACCCGGTCCCTAGTGTTCCCTCTCTCCACTCCCTGCCCTGTGAGGCGCTACTAAACACAACAGTGAGCTTTCCAAAGGTCACCCTTTGCTGTTCTGTTTATTCTTGCCAGTTTGCTGAAAATTTGAAAGAGATTGAGAAGCTCACAAACCCCCAGATTCCTGAGAGGCAGTGAGATTTCCTGAGCTGCCTAGAGAGCTATAGCTAAATGCCACTGTTTGTAATGGGATATCAGCTAAACACTTCTCTGGGGCTTTGAGGGGACAGTGGAGGCGGGCAAAGCTAGACCACTCACCCCTCCGCTCCTACACCAGGAGTGTTCCTGGCGAGCCCCCGAAGCCAGCCACGCCATGCCGAGCCAGTGGGGGCTTTTATGTCAGGGGGCTGGATTTTGTAAGGGCTGCTCAGGCCCCGGGGCTTGCTCTGAGCTCTGCCTGTTTTTGGTCTTCCAGTCCGCAGCCGCCACAGCCCCAGGTCCCTGAGACTCCCTGGGCAGATGAGGGCGGCTCCGTTTATCACCTGACCGATGAAGACTTTGACCAGTTTGTGAAGGAACACTCCTCTGTCCTCGTCATGTTCCACGCCCCATGTGAGTGGAGCCTTGCTCCTCCCCACCACATCCTTCCCCCTCTCAGCGTAGGACAGGCGCTGCTCTGGGACGTGAGTCCAGTGAGCACTTGCTTGTCGAATGCCTCCTCGGTGCCAGGGATGCTCTGGTGCCCAGTGAGGTCCCCGCCCTCACCATGTTCACAGCCTACCCTGCATCACTGTCGGAACAGCACACAAGTCGCAATCAGGCGGTGTGTGTCCCTCAGCTCAACCTGGCAGACCTGACCCACTTCATCCAAGTCAGCATGAATCAGGAAATGCAAATGGATTTCCCAGAATTGAAGTAATTAGGACTGGAAGAGCCCAGAGATATTGCCTAGAATAGTAGTCGCCCCTCATCTTACACTTGGGGAAACAGAGGTCCCAAGAGGGGCGGGCTGTATTTTGCCCAGCAGCTGAGAGGGCACAGTGAGACCAGGGCTGGAGCCTCAGACCTCGCAGCACCTACAATGCCTTTCTTTTGCGTCTCTGGGGTTGATCGCAGCCTGAAGCAGCCACAGTGGATCAAGGAAGAAAAATGAACAAAGCTGTAAAATGTGTTGGTAATGTGGCTGAAAAGCTTGCAGCTCAGGATTTTTCTAGGCCAGTGTCCTCCCCATTCCCATGGAGAATGGAAATTGATTGTAATTCATTTCCAAGAGACAGCAGGCTGCTCTCGGAAAGGATGGTGCGAAAGTAAGAGGCTGACAGCCTAGGGCACAGAGCTCCTGGGAACAGCTCCTACGAGAGGGCAGGCCCACCCCTGTGGGTAAGGAAAGTGGGTCCTCCGCACCGTGGGACAGGGTGCGTGCATGCAGAGTGCTCTTCTCTTGTTCTTTCTCACAAGCTCTTTGGCCCAGCGATGGTGAGTAAGAGATAGAGGAGGGAAAAAAGCAAGTAACAGCTGCAGATCAGTGTCATAGTCATCCCGTCCATAGTGACACATTCAGTGCCAAGAATATACTATTAATCGTCTTAGTCGTAGAGATCCTTATGCCAACAGTTGTATATTACCCTACGGTGATAAGGTGGCTTCCCGCATCCTTTCATCTGACCCACAGTGCCACAAAGTGAATATGGTTAGCCCCATTTACAGATAAGGAGACTTGATGCACAGAGAAGTGGCACAGATTGTTCCCTGCTCCTTGAGTCCTATACTGCTGACTCCTGGTCTGTCCCCACTCCCTCACTGCATCACATGGGTGTGTTTAGGGGGGAATTGTTCACAAATGAATTGCTACTGGGGATTTCCCCAACTCTTTCTCTTATGAGTACCAAATTCTTAAGAGAATCCAAAGGAAAAGTACTCCCTATGACTCTTTTTCTTCTGAATTTCTAGAAAACTGACCAAAACACCTCAGTTTTAAAGAGCCTTCTGATTAAGGGCAATGACATTTAGGGCCTTTAGGAGCAGGTCACCCCTGGCCCTGCTAGGGTCCCAGTGAGGGCGTCTCTGTAGTTGGAGGTACCTGGAAAACTGCCGGCTGGGCACCACTGCAGTGCCCTCCCAGCTGAAATGTGCTCTCCTGGCCTGTCTCAGAGTTGCTGATAGAAGCAAGTCTTGCAGGAGGTTATTGCATTGAATCTAGAGCTGAAATCACCCTGCCCGCGTCCCTGTGCCTGCAGTAAAGGCTGGGACCGTCCAGCTGCTGTCAGTCTGCCCCAGGAACTTCACCCTCATGTGTCCATCCTTACTATCTGCGTCAGAGAGCCCGCCCAGCTCTGGGAAGAGTGCAAAATGTTTGAGCAAGGGTTTGTGGTTTATGTGTCACAGCATGAAGTGTATGTTCCCTTTGATGAATCCTGTATATTATCTAAAAATATGTACCAAATAGATTGGAATCATTTAATAATTGTTGATTAAGCCCTTCCTCTTTAAGAATCCTGGTAGCAAACTGGAAGTGTTTTGTCTGTGTTCTTTTTTGTAGTCGTAGGTTGTGAGCAGTCCATTGTAGTAGCTGATGCTTGTAGGGTCTGGGGACCAGAGGCTTGGCTATAGGTCCCTCCTTTCCCCTTTCCCTTATAACGAATTCTTTTCTCTCTCAGAACCAGAAGGATCTCTCTCATCGCCCCTGTTCCCCAACCCAAGTCACCTGTGGGTATAGCGTAAGGACTTAGCAAATGAGACAATGAACAAATGAAGTTGTTCTAGAAATAAATTAGGGAATGAGAACTAGAAACCAGATGGCAGCTTTTGTTTTCCCTGTTAGTCACTGTTATTAACAAATAGAATGAATAATAAACACCCTGCTCTGTGTAGAGAGCCCTGTTGAGGGGGGTCTGATTTCAAATCTAGCAAGTGGAGCTGTTGGAGGCTCCTCTTGTTGGGTGTCTGCCAGCCCGCCAGCTCTGCACGCATTTGCAAGTGTCGTTTTATTTCTGCTGGACTGGCAGAATGAGAGGGATCAGGGCAAAAACATGAGGGTGAAGCTTCCTGATGAACTGCCCATCAGATGGGCATGGCTCTGCGTCAGATAATCTCTCTACACCATCCCTCTTCCTTATCTAGGAGCATGGTCTGTAGCCCAGGAAGGGGTGGAGTGCATGTGGTTTAGAGAGAATTTGGAGCCCAGGAGGGGTGAATTGAGAGCACAGAGCTTCTAGCTGTCAAGCCGTGTATTATGCCAGCTGCTCCCGAGAACCCACAGTGATCAGGAAGCCACTTTTGCAGTGTTTGAGGGACCCAGAGAAAAGGGCAAATATCAATAGACTGGAGGCTGGCACCACTGTCCCAGGTATCTCAAGCGCAGGAAAGGTGAATTCTGGAAATTACGGTGCCGGTGATGTCAGTCCCAGACCAGATAGCGAGTGGTTTAGAAACAGACCGTTTTGGAGACTTAGAAAAACAAGTTGGGCTCCGTCAACGTACGAGACCATGGAATCTACTCAGGATTGCTGGACATGCTTGGTTTGTTTCTTGGGCTGAGGTTACTAGGTTGTTGAATTAGCATGGCTTTCTTTTCTTTTCTTTTTTTTTTTTTTGTCACATGGGGCCAGTTTATTGCAATTAAATACCTCTCTCTATTTTTGGTTCATTTTTCCATTAAAAAATAAATAAATAAAACACACATAACATGTCTTTCTTTTATCAGAAGTGAGTTCTGTTTTCCTGACTATGATGGGGAGAGCTGGCCAGAATAGGGCCACCCTGAGGGGGGCTACAGAATGGGGCCACCCCGAGGGGAACATCCCTTTGTTGCGTGTACCGTGAGTCTGGCCTGGTTCTGTCTAGTTCTGGTACTTGTTTTTTTAATCAGCAGTTTTGTTGCAACTATAAAAAGCTAGACATACTTCCAAATCTGCAAGGGTTAGGGTTGGAAGAGGAAAGCTAGATAAAATGTAGAACAATTACACCAATATTTTAAAGGATCCCAGCAGACTGAAATAGTGGGGCTGAAACTCAAAAGCTGAATTAATTTTTATGGCATTTTTGCTAGTTAAAAAGGAATACATGTACATTTTGTCAAGGGTAAGCACAGGAAAGTATAGAGAAGAAAATTAACATTATTTCTGATACTGACTCCCAGGGAGAGCCATGGTCTCTCTCTGCAGGGTTATTTCTCTGTACAAAGTGCTCCATGTTTGTTTCTTTCCCGGTCCTGCTCTGAGAGGCCAGAAGCAGAGTCTTCAGCCTTCCTCCTGACCTGTGCCTGCCCCAGGTGGGTGCTCCCTGGCACCCATAGGTTCCAGGGCAAGTCGTTGGGTTCTATGCCTGGAACCTTCATGGGTGCCTGCAGAGCTGCACTCCTGGGTTCTTGGCAGGAAAGGGCACGGGCCCTAGCTGTAATTATCAAATATTCTCATTGGCTCAAGGCTTCTTTACCCTTTTTCCCAGATTTGCTGTCACACTCAGCCTCTCTCCCCGCCTCCTCGCCTACCTTCCTTTGTGTCCCAGCTGGAGTCACTAGAAACCCCACACAGATTCTTCAGCAGCCTGAGTTGTTATTGAGCAAATAAGCATAGGCTCAGCCACAGTGCCCGGGCCCTCTGCATAGGTTAGCTCCAGTCCTGCCCCAGGTCACACAAGAGGGCAGGAGTAGCAGAGATTTAATGCAGATTTACTCCATGGGTCCCACCCTTCGAGAGGAGCTGGTCCTCCTGGGGAGGACACTCTGAATGCAGCAGTGGACTCTGAGAGGGCCCTGTACTGTGGTGTGAGGCCCGTGCCTGGGCCCCCTCAGTTCAGGGGGCAGCCTCTCTCTCCCTGCTCAGCACTTCTCCTTTGTCATCCGTCTCAGTGCGGGGCCAGGTGTGGATGTGGGAGGCCACAGCATCAGGCCCAGCTCTCCAGTCCTACAGCAGACGAAGATAGTGTCGGAAAGGGCATGGCAGCAGGACACTGACTGCTCCCTGGCACCTTTCCTGTCTGCAGTGTTCTGAGTGAGACATCACATTGTATGGTGTCACTCCTCTTCTCTTGTCCTCGTCTGTTTTGCTGCAGTAACATCCACCTGCTTCTCCTCCATGCGACTCCAGCCCTACATTGGGCCATGGAGGGATGTGACGCCGTAACACTACCCGAGTGAGCGTCCCTCCTGTGAGATGGTAAAAGGAACAAAGTGAGAGGCCCCAGGGAGGGTGGCCCTGAGGAGCAGCTTGTCTCTCGTGCGAGTGCTGGAGTACAGGCAGGGAGCCTAAGAAAGAAGCTGCTGGGGAACCAGAGCACCCTCTCTCCCCGCTTACCCTGGGCCACAGGGGCCAGCCAGCAGCTCTGCCCTGGTCCACCCCTTTCTTTAACAACAGGACCAGATTTTCTATGCCACAACCTGCCACCTGCAGACGTGTGCTGTGCTGGAGGCCACTGTGCCCAGCCTGCTTTCGAGGAGCTACACTGTCGATTTGGTGGCAGGTTCCTGTCAGAGTGTAGACTTTCTGCTTTTTATTTTATTTCTACTTTATTCTCAAAGTAATGTCTGATCTTTGATCTTTGTGGAAACTCCAGAAGGTGTAGAGAAACATAAATGATGAAGGAAAAACATGACTTACAATCACATGATCCAGAAGGAACCACTTTTCTCTTTTGGGTATTATTATTAGTTTCTTTTTTATATTTCCCTTGTTTTTAAGTTTTATTTTTTTAAATTAACACAGTTAAATTGACTTTTTCTGACACATGTATAGATTTCTGTAACTATCACGCCATAAAACTTCTTCATATAATCACTTTTATTTTTTAATTGCGTAAGTAATTTAAGAATAATATTAATGACATCCTTATTATTGGCAGTGCAGTATTCAAGGGATACATAAGAATATAGTGCAAACAGTGAGAGTTCCCGCTCCTCACCCTGTCCCAATTACAGGGTTGACTGCTGTTAACAGTTAGTATATCCTTTTCCTTCTGTACGTCTGCCTAAATAACAGGGTTTTGGTTTTGGTTTTTCACGTAAATAGGATCATTCCCTATCCATTTTTCTGCAATTTGCTTTTGTTTCACTTACCAGTAGGTCTTGAAGATGTTTTCATGTAAAATGTAGATGTCGACATATAAATCTACCTCAGTCTTTTTAACCACTGAACAGTGTTGTATAATTTAGAGATGCCATAAATTTTGAATCATTCCCTATTGATAGACATTTGTCTCCTGTCCTTCACTATTCAAACAGTGCAATGAACATTTGTAAACATATGAATCTGGGAACATGTCTAAATATTTATGACTAATTCCTAAAAGTGAAGTTGCTGGGCCATAGGGTAAGTGTGTTTGAGCTTTGATAAATCCTGCCACCTTGCCCTCCAGAAAAGTGTCACCGCACCCGCAGGTGTGTGATAGAGCCTGCATCCTCTCCAGCCATGGATACTGCTGTTAGCCTTTTCTATTCCTGTGAAACTGGGCAAAAGGGTAACTTGTCCATAGCTCCCTGGCCTCCAGGAAAGTTGGGCATCCTTTCTTGTGATAATCAGCTTTCCATGTTTCTTCTGTGAACCACCTGTTTATACCCTTTGCCCATTTTTCTACTGGTGGTTTGTCTTTTTCTTCTTGATCTAGAACTCTGTAATATGGATATTAATCTTTATCTGTTATCCATGTTCCAGATATTCTCTCTCTTAGTCTATTGCTTGCTTTAACTTTCTTTATGGTACCTTTCATTGTACAAAAGCCTTATATTTTTGAGGTCAAATAATAGCTAGGATATTTATTGAGCACTTATTGTAGATCAGGCGTTGTTCTAAGCACTGTCCACATATTAATTCATTTAATCTTCAGAACAAATCCTGTGACGTGTATATTAAGGTTATCCCCATTTTACAGGAAAGGGATTAGGAAAGGGAGGGACCAGGAGGTTAAGAAACTTGCCAAAGGCCACATCGCCAAAAGGGGGAGCCAGGACTAAAACCCAGACATGTCTGTCCCAGAGGCCACAGCCTCACCACTGAGCCTCCTGCGAGCCAGCCTTTTCCCTCCCAACCTCTGGTATTTGTGGGTTGCTTGGGAAATTCACCCCAAGATATAAAAATAGTGGCCTATATTTTGTTATTATATATTTTTTTCATTTTGTTCTTTAATTCATCTGGATTTTTTGTTTGCCGAGCCAGGTAAGAGAAAAGGATGTAATTTTATTTCCTTAAGTCCTTTCTTCTGTACTTTTTCTTTTACATTTTCCTTAACATTATCTTGTAACTATTTTCTTACCATTATCTTATATTTTCTTATGTTATTAAAAATGCCTTTTTGTACATGCTTTTTATGGTCACATAATATTCCTTTGTATAATGGTATCATAAATTACTTCGCCAGCACCATAATATTGAAGGTTCAAGTTGTTTACTGTATTTTCTCATTATAAATCATGCTGCAGAGAGCATTTTCATGCATAAAAATATTTGTCCATATGTCAGATTATTTCCTTAGGATAGAAACCTGGAAGAGAAATTTTTAAAAGCTTGTTATCCGCATTTTACACTAACATAAAGAAAAAAACCCAAATCTCTCTTTGCACAAGAAGAGGGATTTGTGATGGATGGAGGCATCTATCAGTGTGTGAGTTTGCCCCAGAGTGTCTGTGAGTGTCTGCAAATCAGCTTTGGTGTACATACAGCTGGAAGCCTTGAAAACGCTCTGAGGTGTCTGAGTGGGGGTGGGGGGGTGCCAATCACTGATGTTAAGACATCAGTGTTTCCGCTAGCATCTGTGGGAGCCCCACCTCCCTGGCATGCCCCAAGCCAAGTTCTAGGCAAAGCAGCAAGAATGTGGACGGAAAAATCCAGGCTCCTCTAGAATCCCAGATACCAGGCAGCTTTCAAAATTAGTCTGGTCTCCTAGAAGACTCTGGTTCCAGGATCCAGGAAAGTCTCCATAGCTGGTCTGTAATAAAATCATAAGTGTAATTGAAGATAATGGAACCTAGAGGAATCCGAAGGCTTGCAGTTGATGGAGGGCCAACACTCCCACAGCCAGAAAAGAGCGTGATTGAAGAGTTGATGTGTAGCCTCTGTGCCAGGCCATGAAAATCAGCATAAGCACACTTACACAGATGATAAAAACCCAACAAGGAAGTTTGGCCATAAAACTTAATGGCCTATCAAACCACAATCAGAACACTAAAACGCAGCGGGCTGGAGTCCTGCTCCAGAGTATAACCCTCCTTCTCTGGCTCCCCCGAAGCCCAAGCAGTGAGGACAGCCAGGCCCAGGAGGCTGGGGTCAAGGCCGGCACCACCTATGACCCACAGCTATCTAGAACAGCAGGTGCCAGTGACAAAAGCTTTGCACAGCCAGACTTTTCCCCTCCTTAGGGCCTGGCCAGTCGCCTCATTATAAACTCTGTTTACCGAAGTTTATTGCTTAGCATTAGTATCTTGTTCTGGGAGTAGAGGGAATTGATGCTAGAAGCAAAAACCATAACGATATCAAGAGAACTCTAGGGTATATGTGTAAAACATTAGAACAACATCCGTAGATGTTGGAGATTTCCAAAGATGTTTTTTAGACCTAGTAAGAAGCAGGGGAAGTAATAAATGATGGTGGGGAGGGGAGGGTACAGCACAGTAACCAGCTTGGCTGCCAGTTATACTAAATAGAGGTGTTCAGCCAAACTGGCAGCTAAATTTGGGTGCAAAGCAGGACTTGCCATAAAACGATTTAGTCTAGTTAAATCTTGTGTGCACACATGTAAATCTGAATAATATAGCCATAAGGTTAATTCATTCAAAAAGTGCGTGGATCACCATCCTCGGTACCAGGGACGTGGTGGTGATCTAGACAGCTAAGCCTGTCCAGACCATACAGTTCATTTGGGGAGATGGGCAGGGAACAAATAAGCAAATTTTTCCAGCTGTTCTTAATGCAACTGAGAAAATAAACAGGATATGGAAAGAGAGTGTGTTGGGGTAAGGCTCCTTTCTTTGGGTTAGATGGTCAGGGAATTTCTCTGCAGAAGTGAAATTTGAGCTAACGCCTGAATGAAGTGAAGCAATGAGCCTTGTAAAGACCTGGGAGAGGTTCAAGTTACAGCCAACAGTGTTAAGAGCCTTGAGGTGGAAATGAGCTTGGTGTGATAGAACAGGAAGAGGGCCACAGGCTGCATAGTAGAGGACAGGAGGGAAATGACTAAGTTGAGATTGGAGAGGGCTGGGGTCAGATGGTGTGGGGCTTGTGGCCAGGGTAAGGAGGTTGATTTTGATCTACCTGCCGTGGGCAAGTTTTAACCAAGGGAATTTGATCTGATTTTTGTTTCAAAAAGATGCCTCGGCTGCTCCTAAATATAAGAAAACAGCAATATAATAGTTACAAGGCAGTATAGAATTAAATGCCATAGAAATGTATGAATAAGAAGTATTTTGTGAGTGCAAGAGAAATCAGCGGTTCAGTGAGGCTGAACCTTCCCCAGTGGATTAGGCAAAAGATTTTTTTCTCTGAACTGGTGTTCATTCTTCGTTTCTCTTGGGTACTCCCTGGTGTCTGGGAATAGGGCTGAGCTGTCTCACAGATGCAGTACAGGGGACATCACCCGAGCCTTGGTGCCACGAGAATAGCTTCTCTTGATTTCTTCCCACAGGGTGTGGACACTGTAAGAAAATGAAGCCAGAGTTTGAGAGTGCAGCGGAAGTCCTCCACGGAGAAGCAGGAGTAAGCATCCTTTCCTTAACCTCCCCCCACCAGTTTCTTCTAACGAATCAGTGATGTGAGTCATTATAATAACGTCCCCCTGCTGGCTCTGCAGCAGCTCTCCGGTCCCTGGAGGTCTGCAGTTCTTCTATGTCCCTGAGTAGACGTGTCTCAGTCAGACAGTTGGGGTCCCTACCAAGGATGGAGGGGTACAGAGAGACAGTGGGGTCATGTTCCCATGCCCATCCAGGTCATGGCACAGGGGCGAAGCCCCCAGGATTCTCCTTTTTCGCTGGGATTCTGGCTATTGGGAACAGCCACCGTCTACCAGCCTGCTTGGTGGGGCAGATTTAAAAGCCTCATCTCAGTCCATAAATGAGAAATGATGAATGTGCCAGTATTTAGTTATTCCTTGGGACATATAAGCCCAGGGTCCAGCCACTGCCCAGTGAAATCCCAGCAGGTCCAGTGTGGGTTGGGGCTGTCGCCTGGGTTCCTCTGTTCTGCCAGCACTGTGTCTGAGGCTGTCGTGCATGGTTGGCCTCTCCCCCATCCCAGAGCTCTGGTGTCCTTGCAGCTGTCGATGCCACTGTCAACAAGGCCCTGGCAGAAAGATTCCACATCTCTGAGTTTCCTACATTGAAGTATTTTAAGAATGGAGAAAAATATGCAGTGCCTGTGCTCAGAACAAAGAAGAACTTTATTGAATGGATGCGAAAGTAAGTATGATGGTCTTGACAGTGCATCTTGACTCCTGACTGTCAGGCACCAGAGACAGCCTTCAGGAGGTGAAGTAAACCTTAGAGGCTGCTGTCCTTGGCTCGGGGCCATGGGAGCCAAGACACATTTGACCTCTCCAATCCTAAAGCCATTCCTGCCTTGTTAACCACGTGTCCTCACCTAGCAAATCACTGGTAGCTTTTCTGGATAATGCAGTTCCATCTGCTCAGATGAGTTCAAATGAGTGTTTCTTTTCTTTTCTTTTTTTTCTCTTTTTTTTTTTTTTTTTTTTTTTTTTTTTTTAGAGAATCCCCTTTTTCAGTGTCTTGGCCCCAGATTTCATCATCTGCATTTTATTCCGTCCCCTTTCAACGAGTGAAGGAAACACACAGCTCTTCACATCCAGAGCTGTACTCGTTTGGGCCCAGGTTTGCTGGAGGTTTACTGGGCCTCTGTAGTATCCCTAGTGCAGCCTACTATGTTTTGGGGTTGAGGATAAAGATCTCAAAGAGTTCCCTCAAACTGCATATTAGTTTGCTAGGGCTGCCACAACAAATAACATAGACTAGGTAGCTTAACAGCAGAAGTTTATTTTCTCACAATTCTGAAGGCCAGAAGTTTAACATAAGATGTTGACAGGGCTGGTTTCTTCTGAGGTTCCTCTCCTTAGCCATCCTCTCCCTGTGTCCTCGCATGGTCTTTCTGTGTCCTCATCTCTTTTCTTAAAAGGACACCAGTAAGATTGGATTAGGGCTCACCCTAATGACCTCATTTTAACTTAATTCTCTTAAGACTCTATCTCCAAATACAGTCTCATTCTGAGATACTGGGGGTTAGGACTTCAACATAGAAGTTTTCAGGGGGACACAGCTCAGCTCATAACAGCCTGCAAGTCCGGAGAACCTTGAGTAGCCTTGCGATTATTACTGGCCCAAGGACCCCCCTACTCACTCAAGGACTTTGGAACATGCAGTTCTTAGCATTTCCCCCTCCTGTGAGGAGACGAACTGGGCCATCACAGACATGCCATGGGAAATGGAGGAAGCCTTGGGCCTTGCTTGAGAGTCAGAAATTGTTAGGACGCAGCTGAAGAGACTTTCTCCTGTCTGCACTCCTACCCTGACACACATGTGTACGTGTGTGTGAAGACACACATAATGTGAACATTCAAGAACATTTCCTCCTTTCAGCACTGAGGGGAAGATAAAGTAAAAGAAGACACATTTCAGCCTTGACAGAGGTCCCCGGTATGTGGTGTAATGATGTCCACGTGAGAACCAAGAGTTTAGAGTCACAAAGTCACATGAGAACCGTGCAAAATAGCAGCGTCTAAATTGAGTTACTTTGTTAGGACATTGGTCCTCAAACTTGGATGTATGTAAGCATCACCTGGTGTTGCGATGCTTATTTAAAGTGCAGATTCTGCGCCTGCTGTCCCTGAAGCTTTGGTTCATTTCAGGAAGTATGAATGGGACCCTCAGTCATAGCATTTTGGAAAATACTAGCTTATGGAAGGGAAGCAGAATTCCCACTAGGTTCAGGAAAGGCCCCTGGCAAGAGGTGAGTGGGCTGGCAAGGTCCTGGTCTCCGCCCCGCCCACTGTCCTACTCATCATGGGGGTAGATTCTCAGAGTAGCCAGGCCTTTGTCTTAGGGACCAGAGGGGATGATGCAGTTCCTCCAGAACGGACAGGCCCTCACTCCCCTGCCCTACTGGCGCAGAAGCAGGTTGCTCTTCACACCTACCTCCAGCTTCGCTCTGGTGCCAGGGCTGGTTTGTTGGGAGGGATCAAACTGGGCAGGGGTTTCAGGCAAGATCCTTGGTACTTGCAGGTAGAATGCTGAGGGAATCAAGAGCATTGATCGCTGCTAATCCCTACTCCAGAGGCCTGTCCCTTCTGTACGCATCGCCCTGCTGAGCGCCTGAAAAGCACTGAGGGCGAGAACATGGACTTTGTGGTCCAAGAGACCGAGCCCAGATCGGGACCTCCAGCTAGTTATGTGACCTTGCTGAGTCCCAGTTTCCCATCTGCAAAATGGAGACAATACTTTTCCCATAGACTTGTCTAGAGAATTAAACTATTGTGTTTAGCATGGTACTTGGTTTGGAAATACAGAAAGGAGGCTGTTTTTATTTTTGATACCCGCCGTCGTATGGAGCTGTAACTAACTGACAGTATCACCTCATAAATGCGAATACCTTCCCAGCCTTTGCAAAATGCTTTTATATCTGTTGCCCCATTTCATCCTCGGATCCTACTGAGGCCAGAGTTTTCATTTCTATTTCCTTGAAAAGAAGCTTCGTTTCTGAGTGGTTAAGGGCCTTCACCAGGGACAGATAGTTCTTTGAGGAGCTTGGAAGGAATCCTTCAGACACAGCATGAACAGGAGACAGCTCTGAGGCAGAGAGTTGAGTCTTGTCACCCAGGAGGAGGGTGAGCAAAGGGTGTTGGATGAGGCCAGTGGTGTTTCCAGGCTTGCGCACCAGTGGCCATGCTGCAGGTAACTGAGACATGCCTGCCAGCAGGCCAGCCTAGAGGGGCGGGATTCAGAAATGGGGCAGAACAGAAAGGTCAGGTGGTCAGTGTCAACCACAGAGCCAGGGTTTGTGACAGGGCCTGGAGGACGAAGAACAAGGAAGAAGACAGGAAGGCTGGGAGGGGTTAGTCTTGGTCACCAAAGCAGAAGTGCCATTAACCAAAATGAAGAAGTTGGGGAGGTGGGGCACTGATTTCGGAGGTGTGGGGGAGTAGGGAAAGTATTATATTCTTTTGGGGATTGGGATGACAGTGGAACCGCCAGGTAGAAATACATGGAAAACACCTGATAATAGGGGTCAGGACACAAGTCATCCTCAGCCCCAGAGATTATGGAAGCCATTCGGGTGGATGAGATCTTTCGAGAATTTCAGGGGCTCAGAGATAGAGCTGGGGAAGGAGAGGGCTGTCAGGAAGGTGGGGAGGTGGCACTCTGTGGGCGCTCGGCAGAGAGGGCTTGGGAAAGGTGAGAGTGGTCATGGGCTGGCTCAGTGTGGCTGGTCAAAAGCCAGATGGTGCAGTGACAAAGGGGAATGCAGGAGGAGGATGTGTCAGCACCAGGTACAGATGACTCCCCAGAGACACTTCTCAGAGAAGGAAGAGAGAAGTGCTGTTGTAGGGAGAGGGATAAGGGCAACAAAGGCTTTTAAAAGACCCTGGAGATCTATAATTTTGTGAGGCAGACTGGAGGGAACCAGTGGACCGAAAGAGAATGAAAAATTACAAACACTTATTGAACACTTGTCATTTATTAGAGCACATAGGCTCTTAGCGACTATTACTTGGTTGTCTCTGCTCTTTATAAAGGTCCCAGGAAGTAGGTAGCATTGTACTCATTTAACAGAAAAGAAAATGGAAGCTCAGAGGAGTTTAGTAACTTACCTAAGGTGACACAGCTGGTAAGGAATCTGAGTTTGAACTGCAACCCACCTCACTCCTTGGCCAGAACAAAGCCTCAGGAACAGACTATAATGGAGCGCCCTTCAGGGTCCCAGAAGAGACCAGAGGGATGGGGAGGGGAGTTCTACCCCGCCATGGTGAGATGACAGAGGGCCTGCCCTGCCCTGAGACTGGCTCAGGTCTCCACACCTTCACACAATGGCTTCTTAATAGGCTCCTCGGAAGGAATCAGAATATCTTTGCTGATGGCACAGGTGTGTTTATGTTTAAACTGAGGTTTTAAGTTATTAAATTTTAGAAAGGATGCAAAGTGATTTCTTCTCTCGTGCTCCCCTGGGTGGTGGTGGTGGTGGTGGTGGTGGCAGCAGTGGCAGCAGTGGCAGGGAGAGGGTGGAAGCCTTTGCCCTTAGAAGCCTCTCTTGATGGCTGTCTCCCCTCCACCCCTGGCTTCCTGCAGCCCTGAGGCCCCCCCACCCCCAGAGCCCACCTGGGAAGAGCAGCAGACCAGCGTGTTGCATCTGGTGGGGGACAACTTCCGGGAGACACTGAAGAAGAAGAAACACACCTTGGTCATGTTCTATGCCCCTTGTAAGTAGCTGGGGTGTTCGCTGAGGGGTAAGTAAGGTAGAGGGGTGGGCCTGAATGAACCCAGAAGATCCCCGCTGGCACCTGGGCAGCCACAGGTCAACTCTGGCTCATCTCTGCTGTAAACATGGCTTACCACTTTCCAGACTGAGGTCCTTCAAAACCCAGGGCCTCCTGTCAGCTCTCAGATTCTCTTCTTTCTGGGGAGCCTTTCGCACATCTGTCCTAAAGCCCTCTGCTTCTGTTTGTGGTGAGGACCTGCCATATAATTATTCAGTCTCTTTATGTCTCTGGAACCTTCCAGGCTGCCTGCCTCCCACCTGCCCACTTCTTGCCACCCCTCCAGACACTGACTTCACCTTCAGACCTTGGAACTTGACTGTTTGGAATTAGCCTTCCCAAGTGACTTTGAAGCCACTGGTTTTGAGGCTGTGGTAAAGCATAGGCACGTTCGCTGGGACCTGCCGAGATTCTGTGATGCAGTCCGTTTTAATCAAAGCTTACGCTAAGGAAGTGACAGGCCTGCTAGCATTAGTGTTTGTGACCTCGGGTTTTGTGTAGTCCCATCTTGAAGTTAATAGATACTTAAAAGGGAAGGCTCTTGAATTTCCCACTCTTCTGTTTCCCTTCTCTCTCTCCCCCAGGTTATAGCTCAGCTTAATGGTGTGGGGATAATAAAGCTGTGCTCTGCAGAGAAGCCAAGCAACTCAGTCTAGTCATAAACCTGCTAGGTTGCAGCCAACCCTCTTGTTGGCTCCCCTCCTGCCCCCACTTTTCAAGTGTCAATAATCCGTAATGACTCTCCTCAGCTCTCACTGTCTGAAGGGTTCACCTCCTGGCCCTGGCATCCCCCAGCCTCAGACTCCCACCCTCAGGCGACAGATACATCCCTCTGTTTGCCTTTTCTTCTCCGAGTAGAACTTAATGCTCTCTCAGTTCCTTATAGAGCTTCCCACCGTCCCCATCTGTCCTTAGAGTCTACCTAGAAGACGGGCTTTTAAGAAGGTAACATCTTCCTTCTGGGCAGAGTGGGGGGTGCAGGACTGAGAGACCCATGAAGGTGCGATGCGTGACTTGCCCAAGGCCTCGCAGCAAGTTGGTGACAGCCCTGCCTGCAGCCTGGGCTTTGCTCTCTCCCTTTTTGTCACAAATGCAATTCAGAGAGTGAGAGCTTTCTCAGCAGCACTTGAGAACCTGGCCATAAAAGTGGGAGTTCTTGACCATCCACTGGGTGGACTTTAGGAAGCCTGGACTGAATACCTTCCCCTGGAAATACCCCTCTCTTTCCCCCAGACCCTGGGGTGGGGACCCCTACCCTGCTGGGGTACTAATGACCTCCCTCACATACCAGGGGTGGTGTCCTGGGCCCAGGACAACCGGCAAGGAGGCCAGTTCCTACCAGGCCTCCTGGGCCTTACTGTCTACTCTGGCAAGAAATAACTTCAGACGTGGTCCATTCGGGGTACATCACTGAGAGACCCCACTTCTGGCCAAGGGCTTGGCTCCTAGAGTCTCCTGTCTCCCTTACTGCGCTTTCCTGTCCTTGAACCCTGCTCCAGACTCTTAAGATACATTAATCAGTGGATTAAAGGAGGGCGGAGGGTGGGGAAATATCTAAAGACAAATCTTTTTTAAAAATTTAATAATAAAAATAATATAAACTTATTTATAATATATAATGTAGGATAGTATATAATATAGTATATACTTATTTATGTGTAAAGACTAAATACTAAAGTAAGGTTAAACACCTGATAAAGGTAGGTATAAAGTGAAAAGCAAAAGCTGACTTCCAGATCCCTTCCACCATCTCTTACCCACTCATCGCTCCTACCCCACATCCCAGCTCCTCCCACCCCCTCCCTCCACCCCCTTCCCCAGCCTCTTCTCTTGTTTCAAGCCCTCCTTTGCTCTTAATGGTCTGGCTGTGGTGACTGCCTTTCTTAGGCCAGCTTGGCTGAGTCTCTAGAATTGAAAATTTCTTTCCTGTCTTCAGTCTTTGTTTTTCTCTCTCCACTCCGGGAAGCTTATTTGGTTTCCTGCTGCACAGAGAGGATGCCTTTTTTTAATTTAAAAAATTATGCCTCTTCTGGCCCACCTGACACACCTCTTAGCAACATCTTCATGCCCTTTCTAAAACAGCCTCCCCTCCAGTTATTCATCTGCTGTGCTCTTTCTTTTGGATAATAAGAAAATTAGATGCAACAGAAGGCCATTAATCTGAGACCTAGATACTTTAAATTGATGGTAACAGGAATTTGCACTAGGCTAATAGTTACCTTTATACTTGCAGTAAGCAAAGAGATTAGAAAGGAAAAATTAGTCGTGATACCAGATTTGGGGGAAGAAGGTAACCTGATGCTGGTAGTGGGTATCCATGCTACCCAGGAAGGACCTCTAGGTGCCATAGGGCATGCGTTGACAAGCCTTGTCAACCAGCACATGCAACTGTTCTCTTTAAACGTTTTGAAAACTATATTCCTTCAGAGTATGAAATTTTCATGAATTTGAGCTCTTCTTCCCTCTGTTAAGTCACATTAGAAGTTTTCTTGTAATTGCCATTGAAGTAATTAAAAAAACATCAATTCGTATCTGCCATGGGTTAGGCTGTGCTAGGCACTTTGTCTCATTTAATTCTACTATAGCCCATAACCAACCTAGCTCTCTTTTCTACTCCTGGGTCAGATGTTGGAAAATCCCTTTGAGCCCCCTCCGCATCACTGTCCACACTGTCCATTCTGCCAGCCAGGCCACGTGGGTGGTCCTGCCCATCTCAGGAACCTGCTCAAGTGCTAACTTCAGATTAAAGTTGTAGCCTAGTCTTAATTTGGTTTCACAAAACTCTTTGAAATGCCAATCATTATTATCTTACTTTAAAAAGAGAAAGTGGATGAGCAAAGCCATTCCTGTTCCCCGCCTTGGCTCTCTGAAGGCCGAGGGAGCTCAGGAGGCCTGGTCCAGCTGTTTGTCAGGAAGTTGGCCAAAGCCAGGTCTCCTCACAGGGCATTTGGGCTCTCCCACCTGTGTTTTGATCAGAATTAATTACCACAGTCAAGGAAATCCTCTCCTCAAAGCAGGTCTGTTCTCTTGGGAGTTGTGTTCAGTGTCTGGGAAATGGTGTGGAGAGGAGGTGGGCTTGTTTTTCGTCTGCTAATGCTGAGGGAATGGCCAAGAAAGCGCATCTGGGCCAAAGCAGCCCTTGGCTTCCCAGGCCCTCTTCTCAGTGGGTGCTGCCCCGGGTTTGCTGGGACAGGTGGAAAAAGTGGCCCCGTACAGGTGCCAGTCTATGCTTGAGACACTGTCATCAGAGCTGCGGGAGCTCAGGGTGGCACATGGAACAAGAGAGACTGGATAGCGTACATACCACTGTCACACCTAGGGCCTCCGGAGTCATGGCTCCTTATCCACTCTGATGAGCCCCTTCCCTGGATCGGGAACTCAGGCCCTGAGAAGCGTCGGGGTCTCCCGGCAGCTTATCTTCCTCTTAGCCTGACTTTGGCTTTCCATTCCTGGATCCGAGGTTCAGGTTGATGGTAGAGCAAAAGGTAGAAAGACAGCATGAGAGCCAGGGGCCTGGTTTAGTTGCCCCGTCTGGGGGTTGTCGAGAGTGTGAAAGCGAGCAGCAAAGTGTGAGCAGCAAGGGGCTCGGGCAGGGCAGTCACTCCTGGCCCCCTGCTTTTCCCAGTACCGCTTTCTCAGTCACAAAATGGAGAGATTTGCCATTGTCACTGGGGCAAGAGAAGAGGCTTTGTAACAGGCTCAGAGTATCCTGAGCACACATCCGCCTTTGCTAAGCCCAAAGCTCCCTCTATACCTAGATCAGATTTTTCCAGCTCTGAGGGCAGCTCTCTGTAGAAGGAGACTGTCCCCCCCACCCCCAGCCTCTCAGTCTGGGTATAGGACGGGAGAATGTGGGATGGGACGTCCCAGACAGGAGTGGGCCCGCTGTTTGCACAGGGACTCCTACGAAACCCTCATGCTGATAGCAGATACACAGGATGGTGGTTTGAGGGGCAGGGTTGAGGCATGGACCCTGACAGTGGAGTGTGGGGGGCGGGGGCTGGCAGTCAGATGAATTTGCACAGTCCGTCGGGTAGAGAGAAACTCCCGGAAAATCCTCTGTGGAGGTTCCAGGGGGGCTCCCGGCTCTGCAGCCTCCCCGTCATGTGTAACTTCTCCTCCTGTGCAGGGTGCCCACACTGTAAGAAGGTTATTCCACACTTTACTGCTACTGCTGACATCTTCAAAGATGACCGCAAGGTAAGGATACCCCTCTTTATCTCTTGTCCCACCTCCAACTTTGCCCTGTCACCAATTCCTATACCTTCCTCCTTTTTGTTCAGCCCCCTTTCCAAATAGGATCTGCCGAGACTAGGGAATTCCTGGGGACCAGGACATTCTTTTTTCATAAGGCAGGATAGAATAGGCTGAATTTATGCTTCAAAATCAACCTAAAGGGATACATTGAGGAGGGAGGACTGTAACGGCTCAGTGTGGGTGGTAAAGAGGTCATCTATTTATTTTTTTTAGAGCTTGAACCTTTTTACAGTAGAATTCATAGTCATGCATTACTTACATAATTAAAAATACAAATAAAATCCAACAAAAGTCGACCATAGGCAGTCAAGGTAGAGGAAAGCCGGCTATGTCTGTGGAGCCTCGGCCCACGGAAGTGAAGGGCTCCTGCAGCAGCCAACTGATGAAGCATAAAATTAACAAGCTAGAGCTGCAGATTGGATTAGAGTGTGGGGAAACAGGCGCCTCCAGGCACATCCCCCAGGCAGCTCCAGCAGCCAGCCGGCTTTGCCACCATCCTGTGAGGGCAGCATGTGGCTCCAGGGCTCAAGTCACAGGGAGGAAACCCCAGAACTCAGGCTGGTGCCGCTTGGCTGCTGCTAATCTGTGTGACCTGGGAGAAGTCATATCAACCCTTCAGGCCGTGAGTTCCCATCTCTGTAAAGTTGGGGTGCTAGTCTAGATGAACATGAAGACCATTCCCAGCCTGGGACAGTGTCGTAGGAATCTGTCCCCTGACAGGCCCCAAAACATACTCACATACACTCAACCCAAAGACATATGCACCTCTGCCATGGTGCCTTATTTCCCTGGGTGGAGTCCTCGGGCACAGTCGGGGCAGGCTGGACGCAGATGTGGGATCACCATGCGTTGGCCCTGCGGGAGTGGCAGCGATGGGGTGGGGAGAGCTGTGCAGGACAGCAAGTCAGAGAAAGCCAGGCTGGGGCACAGGCACATGTGTGGAGTGGGGGGCACACTGGGGATTCAGACCCCAGGACCCTACCCTATACTCAGCGAGTCCCATCATCACCCACTCGCGCTGGCTGTGCCTTGGAGGCCCCCCTCACCCCTCCAGGAAGGAGTATAAGGACCAGAACCATTTTTATCCTCTGCCTGCCACTTGGCCTGCATTGAAAGGGGCATAGCAAGAAGGGGCTTCCCATCTGCTGTCTCCCTCACCATCCAACCTGCTTCTGCGACTAGGGCCTGTTCATGTGACAGGGTGGCTGCTCCTGCCCCGGGACTTCTGGTCCAGCATAGCCCACTCCTCCAGTCCCTGCCGGGCTCCCTCACGTCTGGCCGTTGGGAGATGTGGGGCAAGCCTTTACTCCCTGCAGCCAGGACTGGACTGGCAGTCCCTCCGAGTAGACTGCCATCACCCCTCGGTGCTCTGGACAGATGGGAGAGTGGCAGAAGTGTATCATCTCCCTGCCCCCACCCCCCAGCTGCTCAGGTCTCCATGGCTCAAGGGTCTGTAAAGGGATGACACTAGTCTCAATGGAGCCAGGCTATCTGTGCCCACAGTAAGCGCTGAGGGGCAGCTCTCCTCTGCCCCTCTGCTGACACACAAGGGCCCCATTTTCATGCTGACGCCTTCTTTTTTCTGAGACACTGATACGTCTTTGCTTAATTGTCTACACTTGGGCCAGTAATATTGCTGGCCTTTTCCTGGGGTCATTCTCTCAGTCTCTCGTTCCAGCTTCCTTTATTCCAAGCCAGGGATCACCCTTACTTCTTTTCAAGAACACACGTCACTTCTCTGTCCCAGGCAGCTGGCAGGCCTGGGGTTCCTGGAGGTGACTCTTAGTAACCGCAAGAAAGCATTCTGTCTCTCCAGCTGGGGGACTAAACTTACTGATGCCACATTGCAGGGTACCATCCTAGAACTATCAAATCAGACTCTGGAGGATGGTTCCAGGAATTGTGATTTCTAAGAGCTGGCTCTTGTGCTTGCCGCAGGCTGGTATTTAGGGACCACCAGCCTATCCAGCTCTCTCATTTCACTCATGAGGGAACGAGGCCCAGAGATGATCCCAGTGGGTCATTGCATCCAGACTGGGTCTCCTGACACCCCATGCTGCCACCTCTTAGCCGGAGGTTCCTTCCCCAATCAATATGCAGTTGGTTGCTCACTTCCATTTTCATAGCCAAAGTCAATATTAGCTCCTGCAGAGATTTATTTTACTGAATCAATAAAGCCACATGAGGCAGCTCATAATTTAGCTGGGGCGCCTCGGCGCCTCTGCCCCTCCCAGGAGCTTACTGGGGGACTTTTGCAGTTGACATTCTGGGTAGAGAAAGGGCTGCACACTTAGTGTTGGAATGGATGGCATTATGGAAGGGGCCACAGAGGACAAGGATTCAAGGTTGGTGGACGCAGGCAGGTTGGAGCTCGCTTCACTGCACATTAGAGTGTCCACAGCCTAGAGGTGGGGCAGGGCCTGCAGTGCAGCTCTTGGCCTGGTGTGAAGGTCATCCCAGGAGGAGGCCCTGAGGCAACAGGAGCCCCTCCACTGTGATTGGCCCAGAGGCTTCTGTAACTCTGGTCTTGGTGTTTACAAAGCTGTCTGCCCATCAGGAGGGAAAGCTCCCTGAGGGCAGGCTCCTTATGTATCCTTGAATTCTCCCAAAGTTTTGACTCCTGGGACCTCTGTAAATGTTGACTGAATGAAGAAACAATACATATTTAGTATTTCCTGAGAGTTCCTCTCTCATTAATACTTTCAAAGCATTATGTCATGTTATCCTCACAGTAAGTAGCCTAATCAACATGTGTTGTTATTCTCCCCTTCAATTTCCCTGAGGAGATTGAATCTCAGAGAGATTAAATGACCAGCCCAAAGTTGCCCAGCTGGAAAGGGGAAACATCAGAATTGAATAAATAGGCATTGTCAGCATTGTCCCAGAATCTGATGAGGGCCTGGGACTCGCATGCAAGGGGTTTATTTGGGAGGTGGTCTCAGAAGCTGCTGAAGGAGGGGATGGAGGAAGGAAAACCAGACAGAGAAGGAGCCAGAGCAGCGGTGTTAATGAGCAGCTTACCACGAGGGTAACTAGGATGTCCCTGGAGACCTCGCCAGGGACAGAGTTGTCCACTCAAAGGTCAGGGAAGCCAAGGGACACTCGAGCCCTGTCCATCACTGGCCTTACCTCTAGCTTACTGCAGCCAAGAGTTGCAGATGCCAAAGTCAAGTGCTAGGCTACGGGGACATGGCAGGGCACCAACAGCCAACTACCATGGAACAGATCTAGAAATTAGAGGTGTGCATTAGGTGCTGCAGGTGAGTCAGTACAAATCTTGAGTGGGCATGGGAGGGGCAGGTATTTAAACAGGTAAAATTGGGAAAGATGAGGAGGTTTATTTGCTACCTTCTTTCCAAAGAGTTCAAGCCACTTCCTTTAGAGAGGGCTGCACTTGTCTCTTCTCATGGAAACGGAATGTGGAGGAGCCTTCACAGCTAGAAGTAGCCCTTTGTGTTTGCAGCTGGCATAGTTTAGGTGATTCAGAAGCACACATTTTTAATTGAGTAGATTTTTTTAATCACACACTACATTTCCCACAGCTCCAGGGCATGTATATAAATTAAATTCATAATTTAAAGCGGATGCAGAGAGCAGCATCCTGAGCTACACTCATCATTCACTTTTACAGAATAGCAGAGAAGCACTGACCCCTGGACTAGGGCTGAAGCAGATGGCTGCCCGGTATGCGCGGTCTCCCCTGAGCTGGGCCCCTCCTAGCCTGCCCTGAGAAATGGAACCCACAGGGCAGCCAGAGGAGCATGTGCCTCACACTTCTAGATAATTCAGAGAGCACTTTAGAGGGTGAGCTGGGGTTCTCAGAAGCCTGCAAGGGCCAGCCTGCTGGCCTGGCGGATCAAACTCCATATGGACACCAGCAGAGGGCAAGTTGAGCCTGCCTGAAGGAGACAGCTGCCTCTCTGCTCCAGCCAGGTGTTGCCTGTGGGAATTCAGAGCAAATATCATCAAATCTGGCTTTGAAAGATAAACTGGCAAGCCAAACTTTTATATAAAAATCTAGTTTACGGCCATGCCACCCTGAACAAGCCCAATCCTGTCTGATCTTGGAAGTTAAGCAGGGTCGGGCCTGGTTAGTACTTGGATGGGAGACCACCTAGGAAGACCTGGTGCTGTAGGCATAAAAAAAAAATTTTTAAAAAATCTTCTGGCTTTTTCTAGTTTGCAGCTAATTCAGATTTTTTTTTTTTTTTTAAATTCTACATGGGCCCAATAGAACAGGATTGAGAACCAAGTATGGATTGCGCATAGCGGGTTTGCAAACTCTGCTCCAGGAAGTCTTACTATAGAGAATGTCATGTAGCTGAAAAGGTAGGAGGGCTGTGTGAAGGCAGGTGAGAGCGGGCAGGTGTGGTGCACTGGCAACTAGAGTGCAGGCCACACCTCACTCTTCACTCTGACCACATCCTGCTGCTCACCTGGGCACAAGGTAAGTGACCAGTAAACGTGACTGCCGGTGGCCTTCTGGGCTCTCCTATCTGGAAACAGGGCCTCGGTTCAAATGCGGAAAGCCAGCAGTCACAGACTGTGAACTGTGGTTATTCAACAATTCAAGCTGTGGTAACAGTCCAGTCCGAATTCCTTAATGGGTTTTGGCCCTCAGAGAAACCACTGTCCTTCCTCTCTCAGGTCCAGGCATGGGCTGGCTCTTCTGTCTGGGCGTTCTTCACATGGCTGGCTGCCTCCTCATCACTCCTGTCTCAGATCAAATGTTACCTCCTAGGAAAGGCCTCCTGGTGAAGGCAGCCCCTCTGGCTATTGTCTTATTGAATCAGGCTTCTTTAATTTCTTCACAGCATTTGTTGGGCTCTAAAATGTTCACACTTGTTACGCGTCTTCCTGCAGTAAGAATGGCATTGGCTCAATGACTGAACTTTGTCAAGGTCACCCTGTACCCCTAGCATCTAGCACACACGACAGGCCTGGGATAAAGGCTGCCTCTCACAATCGGCCCTCCCCACCTCCGTGACGCTTTTGTACCGCGCGTCGCCGTTACTCGATCCTCTCCCCTCTTTCCTTGCCTTGTGAGCATGAACAGGGAAAAAGGTTGCTGTCTGTTTTATACACTCTTACTTTGAAATAACAATAAATAGTAAGGAAAAACTGCCCAGCATGTGGAATTTGTAAGATGATCAAGAAGAGACCAACAGCCAATTTGGGAACCTCTTTCTGACCCAAAACTGCTTTGGTCATTGCTGAACCTTTCCAGTTTCTGGAATGGGTGCCCTGGTTGGCACTTTCTTTGCTTCCTCCTTTAGGCCTTGGCTCAGATGGCAAACCACGCAGAGTGCCTTTGCTCCATTCCCCCGGGCTCTCTTGGCACTGGGGACCATCTCCATAATTCCTCCTATCATGCCTTGGAATTGTCTCTTTAACTGACTCCCTGACCAGATGCTGAACTCTTCGCAGGGACAGAGTTTGTGTTTGAGGCCAGTAGGAGCAATTGTAACAGCAGCTTACACTTACTGACCACTAACTGTGTGCCAGGCCCAGTGCTGATTCACCTGATTGTAATTCTCTTAGTCTGCATAATGTCCTGATAACCTCGGTATTATTATTATCCCCATTTTACAGATGAAGAAACTGAGGCACCGAGAGGCTAGATAATTTAAGTCTTAATATGTAGCCAAGCCAAGATTTGCACTTGAGAAACTTCAAAGCTCTTGTTCTTAACCTTGTAACTACACTGCCTCACAAACATATTCAGGGATGAGTTCCACAGTGCCTCCCGGAAAGCATCACAAAATCTGTGGTGTTTCCAACTGCTTTCGAGTCATAATTTCCTTTACAGTCATTACGCAGTCATCCCTCAGTATCCTTGTGGCTATTGGTTCCAGGACCACCTATAGATACCAAGATCTAAAGATGCTCAAGTCCCTTATATAAAATGGCGTAGTGTTTGCGTATCACCTGTATTGGCACATAGGCTACATACTTCATTTGTGTGAATTCAATGTAGTGCTTGGCGTGTGGCAAATTCAAGTTTTGCGTTTTGGAACTCTCTGGGATTTTTTTTCTAATATTTTTGATTCTCGGTTGATTCCGTGGATGCAAAACCTACAGATACAGAGGGCTGACTGTACTCGTGATTTTAAAGGGCAGTCTGAGCGCACTCCAAGATGAGTCCCCAAACCTTACCCATCTGCCTTGGAAATCGTCAGTCTCAAGGGAGCTCCAGGCTGGGGATGCTTTGTTTCAGCTCCTCCTGCTATGGGGGAGAAGAATCACAGAAAGCACATGGCTTGGGCCAGAGTACTGTGTGCAGAGGGTCCAGGCCTCAGCTCTCAGACTGGAGACCCCTGTGCTGACACTCCCACTCTTCACCCGTAGATCGCCTGTGCTGCTGTGGACTGCGTCAAAGATAATAACCAGGACCTGTGTCAGCAGGAGGCCATCAAGGGCTACCCCACTTTCCACTACTACCACTATGGGAAGTTTGTAGAAAAATATGACAGCGATCGGACGGTGAGTTGGGAGAGAAATCTGCCCTGAGCTTTCTGCTGAGGGCCAAGGAAATAGCCACTGAGTGGGCAGTAAAGGGAGACTTCTAGAAGCCACAGAACTCAGCTGGCCCATCAGAGCTGAGAAGGAAAGAATCTGGGTCTGGCTGGAAGAGATTCTCAAGGGGGTTGTCACAGAAGTCCTGTCCCGAAGCTAGGGTTGCATCCTGGGTGCGGAAGAGTTTCCTCACCCGCTTCTCAGGGCTTCTCTGTAGGCAAGCAGACGCTTCTTGCGTCACCAGCTGCCCCCACCAGCTCTGCCTGCCTCTCTGTCCAGACAAGTGGAGGGTCAAGGAAAGGGAGTGAGGGAGAGAATGCACATCTGTATCAGGGGTTAAAGTTCTTTTTTTCTCTTTCTCTTCCCCTTCCCTACAGGAATTGGGATTTACCAATTTTATTCGAACCCTCCGGGAGGGAGACTACGAGAGACTAGGGAAGAAGAAGGAAGAGTTGTAATTTCTGCCTCAGAGAAAGCTTTTCCATTACACTGTGAATGATACCTGTTTGGTTGTTCTTTCTGAATTTCAAGTGTCTGGAGACAAAGTTTTTTATAGCCGCTTATGGCCATTTTGTACAATTTTGAAATAAAATTAAACCAATTGTTTGGTGGTGTGGGTTATGTTCATGGAACCTCTGCTAACAAAGATGGATACTCGTTTTCTCCCTCATTGCATGACCTCTTCTGACAGGCAGAGAGCCACACTCCAGGGTCGTCCAACGAAAGACACTCATGAGGGCAGGTGGGTGGCAAGGGGTGCTGGCCCCTATCAATCACTGGAGGCAGAACAGGGAAATCAGACCACAAAATATCATGTGATAAAATGACTAGTGGTGAGAGGAAATGCATTAAGATGATCAGGGAAAATGGGATACAGAAGCAAATGGTAACCAGGCATTCGCTTTTTCTAGATCTTTGTGGTTTCAGTCTTGGTGTGTTTTCCTGGAACTCATTTACATATTTCTCCAATTATTTCTATAGTCTTCTCTCCAGGCACCTCCCTACTTTCTCTTTAAAGAAAAGTCTCCACTTCTGGGATGAGTGCCCAATGAAGCCCAGACTCCAAGGGGCATCTAGAATGGAGTGGAGGAGAGGACTTTGGCTGCTTGCTCTGTGCACTGACTGGAAGGGGCAGCATGGGAGATGTGGTGTGTTTTCAGTGTGCAGATATTGGGTCTGTTAACCAACTCTCCCCGTACCACAATAACCTTCACATCACGTTCTCCATGGTCGTGCCACCCCAGGTCCCCACTCTGCTCCGATGCCTCACTCTGCCTCCTGCCTCTGTTACGTCTTTTTTTCTGACCATCTTTCCCACTAGTCCCGCTTTCTGCATCTCTGCACGACTAACACCCAGCCCTGTGCCCAGCACTGTCGCCAGAGCCAGAGTACACCGTGCTGTATCCACTCAAGTATTTCTGCACAGGAAGTAGGACAGCCTCGTCCAGGCTGCCTTGACCTTAGTTGTAAGCAGTTATCCTAGTACTTGGCAGCACACTTTGGTGGACTTGTTGGGGAGCTGGCTAGCAGGAATGTTCAGCCCTTTTTCCTGAACCAGCCCTTTTCTTTATAGCCTCTGTCCTTCCTGCTGATGGGTTTGTGGAGAGGAGGATCAGAGGCACAGACCTCCTCATGGTGTGTTGATCAGATGCCACTGCACATGGCCCTGTAAAGTGCAATTGAAAGTTTTGAGAGCTCTTGTTTTGTGCAGTGTCCCAATATCTCAATCTACCCCTTTGTCAGTTCAGCCTGACAACCCCTAAGCACCCACTTCCTTAGCAGTCTTTCCCACCCCCCAATAAAATTACACGTGGAAAAAAGCATGCCCTAAATAAATAACTCAGAAACCCAGTTTAGCAGGGAGGGCCTGAGTTTAACTCTAGGCAGCCATGCTTCTTGCATGGCCAGGACCTAGACTTCCCATGTCCCTGAAGAGTACAGTGTAGAAGTTGGCTGAGAGTCTGGCTAATGAGCTTACTGGAAGCGTCACCGCAGTAAGGTCACAGGCTAACCTCAGAGGTCCATAGCAACAGAGGGAATGAGGTGGTGGTACCCAGCCAGAACTAGAGAAGGAAAGAATGTGCCTGACCCCCAGGCTTCGGCGGCAGACAGTGACAGAATGCCCCTCAGCAGCCACCATTCCAGGTGCAGTATTGACCAGCAGGGGGAGCGAGGATCTGCAGGACGTGGTGTGGATCTAGGTCCCTTCTCTCTGGCTATCACTAGGACAAAGTGAACCTTTGTCCATACCTCGTGTGAAAAGGAGGAGGGGCGCTGTGAAAGACTGCGTATTTACCTAGAGAGTCAAACTAGAATTACCTAAAGAAAACTTTCAGCTTATTGGGTCACACTAAGCGCACCACTTCTACTAAATCAATAGGAAAACACATTTTTCTCTGCATAAATAGGCACAGGGTAAATATACAGCTCTTACATGCCTGATAAAACCTGGTGTCTAGTCTTGAATACAAGAGTCCAGGCGAGACCTGGCCAGGATAGGGTGAAAAGGAATAAATCCTTCATAAATCCTTCATTCCAGATCTTACAAGATATATCTCAGTTAATCTAACCCAAGACTTCAGGCTCACTGTCAACAAAAACTTTTTCACACTACTCATGGAAAAGACCTAACCTTTGATAGTTAATTTTCATTGAATTTTTTCTTAACTAATGTTCAATATAATACATGTGTTATAAGAAACTTTAAAGAATGCGGAAAAGCATGCAGAAGAATACTTAAACCACTCATAATAATCCTGATAGTCATCAATTACTATTGAATACTTTGGCATATAGTCCATTTTTTTTATCACACACAAATGAAATTGTTCAGTATTTTATAACTTTAAAAAATTTACAAAATGTTTGAACACTTTGCTGTATAATTAGATATTTTTCCTCGACATAATTTTTAAAGACTATATAGCAGAGTTTCCCAACACTATTGGCACTACTGACATTTCTGGGACAGATAATTCTTTGTTGAGAGGGAGTGACTTTCCTATATATTGTAGGATTTTTAGCAGTATGATTGGCCTCTACCACCTAAATATCCGTAGCAGCTCTCTGCCCCACAGGTTGTGACAAACAAAAAAATGTCTCCAGGCTTTGCTAAATGTCCCTTGGGAGGCAAAACTTCCCCCAGCTGAAAGCCATTGCTATATAGTATTTCATCCTATATAAATACCATCATTTACTTATAAATCTGTATTATTAGATGTATAGTCACAACATTATTGATAATTATTCACAACATTAATAATACTGGGATGGACAGCTCTGGTTGGGTTATTTGATGCAATTTACAAATTTCAGAAAGGTCAAAGAATATGCTTATTTTTAAGGCTTGTGAGATATATTGTCAATTTTTGTTCAGCAGTGTGCCTATTTATACTCTTATTGAGAACGAATGAAATTACCCGTTTTCCCAAACTGCTGCTAGCTCTGAAAATTAAAATTTTCAAAGACTTTTGCAAAAATTTTCATATAATTTTCAATTAGCAATAATTGCGTCTTGGATAAACCTCATTGGCTATGATACTGCCATTGCGCAAACTTTCATATAATTTTAAGACAATTATTCTAGTTACATTTTTTCTTGAAAAATCATCTTTGTTTTAGCCTGCCAGGATATTTTAGATTCTGTTTCTGTCTCTGACAACTTTTCTGTCTTTAGCTTCATGTCACTTGCAAATTCGATAAGAATTAAAACTTTGTAAAAGATAGAGTATAGCCTATATCTTGTAGCAGGCCAATGGAAATTGCTTGTCATCCATTTTTGTCAGTCAGCATCCCTGCAACTGGGTCATTCAGCAAGTTCCTAACCCACTCAATTGTCCCAGCACCTGACATATTTTCTAACCTTTCCTAAAAGATACAATGAAAGAATGTTGTCAGATATTTCCTTGAGGTGTAGATATACTGGATCTACCACATACATTGGATGAATTATTCTAATAATCCTGTGAAAGAGTAAGAATCCTTTACTTATGCACAGCCCTTTACAGTTTGGAAGCGTTTCATAGCCCCATTTCATACAGTGCTCACACAACCCCCTGATGTTGTGATGAGGAATCTGAGGTTTTGGGAAGTTAGGTAACTTGTCCAAGGTCACAGAGGTGGTTAAGTGGTAGAACTCAGAGACAACACAGGGTTCCTTCCTCCTCTCCCATGACTAACAAGACTTAGTTGGTAATGCTTTCTTCTAGTGATTGTTGCTTCCTTTCCCAGCCCTCACTAGTTATATTATTGTACTAAACAGCACAATACCTGCTTAATAAGTCTTCCCTTTCCTGGACTATGATTTAATAAGTTCTCACATTCATTTGAGACCCTAGAGAGAGATTTTTCTGTGCTGAAAAAAAATCAAATTATTTAGAGTGAGTTTGAAGGTCTCCTTCAAACTCTTAACCAATATTGACTTTTTTTGTCTTATTATATACCTTCTCTATAAAAAAATCAACAAATACCTAAACAAGATCTAATTATAATTTTATATCATATTTAGTATATTAATATATACTTAGTTATTAATTGTGTATATAGATATACTATATATTATATATAATACTATCAGTGTATTATATATAATACTATATATATTATATATATATTAGAGAGAGAGAAACTGTCTTATATTTTGTCCTCTAGTTTCACACCCCACAAATAACTACTGTGAAGTTTAGTGTGTATCCTACCAAGCACTTTGTTTTGTTTTTTTTGTTCGTAAACAAATGTGTAACATGCTTTTTATGTGTGCATATGTGTGTGCGTGTGTATATCTAGATACAGATTCAGAAAACTGTTTTCCACTCCAAGATCACATGTAAATTTATTTGTGTTTTTTCTGGTATTTTAAAATACATCTTAAATTTATTTAGATATAAGAAATAACAAAAGAATCCAGCTTTTTGTTTTTCAAAATGGTTAGCCACTTGCCCCAACACTATTCGTCTTTTCCCCCACTGGAATGTCACTTTTACCATATAGTAAATTTTAAAATGTGTTTGGATGTCATACTTTCTATCATGTTCCACTAGTTTATCTATTTTCATTTTAATTTACTTTTTAGTCCCATTTTGATTACTTTTTCGAAAATTGTTAGAATTTTCCTGACTCTTTGTTTTTGCCTATTTCTTCGGCTAAACTTTTTGTCTTAGATTTCAGGTTCTTCCAACCAAAGATCATCCTATCCTTTTCAGTAGAGTGATCATTCCCTTTGACAAAGAGAATGAATAATAGTTGCAGAGTGTTCACTTTCTTTTCCCCTCCATCAACATTTTGTAGTTGGCCCCAAGCAGTGAATTCAGGTCTTCTTCCTTGAATCTCTTACTCTGGCCTTAATTAAAGCAGCCCTTCTTGTTGTCTATAGTTTTTGTTACAATGCTCGGTCACCTGGGCTTTCCAGGCACTCTCCTGCAAGGTCTTTAATACGTGCCCTCCTCGTTTCTGTGTTTTAGGATCTGAGCTCCCCTCTCATGCAACCCCTCTCATAAAGGAATTAGATTCCTTTATGTATCTCCTCCTTTTCTTTTCACTGAAATCACTTCCAATTACAAAGTATAACAACACATTTTCAAGAACTTCCTCTTCTTGTTGGGCCACATCTCCTACTCTGAGTATTTTAGCTTAAAGGGAGGACATGTCTTTCTATGACAGTCACCTTCACAGCCTGAGCTGAGAGTTATGCCCCCACAGACTCCAGCTGCCCTCCTACCTCAAGCCCTAATTCCCTTACGATGAGTAAAGGAAGGAAGGCTGCCACCAGCATCTTGTCATTCAGAACTGGTAACCCCAAAGGCTGAATTCCCTGTAATCATCAGGATTTTCTGCTATTCACTGTCTGGAAAAAGGATGGATCAACATTCTTGCCCATCTTTTCCCAAGTGCAACCGTTCTTAATCCTGGTTGCATGATTAAACACCTAGGGAGCCTTAAAAACTACCAGAGCCAGGGCCCCACCCCATAACAACTGAACCAGAATCTCTGGGAATGGGGCCCTGGCACTGGTAAGTTTCAAAAGATCTCCAGGTTGTTCTAATGCGCAGCCGGAGTTAGAACCAGTGAGCTGGATGCTTCAGGCTTCACTGGTGTGCAGTGCTGAGCTTACTTATGTATATGGAAGCTAGAAAAACTTGAAAAAATCAAGGAAAATAGTTTTTCCAACATTATTCTTCAAAACGTTCATAATTTTTTATTAGGATTAAGTAATTAAGTTACTTGTGATCTCTTGCTACTTTTAACTCTTCTGAAAATTGTTTCTAAAAAACATTCGAAAGGAAGCTATATATGTATATCTGCCCACATTATCATTTCAATACAGGACCCATGCAGCAAAAATAGCTTGGCTCTAAGACTCGAGGCAGCAAAGTAAGTGACAGTAACAAACTGCTATATTCATCCAGACCATAGAGTGAGCAGCACATGCAAAAAATGATGGTTCAAATGTTGCCGCATCACTGGATGTTCAACCTGGCATCTAGGCTGAGAGTCTGCCAAGCAAATGACTCCTCTAACAGGATGTTAAAGCCTCAGCAAACTCAGACATTAATTCCTGTCATCACCTAACTGCTTTCAAACCTTCCACTTTCTGCAGCATGGAAAGAAATTAGTCTAGGTTTCAAAATTCTATCAAGAAATAAACTAACCTGTGAAAACAAAGAAGGGCTTATCTGAATGCAAGCAGACACTGGGTTTTTAGAAGTTGAAAAATGTTGAAAAATAAAAGAAGTTTCTGTCTGAAGGAGGTGAATTGCCGATAATGACAGCTCAGAGAATGAATTGGAGTGAACCAAGCTCCATCAGCCAGGGTGGGAAGGGAGGTTGTTCAGCCTCATAAGGTGGCAGTAGACTCTCGGGATATAACTTTTTTGCCATATGTGTGTTCAACCCATTCTCTCGTTTTCTGCCTCACTTTCAGGTGTATTTAAGGCCTCCAAATCCTAACCTGCCCAGAGTTCTGTAATGTGAATCTGTTTCTGGGCTTTTCCACGGCCAGGGCTTCTGATCTGTTGAGCTACTGACCACCCACCCACCAACATGATAGAGTCTAAGGACTGCCACCCAATACTATTCTTCTCTTAAGAGTTATATCTCCCAGCCTACTTCTCAGATAGAGCTGCCACCTATAGATCCACAATTTGAGAGGGCTGTCCCTTTAAGAAAGAGAATTCCAAATTAGGAACAAAGGCAATATTTTTATTAACAACAAAAAGGAGCAATCTCAAGCTAAACACTCAGAAAGCTGATATGTACCACAAATAACACAAAATCCAGAAAAATAATGCTGTATTTTTTTGTTTGTATTTATTTTTCTTTCGGAGTCTGCTCAAATGTCATCTCAGGGACCCTTCCTTCTTTGACCATCCTTCATAAAGGAGTCAATGTCCTTTTCCTCAGTCCCCATCCCCTTGCCTGCTTACTTTCATTTCATAGCACTTATCTTTCAAGATGTCATATCTACTCTTATTTGTTTTCTTATTGTCTTTCTTCCTCAGTGGAATGTAAGCTCTATGAGGACAAAGACATTTTCTTTCTATTTCTCCATATTGCCCTAACACCCAGAACATGGTAGGTGCTCAATGAACATTTATTATATAAATGTTGAAAATGTTCACATATAATTTAATATTTTATAAAATTTTTTAGAGTATGGTCCATTTTTTATAATAGTATACATCGGAATATACAAAGAAAAAAACCAAAAATAAATAGATCGAAAAATGAAAAGTGATTATATCTGGATAAAATTATGGATGATTTTAATTTTCTTCATCCTACTTTTCTAGATATTCCAATTTATCTTCAATGATGTATTTAAGTTTTTAGATAAGTTAGAGGGGAAATGCTCAGGATGAAATATGAAATGAGAAGAGTTATATAGGAAAATGTATCTAATACGATCATGATTAGTTTAAGGTTTATGAAAAAGACATGAAGGAAATACAGCAATACATTAATAGTGGTTATCTCTGGAAGCTGAAATAACAGCTAGTTTTCATTTTTTCCTACTTTGTTGTGTTATTGCAAAATTACTTTCATAATCCATGAAAATTAAGACAACAAATATTAATATGAAAAAGAACAGAAGTTATGAAAAAATGAGGTCCCCTTAACTAGAGATGTGGCTAGATATTTGGTGCTGTTCAAAGATAGGGCAGGGGAAAACAAATAAATTAGGGCACTCAGAATGAGGCACTAAAGTGGGACTGAGGACCTTGATGAGATTAAGATAAAAAATAGTTACTAGGATAAGAAGAAGACCACAGGGAGGGGTGAATATAATAACAGAAGAGAAGTAGAACAGAAAGGCCTCCAAATTAAGTAAATTGGGCTTTCCCTCATTTTGATTCAAATAAGTGCCCACCTACAGAGCTTCCTAAATCAGCCCTACAATAAATCATTAATGAGACCGTGAACGGAGAAAAAAAAATCCAAAATTGAGTGGTAAGTAAATAGATATCATTTTGTAAAATTCTGATGGGCTCTTTAAAAATCAGTGAAGAAAAAATATATTCTAAAATTGCCTCAAATGCCTTCTTTACTCCAGTTTTTTCAAGGGAGGCATTTGAATTGAGATTGTCATGACTTAATTGTGCATTAATTTCAGTTGGTGATGATTGACCGAAACTGCAAATAGCAGGACACACTCTTGTGGTTCCCTGAGGACTACCTGGGTAATGGAATAATAATGATAATTAGGATGTGTAAATCTATCTACCTTCTCACTATGAAATAGAATGACAAATAGAAATGTATTCATTGAGAACAGCATGTGAATAATCGGATAAAAGAAAAATACTTAGTGAACACACAAACACTTAGTGAAAAATGCTTTAACATTTATTTTTGTAGCACAATAAAATTAAAATGTGGATTAGTTCTAAAATTCATAGCTTATCTAAAGGAACTCTGTGGGACTTATTGCTTACATATAAAATTAGAGAAGGGGTGGCTTCATAGTGTAGCGGTTAGCATGTCTGCTTCACATGCAGAAAGTCCTGGGTCCCCTGCCAGGGGGGGTGCAGGGTGCACACCACAAGCATGTGGGAGGAGACGCCCTGCCTTCAGAGATCTAGTTCTTAAGGGGAAACGGCAACATCCATTGCGGGTGGGGGTGGGTTGGGTAGAGGGGAATTTAAGAGAGGGAAAAAATTAAAGAGAGTAAAAGAGATTGTATTATAAAATGGAAGGAATTCAAAGTTCCTTTTTGCTAGAATACACAGATATGTGAAAGTGCTTTTAATTAGAAATAATCAAAATAATAAGCTACTATATTTAAAATAATTGCATACTAAAAGATGTCCACAAAATGAAGAAAACTTGGCTATACAATTTTAACATGAATAATATCAAGACATTGATATCTTATCTAAATGAATTTTTTAAAATTAATCTATCTTTTCATCCCACTTGCCCTTCTGCCTACTGGGGGTGGGGAAAACCTCATGAATATACAGAATCTGATTCAGCAGGTGCAGAACAAATTTACTGGAGTTGTATCTTTGTGACAAAGTTATAAACACAAATTTCTCATTAAAGTAAAATTTGAAAATCATGTCTAAATTTATATTCATATTTCTGTAAATAGAAATAGCTGCATACTTAATATATGATACATATGACTGTGTTCCTTGCATTAATAATTAACTTAAAATGAAATAAAAGTAGAAAGTCCCACCTAAAATGCAAATTAAGACAAGGAGTCTTTTTTCATTTAAATTAAAAAAGTATTTTTTTATATGATGGTACCCCAAACATCATCATCAATCATCACCAATAGCATTTTAAAGTGAAATTTTAATTTAATTTGAAATAGCATTCAAACCTTTTGGAAAGTAATCCAGCAATATATTACTGAAAGGCACACGAAAAATTATAACTTTAAAATTTTAGCAATTCCAGTTCTAGGAATGTATCCTAAGGATATAACCCCAAGCATGAAAACAGCTATAAGCAAGAAAATATTTATATATGCACTATTCATATCTCTTGAGGGGGGGGGGGCGAAGAAGAGGTGGAGAGTCCCCGAAAAATGCCAAATATCTAATAAAAGAATATTTTTGTAAATTATAATACATTCATTTGATATATGCTGCAGCTGGTAAAAATGATAGTTATGAAAATAGAATGAAATATGGAAGAAATCTTATGGCGGGTTAATATTAACAGCAGAATACAAATTTATGTACACTGTATGATTGTAATTATTCAAAAATATGCTTTAAAAAGTACCCAAAGAAAATACATTAAAATGATAATGATGGAGCTGTTAGGGTGATGAGAGTATGGGTACTTTTATTTCTTTTCTCTACTTTCTACATTTTTGTGATGTGATTATATTACTTTAAAAGTGAACATTTTTAAATAGGAGATTTGCTAGTTTGGGATTTTTTTTTTTTTTTGCAATGTTTTTTCATTATCTTCTTCAATTCTACTATATCTCTGAAGACTTGATAACTAGATACCACAGACTTAAAGTAAAATTTTAGGGAAAAAATTAGGTAAATTCCAGGTGAACATGCTCATGAAGAAATATGATCTGAAAAAATCTGGATACAAAATGTTTTATCTGATGTGGGTCTGTTGTTTAAAAATATTTTTCTTAAAAATAAGGCTTGACCTTCACATATATGACATCAAAAGCACAAGCAACAAAAGAAAAAATAGATAAACTGGACTTCATTAAAATTAAAAACTTGTTCTTCAAAGGACACCATCAAGAAAATGAAAGGACAACCCACAGAATAGGGAGAAAGACTTGCAGTTCAGATATCTGATGAGAGACTTGTACCCAGAATATATAAGGAACTCTTATAACTCAACAATAAAAAGACAACACAATTTTCTCCCCTCTTGAATTCCCCCCACATACACACACACTTCTACCCCTGATCTATGGATGTTACTGTTTCCCCTTAAGAACTGGATCTCTGAAGGTGGAGCCCCTGGGTCTGGCACCACCCTTCGGCCCCACCTCTCCCCACCCATGCAGGGCCCCAGGTATGAATACATGGTTCCACCTGGGGTGCAAACCCAGGACCTTCTGCGTGTAATGCAAATGTGCTAACCACTACATTATGGAGCCACCCCAAGACAACACAATTTTTTAAGTGGACAAAGGATTTAAAGAGACATTTCTCCAAAAAAGATATACAGATGGCCAACGGGCATGTGAAAAGATGCTCGACGTCACTAGTCATTAGGTAAATGCATATCAAAACCACAGTGAGGTACCACTTCACACCCACTAGGTTAGCTATAGTCAGACAGACAAGGAATGTTGGTACAGAGCAATTGGAACCTTCCTTCACTCCATGGAAATGTAAAATGGTGAAACAGCTTTGGAAAACAGTTTGGAAGTTCCTCAAAAGGTCAAACCTCGAGTTACAATATGAGCCAACACTTCTACTCCTATGAGAAATGAAAATGTATTTCTACACAGAAACATCCATGACTGTTCAAAGCAGCATTATACATTAGCCAAAAAGAGGCAACAACCCAAGTGTCCATCCACACATGAATAAACAAAAACTAGTATATATACACCATGGATTATTATTCAATAGAATGAAGTTCTGATACATGCTACAACACGGATGAACTTTTGAAAACGTCATGCTAAGTAAAAGAAGCCAGTCACAAAAAAACACATATTCTATGATTCGATTTTTTGAAATGTCCAAAATAGGCAAATCTATAGGGACAGACAGTCGATTAGTTGTTGCCCAGAACTGGGAGGTAGGAGAGTGAGGGAATGAATACAGAGTGTTTTTTGGGAGCGATGAAATTGTTGTAGAATTAGATGGTAGAGATGATTGCACAATTCTGTGCAGACACTAAAATCCATTGAATCCATATGCTTTAAATGGATGAATTATATGGCGTGTGAATTATATTTCAACAAAGCAGTTAAAAAAAAGACACCTCTCTTTTGACCCAAGGGTATGAAAAAAAGGCTTGAACGGAATATAGCAATAAATTAATAATGGTTACTTCTTGATATTAGAATGACAGGTGATTTTCACTTTCTTCCTATGTTTGGTGTTAACCAGTATTCATAATGGACATTGCCTAATAAAGTCTATCAATAATTACTGTTATGTATCACTAGAGGGCCAGTGAGGCAGAGCTGCTAAGCGCTTAAGTGAGCTCTGTTGCTCCAGGTTACTATTAACTTGTGTGACCTTGGGCAATTCACCTGACCTTTCTGTGCCTTAGTTTTTTCTTCTGCACAAAGGATCTCATGATGCATTCTCTGCGCTGGATTGTTTTGAGCATTACTGTAGAAAGCTTATGGAAGTGCAGAGCACAGCGCATGGCACATAGCAAACTCAATAAAGGCAAGTTAGTGATAGGAGCCATAACAGTAGTGCTGTTAGTACCAGTGACAGTAGAAATGAGAGATCCTTAATGCCGAAAAAGGTTAAGAACTGCCCTTCTCAGTTGCAAGGCCCTCTCTCAGCAGGTTGGTCACTAGTGAGAAAGGCAAGGAGGGCACCTCTCCAAATCACAAGGCTTTTGCAGAAAATGTTGAGAGATTTATTCTTTCGGTTTTCTGGGCATTTTGACATCCTAATACTGTTATTTTTTCTCTGAGCTTTGTGAGGGCCAGAGCAAGGTCAGCAACGGTAGAGTGTTTTTTTCAGTTTTGCTGCCATGTACACCTAATTTGTTCCTTTTCTTTTTTCTCTTTAAAATTCACATTCAAATAAAGGGTTGAATTTTGAATTTTTTTCCAACGAAACAAAATTACATTGGGTTCAAAAATTACATTTTGAGAGATACAGAGTAATGGACCTTCATGGAATATGAGGTTTATTCATCACTATCAGATCTGTCCCATCAGGAGGAGCATCATATATTCTACAATTTTACTGAGCTTTTGCACAAGGGAAAAATTAGGCTGAATTTTTGCTTTTTTTTTTTTTTTTTGCTTGTAGATTTGCTGTCAAGATCCATTTGAAGATCAGGATTAGCTGTCTTAGTGGTTTGCATTTTGTGTCTATAAATTAGTGGTTACAGAGTATTGTCTATGGTCATAGCATCAATAGGTAGCAATTTTTGATTTCTTCAGTAATTTTCCTGATACCAATTGTCTGGTAGTGGCAATGTGGTGCTTTCCTCATTCTGTTTGCCATTCTTTAGGCACTTGGGAATACTATGTTTCCCAGCCTTCCTTGCAATTATCTCGTGGGGTTCATGACTACCCAATGAAATATGGGGGAACCAGGTAAGCCATCTTCAGTTTGGCTCTTAAAACATACTGTATGATTCTCCAGCTCCCTCTTCCATTGGATGCTCTGTGTTCTAGAGGAAGGAACCAAGATCCTGTGTCCCCCTTTGGAAAGAAGCTGCTGAGGAAGCACCCAAGACACCACATTGTGAAGTGAGTGATAAATTTTTATTGGGTTAAGCCTGTCCTTTCTTGTCTAAACAAACTGCATTTAACACAGAAATCCCTGAATTATCCCATAAGAAGACTGGTGTCACATCACATTAACTATAAATAATTTTGGTATATATATTCCGCTTTCAATAATATAACTAGGATCAAATGTTTATGCAGCCTGTGTCCTTATTTGTTACATGTAGCATCACTTGGATATTTAGCTTTAAATTTTTTTCACTTCAACATGAAAGAAAGCTCCTGTCTGCCCAGGCCAGGGATGTGACATCTTTCACCATAGCTCACTGTTCTTTCTATGACTTCTCTCTGCAAACTACATGCCTTGGTTCTTCACTTGTAGCCAAAGGCGCAGTTCAAAAGAGATGAATAAATTAAAAAACAGTATACTCTATGAAATACCTTCCACTGAATATGTTATGGTAGTCTTTTTTTTCCTTTTGGAAAAAAAATTGTTTATTAACCAAATTACTAATGCATTAGGGCAAACAAACTCATGGGGTAAGAAATTATCATACTGTATCTTTTGCCAAAAATCCAGAAGTTCCTAGCATCTTACGAGCTATCACATTTATATTACACAATCTTTTTTTTTTCCCCTCTAATTTATAACCACTTTAAGGACACGGGACCAGATTTTTGTTGTTTTTTTATCTCAAGTGTTGAGAAATGGGTTAATATTATTCCCCAATTCATAGCAAATTATTATTATCAGTTCATATAAAGCCCTTTTGTAGTTTTATATCATTTTAGTTTACTTTTACCTATTCATCTTCACTCCCCCAGATAGTCATCCACCAATGTTTCTGATATATGTTGTTAAATATGCATGTATCCTTATGAAATGTTTTGTTGTGGTATGTGTGGTTGTATGTAAAAATCTTTGCTACTTCTCCATGCGTATTAAATGACATTGTGCAAAGTCTGACTCGAAAGTCTGGGCTAGTTTCTAGAATGTTAAGTAGACCACTTCCTCTACAGACTTTCAGATAACTGCTGATGATTAGACTAGGCAACTTTATTACATTTATATGGTTTTCAATGCCCTTTGAAATGTGATTAGTTCTGTTAAGGATCATGGACCTTATGACACTTAGCTCATACATAATTAAATTCAATTAAGACTCCAGACTGAACCAAACTTAATTTCTTCTAAGTTCTGTTTCTTAGCAGAGGAGACCTTGGTTCACCACTTTTGAAATAATATCACTACCTCATTCCACCTTCCCTTCAATTCATTTGAATAGTAAAATATGGGTAACAAAAGAAGGGAAGTAATAGAGTTTATATTAAAACATGGAATTTTATTAATTTGAAAAAAAACTTCGAAGATCCAGAAAAATAGAATGATTCAATAAACTACATGCCTCCAATTTTCTTCTTTAAAAATAATTTATTTCAGATATTTAAAAAGGCATTAAAATATATAAAGAGCACTGACATATGCATTTCTCAGCTTGAGATTTTACAATACAGTCAAAGGCACCTCCCCAACCTTATTTCCCTCCATTTTTCTACCCCCAATTCACCATTATCCTGAATTTTGTGTTTTTATCATCTCCATGTAAGTCTTTTACTACTCATATATGCATCTAAAACAATAGTATTGTTCTGTAGATTATAAGCTTTACATAAATGATATATTCTTATTATCCTTTCATAACTTACTTTTTTATTTAATTTTTTTGGAGATTTTTTTTCATGTTAATGCGTGTGGTCCTAATTTATTGACATCCCACTGCCAACTGTTTTATTACATGACTAAAGTTTATTTTTGTTTATGACAAACAACGCTGACGTGAACATACCTGAGCACGTCCTTTTATATACACTTGAGGAAATGTCTTGAGAGTTGATGCTTGGGGGCGGGGCATATTGTGGCGTCAGGCGCTCCTTCCCGGGCCTTCCTTGCTCATCCTGCTTCTGGTGCAGCTCACTCTTCTGTCTGTTGCCGCCACCTGGGCAATCACCCTGAGGAGGACAGCCAATGTATCATGATCTCTGCCGTGAGGATGACTGTGAAAGGGATGCTCCCTCTGGTCCCTCTGGTCCCTCTGGTCCCTCTGGGCTTCCACCGTTCCTTTGACTGCACCCTGTCTAACCCTGGCACCCAGGCGCTCACCACACCCTCTGGAAGACCAATCGGTAGCCCCTCTGTGTGAGCCTCCTGGAACACGGGCCTATATCAGCCTCAGCACTGTACCGATCTCCGCTCTGACCTTTTCACATTCATTGTCTCTCTCCTTCTCTCAACACCCTAACTTCACACTCCATTCATTCCCTTCACCTGGCACTGTCTTCTCTCTGCCACCACTCTGCCACTGCTCCTTTATCCTCACTTTTATCTTCACTTTTCTCCCCCTCCTACCAATGCCCTTATTTCCTCTGCCTCAAAGCCCTCCTTGCCGCTGGGTTCATTTTATTTTCTACTTAACCTTTTTTTTTTTTTTAATTTTTATTTTAGGCGAGGCAACACTTGGTTGACCTCAGATTGCAAGGACCTTGTCAGCTTACAATCCCTGATTTTTTATTTTTTTATGTGTACAGCACCTGGTCTTCCTAGGTGGTCCCCCGTCCAAGTACTAACCAGGCCCAACCCTGCTTAGCTTCTGAGATCAGATGAGATCGGGCTTGTTCAGTGCGACATGGCCTTAGACAACCATTTTTTTCCCTCGCTTTAATTCTGCTCCTCCTCCCCCCCCCCCGCCCCTTCCTACTGACCTTTGGATGTTGCCATCTCCCCTTAAGAACTGGATCTCTAAAGGCGGGGCATGTCCTCCCACATGCTGGCACACCCGGGGTATGGTCCTTGGCTCTACCTGGGGCGCAAACCCAGGACCTTCTGCGCGTAAAGCAGACATGTTAACCACTACACTATGGAGTCACCCCAACCACTTTTTTTTAAACCCCCACCACCAGCTTTCTCATTTTTGCCACCAGGATCCTCTCTACTGCTAGACTCACCTCTCCCCAGCTTTCTCCTTTTCTCCCACTCAATACAGGCTTCTCTCTGTCACCAGAGCCCCTTTTGCCACCAGTCCCAACCACCCTCTTTCTTTCCTTTCATTCTCACCACTCTGTCACTCTGGCACCTCTCTGCCACCAAATCACTTTATTCTACTGGATCCCACATTCTTAATGGGAAGTCTTTCACCCCTATCATTTGCCTTTTCTTCCCTCCCCCTTCCCTCCCCCCGGAGCATCCTAAATCTTCTTTACCAACTAGATCCCACTTTCTGTCATGGGGCCCTTCTCTGTCATCTGAACCCCATTGTACATCACTTTAACTCTGACTCAATCTGACTCAATTTCAATCACCCCTAATGTTGTCCTACAGAGCTCATCTCCACTGGACCCCTGTTGGTTGGCCTCTTCTGTCCTAACGATCTCAGGCATTGATCCCCTTAGCCTGCCTAAGAACGTGGCTTCTCTATGCTGAGTTTCTACATCAGGGGAAGGCTGTGAGAGTTAAATTTAAGAATTCCTCAAAGGGTCAAAGAGTCCAGGGAAATAATTGAGCTCCTTAGCTACAATCAGGAGATGTCCCTGGATCCAGTGACCTGGGAAATTCCCCAAAGTGACTCCGGACCACCCTCTCCCATCAGGAATGTTGGTTGCTGTGCCTTACAGAGCAGCTTGCTGGCAATTTGAAGCTCAATTTTGAAATAAAGCCACAGAACCGGTCCCAGGTTTGCCCCTTGCTCAGATATTTCTCAGGTCTTATTAGCCCACCCCCAGAATGTGCCTAGTGGGGACATGGCAGTTTCCCAGGTGCTGGGTGTCCATATGGAGGCAAGAGGGAGCTGCTTGGGACAGTGGAAACACTGTCTCTGAGCTGCTGGCCCCAGTGAAGAGCCAGGACAAGTATTTATCCCCAGTGGACAAGAGAGAGGACTCTAAGAGATCTAATACAGGAGAGCAAGAAGGAGAGCGGGCAGAGTTGGGGACCTCGCAAGCCAGAAGGAAGAGCCAACCTGCCCAGGTCAGAACAGTGACTCTTATAAGCAAGACCCTGTGACTCCTGGTGAACAGGCTCCTGCAGAAAAAAAAAACTGGGGAAAGGAATGAACTACTTTCTTATAGTGGCTTTATTCCAGGAAAAAAGGCAACAAGCAAGAAGATGCCTTTCAAAAAGCCAAGTCAGTGTCAGATTCTGCACAGAGCCAGGATCCAGGCCCAGTAGAAATGAGAGATGTCTTTATGAGCAGTGGGGATGCTGAAGTTCAGAAGCACATGGGTCTGATCCTGAGAATAAACTGGACTCCACATATGGGACAAAGATTAGGACAAGGAGGAGCTCTGGGTCTGGCAGAGCCTGGAAATAGACATTCCTGTACCACAAAGGTTCCCTTCTTCCCAGAACAAAGGAAAGTGATGAGTGCCACATCCTGCAGCCATCAAGCAGGCTTTAGGGACCAGAGTTGTCCCAGCATAAATAAGTAACAAGTCATCAGTAATAGGACATATTAACATCACAAACTGCTCAGTGTATGATGTCACTGAAAGGACACAACATGACTTCTGGAATATTCTTGCCCAAAATGCATAAACTCAACCTAATCAGGAAGACACCAGTCAAACCTAAATGGAGGGACATTTTACAAAATAACTTACCACTACTTTTCAAAAGTATCAAGGTCATGAGAAACAAGAAAAGAACTTGGAAATGTCACAGATGAAGGATTCTAAGCAGATATGATAACTAAATGCAATATGGAATCCTGAACTGAATCCGAAAAAGAATGACATTCATGGGAAAACTAGTAAAATTCTACAAGTCTGTAGTTTTCCACTTATTGCACCAATGTTAATTTCTGGGTTTGATTATTATACTATAGTGATATAAATTAACAGTAGGGGAACCTAGGTGAAGATTATACAGGAACTCTCTGTTCTATTTTTGCGACTTTTCTGTAAGTCTAAGATTATTTCAAAATCAAAGTTAAAAAAAATCTAGGTTTGTTGCCTTTTTGAGGGGTCAATTTTTGATCATTGATTCAATTTCTTTATTAGTTATTGATTTATCTAGGTTTTCTACTTCTTCTCTAGACAATTTTGGTAATTTTTCCCACAATTTTTCCATTTTAACTATGTTTTCAGAATGATTGGCATATTAATTTATATTATTCTCTAATGTTTTGAGATCTCTACTAGGTTTGTAGTTATGTCAGCCTTTTCATTAATAATAATATTCATTTGTGCTTTTTCTTGCTCTGTTTTTCCCTTTTCATGATTTTGAGAGGTTTGTCTTTTTTATTAGCCTTTTAAAGACTATGTTTTGGTTTCGTTAATCATTCTATTGTTTGTTTTCTATTCTCAGTAATTTAAGGTTTTATCTTTTTTCTTTCTATTTTTTTAGTTCATTCTATTATTCTTTTTCTAAATTCTTGAATTAAACACTTTGGTCATTAAAATATCACTTTTCTTGTTTTCTAACATTAAGCACTCATAATGATACAGTTATTTCTTTTAGTTCTATTTAACTGCTTCATTCAAGTTTTTATATGTAGTATTTTCACTGTATAATTTTAACAGTCATAATTTCTGTTGTAGTTTTCCTTTAACCCATGGATTATTTATAAGTATGCCTTTTTATTTTGAAATATGCGGGACTAGCTATCATTTTATTATAATTGCTAATTTTATTTTATAAAAACATGGACAATCTTATAATCTAAATAATATCATTGTCACTTGTCACATGGTTCGCAATTCAATTTTAATAAATACTGTCTATCTGTTCTTCAATTATCTCTCCAAAATGGCTATTGGTTGCCTGAAATGAGGAAAATGTTTCACAATAGACTATGTATAACTAACTGAATGATCCGCGGTTTCAGCTTTGACTGACCCTTCCCATGTCTTTCCAACGATTTTGTATACTAATGAAAAGTATCAAAGCACACCTTTAACTTGATTTGTGATTCAGTTCACTATCTTCAAACAAATGACAGCCAATAAACGTTTTCAAATTAGCATCTCCTCTATGGCATTTGCAGGTATCAATGACATTTGTCTGTGGGTAGAAGTTATAGAGATTTGCGATTATGTCAAAGAACAGAAGTTCAGAATCAGTACTTATTATTACTAGTGTTAAAGTATGACAAGTAATATCCTGACGAATTTATATATTCCCAGTATTTAAAAACTCAGCTAAGCTGGAATCTGAAGAAAAGGTCAGGGATGTCACTCTCTAAAATGAATCTGATAAGATTTAACATAAAAGAGACAGGAGTTTTTGTAACATATCCTATTTTGTGATTTCAAGTGCTCTTTTCTATAGCCTAAGATCTTAGAAGTAACAATCCTAACTCATATAGACTAAAAAGAGAATCTAATTGTGGTTATCCATCACTGCCTGTATTAGTCAGGGTTGTACAGAGATACAGTACCAATAGGATGTGTGTGGGGTCGGGGAAGGAGAGGGCGAGGGAGAGGGTGGGGGAAAGGGAGAGCAAGACAGAGAGAGAGAGAGAGAAGAGAGAAGAGAGAAGAGAGGAGAGAGAGATTTATTTTAAGTAATTGGCTCTTGTGATTATAGAGGCTGGCAAGTCCAAAATCTATTAGGCGGCCCTAAGGAAGAGCCAGTGCTGCAGTTCAGTCCAAGTCTGAAGGTCATCTGCTCTGGCAGATTCCTTTTCGCTCAGGGGAGGTCAGTCTTTGTTGTACTTAGACCTTCTGCTGATTGGATGAGGTCCATCCACATTATAAGGACGACCTGCTTTTCTCAAAGTCCACAGACGTAAATGTAAATCTCATTCAAAAACACCATCACAGAAACATCCAGAATAATGTTTGACCAACCAGCAAACACTGTGGCCCAGCCAGGTTGACACATAATATTAGCGATCACGCTGCCCAGGGAGGACAGGGGCTATAATGGGTGGCAGCTAGTATTTTAGTCCCTAGGAGACAAGGTGCCCAAAAGAAAAAGTGGCCTGACTTTGTTTCTCAACTGTGTTTCTTCTTAGTTTTGTGAACTTGAGCAGTTCAATTAACCACTTGGAGCTTCAGATTCTTTCTATAACTAAATAGTGGGGTTGTGAGAATTAAATTATATCATCCTATATAGCATCCACGGGGCCCTTTATCAGTGCTCAAAAATTGTTCATTTCCCTATGCTTCTCCAGGAGGACACATTCTCCAGCTGCTGTCACAGCCTGATCGAAACTTCTCATGAGATGACCCAACACCCTGGGCTCTGAAACTCCAAACACAAAGCCACATTCTGATTATTAATTTCATTTGCTATGTATATGGATATAAGAATTGGAAAGGATTGTCCCATTGTTCATGAACACAATGGTATTCTTATTCATAAATCAGTGTCTGAGTCAGAAATTGTTGGTAAGAAAAGAAATCTACTCTAAGAAACTCATTAAAAGAGGGTTTGTTATCAAGACTGACGGGAATCTCACAGAGATTTAATTGTAGGAAATAGCCTATCCTCACTGGAAACCATAAAATGAGTTATCTGCCTCCATCTGTCTCTGGGCAAATACAGTCTTGTTCATTCTCTTGGGCTTTCTTTGCTATATTCTTTCTAGACACCTGCTCCCTATACTTTGGGCTATGTGTGACACTTCATAGACACTCTGGCTTATCCTCTACATGACCTTGCAGCTCCATGCACATGGCCTCTGACCACCTCACTCTTTGTGTTTCTTAGGTCATATTCAGAGTCTTGACTGGTTGCTGGCCAGCTCCTTTGGTCAGATGGTCCAATCAGCTATGGCTAAGTGGAAATGGATCATGTAATTGATAGATTAATCCTTCCTGGAATCTGAGTCAAAAATTTGAGCTGAAAGGGTAAGTTTGGAATGCCAGGCATGGTTACCTAGCTGGTCAGTCAATGCACCTTAAAACGTCATGCCAGCCCTGTGCTTCCGCATCCCCAGCCCACAGTTTGCCTTTAACTCACAGCTAGCCTCCAGACTTGTACAGGTTGGTTTCTCTCCATGTGAGAGAAGGCAAGGCTTTCTGCCCTTGGTAGCCACTTGTCTGGCCACTGGAGAACCTTGGTCATTCCGTTATATGGCTCCTAATAGCTCACTATGATCTCTGGCATGGCCTGAACATCTCCTCTTGTCCTGCTTTTGTACCCGTTTCCAGTCTCGATGGCTTTCTTGCTCTTTGCCTCCTCCTCCTTCTACAGACCTGTGGATTTTGTCTATACTCACATTCTCCCTTGAGATGCTCATGGCCCATGAACAAATTCATAACATTGGCTTTCTGAACTTGCAGAGCTAATCCAGATATACCTAGATCCCTAATACATGTGAAGGGTCCTGAGAAAACAAGCCTACAACAGCTGGTCTGCCTTCACTGCTACAGAACCATCAACTGCAAGTGGCAGCAAAGCATCACAGTGAAAAGAATCAGCGTGTGAGTCAGCAGGCTTGGGTTTGAGTCCTGGCTCTTACACTCACTGCGGGACCTTGGCCAAGTTTTCCAAGGCTTAGTTGTATGAAATAATAGTAATTATAATACTTAACGTACATAGTTTCTAGAAAAACTAACCGAGATGAGTGTAAACTAATTAGCACATAATAAGCAAATGTTAATGATTATTTTTACTCATTTTTATCTGTGCTAATAGCAACATTTCCTGGTGCCCAGGAAATGGTTAAAGAGGACGTATTTCCATACCACATAGTCAACTTTTCATTTCTGAAATAGGCTTTTCTCTCCACTCCATCTATCCTACAAGGTCACTACCATATGAGGTGGTGAAGAAATGATGAATGTATTTATAGCACTTAGAGAAACTGTATTTTGGAGAACTTCTCCCACCTAAAACTTCTGTAATAAAAGTTTAAAGTCCTTTTCTTGCAGCTTACTTTTTTTTTTTTTTCTTAAACCACAGCAGCAATGTCACATTGAGGTTTCTGTGCGCAAGCACCACTGTACTAAAACATATTTCTTACTAAGTTTTGGCTGGAGGGAAAATTATTTCTAAGTAATTTTTTTTCTTCAGCCAAGAAGTATACACTAATTAAAAAAATTGTTTGTAAACAGGAACCAGAAATAATTTATAGCTGATGTGTAAACGTTTCATTCTTTTATGACTTACATATTTATGTGTTTGAATAAAACCTATGAATACTAACTGGCTCTTTATTCCAGTAAATGACACTGATGGGGAGTGAATTGGAGAAGAAAAGTGTGGGGTACATAATTGAAAAATAAGATGGAGCGATGGATTTGAGATGCATGTCTGTCACTGAATCATTTTGTGACTCTAACTATAAGTACAGCACTTCGTGCTCTGACTCTCCACCTGGAAGATTATGATAATGTAACTATCTGGAAAGTGTGACATGAGAGTTTATTTTTTTAAAAGGGAGAATATTAAAAAGATTTTTGGACTTCTGGATGCAAACAGAAAACATTCAAAACAAGAGTCTGGGAAATTAGAATCTTTGTTAAGCTTGAAACAGTTTATCCTTGGTTAACAGAGTTTGTAATATTTGAAGAAGCTTCTTTTAAACATGGAGTTTCACCAAATTAATAGTGAGCCAAAGAGACAGATGAGTGAGCAGTTTACAAAAGGTGAACCACATTTGGCCTTGAAACATATAAAACAATTACCATCCTCACTAATATAAAAACTGCAAACTAAACAATGAGGTAACATTTTTTTTTACTTTTCAAATTGGAAAATAATTAAAGAGTCTGATGACACAAGTCCAGCTTTGGTGACAGTATGGGCAAATGCCCACATTATTGGTGAGCGTCTAAGTTAGTATAGGATTTTCTCCTCCTCTTCTCCCTCACTGGCCCTCGAGAGGGTAAAGATGATTCTAGTCTGGGAGTTGACACCCACAGCAGTCACTACCATCTGGCCAGAACCTTCCATGGCATGGGTCCCTATGTGAGAAAAGAGAAGATGGGATGAGTGTTGTTTTTTTATACATAGCCATGCTTTGGTGTGAAACACGAAATATACAGGTCTCTTTCCTTCCTTCCTCATGTATAATGATATACTCAGCAGATAATAGGAAAAGGTCAAGAGCTGGGTCCATTTAAAACAGACCAAGCAAATTAGGGGGTAAGGAGAAAATGTGTCTAACTGCCCCCCTCCATTCCAGCAGAGCTCTTCCAAGGTCCCTATAGTACTGGCATCATAGAGAACCTCTTTCAGGTTACCTAATTTTCTTACATTCAAACCACTAATACCCTATTGCCCCAGTTGAACCTGTAAGTTGAACCTGATGGGTCAGGGCCAGAAGAGAAAGCAGGCTCTGGACCAGGTCTCTGTGGCTTGCCCGTCTGGGGAGGAGGCAGAGTGGAAACTGGAGTGGCCATAGGCCATACCTGAGATTGACGTGGGGTCTTTTTCCAAGGATTTCTTGACATGATATGATTCCCCAGTAGAGAGCTCTCATCAATCTGGAGATCATTCTCCTGGATCAGCATTCCATCTGCAGGCAGCAGATTACCTACTGCATAGAGAGGAAAGGACAACAGGGAAAGAAAGAGGAGGCAAGTTAAGGTCCTGGCCGAAAGTGGGGGCCATCTAACCCCGTCTCAAAGCTGCCTCTACAAGCCTTATCTATAGGGCAATGGCCCAGAGAGTTATCTGGAGAGCCTTTGAAAGACAATTGTAGCTCTGAAAATGTGGGACATGACTCCTTTCCAGGTATTATAAGTTCGAACTGTTAACCATTCCCCAAACACCTTCCCACGGCCTGAGTATTATATTCTTTTATATTCTATATCCTAAGACATATAGGATACAAGTCTGACAGTCTTTTGGGAGATTTTCAATTACTTCTTTCATTGAATTTCCTTCCCACAACCTCCAAAATGCTAACCTAGATATAACCTGGGGTCATATCTAGAAGTTTTATTTGGTTCTTTTTATAGTTTCCATTTCTGTCATTATATTTTTGTTTTCCTTTAAATTCTTGACTACATGTATAATAGCTGCTTTAAAGTCTTTATCTGTTAATTTCATCATCTTTGTCATTTCTGGGTCTGTTTCTGATGACTAATTTTTGTTATTTTTCTGGCTTATATTTTCCTGCTTTTTCACATACATATTTATTTTTTATTGGATACTGAACACTACAGGCATTACATAGTTTAGTGCCTGGATTTTGTTGTCTTTTTTTAAAGATTGTTAAGTTTCATTCAAGCAAATGGTTAACTTACTTGCAGATAAGCTTTCTCAGCTTTGTTTGAGGGGGTCTAGAAGAGCCTTTACTTTTGGGCTAGCTTAGCCTTATCTCTGTAAAAACAAAACAAAACAAAAATACACACATGCACACATACACACACACACACATATATATATACACACACACACAAATATATACGGAGCCACTGTAAAATGGAGTCTGAGCTGCCATCCCAGAGGAACTGCCATGTACATCTTAGGCCTCAAATCTTTGGAATGTTAAAACAGGATAAAATAACCTTTGGACCAGGCCTAAAGCAACACTGGGTCCGAAAGAACTGTTTGTAAGGATAACAAGACAGCAGATAGTATGACTATCAGGCTGAAAATTACAAACATTGTTTAGAATTAGTGTCACTATGTTAGCTTATCTGCATCAATAGAAATGCTTTCCTTCTATTGATATCATTGTTCCCCTTCCCTTTCTCAAAAATACCCTTTCCCTTGCCTTTGCCTCCTAATTGGAACACTGAGATTTTGCCTGAATCAGTGCTTTCCTTTTCTTTTTGGATCTCAAATAAATGCTTGTTGCCTCTCATGTTGGTCTTTTATTTTTAGGTTAATATCTCTAAAGTGTGGTCTTTCTGAGGTCTCCCTACAAAATATCTGGAGTGTTTAATAAGCTTCCTCCATTCCAGTTGGTCAAAACTTGGATGTTTCCTAACTCTGTTCAAGCTTTAGTAGTTGTTCAGCTTATAGCTCCTCAGTAGTTGTTCTTAACCAGCATCATGAAGTCTATCCTTAAACTTACAGATTCAAGGAGACCCTTATGCATATTTCTAGAACTCTCGATACTGTGCCTTGAAATTTTCAATTGCCCTAATCTCTCTTAATTTCAATTTCTCTCTCCTCAGTTAGCAAGAGTACTGTATTCTGCTTGGCTTCCTTCCATCCTCTGCTTAGGTAAACACCTGCAGAAAGAAATCTGGGGAAATCTGAGATCATCTTATTTGTTTTTCTTTTTTTTCCAGAATCACAGTCTTACTGTGCCTATTGTCCAATGTCTGAAAAATACTTATTTCATTGGAAAGTTAGTCTGATACAAGTTACTTATTCATGGCTAGATCATCCATAACACTTTAGAAATATAAACTTTTTATCGAATAATAAAATGCATACATACTAAAAAATTGCTTAAACCTTAAGTACAGTTTGATGAATTTTCATTAATTGAACACACTGGTGTAATCAACATCCAAATCAAGAAGAACATTATCATAGGGAATATAGTCAATAATATTGTAATAACTATCTACGGTGCCAGGTGGGTACTAGACTAATCGGGGAGATCACTTTGTAAATTTTATAAATGTCTAACCACTATGCTGTACACCTGAAACTAATATAAAATAATGCCAAATGTTAACTCTAATTGAAAAATTAAAATTAAAAAAGAAAGAAAAAAAACACTATTAGAACTCCAGAAGTCTTCTAGTGACCCTTCCCAAACATTAATACCACCTAAGGGTAACCAATAGCCTGACTTCTATTACCATATATTATTTTTGTCTGTTTTTGAATGTTATATAAGTGGAATCATGTAGTATACAATTTTTGTGTCTGTTTTCTTTCACTCAATTTGTGATTGTGAGATTCATTCATATTTTGTGTGTAGTGTAGATTGTTCATTCTATTTTCTGTATTCTATTCTACTATGTCAGTATTCTAAAATTTATTCATCCTGTGAACATTCTTAGAAATGTCTTTTAGTGAATATACGAATACGTTTCTGTTGCACGTGTATTTAGGAGTGGAATTGCTGGGTTAACCTACTCCAGCAACTGCTAAGTTTATATAATTAGTCCAGCCATTTCTTCTGAACTCCAGACTTGCACATCCAAATTTGTCTGATATCTCCATTTACAAGCATCTCGAACTTAACATATCCAGAAGCATTTGCTTCTCCTTCTATGTTCACTAAATCAGTAAATGGTTTCTTAACACATCTAATTACTTAAGGAACTATCCTAAAGTCTCCTCTTTACTTTTCTCAGCAAACCAATCCATTAAGTCCTTTGGATTCCACCTCTGATTTACATATACCTCAAAATTATCCAACTCTTTCTGTCTCTACTGCTGTTACCCTAGTTCAGGCCACCATCATCTCTGGCCTTGACTTACATAATTGCCTCCAAACTGGCCTTCAGGAATCCCTCCTGCTCTCTTCCAAACCATTCCCCCACAAACAGCCTGAGTGAGCTTTTAAATATGTAAATCAGATTTTACTTAACACTCTGTATTAGCTGCTCTTTGACCTTATGATATATTTTAAAATACTGACTAAAATCTATAATGTAGCCAATAAGAACTTGCATGGTCTGGCTTTTGCCTCACCTCAGCCCAGGCTTGCTCCCTACACCCCAACCACACTGACTTCCTTTCAGTTCCTAGAACACATCACGTTCTGTCATGCCTTAACAACGCTACACATAATGTTCCCTTGGCCTTTAACATTCTTTAAGGTTCTTTCATATGGCGGGAGCTAAAAAGCAGGTCTTCGAAGAGCTTTTTCCTTATAGTCCAGAATCGCACCCACTAATTTTCCTTTATAGTACTGATGGCAAATTAGGATTACGCAATTATTTATGGTTTAGCGTCTCTTGCTCCTATTATACTTTAGATTCCATCCAGTGTTATGTTCATTCCTGTAATCCAAAGCTTAACACCATGCTTGGCACATGGTACAGTCAGTAAGTACTTGTTTAATAATGCATAACAGATGCAAAGGCTGGAAGGGGCCACAGGGCCAGCATCTGGCATTTCTCTGCCCAAGTTAGGTGTCTCCTAGTGTGTGGTGGAGAATGAGGGCAGGAACTGTTCTTGCTCACTCAGAAAGGGCTTTCCCACCAGCTCCTTAATAAGCGTTTGCTGTAGGGCCGCGTGAGAGACTGCCTCTGGATACGGGAGGCAGGCGGAAGAGATTAGTCTTATTTCTGAGGAACTGTGTGGTTTATCACTGCACGAATTTGCAATCTCTTGGCGCAGGTGCGTGAAAAACTGCCAATCTCTCCTGGAGGGGGCGGGACTACCTCAGACCCCGGGACGCGAAGGGTCAGTATGTCCTTCACGCAGAATCTGATTGGCCAGGGCGAGCCGAGGGGACGGGGGCGGGGCTTAATCCCGCCCGGCGCCAGCCACGTTGGACGCAGGGTTGCCCCGCGGAAAGGCCACGCCCTGGCTCCACAATGCACTGCGGGCCGCGTCACTCGGAGCGGCGGGTACCGGCGTGGCAGGTACGGCCCGGCCCCTCCCATTCTTCATTCCTTCCCTCTCGGGGTCGCTCGAACCTTACCCGGTCGCTCGAACCTTACCTGGCCGCTCTCCTCCCTGCCTGCCTCCTGCCACGGCCCTGGGCATCTGCAGACCTACTCTAGGGCAGGAATCAAGCCCTTGTCCTGGGGACGGGAGCAGGGTGTCGTTGGAGGAAAGGAGCTCTGGAGGGGCGGGATTGCAGGGACTTAGTCCCCTTCAACTTTCTGGGTCTGTGGGGCCTCGTGGACGGCTGTTGCCCCTCGGCTGATGTTCCCTGGGTATTGGGCAGCCCGGAATGGGGACCCGAAAGAGAAGGATATTGGCTCTGGGCAGCCGGGGTAGAGGGCATTCCCTGGTGCCCAGGTGTCAAAAACACCGTGATCCACCTACGCTGCTTAAGTGCCCCAGAGAGCCTGACGTGGCATTTCCTATTTCTTTTGTCAGGGTGAGATTTGAACCAGTGGCTTACTTTGCGTTTTGTGGGCATTGAATGAGCATTGAACCCAGAAATTTGCCCTCGTTGGCTCTCGGAATCCTCTTAAGGCCCTGTTAATGGCTCTTTGGGAACGATGTGGCATAGAGACCTGAGCAATTGGCTCAACAGATGGAAGAGGGCTCTGAAAAAAGCGAGCGAGCCCTAGCCGGCTTTAATCTTTCGGCCAGTAAAAGCGGCTTTGGGCATGCTATTCCTCCTTAGCCTCCTGGGTCATCCACCTGAAGGCAGTTGGTGAGCTTGAGATCCAGTCTCTCCTATGCTTTTTCAGCCAATGAAAAGCCCAGGGCTAAAGTCAACCACCCTGCGGGAGATGTCGGGATCCCAGCTAACAGGTGGCACAACCACAAAACTGAATCACATTCCTGGTTACTGGCATTTGCTCATGTGCTGAGAGTATAAGGAATTAGGCAGAACCTTAAACAGTACCTACAATATCTGGTATATGACGGTTGTACTTCAGTATTTGAATCTGATATCTGTGACCATACCCTAAGTTAATGGGACATCTGGGATTTCCTGTGTTGAGAACCATGATCTCAGTTTAGTGCTTCTTTTAGTGTCTCATTGATTTTTAAAAATCTAAAGATATTTTATATTGGTGTATGAAAGAAGCCCAGGTCTTACCAAAGAGGGGTTCATGTGACCTCTTTAGGAAGTTGAGTAAGAAGCTTGATATGTTGAGAGGCAGTTTCTCATAGAGTGGTTAGAGTTAGGCCTGAATTCACATCTGTCACTTGCTAGTTTAGGGATTGAATAAATTAACCTTTCTGAGCTTGAATTTCCTCAAAGGTAAAATGGAACCGATAAAACTTCCTCACAGGTTATTGGAATGCTTACTTGAGATAATGTGTATAAAGTGCCTGGTAAATAGAGGGCAGTCAGATAATAATAATAGCAAACACCACTGCACTTGTAGTCTGCAAGGCAGTGTTTCAGGTTCTTTATGTGTTCCTTTGAGGTAGATACTATTGGTATCTTTAAAATAACCCTATAGATAGATACTATCAGTAGCCAAAATTCACAAGTGAGAAAATTGAATATAGAAAGACCAAGCTTGCCCAGGTTTACACAGTGCATGGTGTAGCCAGTTTTCGAACCCAGGCAATCTGGTTCCAGAGTCCATCCTGTTTACTAAAATACTATACTGCCTCTTAAAGAAAATGTATGCTGGTCTTTTATTATTATCCCAAAATGATTAGCTAGTTTCTGTATTACTGGGTTCTTGCCCTTGTTGGTTTTAGGAGACTGATGTAGCACAGTGATGTAGAGATAACAGGAACTTAGGCTTAAGCACCGCTTCTGCCATATATTAGCAGCGTGACATTGAGAGAGGGAGCCTCCGTTTCCTCATCTGTAAAATGAAAGTTATTCTTACTTCACTGTTTGTAAACTGTGAGGTACATAAATATTGGAGGCCCTGTCCCTAAATATGGATATAATCTCTCTGGAGTCTGAGGTCTTATACATAGCGTACAGCGCAGGCACCTATAATAGGAGTATTAAAGGCTGCTGGAGAGGTTGCAGAGGAAGAGCAAGCTGCAAAATGAATTCTGGTTGTCCTTGCCCTTTCCCCTTTTCCTCTTAAAGCCCTGTTTCCCAAGTGCCTTCCTGCTAACCTGTAGTTGTGTAAAGACCTTCCCTTTTCTCTCCATCTTGCCCCTACCCTGTGCATTACAGTTAGTATAGCTTTCTCTGCAAATAACACTCCTCTCCCTCTTTTCACAGATCTCTGTGACCACTTAATAAAATAGTATGTATCAAGGTAGTGTTTCCAAAATTTTGGTACCGTCAGATACTCAAGATAATTTGAGTGATAGCACATGAACATTTAAAAATACTCTTCAAAATTTTCAGACACATTTGCATGAAACCCAAAAAGTTCTCTATTTTAATTTAAATTATGAGAAAAACCTAACACCTCAAAACTGATTTCACAGATACTATTGCTAAAGATAGGGCAAAAGTAAGTCAAATGAAAGACCTGTATTAGGTAAATAATAGTACAGGTGGGATGCAGATACGACTGAAGTTTGGGAAATAATGAACTAAAATAAAATATGAATGATTAACGCACTATGAAATGTTTTTATCTTAAAAGAGGCATTTATGAAAGCATCTTGCCAGAAAGTAAATATAAAATATATGTTGCATTTTATTTATTACTTTTTAAGAGATTGCCTTCCTGGTACCATGGGTCCACAATCATAACCATACCACAAGGTTCTAAAGAAGAAAGGTCAGCATCTTGTATCTGAAAGGTTGTTAACCACTGCTATAGTTTAGCATTTGGGGAGTTTCTTTTTCTCAGCCTTTACATAAGTATTTACTCCAACCTACCTAGATTCCAAATGGGGCTTTTTCTTCTAGCAGTTGATACTAGAGAGAGGATATACAGGCCAGTACTCAAGATTCCCTGAGTTTTCTGCTGCTGTTTAAAGGCATATGTAATATTCTTCCAGTGTTAAAGGTGAGAGAAAATGGACCAGTGACCTAAAAATGCATTTATGACCCTGATAAAACTACTACTGCTCCTAAATCTTTATATCTATCCCTGTAATTGGCAAGTGTTTTAATCTCTTGCTTTCCCTGGTTCCCACTGGCCCTTCCTTCGTTTTCCCGACCATCACCTTGCCTGCACTCTAAGAGGACTCTAAATGTAGCTTGGCCTTGATGTGGACAAATTCCTCTTTCTACTAGCATGGTCCAGATAAGATGAGAGGTTTTGTGTTCAGTTTTTAAGGAACTGCATTAAGAATCCATGGTAAAAGGAACAAAGTATGTGTGGGGGAGGGGGATATTTACCGAATTGGTAGAGGAGGGAGTGCTTATCCTAAGGTGATTCTATAAATTAGTCAAGCCTGGGATTGCTCATTGGACAGTCATCTGAGTTTCTTTTGCTAGTTAACTGGTTTTGATGCTAGGTCAGATGACTCTGGGAAGAAGAGACCTTTTCTCAGATAAACCTTATATACTAATAAATCGAAACAGTTCTCTAACAACCTTTTAAGAATTTTGACATGGAATATCACTGTGTTTTTGGTTACAAGCCTAAATGTATGTATTAGGAATATCTGAAATAAGTTTATCTAACCACAGTTTTCCAATCAGTAAGGTGGTAGGCAATGGAGCTTGCATTGTGTGTGCTCTTTTCATCTGAATTTCTTTAATTCTGAGCCGATGCTTCTTGATGGTAAGAACTAATGTCTAGCGTAGTCCCTAGAATACAGTACATACTGTAAAAAAAATATAGCTGAGTAAGTTAGAAGATCTAATTGGCTTTGTTAAGGGAGTCATGAGTTAGGCAGCATTCCATCTAGCAATTAGAAGAATGCTCCAAGAGGCTGTACAGAAAGAGGCTTAACTAAGAAGTTAAGAGTGGGTTATTTTAGGCAAGTACAGGCAGGAGTTCTTACCAAGCAGATTGCCTCACTAGTGTAGATCAGGAAATTCCACCCCTGGGTGAGGTTGAAACTGCAGTTAAGTTCTATATTTAATCTAGGTTTCTCATCTGGACTTTTAGCACAAGTGATGCCATTTTGGCCCTTGGCTTTTCTTTTTATACTCAATAAATGTTTATTAAATGAATGGAATTTACAGGTTGATGTTCTTTTCTCAGTATATGTTTTAGGAAGTATGAATCATATCTTTCTGTCTTTCAAGTCAAAGAAGAAAAGAGTAACTTTGAAGATTACATGAAAGTTGGCACCCAACAATAAAGATAATTTCTAATATTAATGTTGGGATCCTAGAGAGATCAGGCACAAAAGAATGCAGTCTGTTTTTAAATACCGAGTATATAGATGCTTGGAAACTATAGGTCACAGCCCTGCCCTCATGTTATTCCAGGAGTGATCCTTGTGTTTCAGCGTACTTCTGTAAAGACAAAAGTTTTATATTTAAATAGTAAACGCTAAGTGATATGAAGTAAGACACTTTCCTGCTTTCTTACATTTAGGCTAAATGTTGCAATTGTGGTTTAATAATTAAATAAAAGTTTAACAATTTTTAAAAAGAAGATTATAATATAGATATTATCCCTTGAAGGATCACAGTTTTCTCTTGCCTTTAGAAGACAAAAGAAACTGGTTGAATAGGAAAAAAAATGATTTGAATATGTCATGTTGGAATTTTAGTTCAAAGATTCCTTTATGGTAAGGCTAATTTAATTCCTGCTGGGTTTTTCTTCCTTTTAAGTAAATAGAGAAAATTATTAATGGGTAATGGCATAGTAATACCTATCTATTCCTCTCACTTTCTCATGAAAAGAGGAAAAGGGGGAGTAAATTTAGTGTGTTAGCTTTATTTGGGTTAATTTTTATTGTCAATCAGTTAACATGAGTGGGCAGTCAGATTTTGACTTTACATGGCAAAGAATACTAGGGACCACTGATTTCCAAACCTGTTATCAGTTGATTTTCTGTGGCATTTTTTGGTATATTTTTGATATATAACTAAAAATATCCAAACCTGTAGAGAATTTTTGTAAGATTTTATTTGAGCCAAAACTGACAACAGTTGCTGGGAAGCAGAAGTGCAAATGCTTTGGGAAATGACAGTTTTGAAGCTTCTATTATGCACTTGAAATTGAGGAAGAATGTAAGGAGCATTACATGGAGGTGGGAGAAAGCAAGGCAGGGATGGAGTTACAGGATAGCTAGCAGGATTATGTGTTCTCTTGAGGGTGGTTATTTCAAAGTTATGTTAACCTAGATGCACTGAAACAGTGGACAGGTCTTGCTTAAAGCAAAGATAAACCTTTTACTAAAAAAGTTATATGCCTGAGGCATGAATTTATGATCAGATCACCCTGTGAGGATACTTTCCATAGAACCCCTTTTTTGTCTACACTCAATTTTTCATTTTTAGAATGAGATAATATTGACCTAGCTGAACTTTACGTAGCAAGTAAAGATTAATTTAGTCTCTGATACGATAGCAGTGAAAAAGCCTATGAAATTGTTATCAGATTTTTCAGTTTTCATCAGTTGCCCGTACTGCTAGTGAAGGAGAAGCACTTAGTGTTCTGATGGTTCTGACAGAAAAGAGTTATCACTTAATTTCACACTGTGAACATGTTTTAATTCAATATTCTTGAAAGTATGATTCTTAGACAATAAGCATAGTAATTACCTGGGGAATTTGTTAAAAATGGAAGAGTCTCAGGCCCCACCTCACAGTCAATGGATCATAATTTTTTGGAGGTGGGCCCAGAAATTTGCATTTCTTTTTTTAAATTCATGGACTTTTTTTTTATTAAAATTTTTTTCAATTACATTAACATTTAATATTATGTTTGTTTCAGGGGGTACAGTATGGTGGTTAGACATTTACGTTAACTCCTTATTGAAAAGCAATTCCCCTAATAAGTCTAGAACCCACCTGATACCATACTGTACATAGTTACTACAACATTATTGACTATATTCTCTGTGCTGTACTTTACATCCCCACGACTATTTTGTATTGCCAATTTGTACTTCTTAATCCCTTAGCCTTTTTCACCCAGCCCTTCAATACCCTTCTCATCTAGCAACTATCAAAATGTTCTCTGTATCTATGAGTTTGTTTCTGTTTTGTTTGTTCATTTATTTTGTTTTTTAGATTCCACATGCAAGTGAAATCATATGGTATTTGTCTTTCTCTGATTTATTTCACTTAGTGTTATTCCCTCTAGGTCCATTCATGTTGTCGCAAATAGTAAAATTTCATTCTTTTTTATGGTCGAGTAATATTCCATTGTGTATATGTACCACATCTTCTTTATCCGGTTGTCTATTGATGGACACTTAGGTTGCTTCTGTATCTTGGCTATTGTAAAAAATGCTGCAGTGAACGTAGGGGTGCATATATCTTTTCAAATTAGTATTTTGGATTTCTTTGGATAAATAATCAAAAGTGGAAATGCTGGGTCATACGGTAGTCCTATTTTTAATTTTTTGAGGAACCTTTAGACTTTTCCATAGTGGCTGCACCAATTTGCAATCTTCACCAAATTTATTGTTTGTTGGTTTATAGATGTTGGCCATTCTGACAGGTGTGAGGTAATACCTCCTTGTAGTTTTAGTTTGCATTTCTCTGATGATTAGTGACAGCATCTTTTCACATGTCTGTTGGTCATCTGTATGTCCTCTTTAGAGAAATGCCTGTTAGGTTCTTTGCCCATTTTTTAATTAGTTTGGGTTTTCTTGGTGTTAAGTTGTATGCGTTCTTCATATATTTTGGATATTAACTCCTTATTGAATGTATTATTGGCAGATATCTTCCATTTAGTAGGCAGATATCTTCCATTTAGACAACCTACTAAATGGAAAGATATCTGCCAATAATACATTCAATAAGGAGTTAATATCCAAAACCATCAATCATTTTGTTGATGGTTTCCTTTGCTGTGCAAAAACTTTTTAGTTTGATGTAGTTTTATTTGTTTATTTTTTTCTTTTGTTTTCCTTGTCCAAGGAGACATCCAAAACATAACAGTGAGCTCAGTGTCAGGAATTAACTGCCTATATTTTCTTCTAGGAGTTTTATGGCTTCAAGTCTTACTCTTAAGTCTTTAATCCATTTCGAGTTTATTCTTGTATATGTTGTAAGAAAATGGTCTAGTTTCAGTTTTTTACATGTAACCAGTTTTTTCAACCATTTATTGAAGGGACTCTCTTTACCCCATATATTCTTGCCTCTTTTGTCATAGATTAATTGACCATATAAGCACAGGTTTATTTCTAGGCTCTCTATTCTGTTCCATTGATATATGTGTCTGTTTTTATGCCAGTACCATTGCTATTTTCATTACTATAGCCTAGAAGTATAGTTTGATATCAGGTAGTGTGATGCCTCCAATTTTGTTCTTTCTCAGGATTGCTGTGGCTCTTCAGGGTCTCTTATGGCTCCATATAAATTTTAGGAATATTTGTTCTATTTCCGTGAAAAAATGCTGTTACTCTTTCGATAGGGACTGCATCGAGTCTATCTATAGATTGCTTTGGGTAGTATGGACATTTTAACGAAGTTAATTCTTATCCATGAGCACAATATAACCTTTCATTTATTTGCATCTTCAGTTTCTTTCCTCAATGTCTATAGTTTTCTGAGTACAGATCTTTTACCTTTTTTTTATTAAATTTATTCCGAGTTTTTTTTTTTGAATGCAGTTGTAAATGGGATTATTTTTTTAATTTTTCTTTCTGATAGTTCATTATTCATGTATAAAAATGCAACCTGTTTCTAAATATTACTTTTGTACCTTACTACTTTACTGAATTCATTTATTGATATTTTTTGTGGAATGTTTAGGATCTCTCTATGGTATCAGGCCATTTGTTAATAATAACAGTTTTACTTCTTCTTTTCCAATTGGATGCCTTTTATCTTTTTCTTGTCTGATTGCTGTCGCTAGGACTGCCAATACTATGTTGAATAAAAGCGTTAAAGGAGAGCATCCTTGTCTCATTCCTGATATTAAGGAAAACAGTTTTAGGTTTTCGCCATTTAGTATGTTGGCTGTGAGTTTGTCATATATGGTCTTTATCATGTTGAGGTATGACCCTCTCTTCCCACTTTGATGAGAGTTTTAATCATAAATGATTGCTGGGCTTTTCTGCATCTGTTGATATGATTATACGATTTTTATCCTTAATTTTTTGTATGTGGTGTATCATGTTAGTTGATTTGTGGATATCGAATCAACCTTGCATCCCAGGAATAAATTCCACTTGATCATGGTGTATGATCTTTTTAATATAGTGCTGAATTCAGTTTGCTAATATTTTGTTGAGGATTTTTGCATCTATGTTCATCAGGGATAACGGCCTATAATTTTATTTTATTTTTTTGTAATGTCTTTGGTTTTGGAATCAGGGTAATGCTGTCCTTGTAAGATGAACTTGGGAGTCTTTCCTCCTCTTGCTGAACTCCTTTAGCCTTTTCTTGTCTGGGAGAGATCTGCATTTCTAACCAGACTTCCAATGATTTTTATACAAGCTAACATTCGAAAACTATTTTTTTTTATCAAACTTTGACTTACCTGATTTCTTTTGAACCTAGGCCTATGTAGTCCTTTTATTTATTTTTGTAAAGCATGATCAGAATCTAATAAAATAGGCCATTATTATTTGCTTTCTGGGAGAAAGATCGAGAACAGTATTAAAACCAGTATTCTTTTAGCTTTAAGATTTATTTTAAAATTAAATATTTTTTCTGACTATAGAAGTAGTGTATGCCCATTGTGAAATATGAAAATTTAGAAAATTATAAAATGATAATCATATTTCCTGGAGATAAGCATTATTCTCATTTTGGTGTGTTTCCTTCCAGTATCTGTTTCTCCATTTATTCCTCCCTTCTTCCTTCTTTTTGTCTCTGGAAAACATCATTTGCAGTCTTTATCCTGCTTTTTTTTCCCTATCAAACATATAAGCATTTTACCACATTATTAAACTATTTTTCACAAATGTAATGTTTGCTTTTTGCATTATTTTTCATCATATGGGTGTACTATAACAGGAGTGTACCATCCTCCTGTTACTGGATGTTTGGTTATTTTCAGTTATTTCTGTGAAAGGATTTTTTTCTTTAAAATTTTGTCTGAATTTGATTACTTTCCTTAGGATAGGGTTATAAATTTAAATTTTTTTGTGGTCAAAGAGACTAAATATTTTTAAACTCTGTTGAATATTGCCAAATTGTTTTAAGAATGGTGTTTATTCAAATATTTACTTCTGCATATACTTTTGAGAATGCCAGAAAGAAGCAAGTATTATATTTTTTAAAGCTAATTTGTTAAGGAAATCATAGGAAGTCGTTTTGTTTAGTATGTCTTTGATTATTGGTGAGTCGAACATTTTTGCACTGTTTATCAGCTTTGGCTTTAATTTTCTATCTAACCCAAATTATTTATTTTTGTTTTAGGTCTTCTCTGTCGGTTGAAATGTCTATGATTTTATCTGCCTCAGTTATTCGTGTCAGAGATGGACTGCCACTTTCTGCTTCTACTGACTATGAACAAGGCACGGGCGTGCAGGAGTGCAGGAAGTATTTTAAAATGCTCTCGAGGAAGCTTGCTCAGCTTCCTGATAGATGTACACTGAAAACTGGACATTATAACATTAAGTAAGACTTCAGTTTGCTTCATGAAAATAACTTGCTTTGTTGTCATTTTAGTGAAATTTAAGTGGTTATAATAGAAATTAATGTTTAGTTTACAAAAACTTGTTTAAGTCAAGAATCGTGTGGTTCTGAACTTATACTAAATAATACTCATCATTTTATCATCCTTTTTGCAGTTTCTCTGTTTACATCTGGCTTTAGAAAAATTTATAGTTTTACAGATCACAGATATTTCATCTTAGAAGTTGATCACTTGGTATTTATTGATGTTCTTACATGTGCCATAGGAAATATAAAAAATCTTACATAATATCTGTCCTCAAAGAACTTAAGTTTACCTTCTAGTGAGAGGGGATAGCGTCCATCACTATTTATTGTGTATAAAGAAAGTAAAAATGGGTAATGGGCTAGATAGTGAGTCTGTGGTGGTCAGGAGCCTCTCTGATAGGGTGACCTTTGAACAGAGACCTAAAAGATGAGAGAGAAGGCAGTCATATGAAGGATGCTATGGATGAAGAGCAAGGCAGAGGTAACAGCCAGTGCATAAGGCCTCTGATACAGATTAAGGAACAGAAAGAAAACTAGAGGTGCTGAAACAATTTGAACAATTAGTAGAGAGACAGAAGGTGAGGCTAGAGAGGTAGACATGGGATGGGTTAGGTAGGGCCTTCTAGGCTGTGAGGAGTTTGGATTGAGTCTAATGCAGTAGGATACCACTAGAGAGTTTTAAGCTGGAGAGTTATATAATTTCATTTTTGAGTAGATCATCCTGGCTGCTTTATGAATAATGGGATCTAAGGGAAAAAATGTGGAAGCAGAGAGATTATTCAGGACAGGGGCCTCCAACTCCCAACCCCCAGGCTGTGGACTGGTACCAGTCCGTGGCTTGTTAGGAACCTGGCCACATAGGAGGTGAGCAGCAGGTAGGCAAGCATAGCTTCATCTGTATTTGTAGCCACTCTCCAGCGCTAGCATCATCGCCTCAGCTCCACCTCAGATCATCAGGCATTAGATTCTCATAGGTGCACCAGTGTCTGGTGCCAAAAAGGTTGGGGACTGCTGATTTAGGAGACTTAGAAAAGTTAAGGCAGAGGTGATTCTTATCATTTGAATGGCAGTGATAATGATGAGAAATGGTTGGATTAGGGCTGTATGTCGGGAGTAGCACCAACAAATGTTCTTTATGAATTGAAGTGAGATATGAGGGAAAGAGAAGAATCAAGAGTCACCTCTAGATTTTTACCTTGAGGAACTGGATAGATAGTGGGGCTGAAATGAGCAAGACTGGAAGGTAAGTGTTTCAGTGGTAAAAATCAAGAGTCGTTTTTGGACACATTAAGTGTGAGATGCCCCTTACACATTCAAGAGACACTATCAGGTAGGTAACTGGATGTGTAAGTCTGAAGTTTAGTGAAGAAGGACAAGTATGGAGATTTAGATTTGGGAGTCAGCTTACAGTATGTAATTAAAACCATGGGAATAGATAAGACCACCTTGGAGAGCATACACATGAAACAACTAGAGCACAGTTAACTCCTGAGCAGTTGGTTGTTGATTGTGCATACAGTATGAAATCAGATAAGAACAAGGTCCATATGGAATATAATGAAGAGAGGGCTTCATAATTGAGATAAGACATGAGCCATATCCTGGCGTATTAGTAAGGTTTGGCTAAGGCAGAGAGGTGGGCATTCCAGGTATAGGGAGGAGAGGCAGAGTAATAAAGAATGGTAGTCACATTAACCAGCTTGGCCTGGTCAAGGAATGGTGATCTAGGAATAATTATGGGAAATGTGTGATAATTAATATGGGGCCAGATCCTGGATATCCCTGAAAGTTCAGATGAGAGATGTCATTTTGATGTAATTGGTTATGGGAAGTTGTTACTGCAGATTTGATGGAAGCGACCTGATAAACAATGCTGAGGCAGTGGAATATGGGGTGAATGGAAAAGTCTGAGAGGAGAGTGGTTTACACAATTAGGGCCTCAACTAGTAAAATACAAGTGCAAATGCAAGTGCCAGCCATAAATAAAGACATTTCAAAAGAAGAAGTGGTTAAGAGTGATAAGATGAAATACCAGAGATGAGGAGAAGGAAGGAACAAAGATGACTGAAACCTTGGAATTGGAAAGGATTGCATATGGCAGGGTGAGGAAGAAGAGCCAGATAATGAAACTCCATTTTCATTGAGGTTTTGACAAGGCAATCCAGTTGAGGGGGGATAGAGATTTTGGAATCATTCATATAGAAGTTGAAACTGTCAGAGTCAAAACGCCCACTGAGTTCCTAAGAGACCCAGAATAGAACCTTAGAGAATGTCCATAATTACTCAGATCGCCTGCATAATGAGCTGTTAACGTTAATTTGGTTTCTAAGGGCTTAACTGGAAATTGATGGTGGTGGTGAATATATCTAAAATGATGTCTTAGCCTACTGCTATGTTTTAAGAGCCAAAAACTTGAAACATTCTAACATTTTATTCAATAGTCAAGCTCTTTTAGTGCCCTGGATCATTATTCTGAGTTTTAGTTATTGTTATTGTATAGCACTAGAGACAGATGTCAACGTTACAGAAGATTGGCTTGAATATAGTTTATTAATTCTGACAGATACCTGGACTTAAAAAAAACAACAGAGATAACTTTTTGCAAATGTTTTTTGTTCCTCTACCTTATTCTCTTAAAAGAAGAGTAGAATGTAGTAACATTTTTAGCACCCCTCCAATTCTTGTTTTATTGTTGTGAATTCAATTTACCAAAAAAAAAAAAAGTGCTTCAAGAGTACAAGTAAGAGAATCATATGAAGGTAAAAATAAAGGCAGGAGAATAATAAAGTGAAGTAGCATTTAATTCTGGAGATACAAACTATGTAGTCCATTCATTGTTAAGGCTACAACATTGCTTCTAGCTTCCTTGTGGCCAAAACAAAGGGGATAATGGATCATTTACAGGATTCACAGTGTCCATTGGATCAAAACATTGCTTTTCTTATTACTGAGATCTGATATACATAAAAAGGGACAGCATTTGGATAGCATTTGTTCAGCATCCATAACAATGAGCTTTTTATGATATTTATTATAATATGCCTTTCTATAAGCAAATAGCATGATGCAAAAAGCAATTTTATAAGAAACTTTAGGAGTGGGATGAATCAGCAGAGGTCTGATCTGGCCTGATCTAAGATTGTAATTTAGAAACGTTTAAAAGAATAAATAGGCTACATGGCCTTCAGAACCACACATAGAAAAGCCTCTATGCATGTTATTTTTGTAGCTAAGTTTGAAAAAAAAGGTTACACAGAATTTTTAATTCTACTTTTTGACAAGAATCTGGATTTTATATATTTTCTATCATTGATTAGAGGTCTTGTTCATTGGTTTCTAGTTTATTGAGGTTGTTATACTATACGACAAATGTAGACAATATATAAAATTGGGAATTTACATGTGTTACCTGACTTAATTAAAATTCTCATGTGACACCTCTTCTTCTAACCATGACTTTGCCAGATAAAACTCACAGATCTGCAATGGTAGTGTTGCAGCACAGCCTGAAACTGGCACCAGGCTGCCAGTCTGCTTTCCTAGCCCTGTTTCTACATGCTTCTCTTTCCTTCAAAGCCCCATTTATAGTCTACTTTTGAATCACCTTTCTCATCACTGCTGTTTCTCAAAAGATCTCACTTCCTTCGCAGATCACTTGTAGAACCTGAGTGACTTTTTCATATTTTTTCTTATTTTTAATTTATTTTTTATTTCTGTAGCTTTTCTCCATATCTACATTGTAACTCATTGAGATAGCTGATCTATTCTGACTTATATTATTTTTGATTTCTCATCAATTAGCATTGCAGTTTTCAAATTTGTATAGAAATTGATTTGCTCTTTGCAGAATACCACTGAGATCCAAAACAAAGTAACTGAGTGTATAATTATGTGCTAAATCAGATGGTACCTCACATTAGATTACAGTTGAATAGGTAAAAGAAGAGTTTTCAGAAAAAAGATTAGAGTATCATTTAAAATTGAGAAAATTTCTTTAATTATTTTTCCCTGTGTATTGGGGAAATGACGAACATCATATTGTAGCGACTGAATACTTCAGTTCAGCTAATAAAGCACATTCTGTGGAGCATGGCTTGAAGCGCCACTATGCTTGCACATATAGTTGTTGCTCAGTGAGGGATGATTGTTTTGAGAGTATAGCGGTGTTCACAGTGCCATGGAATTAAGTCTTCTGTTTCTCCAAAATTCTTCAACTTGGCTCATTGGTTTGGGGTGAGGGGTGTGCATAATCCAATTTTGTGATTTCTTTTCATATTACATAGTGATATAATTCAGTGTAAAATTTTAAGGAATTTGTCTCTTTCATAAGTTGAAGGATACTTTCTTTAAATTGTAATAGATATTTAATATATAAACATGTGACTACTTAGGAAACAACAATGACTAAAGTAATAATTATGAACCATATGAAAATTAAGTTGTATGAGATCTTAAAACATTGAGATTGGTTTTGGAGGTTTAAAAATAATAGTTGTACATTTGAGATCTTTTTAAACATTCAGACACTGGTATTATGAAGAGACAAACCCCTTTGGGAGGCCATTCATACTCTTGTGAATTTTAGTGCAAGAAATAAAATTTCTTAGTTTTCACTGCAAATTCATTTGAAGTCTGATAATCTCTGTAAGCTTCATAGATTCTCTCCTTACTTGAAGATTCACTTTCTCCACATGTCTCCCCAAACTCTGCCTCTAGCCAGGAAGGCTATTTTAGGCTTACCTGCCTTAAGGTTTTAGATTTTGCCAGTGCTTTTCTTTTACTCTTTGGTGTTATTTTCTGATTATAGGAGTAACAGTTTCAACAGTGATCCAGTACCTCTGATTGCCAGGCACTTTACATGTTGTTATTAAATTTTGCAATCACTCTGTGAATGGCTAATAAATAGAGCTCTTTCCCATGGCCGAGGGAAGAGACACAACTCATACTAGCTTAAGCCAGAAAAGAGTATTATCTCATTTCTCCAGTCTCTCTTTTTTTGCAGATAGGAATTCTCTACACGATGGAAAACACTGTACAGGCGGCTCCATGCTTACTTCATTCCAGCTGAGCAACCCCTCTCCCTCCATGTTTCGAGAAAAGGACTTTATTGGCCATACTGTGTCATGGCCCATTTCAGGAGTAACGTCATGGACTTAGGGCTGAGATTCTCTTAGTTGGATCCAAGATCACATGCCCACCTCTTTGATGGGCAGCTTTGTCATGTAGAATAGATAGCGGAGCTGGAGATAATTCCCCAAAGGGAAGGAGAGCAGGGAATTACAGTACTACTACCCCTGTTTTACAGATGAAGAAACTGAGACTTAGGGATGTAAAGAAACTTGTTCGAACTTACAAAACTAATAAATTGTATATCTGAACCGCAGTCCTTTGGCTTCAGCGTTCACATTATTCTCTGCTAAAAGAGTTGCCTCCCTTTACCCTTGACCTCTGTCTTGACAGGGCACATTCCTGATTCTCCTAATTCTTTCCACTTTTTTAATGGAGAGGAAAATCAACTAGGGGAGAGAATTAAGTAAAACTACCTGCCCCCCGCCCCAAGACACACACACACACTTTTTTTGGTTGAGAAATAATAAGGAACAGAGTATGCATGAAGTCTAAAATTGATGAGACAGCATTGTCTCTTTGGAAATTCGGTGTTTGGTGGGGAGGGGTCATGGCAGGAGAATGCAGCCCATTGTGGCAGGAGAACAGCTACCAAATCTCTTGGGAGAAGAAAATAACCTGTGTATCCTACTTTCCTATTTTGTCTCATTACTGGCATCATTTCTTTTTCTTTTTTTACTGGTTATTTTAGGAAAATCTACAGCTTTTCAGCACATATATGTTAAACAGGGTCTTACGAACTGGTCTAGGAACCTAATAACTCGTACAGTTTCTGTGAGAAAATGAGTTCTAGGTGCTATAAACTTCTAGAATACTAACCAATAAGTAAATTAGGGATTACCTGTGATTTATTATCTAAAAAAGTAAGGCTCTTTATTCTCTGGGGTGAGCAGGTGTTAGAGTTAGTGGGAAAGGATGAATCAGGAGATAGGGTCAATCTGCAGAAAAGAATATGAAGGATGTGAAAGGCACATTTTGCTTGCTGTGTTTTATTCAAGACTGATGGTTTAATAACCTTTGACCACTTAAAATCATCTGATTCTCCTTTAGCTTCCTGTTATAAGTTGCTATCACCTGCCACGTTGCCTATTAATATTTTCTTATTTAGTGACTAAAATGAGTCTTTATTCACAGGATAATGTATCCATGATTTAGCTCTTCACCATTGGAGGGTAATTGAAATTTTGCCACATAAGAGGAATGAATGAGAAAACGTGAAGTTTTTGGTAGAATGTTGCTCATGGTAGATACTTAGTGTTACTGAATTCTCTTTCAAGTTCTTATCTCCTTACTGTCCCATCGATGGCAAAATCCTGTTCTCGCCTTGTTTTATATTAGACATATATGGTGATAAAATTCATACTGTATCCTCATCTTCATAATGTCAAACTTTTTTTTTTTTTTTTTTAGGCGAGGCAACCCTTGGTTGACCTCACATCACAGATTGCAAGGGCCTTGTCAGCGTACAATCCCTTATTTGTTTTATTTTTTACGCCTTCAGCACCTGGTGTTCCTAGGTGGTCTCCCATCCAAGTACTAACCAAGTCCAACCCTGCTTAATGTCAAACTTTTTTATATTTAAAAGCTGAAATGCTTTTTTTTAGAGATTGATATTCAGTGTGGAAGGTTTTATTTCAAAAATAATATTTTTCTTAGCAATTTTAAGAGTAGATTAGAGATGGCATGTCCTGCTGGAGAACTTTTTTTCACCCAAGAAAGCTATTCACTGGGCAAATGTAGCTATGAAGGGTGAGCACATTCTGTGTGTAATGGTACAATTGCAGAATGAAAATTGTATGTCATGCATGTATTAATTATTACTGTCTCAATTTATAAATAGTTTGCTATATACTTTGTCATTTAGCACACTACAAAATGCAGTTTTGTTTCCTTATCTTGTTTCAGATATCATTGTTTTAAGTGCATTCCAGTACTGTATTGCAGGCGCCTGGCAGTCAGGGATTTTGTCTTTGACATCAGAGTCTATAGAGTAGAATGCTTGGCATGTGCTAGGTGCTCTATTATTTGCTGTGGGGAAGATCATTGCTTTCATTAATTATTTAGTTTGGTGCAGCAGGTCAGAATTATCTTAATAATGTCAGTGTTTAATTGGTGATATGTAAAATTTCTTTGATAGTTCTGAAATAAAATTAGATGCCAGAAAAAGTTTAATTTTTAAAACTATTTATTAATTTCGTTGGCTTTAGGAATCACCTGAGGTATTCTGCTTGGATACATGATAGAATGAGCTTTTTAACAAAGTGATTGAAAGGGTTAAATTCCCCTTATCTGGAATTTGAATGTCTGCCAGCCTTATCTGTTCAAGACACACTTGATCCTGGAAGGCCCTAAAGAAGTTCCTAGTGTGTGTGCTGTGGAGAGGAACCAAAGATAAAATGAGATTGGATAAATTCCTTGGCCAGAAGAAAGGGAGTAGTTATAAAGACCAAACCTCATTGGTACCAGAGCCCAAAATTGGAATTAGAGCAGAGTAGGAAGAAACAATGGCAATTTAAAAATTGTGCTCAAGATGGAGAAAAGAGGACTTTTTGTGTGTGTGAGGGTTAATAATGACTGTGTTGTAGAAGAGAGCAGGCACACCGGTTAGACCTGTATATCCATCTTAGCTACTCACTGCAGAGATGAGTAATTCTACATGGCCCCTGAGAACTTCCCTCTCTTCAAAGTATAGGGGCGGATGTTAAAGGCTTACTGACCTGAAGCTTTCTGGGCACCCTGGAAGAGCAAGTGAAGTTCTACTCTCCTCTGTCATTTAGTCAAGTATTTATTGAGCTTCTGCTTCGTGTAGATACCACGAGGCTGTACAATTATCTGTGCACAAAATACCCAACAAATTAGTGTATAAATGAGTGAGTGATACCATCTTTGTACTCATTCAGCTTATTGAGCACTTTTTTTTTATCCTAGACACAAAATATTTTAGGTGCTAAGAATATAGTGGTGAATTATAGAAAAATCCCTGCTGTCATAGAAGATAGGTGTTAGTGAGAAAGACATTACAACAAATAAATGCATAAATACATAAATATATTGCAAATTGAGTTAGGTACATGGAGAAAAATAACAGCTACTATGATATAACTATAAGTGTGAGATCAATTTAAATTGTGTGCTCTAGGAGAGACTTTAAGTCCGAGAACTGAAAGATGAGTAGGAGTTAACCAGATGAGAACAGGAGCATGGTAGTGGTGGGGCTGGGGACACTGCAAGTGGGAAGACAGAATTCATGAAGCTTGTCAAATTGGAAGTTGGAAGACTGGAGTGGATTGGTATCCTTGAGGATCTGAAACAAGACTAGTGTGGCTGCAGTGCAGAGAGGAAGGAGTATGGTTGCACAGGATGAAGTGGAGAAATGGCAGAGCTTCCCAAATATCCTTCTGATACAAGTTCCAAAACTCTCAAGTTTCATTACTCTTAATTGAGGGAAAAAATAGAGATTGATTTGTGGCTTGGAAAAACTGAAAAAATGTTGATGAATTAGGACATAATTGGTTTATCTGTACCATATGAAACTGGTGTTGGGTTGTGGAATGAATATTGGCTTTGGACTTAGAACTAAGTTTGTCCTGGCTCTGCTTCTAAATGGTGTGTTGGGTCAGTTACTAAGCCCCCCTGAGCCTCTGGTCCTTTATCTGTAAAATGGAAGGTAGCAGTGTACCTTTATTGTGAGAATGAAATTAAATAACATGTAAAGCACTTAGTAAAGGGCCTGGTTCATACTAAGTGGGCAGCAAACTGTGCCTGCCACTGTTAATATTACTGCTACTTCTCGTCCTCCTCCTCAAGACAAAAGGACAACAATTAGATTGTGTATAAAATATGAGCTAAATGAACCTAAATAGATAGGCTAAAGCATGCATAAACTGGCATGCAGGTAGTGACTTTAGACTATCTCATATAAATAGTCCTCAGTGGAATGGTGGGAGTCTTTTGATCTGTCTCAGTAAGACTTGAAAAACCAGACGTTTTTTGATAACAAAAGTAAATCAACTGAGCTGTATATACTTTTGGAAAACTGGCTTTGCATTTCTAAGAAAGACAGCTAAATTCACTATGAAAAGCCATAATATTATAGAATACATTATAGCCTTTCCAGTACAATTATAATAGACTCCGTGAAGATACTAACATACAATCTTAAAAAGCTTCCTTTACTTCACATATAATTCTCTAGTTAAATTTAGTGAAAGCAAAGAGAAACCATTTAGGATAAACTGTCATGTAGGTGTCTGTCGTTCACTCTATTATTAATATGGAAATACAGTAAAACCCTGCCATAATACAAAAAATGGAGTCCAAAAGCTTCAATCATATTATTGGAAGATAATGAAATAACTCCTAGTTAGCCATTTGGGAGTTTCTAGTGTGTGGAAGACAATCACCAGTTGCATTCTATCCCAGTTCAAATTATTGTCCAGTATATTTAAATGCTTAATAACATGTCAGAATTTTGATGATAGTAAAGATTTTTTTTGAAGTGGTAAAATTACTTGTAGAAAAACATACTTTGGCCTTTAATTTAGTTATTAATTTTATAGAAAAATGCAATGTTATAGCTAAACTTTTTTGACTATGATCCATAAGAGAAACATTTTATTTGTGAACACCACCTATGTACAAATAGGAAACTGAAACAAATGTTTTATGAAACAATATACATTCCAATATTTTCTGTTATATTCTATTTGAATTTTTAGGAAAATGCTGTGTGTAATTCACTAGACTAATTTTACAACCTAACGAGTTACAACTCGTAGTTTAAAAAACATTGCATCAAATGACTATGTACTAAGTACATAGTCAGAAAGGACTTCAGAAAGGAATTACAAGATATTCTAGAAGCATAAGATCAGTATGATTTTAAGAGATAATTAATATGTGCCAACCTCACATCATTTGGCTGCCTGGGGTGGTCTTTAAAGAGGGAAATAGGGAGGAAAGCAGGATGATAGATAGATGGATGGATAGATAAATATGCACGTATATGCATAAACTCACTGCAAGGATACACAAGAAATTAATAACGTGAGTTGCTTGAGGGACAGAGAACTGGGTATCTTTGGGCAGAGGTGGGGATAAAACACTTTAAGTACAGTGTTTTGTTTTTCATTCTTTTAACATTTGAATTGTGAATATATACTAAAAATTAAATTACAATTAATAAATTTTGCTGCTTCATCATTAGAGCAAAAAGGGGGAAAGAGACTGCAATATGGACTAGAGTTTGGCAAAGATTGCTGTGATAGATAGGAGTTATAACCTATATGGTCTGTTTGCTGCCATTGATCTAGACCAGCTATGTTGACAGTACTATAAAAGAATGTGTAAGTAACTCATTGAGAAGGGTGAATTTGTTTCCCACGCTGTGCTTATAATGGGGGGAGGATATATACTTTATTCTAAAAAACCTTTTTCTTTTTCAACAAAACATGGTTAAACATTTCAGTGCTTAAAATAGACATTTTTTTGTTTTAAAATTTTAACCTGTTATTTAGAAATAATTTTAAACTTACAGAAAAGTTGTAAAAATAGGAAAAATACAAATAATACCTATTCTCAGATTTACCTTTTGTATTTTACCCCATTTGCTTTATCATTTTACCTATCAACCTATATCTATCTGACTGATTTTTTTCTGAACCAATTGAGAGAAATTTACAAATACCATGTCCCTTTATTCCTAACTCCTTCAAAGTATATTTTCTAAAATTAGGGATATTCTCTTAACTATAGTGCACTTATCAGCTCTAGTAAGTTTAATACAGATACCATACTTTTTTCTGATCTGCTGCCTGTTTCTCATTTTTATCAATTGACCCAGGAATGTCGTTTATAGCATTTTTTTTTTTCTCTTTCTGGCACATGACCTAGACTAGGGTTAGGTATTTCATCTAGTTGTGTCTTTTTAGGCTCCTTTGTTCAGAAACATTTCTAGTCTTTTTTGCAACACTGAGATTTTTAACACAGCCCCTGTCCCTTTTATAAATAGAATGTTGATCATTGGTGTTTCTTCATGTTTAGATTCAGATTATGCATTCTTGGCCAGAATACTATATAGCTGATTTGTCTTTCTGAGATTGTCACAACTGGAGGCACAGGAAGTCCATTTGCCCTTCATAGTGATGTTAGAATACTTGGTCAGGGTCTTCTCTAGTTTCTACTATATAATAAATATTTTTCCTTCACAACCAATAAGCAATCCATGGGAAGACATTTTAAAACCATGCAAAATTTCCTCCTTCTCACCTAGACTTAGCATCTCTTGTTTGTCCTTGCTTAATCCAGTCTTTACTATGTTGGTTGCAAAATGCTGATTTTTAATACTCTGGTACTATCTCCACATTTACCAGTTGGCACTAGGCATTCTTCTGTAAAAAGTGTCTTCCTTTCTGCCTCTTTTATTTGTTGTTGTTATGAACTCATAAATTTCTCCCTTTTTCCTCAGTGGTTCATAATTTATTACTGTGCAAAGTAGAGGATTTGAGTCTGAGTTTTGTGGATGACTTCAGGAGATCAGTAACCACCCCAAAATTGTGTGCCAAGTTCTGTGTTGTTTGGACATATTTCCAGGGAGAGTTCCATGACTTTTATCAACATCTCTAGAGTTCTTGATTTAAACAGAATTAAGTTCCACTAGGTTGAAAGGTTAAATGTTAAGCTATCTATAATCTTTATATATTTTATTCCCCTGCTTTCTACTCCAAGTGATAAATAACTGATGTGTTCCTCTGTAGGTACATTCTGTTTTTTTTGTCTACTGTTTTTAAACCACACCTGAAAATAGTATTATATTTTGGTTTCTTTAGATTTTTCCCAGAATATATAATGTCATTATCTTCATTGCCACTGTAGCAGCAGTTTATGGTGTGTAGAACCAGTCGTGTGTAGCAACAAATCACCCTGATTCACGCTGAAATTTTAAAACTGATGTTTTTACCCTGTAGTTTGATTAGCTCCCTGGGGGTGAGCTACCTGATGTTGTGCACTGAAAGTTATCCGGATGTTCTGGCCTTCTCTCTCCTGGACGAGCTTCAGAAGGAGTTCATCACTACGTACAACCTGATGAAGATAGACGCTGCTGTCAGGCCCTACTGTTTCATGGAATTTGGTAAGGGCCTGACTTTTTTCCTATTCATTATTCTGTCTTTAGCCAGTCACAAGCGATTTTTCATCTAATACAGGGGTTGGGGCACAGAGGAAACTCAGAAAATTCTGCTGTCTTGCTTTTGATAGAATAATTTGACAAATGGTCTGTAAATTATGGCAACATCTTCATTTAGGTGTCTATTAGAAAAAATTGTGTTTGAATTGTGGAGGGGATTATGATTATTGGCCCAAAGAATTAATCCCGGAAGATTAATGTTTCTCAATGAGGAATTTATAAACCAGAGATTCAGAATTTTGTGTTTATGTGATAATCTTTTATAGTCGGCTTATTCTAGAGCAAAGGTTGGCAAACATTTGCTAGAAAGGACCATATAGTACATATTTTAGGCTTTAAGGACCATATGGTCTCTGTTACAACTACTCAGTCTGCCATTATAGCTGGAAAGCAGCCATAGTGTAGTTATAGTCTAATAAAACTTTATTTACAAAAACAGTCAGCAGGCTAGATTTGGCCTCTAGGCATTAGATTGCTTGACTCCTGATGTGGGAGGGGAAAAAAAGTAAAACTAAGTTATAAATAGTGAAAATAAAATGGAAGATTCTTTAGAAAATATCTTAGAAGTTATTTAGGAAGTATCTTTTATTTATTGCATTAAACTTATTCTTAAAATATACATCCTAATGTAAACAATAAATAAGAGAACAGTTTTATAAGAACATGCAATTTAGTGTATGTTCTTATGTAATTAAAACTGATAAATACTGACAATATTTTATAAAATATGAATCCATATAAAAATTAAGGTTTCAATGTAAAGATTAAAGCTGGTATTGTTTTGTTTTAAAAGTTCAAAGTAATTCCTTGAAGTGGATGTAATAGTAGGAATATTCTCAGTCTTGTAGTGTTAAATCCTTAGTTTATTTACAATTATTTTTAGAGTGTGAAACTGATGACTTCATGATATATTAACCATTAAACACAGATAATATTAGAATACTCCATGACAAATTGAACAGTTTTGCATAATAAGTTAAACAGTTTATCTGCAAAATTTACTGTCCATAAACATCACACTCTCAAATTATTTAATTAACAAATGACTGCAAGGAAATTTATTTTTTATTTTACATAGATAACTTCATTCAGAGGACCAAGCAGCGATATAATAATCCTAGGTCTCTTTCAACAAAGATAAATCTGTCTGACATGCAGACGGAAATCAAGCTGAGGCCCCCTTATCAAATTTCCATGCGTGAACTGGGGCCAGCCAATGGAGTCACATCTGCATTTTCTGTTGACTATAAAGGTGCTGGTAAGATTTCTTCTGGTGAGTTCTGGATCTCAATTATTTTATTTAAAAAATCTTTCGTAAAAAGAAAAAATCTTTTGTAAGAACTGAGGAACTCTTAAAAATGAATTACTTTATTCTAATATTTTAAAGCAAGTACATGAAAGAATGTAGAAGTTCAAAGTAATTCTTTCTCCCAGTGGTTTATATAGTCATCTACCAGATATGAGACTAATCAGAAAATATCTTTAAATAGCCATCTCAAAGCAACTCTTTGCTAGGGAAATGTTAAAGAAGGTTTCTTTATAAACATTTTTCTAGAAATGAATAGTTTATTTATAATATATGTTTATAGGCATGTAAAGTGCTTTGCATTATATTAAAATGGCTACATTCAAGACCAGGGGTTTTTGACTATCACAGAAAATGTGATCATCTCAAACCTCCCCTCCCAAACAAGGAATACATTTGTGACAGGTTGAAAACTTCTGCTTAAAAATGGAAACCATTATTTTATAAGATAGTATATGCCATAGTTGAATTTCTTCTCTGAAAAATTCTTCCTTGCATTTCCTATAATGTCTACCTGTTTGTCTAAGTTCTGTGACCTCTACCTCCCTCTCTTTGGCTGGCTGTACCAAAATAGTGCTTTAGAACTTGAAGTCAGCAACTCCGTGTCCTTTCTGTCCCATTAGTCTGATCAACTTCATATAAAATGCCCTCAGTTCCCTTAGCCTTTTCGTCTATGGCATTTTGAAGCTCTCCCTATTCTAGAAGCTTTGTATGTGTTTTATTTTGTCAATATTCTTCAAATGTGGTATTCAGGACTGAATACAACCCTTCATATTTGGTTTAATACAAATTATGGAAGAAAAGGGGAAGCAGATTTCAGTAAAATAATCCAGTCAGTCATGAAACAAGTAAACAAGCAAATAACAATAACAAGCCCAGGAGGAGAGGAGATGGATCAGTACTCAGAGTTGTTACAGTATGTTATCTAAAATGTCCAGTTTCCAACAAAAAATTACAGGACATACAGAGGAAGAGGAAAATATAATACATTCACTGGGGGAGAAAAGCAGGCAATAGTAGCTGTCTACGAGAGTGACCAGATATCAGATTTAACAGACCAAGACTTCAAAGTAGCCATTATAATTATGTTCAAAGAACTAAAAGAAACCATGATTAATGAGTTAAAGAAATTAAGACAATTGTCAAATAGATAATATAAACAAAGAGATAGAAATTGTAAAGAAAAGGAACCAAATGGAAATTCTGGAAATGAAAAATACTACTGAAATGAAAAATTCACTAGTTGAGTTCAGTATTAAATTTGAACTTGCACAAGAAAGAATTAGCAAATTTGAATATACATCAATAGAGGTTATGCAATCCAAAGAACAGGGAGAAAAAAGAATGAACAGAACCTCAGGAAAATGGGAAACTATTAAGCATATCAGTATATGGATGGTGGGAGAATCAAAAATTGAGAAAGAAAGGAGCAGAAATAGTATTTGAAGAAATAATGGCTGAAAAGTTTCCAAATTTACTCAGAAACATTAATCTGTTCCTCTAGGAAGCTCATTTAACTCCAAATAGAATATATGGAAGAGACCCACAAATAAATGAATCATACAAAAAATGCTGAAAGACAAAGACAAGGAGAAAAATCTTGAAAACAGTAAGGGAAAACTCACCACTCACAAGAGCTCCCTAATAAGATAAACAACTGACTTCTCAACAGAAACAATGGAGACCTGACAGTAGAGGGAGAACACATTCAAAATGCTCAAAGCGGTAGAGGGGAACCTGCCACAAGAATTTTGTATCCAGCAAAGCTATCTTTCAAAAAATGAAGGTGAAATAAAGACATTTGCAAATAAGCAGATAAGAGAATTTGTTGCTGGCAGACTTACCTTACAAGAAATACTAAAGGAAGTTTTTCAGGCTGAAAGCAAGTGACCCGAGTCAGTTATTTGAAGTCTCACACTCATAGACACACACAAAATCAAACAGCAATGGTAAAGGTAATTATAAAAGACAGTAAAAGTCCATTTTTCTTTAAAAAGTTTTATAAAGCAATGTGCATAATGTATTCTTGGGCCTATAACATATAGAAGTGCAGTTTCTTATAACGGCACAAAGGAGGTAGGTGAATGGGAATAAAGCTGCATTGGGCTAAGGAAATGACTCCAGATGGTAATTTGAATCCACAAGAACAAATAAAGCCAGAAATAATAAGAATATTATAAACTTATAAAAATATAATCACTGTCTTCTCTTACCTTCTATAAAAGACAAAAATTATGTGAAGTAATAATTATAACACTGTATTTGGGATTTGTAACATAATATGTATAACAACGCCACAAAAAGGGGAGAAAGGCAATTGAGCTAGATAGGAGTAATGTTTCTATAACTCACTGGAATTAAGTTAGTATAAACCTGAAGCTGTTTCTGGTAAGTTAAGATGTACATGATGAGTCCTAGAGCAACCACTAATCAAATAACTCAAAAAATGGTGAAAAATTATTAAATTAAAATGCTACAGTATAAAATAATCACTTAATGCAATGATAGTAGAAGAATAGAGCAAAAAGCTTGAGATATATAGAAATAAGTAAAATGGCAGATGTAAATCTATTATAACAATAACAACATGTAAATAGATTTACAAAAAGTGAATGGTCGAAACATTTCAATCAAAAGTCAGAGATTGTAAGAGCAAATTTTAAAAAGAGTATTCTTCAAGCATGGGAGAAAAAAAATTCTGCAAGCATAGGAGAAGATAAAAAATTCAAAGATACAATTAAGTTGAAAGTAAAAGGGGAAAAAAGATACATAATGTAAACAGCAACCAAAAGAGAGCCGCAGTGGCTATTCTGATATCAGACAAAATGGCCTTTAAGACAAAAATTGCTGCTAGAGACAAGGACATTTTATAATGATAAGAGAGTCAATTAAGTTATAATAATTATAAGCACGTATATATTTAAGAACAGACTTTAAAATACATGAAGCAAAACCTTCCAGAAATAAAGGGAGAAATAGACGATTAAACAGTAATAGTTGAAGACAAACATCCAACTTTAAATAATGGATAGAACTAGACAAAAGATAAACAAGGAAATAGAGGATTTGAACAACAACAGAAACCAACAAACATAGAATACTCCAACAATAGAAAATACATTCTTCTGAAGTGACATGGAACACTTTCCAGAATAGATCTTATGCTAAGCTGTAAAAAAAAAAAAAACTTCGTAAATTTTACAGGTTAGAAATAATACAAAGTAAATTCTGCAACCACAATGGATGAACTTAGAAATTAATAACAAAGAAATTTGGGAAACTCACAAACATGTGGAAGTTAAATTATACAATCTTAAATAATGAATGGGTTAAAGAAGAAATCCAAAGGAGAATTTGTACTTTGAAATGACTGAAGATGAAGACACAAAATATTGAAACCTATGAGGTGCAGCTAAAGCTGTATTTATAGCTATACATACTATTAAAAAATAAATATCTCATATGAATAACTTAACCTTCCACCTAAAGACACTGGAAAAAGAAAAGCAAATTAAACCTAACACAAGTAGAAGAAAGGAAATAATAAAGATTAGAGTAGAAATAAAATAAAATGAAAGAAAATAGGAAAGCATTAGAGAAGACTCAATGAAACCAAAAGCTGATTCTTTGACTATGTAGTTCTGATTTAAGGCTAGACATAGATCAACAGTATCAAATCAAGAATACAGAAACAAATCTTTGCATTATGGTTAATTCAGAAATGCCAAAAGAATGGTGAAAGAATAGTCTTTTAACAAATGATGCTGGGACAAGTTATTATTCATATGCAAAAGATGAAGACGGACTCCTACCTCACAAACTATCTAAAAACTAAAAACAGATAAAAGACTTAAATTTAACAGCTAAAACTATAAAACTCTTAGAAGAAATCGAAGGTAAATTTTTCAAATTTGTATTAGGCAATGTTATTTTTTTATTTTTTATTTGTTTGTTTGTTTGTTTGTTTTTAAATAAAATAAAGCACCTGGTATTCCAGGGTGGTCTCCCATCCAAGTACTAACCAGGCCAACCCTGCTTAGCTTCTGAGATCAGACAAGATCGGGCACATTCAGGGTGGCATGGCCGTAGACTGCAATGGTTTTTTTAGATTTGATACCAAAAGCACAGTGAAAAAAATAAAAAATAGAAAAAGCAGAATTCATCAAAATCCAAAACTTCTGTTCTTTGAAAGACACTATCAAAAAATTGAAAAGAATATCCACAGACACAAAGAAAATATTTACAAATCATAAGGAACTTGTATCCAGAATATATAATAATAATTAAAAAAATCAATTTTACAATGGGAAAAGGATTTATATAGACATTTCTACAAAGAAAACGTGCAACTGGCTAATTAGCACATGATGAAAAGATGCTCAGTATTATTAATCATTAGGGAAATGCAATGCAAAAGATAAGGAGATACTACTGTATACCTACTAGGATAGCTATAATAAAAAAAGAATAACAAGTGTTTGTAAGGATGTGGAAAAATTAGAACCTTCATACGTTGCTGGTAGGATTGTAAAATAGTGTGCCTGCTTCAGAAAATACTTTGGAAGTTCCTCAAAAAGGTAAATACAGAGTTAACATATGACCTAGCAATTCTACTCCTAGGTACATACTCCAGAGAATTAAAAATGTATGTCTAAATAAAAATGTGCACATGAGCTTTTATATTAGCATTATTCATAGCAGCTGAAAAGTGGACACAACTCCAATGTCCATCAATTGATGAATGGATAAACAACATATGGTATATCCATACCATAGAATATTATTAATAAAAAAAGGAATGAAATATTGATATATGGTACAACATGTATGGATCTTTAAAAACATTATGCTATGTGAAAGAAGCCAGATAGAAAAGGCCACATACTTAAAATTTCATTTATGCAAAATGTCCAGAATAGGCAAATCCATAGAGACAGAAAATAGATTAGTGGTTGACAAGAGCTGGAGGGGTAGAGGGAAATAGGCAGTGACTACTTCTAATGGTTATGAGTTTTCTTTCTGGGGGTGACGTGTTGTGGAATTAGATGATTATGATGGCTGCACAACTTGTGAATATACTAAAAACTTGTGAATTACACACTTTAAAAGGTGGAATTTTATTGTATGTGTATTATATTTTAATTTTTTAAATCACTAATAAACAAGGGGTTGTTACTTTGAAGACTTCCACTTAACAGTAGTGATAGAATAGTTAATTCAGACCAGTAGTCTCACTAAATACATGTAGCAAAGCTGAATGGACTGTATATATTTTATAGTATAAATAGATCTAATATATAATGTAGAAGTTAATCTAAAATATAATCTTCCTGAAGTCTTTGGAGATCCAACAAGATAACTAAGAATTACTCAGATACAGAGGAGGATGGAGACCCAATGTTTGGAGCTACAAAATTTTCCCTTTGGGCCTTACACCAATTCTGGAGGGAACAGCTGTCAGGCTCTCAAGACTAGGGAGACAGGGATTAGAGAGCAGGGCCCACCAAGGTGGTGAACCTCATGAGCAACCCTTCCAGCCTTGGGTTAGGATCTTGGATGGCTGTGCTCTAGGTATATGGGTAGACAGGAATATGCAGTAGACAGGCTTTTATTGGTCTGCAGTTTAGTTTTGAATCATACTGATCTCTAAAATTGGATTGAGCTGATTACACAGTGCTATCCTCCAAAGAACCTGGCAGAAGCAACAAATATCTTTCCTGGAAGAAATAGTCTCGTCAGCTTCAAATTATATCTACAAGATTTTGAAAATAGAATGTTAGTTATAAAAAAACAGGAATATAAGTTGTATTTTGTCAAATGCTTTGTCTGCATTTATTGAGATGATCGGATTTTTCTTTTTAAAGTCTTTATGTGGTGAATTACATTGCTTTTCAAATATTAAACCAACCCTGCATTTCTGTGATAAACCCCACTTGGTTATGATATATTATCTTTCTTATATATTGTCAGACCCAATTTACTAAAATTTTAAGATATTTCGTACCTGTATTCATGAGGGAATTGGTTTATAGCTTTCCTTTTTTGTAATGTTTTTGGCTGGCTTTCCTATCAGGTTTAAAGCTGGTCTCATAAATTGGGAGGTATTACCTCTTCTTCAATTTTGGAAAAATGTTTCTGTAGAATTTTTCTTCTTCTTTAAATGTTTAGTGCGGTGAAGCCTTTCAAGCCTCTGATTTTCTTTGTAGGAAGTTTTTAACTACAAATCAATTTCTTCAATGCATGTAGGGTTATTCAAGTATCTCTTTCTTCTCGAGTGAGTTTTAGTAGTTTGTTTCCTTTAAGGAATCTGTCCATTTCACCTAAGTTATTGAATTTTTGGCATTAAGTTATATTCCCTTATACCTATAATATCTGTAGAATTGTAGTAATGTCACTTCTCAGTTTTTATATTGGTAATTTTTATCTTTTGCATTTTTTTCGATCAGTCTTATTAGAGTTTATCATTTTTACTGATTTTCTTAAAGAACCAGCTTTTACTTTCATTGACTTTTTATTGTTTTTTATTTCATTAATTTATTTTCTGATCTTTATTACTTCCTACCTTCTGTTTACTTAGAGTTTAATTCGCTCCTTTTCTAGGTTCTTGTGGTAAATATTAAGGTCATTTATTTGAGAACTTCTTTTTTAATACAGACACTTAGTACTACATATTATATACCTTTAAATACTGCTTTAACTACATTTCATAAATTTTAATATATTGTATTTTCACTCTCATTTTGTTCAAAATGCTTTTTAATTTTCTTTTTGGTTTATTTTTTGATCCATGGGTTATTTAGAAATGTGTTATATAGTTTTAAATATTTACAGATTTTCCAAATACTTTTCTGTTATTGATTTTTAATTTAATTCCATTGTGGCCAGGTACCAAATTTTATATGATTTTAATCCTTTTAAATTTATTGAGACTTGTTTTAGTCTAGAATATGGTCTTAGTAATTTTCTGTGTTCATTTGACAAAAACATATATTCTACTATTGTTGGGTGGAGTGTTCTATAAATGTCATTTAGATCAAGTTAGTTAAATATTTAGGGTTGGTTTGTTCTCTTGATGCATGGACTCATTTGTCACTTTGAAGTTACCTTCTTTATACTTAGAAATATTCCCCAATGTCTAATTTGCCCATAAATTTTAGCCTAATATTTCAGACTATTTAATTTACTTCAGCCTCTTTTCTAACCTTATTTCCTCCTCTTTTCATGACTGTCCTTTTGAGTTAAACAAAACCACCAACAATGCCCAATAGCAAAGCAGTTAAGAGCATGAATTCTAGAGTCAGGCTACCTGGATTTAAATCCTAGTCATCTACTTACTTTGGGAAAATTTCTCAATCTACCTAAACTTTAGTTCTCTGTCTGGAAAAAAAAAAAAAAGAAAGAAAGGTAATTACAGTGCCTACCACCTGGGTTCTTGGAAGATGAAAGAGATCAGCAGAGTAAAGCTGCTTTGGGTGCCTGGCACCTGGAGCAGCCACACAGGGAAACAGTAGGGGTGGGGCAGGCGGGGGGGAGGTGGTTGAAGATGCTGTTATTATTTGCCTCTCATTTCCATCTCCATGTTCTTTTCTCATATTCTTTTCTCTGCATGGAATGTGGTACTTCTCATTTGTACTTGTATAAATTTTATCCATCATTAAAGATTTTCCCTTATTCTCTTACCACTTCTGTGTTACCACCTTACTCCCAGTTATTTTTCCTCTTTAGAATTCCCTAACTCTTTTAGTTTAGAATACTTACTACTTTTCATATGCTTACCTATCCACTCTCTTTTAAAAGATGAGAAGTTCCTTCAGGATAGATTGTGTAATTCAATTTTCACATCTTCTGAAGCATAGCATCTTACAAAGAATTGTGCTAAAATGTACATGCTGAATAAAAATATTAATTCACTAGAACCAATAGCCCTTTGGTTCCAAGGAATTTGCTCTTCTTTAGAAACTTTTGTAAACTCTCCATTAATCATAGGTACTTTTGGAGAAAAAAATATTTTTTGTAATGAAAATGCCACTCGTGGGCCCAAGGAGACTAATTAAAGAAAAAGCATGATAGCAGAAGACAATAATAGTAAAAACAAAACAAAAACTCACCACATGCTGCTGTTTTGGATTCAGAAAAACAAATTTTATTCTATATTGCCTCTCATTTGTTATTGCTCCAAATCCACTATTCCTAATGGTGACTATCATGGTGCCAAATTGAACTGTGAAGTAAGCACTTGTGGATAACAATGGATATAAAATCTGTTTTTCTGAAGAAAAAAGCATATAAAATAAAACATAATACATTAAAATGTGATTAAAGGTCTCATTCAGTCTGTTAAAATGTGAAGTTGTCCTTAAGGAGTGTTACCCTCGTATTGTGTGCAGATGGAGTTTTCTCTGGGCAACCATTCCCCCAGGAGGAGAGGGTGAAGTGGGAGGGGATCGCCACTTGAAAATTTCTTTCCCACAGTGGTTTTTAGCATAATGCATGCCTTGTCCTTGTTAAAGGAGGCTTATCATTTGCTTTCATGCCTTTAAAAATATTTATCATTTTGAAAAAATTTATAAATGGTATACTGTCATTATAAAGAGTGTGTGTGCTCCAAGGCCAAGAGGTGAGTGTTAGAAACTTAATAAATATTTAAGTTATATAGACATATTATTTACTCCTTAAATAGATGTTGACCAGCACATTAAAAAATGGTAATATTTTCCCATTCAAGAATAGCCATATTTTACTTGACCATAAAAAGCCAGTGTTTTCTACTATAATACAGAATATTATTCGAGTTTTTTAGTAAGGTAAACTTGTTTTGTATACTTAAGTGTGACTTAAATAATCTATTGTCAAGTGGTTTTATGCTTGAGGCCCATATTAAGGATTTTTTTTTTTTTTTTTTAATTAGAAGCCAATTCTTCCTCACTGTTGAGGGAGCACCATGAGGAGAGATGGAGAAGGGTTGCAAAACATAACGAATTGGTAGACCAGTGGATAGATTTTTAAATTGTAAGATTTTTTTTCTCTACTGATGTAAAACTTGGTATCAGTACTTTACAAAGGCATTTAAATTTTTCTTTTCATATCAAAATCTCAAAGAAATTGATTGAGAGACCAAGCAGTAAGTTTGGGCACAGAAGAAATTTAAGAAGATGTTATATTAGCATTTTCTGCTGAACTTGAAGAATACTTTTTTGTGATAATGTGGGTTTTGTGTTTTTATGAACTGTTTAGGGAAGCTTTTCTGCTGGAGTGGCTGAATATAAGTTGCAAAGATGTAAGCCCTTCCTTATATTAATGTTCCACCTCATTAACTTCATTGTTAGGGCTTTTACACTTCAGTGATTTAAATAAAATAATCTAAATGTAGTTCTGTTGTCCTCTCTTTCCATCTGTCTTCCTTCTGAGTCTAGATGATTATGCAGTTTTGTGTTTTCATTTGGACTCTTGTTAATTCTATTAAGTGCAAAATGGTGATGAAGGGAAGCTATTGTGTAACTAAATACAATATTGAAATGTCTTATGCTGCTGAAGCCCTGACAGATAAGGAAATGTGTTTGTGAAGATAATCTAGGCACTTCTTCAACTGGTGTTTTATCATTTGTACCTTTGAGTTGGTCTTCAGAGGCCAGGAACTTCATAGCTTTAAGACTCCATTGTATTGTTGAGTTCACATTGGTGATTACAGTTGACCCTTGAACAACGCAGAAGGTAGGGGCATCGACCCCTGTGTAATCAAAAATCTGTGTGTAACTTTCAATTCCCCCAAAACTTAATTACTAATAGCCTACCGTTGACCGGAAGCCTTACTGATAACATAAACAGTCAATTAAAACATATTTTTGTACGTATTATATACTGTATTCTTGCAATAAAGTAAGCTAGAAAAAAATGTTATTGAGAAAATCATAGGAAAAGGCATTTAAAGTATTATAAGTATTTATTGGAAAAAATCCACATGTAAGTGGATTTTGACCCATGTTCAAGGGTCAGCCGTATATATGAGCTTTCATATATGTCCTCTGGTATTTATAGCCCTGGAACCTAAATAAGGGAGAGTTTTGCTTAAAAGCAAACTATATTGGTCCTTAAAAATGTTTTCTAAGCATTTTCAGGAAAAGTAGGAATTATGCAGTGAATTTCCAAGCAAAGTCACCTTGGCGAATATTTGCAACTGCTTGCAAATGGTAGACATATTTAGGCAGTAAGGTTTTTTCTACATGATTTACTGCCAGATGCGAGAACTCCTTAGCAGTATATAACCCAAATGCAAGTTAGATGTCTTTGTTAAAAATGTAGAGAAAAATAAGTTAACTAGAGTTCAGGGGAGTGAAGCTGTCATGTTGTCAGACATTTTGCATTTAAAAAGTTAATTACTAAGATAAATCATTAGATAATTTTATGAAGATTCATCTATATATTTAAATTGAGCAGTGAATTTTATTTTACATAAGTTTAGATATTGGTATGAGATATGGATGTTCATTTCTAACCATTTCTTTTATTTTTCAGGTCACCAGCGACTGGAACCAGCCACTCTGTCAGGAATTGTGGCATTTATCCTTAGTCTTTTATGTGGAGCTCTGAATTTAATTAGAGGCTTTCACGCCATAGAAAGTCTCCTGCAGGTACTGTACTATTTTTGTAATTTCAAGTGACTGTGACTATTGATTTTACTTGTTACACAATTGATTTGAATTGATTTAGATATTAGTACAACTTACAATGTATGCTCAGATTCTGTATTCTTTATACCTGCCTTAGTCACCCCTTCCTCTAAAAACACTGATTTCAAAAAAATAGCCCATAGATATTCTGCTGGTTTCTTTGACTCAATTAGCACATATTTATTTATTATCTACTCTGTAGGAGGCACTGTTTATGGGTTCTCTGGGGACACTAAGATATGTGTGACATGGGCCCTGCAGTCTCAGAGCCTAGAGTTGAATCAGAGAGGCAAAGAAATGTACAAATAATTCCCAAGGACACAGAGTATAGAAGAGGAGCGGTCATTGTGAGTCAGGATAGGAAAAGGAGGCTTTGTGGAGGAGGGGTAAGCTGGACTTGGAAGGATCTAAGTAAACAGAGAGGAATGGAAAAAAGAAGAGGACATTCTTGGGCAGGTTTTTGTCCCACCTCTGTGTAATCCTAGTTAGCTGCTTTTTCCTTTTTTGTTGGTGCCTACCTGTGAAACCACTGATCTCTTCAGGTATTGCCAACTATTTAGTTTTCAGTGGAGTTTCTTTCAGAGACTGTGGCTATCAGAATATATTAACTTTTTCTCTTATTATTTTTGTAAAATTTTTTAAACTTTTCTTAAAGTTTAGCACATTTCAGACTATAGCTTTTTTCCCCTTTGTTTCTACTCATTTTGTCTAAAGACTTTTTGACACTTCCATACTGTAAATTAGTTCTCTTTTTTGAGGTCAGCATTAAACTCATACAAACTCATTCAACAGACCTTATATTCTCTTTTTAAATTGCTGTTACTTTGAGGAACACTCAGAGTACAATTCTGAGTACCCTCTGAATGTCCTCAGCTGTATGAAGCCAGTAGCAGAGGGTATCACAGGTTCCAGGCAGCTGAGCTGTCCCTCAATTATGATGTGGGGAGGAGCATCTCATGACTTCTCAATTCCTCTTCCAAACATCCTAGGCCCGCAGGTAAAGCCTCCCTTCCCTTTAAGGCACAGGACCACTGGGTGTTGTCCCTTGGTGTTCTCGTTCTTGTTCCTCTTCCCTAGCCAAGTTAGCTTTATTCCAGTAGGAGTTTAATTTAGATCCAGTTAGTCAATGTGCCAAAAAGAAACAAAGGCAATTTGGAGACTGCCAATTGAAAAAAAACTAATAAATAAGAAACTCTTTTACTTTTTTTTTTTAATTTGATGTAGTGGAAAGAATATTAGTGTTAGGTGTATGAAGAGTTGATTTTTGTTTGTGGAAGAAAGAGAGAAGGTTGGCTTCCGCTCAGTTACTGATTAACTCTGTGACTTTGAGTAGCCTCTCCTTACTTTCTGGTCTTCAGTTTTATTGCTCATCAAATGAAGGACAAGGGGTGGATTTGATGAGTATTTCTCAATGTATGGGACACATTTATCAGTGGTTACACAATAGATGACTTTAGATGATAGAGTGGTGAAGATTTTTAATTTTAAGAATTATGTATTTAATATATATTAATATATAATATCTATGGTAAGGGATACTAGTTCATATTGATAGAGATATAAAACTTTCCTTTCAAAATAATTTTAACAAAAGATCAACTTTATGAAATTTATTACATAAATAATGGTGTAATTAGTATTTAGAATTGGCAAAAATTGTGAAGGTGGTACTCGAAGGTTAAAATTCTCTGGTTAAAAAATTATCTGATTGTTTGAAATTAGCAAATTAATAAATAAGGGAAGTGAGCAGACCTGGGTAGAGAAAAACTTTTATGCCACACAACCTTACCATTCCTAACTCAGAAGACTGCATAAGTTGTGGAATCTGAGGCTCAGACCACATTACTTCTAACTTAAAACTCAGACAGTGCTGTTATATATTCAAAACATATTAAAGGAAATTATTTCTTTCAGGCACTCAGATATTCCTGTTCTTTCTCTTCTTGGACCGATTCTTTCCTTCTCCCTCTTCTGATTTACAAACCTCAAAACTAAGGAAAGTAGTGTAAACTACAGCATTTCATGCATTTGACCTGCTCTACCTATTTAATGCCTGCCTTAATTCCTAAGAGTTTCATGTTCTCCCTCTGATCAGTAATGTCTTTGCTTCATCGCAGTTGTTTTTTAGGTTTCAGACAATACAGGCATGCCTCATTTTATTATATTTCACAGATGTTGGGATTTTACAAATTGAAAGCAAAAAGATTACAACATGTTTTACTATGATACTTTGTTGAGGTGGTCTGGAACCAAACCCCCAGTATCTCTGAGGTATGCCTCTACTCTGATTAAACTAAATCCCACTTACATGTAACTGACTGATAGTGCTGAGAGTTCTCAGAAAATTTACATTTTAAAAAGACATTATAGGCCAGTGTCTCTCATGAACATTGATGCAAAAAACCCCAACAAAGTATTACCAAATTAAATCCAATGATGTATAAAAATAATTATATACCACAACCAAGTGGGATTAATTCTAGGTGTGCAAAGCTGGTTCAGCATTTTAAAATCAATAAATGTAATCCATCACATTATAAAAAAGAAAAATAATATGATCACATCAGTAGTTGCAGAAAAAACATTTGACAAAATTCAGCATCTATTCATGAACTCACAGGAAACTAGAAATAAAGGGGAACTTCTTTAACTTGGTAAAGAACATCTAAAGAAACCCTACAGCTAATATCATATTTGATGAGAAACTAGATACTTTCTCCCTAAGATCAGGCACAAGACAAGTATGTCACCTCTCACCATTCCTATCAAGCATTTTACTGGAAGAGCTAGTAGTGTAATAAAACAAGAAAAGAAAGCAGATGGTATAGAGATTGGGAAGGAATAAATACAACTGTTTTTATACACAGATAGTATGATTGTCTGTATACAAAAATCAAGTACTGGCACTCAAGTGATTATTAGCAAGGTCACAGAATTCAAAGTTAATACATAAAAGTCAATTGCTTTCCTATATATCAGCAAGGAACAATTGAAATTTGAAATTAAAATAACTATCATTTATATTGGCATCCTCAAAATTGAGGCACTTAAGAATAAACCTAACAAAGTATATACAAGATCTATATAAAAAAAAGTATAAAACCCTGATAAAAGAAATCAAAGAAATCTGAATAAACAGAGAGATATTCCATGTTCATGGATAGGAAGATGCAATATTGTTAAGATACGGGTTTTTCCCAACTTAATCTATAGATTCAACACAATTCCAATCAAAGTCCCAGCAAGTTATTTTATGGATATTGATAAAATGATTCTAAAGTGTATACGGAGTGGCAAAAGACCTAGAATAGCCAATGCAATATTGAAGAAAAAAGAAGAGGACACAGTACCCAACTCCAAGACTTAATATTAAGCTATAATAATTAAGACAGTGTGGTACTGGCAAAACAGTAGGCAAATAGATCAATGGAACAGAATAAAGAGCCGAGAAATATACCTTTAAAATATAGTCAACTGATTTTTGACAAAAGAGCAAAACTAATTCAGTAGAAAAAGGATATTTTTTTCAACAAATGGTGCTAGAACAAGAAAATGAATCTAGACATTCAGAAAAATGAATCTAGACATAGATCTTACACCTTTAACAAAAAAGTTAACTCAAAATAGATTACAGACCTAAATGAAAAACAAAAAATATAAAACTTATGAAAAGTAACAGAAGACCAAGATAACCTTGGGTTTGGCGATGAATTTTTAGATACAGTATCAAAAGCATGATCCATGAAAGGAAAAATTGGTAAATTGGACTTAATTTAAAAACCTCTGCTCTGCGAAGGACATTAAGAGAATGAAAAGATAAGCTGCAGACTAGGAGAAAATATTTGCAGAACACATCTGACAAAGCACATGTCTAAAATGTACAAAGAACTCAAAATTCAATAAAAAAAAATGAGCAAAAGAACTGAACAGACACCTCACCAAAGTCGATGTCCAGGAGACAAGCATATGAAAAGATACTCAACATCATATGTCATTAAAGAATTGCAAATTAAAACAATAAGATATCGCTAAAGATCTATTAGGATGGTGAAATCCAAAGAAATGCCAATGTTAAATGCTGATGAAGATTTGGAACAATTGGAACTCTTCATTCATTGCTGGCGGGAATGCAAAATGAGACAGTCACTTTGGAAGATAGTGTGGCTGTTTCTCACAAAGCTAAACATAACCATAAGATCCAGCAATCATGCTCCCAGGTACATTTACCCAAATGAGCAGAAAACTTACATCCACACAAAAACCTGCACATGAATGTTTATCTCAGCTTAATTCATAATTTCAAAAAACTAGAAGTAACTAAAATGTCCTTCGAAAGGTGAATGGATAAACAAACTGGCAGCCTGTACAATGGAATATTATTCAGTAATGAAAAGAAATGAGCTATCAAACCAAAAAGAAGACATGGCCAAATCTTAACTCAATATTGCTTAATGAAAGAAGCCAGTCTGAAAAAACTGCTTACTATATGATTACATCTATATGACATTCTGGAAAAAGCAAAACTATAGCGATAGTAAAAAGATTAGTGGTTGCCAGGGGTTTGGAGGGAGGATGAAGGGTTGAATAGTTGGAGCATGGGATTTTTAGGGCAGTGAAATTATTCCGTATGTTACTGTAATGGTGGTGAAGTCATTATACATTTCTCAAAAATTATAGAATGTACAATACAAAGAGTGAACCCTAATGTAAACTATGGGTTTTAGTTAATAATGTGTCACTATTGGTGCATCAGTTATAACAAATGTACCACATTAATGCAGGATGTTCATAATAGAGGAAACTGAGCAGGGGAAAGAACAGGTATATGGGCACTCTGTACTGCTTAATTATCTGTAAACCTAAAACTGATCTATAGATGAAAGTCTATTAATTTAACACACACACACCTCACATTAAAACAAAGACTGGAAAGGGAGGAGAGTTCTTCCAACTTTGATATTTCCTTAGGTGTGGCTCCACTTAGGTTAAGTACAGTTAGCTCTTAGGAAACAGTAGATGAAGCTTTCTCTTTTCCTGGAGGGGCTGCACCTTCCCATTCACACAGGCCAGAAAGGGACCTCAGAACCCCAGCTGGAATGGAGCTCAGGTTCAGGAATCTGATTCATGTTTCAAAGTCAGATGTACAATTTTGTGTCCTCTGAGAACAGTGATCATTTTGAGGAAGCCAGTGAGAGATGGACAGACCAGGTCCTCCGACCTTGCACCCACCAGTCCCCAACTACTCTCACCGAAGATGACCTGGGAAAATAACAAAGTATGTTAATTTTCATAAAGAAACTCTGGAAAGATAAGAAACGAATAAATGTAGTGGAAACTGGACAGATGGGAAGCAGAGTAAAAACAAGACTTAACAATATATACCTTCTTATATGTTATTTTTATTTTTGAATCATATAAATATATTACCTATTTAGATTTTAAATAATAAAAATGAATATTTATTAGCACTTGTTATGTAAGCAGGAAAAAAAGAAAACAACTTTTATTCACCCAGCTTAATAGGTAGATTTTCAAGTAACACAATTTTAGGCAGAGTAAAGGTAAATGTTGAAAGGCCAGGGAATGCTGAGCATTTTTCCTGGGTTTTTGTAGCTTCTTTTTGTCTTTATCTTAGAGTCAACAGTTTCCCTAGAAGCTTGAAGGTTTTCTGTTTTAAACAGTTTCTTAAAATTGTGCCAGTCATGGGGTAATTATGGATAGGGAAAAGGTTAGAGTGGTCTTTTTTATTAGTAGATCATTTATAATTTGGGGACTCTCTGGATGCTTGTATCTTTGAAGATGTGTCTCTCTGATGGTTGACATGGAATCTTTCTTTTTCACTGTTGCCCTAGACTAAATTTACTCCAACAATGTTTCTTTCTTACTTGATCCAAGGAACTGTAAATTGGTCCATTTGGGATTTTTAGCTATCTGGAAACTAGGGACAACTGGTTGCATATGTTCCCTTAGCATTGTTTTTAAATCTTTGTCTTGCTGTAACCCATCTGACATATTCAGCATACACTCATCAATAGTTAAGGTTCCTGAAACAAGGTGCTCAGAAGAGCGAGGAAACAATAGCGTGCAAGCTTGGGAGAAATGCAGTCACAGGTAGTTTTAAAAGATTTTCCAACAAATTCTGATTCTCTCATCTAAATGAGAATCACCGCTTTTGGAAATTCACTAGACTAAAAGTAGAGACTCCCGTTACTCCAGTTTTTGGAGATTTTATATCTATGTAGAAAAAAATGTTCTAGTAAGTAACTGGTGCTTGGAAATATTTTTCTTTGTCTTGTTATAAGAATAATGAGAGAGTACTATGTAGTGTTGGAAATATCTGCCTTCTAAGGATCATGTCCTAAAAGATAAAATGGATGATTGGCAAAGAAAAGGAGAAAATGAAATGTCAGAATGCAGAGGTCACTGTGATAAGTATACTGGATTAGGGGTCCAAACCAGATTAATTTCAACAAGTACATCTTTTATAGTCTGAATCAACCTGAAAGAAAAATACATGCAAAATTGGGGACCTGAGGTCTCTCACTTTTAATTCTCCCTCATTAGATCCTATTTTGTCATTGTTCATGACTTGGGTAAAAGGTTCTTTTTGTTTCCACCTAAGCCATTGAACTCAAGACATACTCTTAGTGTTTTCTCTGGTTTGTTATATTTTGTGTCAGGAATAATCTCTGGAGTCGTGATAGATAATTTTTGGTCAGTAAAGTAGATATTTTTGAGGTAGTTTGCTATGTAGATGTGAATGAAAATCCAGGACATGGGACTTACACCTTTATCTGTTTTGAAGTTATCTGTAGTGGAGTCATTCAGATCATAGTGGTGATAGAGGAAGCAGAGAGGCAGAACCCAGATTAAGTGATCTCAGTATTTCTTTAATACTTGATTTAAGAGCAAAGGATTTAGTTGGGGATCATATTTTTACATCTAGCTGAAAATGTGTAGTATATTTCCTGAGTATGAGCAATATATCAATTTAAAGTTTACTTCTTTAAGGCCATGAATTCTAAACGCTCTTTCAAACGCTAAAAATGATTGCCACATTTATCTTCTTGTATGTAACTTGGTGCCTGAAGCACATTTAAATTTGAGAACCCACATGAATTAATATTTCTCTATATTGTTAATGTTGTTTGAAAATTCAGCACAAGTTTGTTTCTTCTAGATTAATAACTGCCTCTTAGGGTGATAACAAGGGATTTATTAAAATTATGTAGCATTGAAGGTTTCTTTGGTATCTAAGTTTAGACTGGGGAAGTTTAGAATGAGTACAGTTTTTTTTTAAGTTGGTAATTTGATTTGGTGTTCACAATAATGTGTAAATTAGATTATATTTTCATTCATTTGCTAACTTTGTTCTGAGTTTAGAGATGTTAATAAGTTTATTGTGAGTTGGCACCTCATGAATGCATAAGCTTTTATCACATTCGGTTTATATTACCTGTTTTCCTTTAAGGATCAACCTTGAAACAATGATATTAATTAGGCTTATGCCAACCTAGATGTAATTTGCATGTGTTGCATTAGGGAAAACATTGAGTTTTCTGATACAGCAGTGGAAATGCTGGCATGGAAGTTAGGATACCTGGGATGGATTACTTTACCTTTTTGGATCTTATTTTCCTGTTCTGCAAGTTGCAGGTTTTAGACTACATAGGCTCGAGGACCAGTTCAGGACAAATGTTCTAAGACTTTTTGATTCTAAAATTGTTTGTAATAGCTACTACAAAGCAGAAGTAATTAACTTGCTTTTATTTCTTGAGTTCTTTATTTCTCATGCATCTGTTAAAGAAATCACATACCTATTAAAGCTCAGTGGAAGTTTTTGATTTATTTAGTGGTATAATATCTATGCTAATATTTTAAGCAGTGCTTGCTTGCTTTCAAAAGAAATAAAAGTATTTTTCCTGATTCTGTGCTCATTGTTAAAGAATTGGGGGGAAATGCATAAAGAAGAAAATAAAAATCATCTCCACATTTTCTCTGTATTTTATATATACATATACATAGATACATATATATATACAAATTTACATGTATACATAACTATTATATAATTTTGTAGCCTTTTTTCACTTGATTAAAAAATGAGTATAGCCTAATTATAACAAACATTTTAATAGTATCTTAATACATTGTGTGGCTATTACATAAGCCTCTGCTTACCTCTTCATTCTCACCTTAAAATTTTTTCCCTTTGTCAGTTTTCAAAGCAATATTTTGGTACTCTGTCATTCCTCAAAAGTGAATGTGATGTTTTAAACTTTTTTATTTGAACTCCTGACCTCTGCCCCCTCCTTCCCTGCACCACTCCACCCCTACTGTCATCGCTCTGTCCTGTCCCACCTCCAACTTCTGTCCCCTTTCTGAACCTCTGCCCAACCTTTCCCCAACCTCTGGCTATTCCCTCACCTACATTTCATCTGCTTCCTCTCTACTGGCTCTTTTCTCTCAGCTTATCGGCAGGCTTGCCAATCTTTAAAACACAAAAACTCTGAAAGAACCTCTTGATGTATGTTCTATTCTGAGTTTTTGAAGGAGTAGACCATGTTTCTTGTCTCTACTCTCTTACCTCTGTTCTCTTAGTCTCCTGTCATCTCTTTTCTGCCTTCATAGTTTTTTCAAATACCTATCTTTAAGCTCACCAGTAACCTTCTGATTGTCAAATATTGCACCCATCTTCGAGGCCTTGTCCTGTGTGCCCTTTCTGCCCCATCTCACATACTGTTCATTTCTTCCTTTTAAAATTACTTTGTAATTTAAAAACTGTTTATTTTAGAAAACTTAGAAGTAAAATAAATCACCACTGTTTGCTGTATTACATAGTTTTTCTTGACATTCTCTCATCCCTTCATTTCCATGAAACAATTTTCTTCTGCTATATTTTTTTTCTTTCTCTTCTCATTCCTCAGTTTATTGGTAAACTTTCTTTCTCCACCTGTCCTTTAAATAGTGGCCATTCTCCATTGTTCTGTCCTTGGCTTTATATTCTTCTAACTCTATACCTTATCCTTGGATATTTTCATAATGGTCTTTAAAAAAAAAGTTGATACATGTACATACACAGTAAAATGTATAGTACACATGGTAAATTTCAGAGCCTATAATTTTTACACAAAGTAATTTTTTTCTAACTTCTCCCTAGAGTAAACCACTGGTATATCCTAGAGAGATTATATGCATATGCTAGTGTGTGTGTGTGTGTGTGTTATATGTATATATTTATATATTATTTATTATTCATTTAAAATTATTTCTATATAAATGACAGTATACCCTTCATACTGATTTATATCTTTTTCTACCTGTTAGGAGAAAAAGGAGATCATTTTATATCTGTATCTAGAGATCTATTATTACATTGTTTTTCATCTGTATTCCCTTTTCCCCTACCACACAACATTTTTTTTTCACGAAATGTCACCACAACTGATGCAAAGGATTTTTCTACCTTGTCCATCAGTTTTTTAAAAAAAAATTATTTATTTAAATTAGTTTCAAGTATACAGTACGTTGGTTAGACATCTAATATTGTTCATAAGACGATCCCCCCAATTGCTCCCTCCCTCCCCTGGCCCTCCACCTAGCATCATATTAATGCTAACTGCATCCCTTCTGCAGTGCTCCCCATCCCCACCACTACACAACATTTTATGTTGAAAAATGCAAACTTACAGAAAGGTTTTAAAAAAAGACAATTAATAGTCACCTGTATCTATACCTACCTTTCTTTTTCTATTAAATGAATCGTTTGAAAGTGAAATTATAAGTCTCGTGACAGTATATTCCAAAATTATTCAATGTTTTTTCTAATCATATATTATCACAATCCCTTTATTACACCCAAGAAATTTAAGATCAGTGTGGTATTATTTAATGTAAAGTCTCTATTTAAGTTTCCACAATTGACCCAAATGTCCTTCGTGGTATTTTTTCCTCTATCTAATCTAGAGACCAGTCAAGAGTGAAGGCTTGCACTTGGTTGTTATAGGCCTCTTTTTCATTTCACTACTATTTAAATAGATGACTACTAACTAGATCTTTAGGTCAGATCCTTTCCTGAAGCAGACTTAAATATCTTCTAAAATATAATTATTTGAATGTCCCACTACCAGCTCCAAAAAAGCATGTCCAAAATGAACTCAGTTTCTACTCTCAAATGTATTTTTCCTCCTGTATTCCCAGTTTAATTGGAATGTTATCATTCAAATGTTGCCTAAACAAGACATCTGGGAGTCATCCTAGCCTTTTCCCTCTTTGAGACTGTACGTGCTACTCGCTTTACCTGGAATTCTCTTTCCCTGCCTCTGGGGTAGAACTGGCCTGAAGCATCCCAGACAGATAAATGTTTTCTGTTTTAAGGTCACCTCACTTAGGTAAGCTACTCCCCCTCTGCCTCACAGTCAGTTCTGTTGCCCAATAGCAAGTGGAAAAGGAATTTTCTCTATTATTTCATGAAGACCTGGTCATGAGGGACACTGCCAGGTCTTGTGGAAATTTTTACTGTATACAGATATTTTTTTCTAAAATAAGGGCCAAATTTAATGCTCCTCCCTGGAAGAAAGAAATTGAATGCTCCTGGTTGGGCTTTATGTTCTACTTTACAAAAACATTGAAAGAAATAACAAATACCAATACTTAAGAGGAATCAAAAAGGAATAGAAAAACATGAGCTGTTACATGTTTCTATTAGTTTTCTTTTAAAAGAAATATTCTATGCATGATGTTTTTCTAGCTCAGCATGTATGACTAACTTTTCTCTTTGGGATTTAGCACACTCTAGTGGACTTTTCAGGTTGTGGTTTTTATTGTTTATTTTCTTTTTCACACCATGTCAAGTTATTTTATTGGACAATTCAGTGATATCCTTACTAAATAGTAAAGTTTATCTATTTATTTGAGTCAAGTAGTGACCCTAGTGAGCAGGACTAACTATAGGCCAACTGGGTTGTTGTACATTTTTATGTGGTTTCTTCAGTAGAGATAAGAGAGGCTTTTATATGGAAATTTTTTCCCAGTGACTTTCATCTTCTCTTGGGTAAAATGAAATTATAGGGAGGCCAAAACATAGAAGAAGACTGGTGGTTTTCCTATACCTCACACTCCTTTGTTCTTATGCTACATTTTATGTTTCCCTTTTAGGACTTGAGAATTTTATACACCACTTTGTGAAGAATTTTACCATTTGCGTATAAACATTTTTATGTCCTATCCCAATGGATTGTTTTTGGAAATAGGCTTCTACAAGAAAAAAAGTAATTTCTTATTTTGTTTTTGCAGAGCGATGGTGAGGATTTTAATTACATCATTGCATTTTTCCTTGGAACAGCAGCCTGCCTTTACCAGGTAGGTTCTGTCCTATTTTTAGGAAACACTTTTACATTATTGTTTGTTCCAGATATCAGTTCTAATCATTACCGTTGTCTGAGTACTTTGCCTCTCTTTTAATTTGATCCTCTGTTAGCTTTGTGACCTACATCTCCATTTTGGGTGGACATAGATCCCAGAGAACTTAATGTTAATTCTGTCCTGTGTTGGGCTTCACTGGCAACATGTCATCTGCCTATGGCAGTAAAGGCTATTTCTAGATTTTGTGGCAACTGGTTATTCAGCTTCTAGACTCTGTTTATACTCCAGGCTGAGTATTTTGTACTTTTGGGATAATCCTCGAATAGGAAATAGCAAAAGTAGGATTTTAGAATATTTAATTTAGCAGTGATAATAGGATGGATTGTCAGAGCAGAAGGATTAGAAGCAAGGAAATTAGTTGGGAGGTGATTCCATTACTTCAGGCAGAAGGTAATGAGAGCCTAAACTATAATAATGTCAGTAGGGATGCAGGTGAAAAGGACATTGAGAAGGAAGACTGCTAGACTTGACAGAATAGATATGAAACTTAGGAGGGTTTGTACTAGGTGATAGCGAGATGGATACTCATATTTCCAGGAAGAGAGGAGGCACCAATTTGTAGGGAAGGGAGAGGTAACCATCTCAGTTACCCAAATTAAAGGATATCTTTGCTAAAACATGTTAGAACCTTTTAATCTAGCTTTCATAAGAGACACAAGTCTCTGGTTTGCATTTAAAAAAGTTAGATTCAGGACTGAAAATATAGGGCTACCTAAAACTCTGAGGTCTCTGGTAAAATATTTTGAACATATACATTTGTCTTTTATGTAAAGATGTATTAAAAATTTCAGTGACAGGAGTGGCTCCAGAGTGTAGTGGTTACCACTTCTGCTTTACATGCAGAAGGTCCTGGGTTCGCCCCCCAGGTGGAGCCACGGACCATACCCTACGCGGGGCACCAGACAACCCAAGTGCCCCAAAGTGCCCCGGGTGCACGCCGTGAGCCTGTGGGAGGGGGAAAAAAAAAGAAGAAAAATTTCAGTGACCCCATTTTTAAAATCCCCTAATTTTTCTTAATCATTTATATTATCTTCAGAAATTGTTTTTCTGTCAAATTCAACGTTTAATTATAACGAATGACATTTCATGCAGGAATGTAAAAACTTGTATTTGCTAATGTCACAAGTGCTTTAACTTTATGAAGTATTCTTGTGTAGATTTTCTGAACTTTCATCTCTACAATCCTGTTGCACGGAATATTATCTAATTTTTTAAATCTAAGTTTTGAAAATGAGAAATCCGAGGCAGTTTCAGTATTGTCCAGCGATCACACAGCCTGTTAAGTGGTGGAGTCAGGACTTAACTCTGAGTCTTCTGATTTTAAATATTGTATTCATTTCACCATATTTTGATGTCTTCTAAGCAAAATTCCTGTATTTATATAATTTTTATGATATAAAATATTTTATAACTTATAGTACCTCATATAATTTTAAAGTAATGTGAGGTAAATATTAACTTTAAAATAATTTCATGAGTAATTATTGTCATAAATATTCTTTTGGCTGTTTTACTTTAATGAAATAATTTTAAATGCTAATAAGAATAGCAAAATATATTGAGCTCTACTTTGTGCTAAGCCCTTTACATTTCTTGTACCATTAACCCTTTTCCCATTTAGAATAAAAAGTGCAGCTTGCTGCCAGCATTAATTTCATTATCACGTGTAGGAATACTACATTTTCTAGGATTTGACATTTTCAGCGATTGAGAATTATGATAATGTGTAAATAGAAATACCATTACTAAAAACAAAATGCTGTAAATGGAATGATGTCATTTGTTTCCAAAGACTATCAATATACCAGAGTGATGCAAAAATAATAATACAATCAAGATATTTCATGGCAAACTTTGGGAATAAGGTCAGGACTGTAATCCATTAGTTGTCTAGAGGTAAATGCTGCAGCCACAAATACCACCGGCAAGTATTCTCCACGTAAATGGTAAATGGGTTAAATCCTCAGAGAGTCACACACTAATCTTATTAGCATCATCATTTTTCACTGAGGCCTACACAGTTATAGGCAGTGACTTGAATCCAGCGCTGTATGGTTCCAGAGCCAGTGTTGTTGCCTATAGATAAGCACACCTCTGTTACATTTCCCTTAACAGCTCAAAGAAGTTCTAACAGTTGCCTCGTGGTGGAGCAGGTGTTCTTATACTTGAGAGAAGTAAGCAAATTCATGCCTAAAAAAAGCAAAGAACTATTTTTCTTCCCATTGACAGGCATAGAACTTCATGCTTTCCAAATATGCTGAGTAGATTGGTAATGCTTGTTTTTTTCACAGTAAAACTTAAGTTATTGTGTATTACCATATGAAATGCTCTATCTCCAGTCATCAGGATGTTTTTAATTCCCTTTAGATCACACCTCAAAGGCCACTACCACATGGTCTGTTGCTTTTTTCTCCAGGCTATGGGTACTTAAGAAGGCACAGAACTACACCAGATATGAGTAATCTCGATATTGGCAAGTCCAAGTAATAACCAAAGGATATAGAAACTAGAGACTATTCCTTTTCCCTCAACGTTTTATTTTGAAAACCTGCAGACTTATAACAGAGTTCTCAGAGTCACCAATTGTTAACATTTAGGACACTTGTTTTTTTTCTCTCTTTATGTGTGTTCATATAGTGTGTAATTTAACTGTTTATAAAGTTGCAGACAAATATGTATGTGTAAAGTTGCTTTTGTTATTAAACTTTTATTTTGAGAATATTATAGGTTCACATGGAGTTGTAAGAGAGATCCTATATAACCTTTACCTGGTTTCCCCCAAAGGTGCCATCTTGCAAAACTATAATACAATATCACAACTAGGATATTGGTGTTGATACAGTCAAGATACTGGATACTGAACATTCCTATTACAAGAACCCCTCAAGTTGCCCTTTTATAGCCATATCCACTTCCCTCCTGCTCCTTAATCTCTGGCAACCACTAATGTGTTCATCTCTATAATTTTCTCATTTTAAGTACATTATATAAATGGAACCATGTAGTGTGAAACCTTTTGAGACTGGAGTTTTTTTACTCAGTGTAATTCTTTGGAGATTTATTCAGGTTGTTGCATGTATCAGTGGTTTGTTCCTTTTTATTGCTTAATAGGATTCCATGGTATGGATGTATCATAGTTAATCATTCACCCATTGAAGGGCATCTGAGTTCTTTCCAGTTGTTGGCTGTTGTAAATAAAGCTGTTATAAACCTTCACATGCAGGCTTTTGTGTGGAGAGAACTCTTCCTTTCTCTGAGATAAATGTCCAGGAGTGCAGTTGCTAGGTCATGTGATAGTTGCATGCTTAAATTCTATTAGGAGACAGACAATTTTCTAGAGTGGCATACCATTTTACATTCCCACCAGCATGTGTGAGTGATCCAGTTTTTCCACAGCCTTTCCAGCATTTGGTGTCATCACTATTTTTTATTAGCCATTCTGATAGATATGTCATAATACTTCACTGTGGTTTTAATTTGTACTTACTTAATGGTTAATGATGTTGAACATCATTTCATAAGCTTTATGTCATCCGTATATCCTCTTGGGAGAAATGTCTGTTCATGTTCTTTGCCTGTTTTCTAATTGGATTGTTTGTTTTTTAGTATCTAGTTTGGGAATTCTTTATATATTCTAGATATGTAGTTTGCAAATACTTTCTCCTGCGTGTAGCTTATCTTTTCATCTTAAGTGAGTCTTTTGCAGAGCAAAAAGTTTTAATTTTGATAGAATTCATTATATCAGTTTTTCATTTTATGAATCATGCTATGTTGTCAAGTCTAGTACTCTTTTCCTATCCCTAGATGCTGAAGATTTTCTCCTGTTTTTCTAAAAGTTTTGTTGTTCTGTGTTTTACATTTAAGTTCATGATTCATTTTGAATTAAGTTTTGTATAAGATTGTATAAGATGTGAGACTTAGATTAGATTGAGGGTTTTTTGTTGTTTCTTGCCGGTGGTCAGATGGCCAATTGTTCTAGCACCATTTGTTGAAAAGGCTATTTTTTCTTCACCAAGTTGGTTTTGCATCTTTGTCAAACATCAGTCGGGCATATTCGTGTGGGTCTATTTTGGGGTTCTGTATTCTGCCCCATTGATCTATGTGTCTATCCCTCTGCCAGTACCACATAGTTTGATTACTGTAGCTATATAATATTTATTAAATTCCATTTTCTTAATAGTTATAGAGCTACTCAAATTATCTGTTTCATAATACATGAATTGTGGTAGTATGTGTTTTAAGACATAGTGGTCCATTTCATCTGTTATCAGATTCCTGTGCACAGTTGGTTGCAGTGTCCTCTTACTGTCCTTTTGATGTCTGTAGGATCTGTAGTGATATTCTGTTTCATTTCTCATACTGGTAATTTGTATCTTTTTTTGTCAGTCTTGTTAATTTCATTGGTCTTTTAAAAAACTTGTTGTTTTATTGTTTCCTATTTTCAATTTTATTGATTTCTGCTCTTACCTTTATTATTTCCTTCCTCATACTTGCTTTGGGTTATCTGGCTCTTCTTATTCTAGGTTCTTGGGAACTTAGATAATCGATTGGAGAATTTTCTCTTTTTTAATATGTAGATTTAGTGTCATAAATTTCCCTCTTAGCACTTCATTATCTGCATTCCATAAATATTGATATGTTGTATTTTCATTTTCATTTAATTCAGTGTATTAACAAAATTTTTTCCTTGTGGCTTTCTCTTTGACCTATGGATTATTTAGTATTATGTTGTTTAGTTTCCTAATATTTGGAGATTTTCAAATTTTCTTTCTATTATTGATTTATAGTTTGATTCCATTGCAGTTGGAAATCACACTCTCATTTCAGTTCTTTTCTATTTATTGAGGTTTATTCTATGGCCTAGAATATGGTCTATCTTAGTATTCTAGGCACGCTGGAACAGAACATGTATTCCACTGTAGTTGAGTGAATGGTCTGTAAATGTTGATTAGATTCTTTTGGTTGATGGTGTTTTTTTCTGTATCCTTGCTGATTTTCTCTCCAGTTCTATCAGTTGTTGAGAGAGGGGTATTGAAGTTTTCAGCTATACTTGTGGATTTGTGTATTTCCCATTTCTGTTCTATTAGTTTTTGTTTTGTGTATTTTGTAGCTCTTTTTTTGGTTCATATATATTTAGGATTGGCATGTCGTCTTGGTGGATTGATCCATTTATCATTAGATAATATCCCTCTCTGTCCCTGGTTATTTTCTTAGAAATATTTTTATATTTATCTGATATTAATGTAGGCACTCCTTTATTTTGATTGTTTGCATGATATATCCTTTTTTATCATTCTACTTTCAGCTTGCCTATATCATTTGAAGTAAGTTTCTGCTAGGCAGCAGAGTTGATTTAGGTTTCTAAACCCACTCTACTAATCTCCATCTTTTAATTGCTGTATTTAAGCCATTACATTTAATGTAATTATTACTGTTACCACTTAAATCTGCCATCTTATTTTTTGTTTTCTATTTTTAATTTTTATGTTTTCTTTTTCCTATCTTCCTGTGGGTTACTTGAACATTTTTTTTAGAACTCCATTTTTATTTATCTAAGAGTGTTTTGGGGTATATCTCTTTGAACAGCTTTTTAAATGGTATTGCATTTATATATACTTATCACAGTTTTCTGATGTTGTCATTTTACCCATTCAGGTGAAGCATAGAAACTGTATGTCCCTTTTATGTCCCTTTGCCCTCCTCTATTTATAATATAATTGTCTTAAATATTTCCCCTACATATATTTAGAATCACACCAGACAGTGTTATAATTTTTACTTCAGCTATTGAACATAATTTAGAAAACTCAAGAGGAGAAAGAGAATCCATTATATTTACCTATAGTTTTCCTTCCTGTGTTCTCTTTGCTGTCCCAGTGTTCCATGGTTTCTCCATGGTTTCTTCTTTTATTGTTTCCTTTCTATTTAGAGAACTTCCTTTAGCCATTCTTTTAGGGTACATCTCTAGGCGACAAATTCTCTTAGTCTTCTTCCACCTGAGAATGTCTTTATTTTCCCTCTTGCAAGATACTAATTACAAAGAGAAAAATAGTACTTCACAGTGGAGAAACCCGTCAGACACCACCTGACCAGGAGATCAGAGTTAACGTCATCAACAATAAGACATATTGCTTATCACCTCTGTGATATTCTCACCAAAACTGCATCTTCACTTCAATCTTGAGAAAATATCAGACAAACCAGAATTAAAGGACATTCTGATCAGTACTGTTCAAGAATTTCAAGGTCATGAAAAACAAGGACTTAAAGAGCTATTACAGATTTGCAGAGACATGACAACTAAATGCAATATAGAATCCTGGATTGGATTCTGGACCAGAAAAAGGGCCTCAGTGGGACAACTGGCAAAATAAAGTCTGTAGATTAGTTAATAATATTGTATCAATGTTCATTTCCTTATTTGATGATTATACTATGGTTTTATAAGAGGATAACATTAGGGGGAGCAGGGTGAAGGGTATACAGGAATCTCTACTATTTTTGCAACTTCTCTAAGTCAGATTATTTCAAAAGAAAAGGTTATTTTTTTCAACTTTTTTTTACACAATGCATATCACTTAGGTAAAAAAAAAAAAGTGCTTCCCATTCATTTTGCTTGGATAGCAGTCTTCCTTTTAAGTAAACAAAGTCCTCATTTCTGTATGAACGAAACGCATTTAACTGAACATTTCCACATTCTTTCTGCATTGCGGCAAACACCCTTCCAGTACTGAAGGCTGGATACAATTCCACACAGAGACCTCTGCTTCTTTCATAAGACTTTGTGATCACATGTAATTCCAGTTTTACCAGATTGAGAATTTTAGATACCTTCTAGAAAACAGCTCATTCAACAAATTTTTAATGCGTACTTTTATGTATCAGGCACCATTCTGGGCACTGGAGATAAATGAGTGAACAAAACAAAAACCTCTCATGAAGCTTTGATTCTATCGGAAGAATATAGATGACAAAATAAACATTTTTAAAGTATGTTTATAATATGGGAGGAAAAATGAAGCAGGAAAAGGCAAATGCCTTAGGGTAGATAGGGGGAGTACTTTCTTTACTATATCTTCTAAGATAGTTCTCATTGCATTCTCTGTCCCCTTTTTCTGTTTTATCTTTTTCAGGACATAACTATTTGATATTATATGTATAAAATGTTTATAATCTTTTTCTCTCCACTAGAATGTAAGCTCCAAGTGAACAAGGCTTTTATTTGTTTACTTAATACTAGGGAACAATGCCTGACTTATAGCAGGCTCTCAATAAACATCCGATGAATGATTTCTCCCTCAAATCTTCACTCAGATCCTGCTAGCTTAATTCATTGCACTGAATGGGAGATCAGTAAATATTTGTTGGTTTCAGTAATATTCATATTCAGTTATAGAAGAGTCCGTTTCGCTAAATGACTTATTTGAGCTTTTTCTACTTTCCTGATGTGAAAATGAGAGATAGAACTGTCAGACTCTGAGAATGATTCTCGGTTTCCTGTCACTTGAGGAATGTCCAGCCTGTTTGCTAGGGAGTCATCCAATTATTCCTCCATTTTGAATATGATAGAAAATATTTTTTCTTTTGAAAAATGAAAAACATGAAAAGCCTATTTTCCTTTCAAGCTGTGGAGCTTCCATAGCTGAATATCTCGATGTTACATTATCTATCTGTAGATGAAAAATCCCCTTATTCCACTCTCATTTTTTACTCTGTAGCCTGTTACAATTATATAGCAGAAGCATCTTTTCCTTTTCCTATAACCCTAATCATCTCTCATTTTTATATTTTGAACAGTGTTATTTACTTGTCTACTATACCGGCTGGCGGAATGTCAAATCTTTTTTGACTTTTGGCCTAATCTGTCTATGCAACATGTATCTCTATGAACTTCGCAACCTCTGGCAGCTTTTCTTTCACGTGACTGTGGGAGCATTTGTTACACTACAGATCTGGCTAAGACAAGCCCAGGGTAAGGCTCCTGATTATGATGTCTGACACCATCCTTCAAACTTACTGCCTTGACGTCTGGGGAAAAGGAGGGAGCATATCTTAACTGCCACTGTGATGAAGAAACTGTTCACCGCAAACAAGAAGCTCTGCTTTCTTTCTCTCCAACTGTCCTTTTTGTTTTAAGTCAGCATGGCATGCCTGTGAGCATGCAATATCTGCTAGGCAAACTCCTCTCAGAAGAATGCCAGCCATGAGGATTTTTACTCAGAAGAGAAGACTTCGCTCTGCAGGACTGTAAAAGTGGGGAGAAGAGTCAGATGCCATTGGAAGACCTGACCAGCATTCCTGAATCCTCACTAAAGAGTTCAATCAAAAAATATTGATCTTTTGAGGATTAAGCAGGAACTCTACAACCTGGGTTTGCCTTTGTGAGGCATTAGTGTAGACCAAATAAAAAGATGCTGTAGTAAATTAGAAAATTTATGTTTAAAACATTACTTGCTAAATATCAGATTATTTGCACATTTATGGTACCATGAGTTTATCAAGTCCAGGATGGTATGGAATTGGTTCTTTTTCCTTTTATATTTTTGCTTGAATCTTAACTCTGGGAATCACCTGATGTAGGAGAGGCTTTGGTGAGCTCATCTCTGGAACATCACAAGTATTGAAAATAGAGTGACATATGTTTCCTTTCTAGACTACGTTGGTAGTTTCTTTTGAAATCACTTAAAAATATGATTTATTAGACTATAACTAATAGCTCGTTTCTCAAACTTTAATCACTTGAGAACTACATGTACTGTTATTTACTTAATATTTGTCTTTTAAATTTTTAAATATTTTAAAAAGGAACTAATTCTTCTGAGTGGAAACCCAGCATCAGTTTGCCATAAATAAAAGGTAACTACAAAATAAATAAAACAAAAAATATTACTAAATTCTAGCCAAATGCTAATGCCTGCCAAGGCTCTGAATCCCAGAAGCCTGCTCTTTACATGTTGCAGCAAGAGAGGTGTTACCCAGCACCAAATAGGGATCTCTCTGTGGAATTATCAGGAGGATAATTTTATATATATATTATATATATATATATATATATATATATATATAATATATATATATATATATAATATATATATATAAAGGGAATGACATTCTCACTGTGATTCAGTATTGTCTAATTTAGTTGTGTACCACCTAAAATCATCTTGTGTGCCACTGGTGATGTGGAATCTGAACTGTACTGAGATATCAGAAGGTGACTTTTCTCCCAGCAACTCTTATTTCATGGTTGAGGAGTGAAGCACCCAGTATCTTAGAGCTTACTTGCTTTTTGATAACATTATAAAAATTGTTCAAAGAGTTACGAATTAATATAGGAAGCATAGTTTTGATTCCATTAGCAAAATGTACAACTCTGCTGGTTTTGGAAGTCATCTTCATGCATGATTTCCTTTTGTTTTTTAAAGGAAAGATTGTAAACAAGGAATTCATAAGGTACTAAAATTTGATATCTAGAAGAAACAGTGGACCCATTACATGTAATTCATGTTATAGGATATATTTATTAAACAGAAGAAATAGTCCAGAGGAGTAAAATCATTGAGCTGCCTTGTTTGCCTGAATGAATATACATATGTAGGTATGTCGACAACTATAAAATCTTGCTTAACTAGGACTTTTTTTTTGCTACACTCTCCTTTTAGGAGAATGAGGCAAAAAGGATATAATAAGCTTATGATATCAGGGATTTATTTAAAATAAGAAGCTCCAATTTACTCCAATTTTCTGCCTCAGGCAAAACTGCACAGAAATTATGTACGTTCTGAGAGATCCCCCAAGGTACCATATGATCCTAAATCAGCAAAATAAAATTGACTTATGTTTGGCATTTTGTACTTACTGAGCCAGGAAAGTGAAGTGGCTCAGTTTAGAAAGTTTTTTCTAAACTAATGGTTAAAATAAGAACAGTTTTCTTGTAAATAGTCAGTTAACCAGGAAGTTGGAACATTCTGGTTAATTGTGATTTTGCTATAGATATTTTATAGCTCCGTTTGGTTCTCTTTATCACTGAATTATTGAGTTATAATGTTTGGTATTTGGATCCATTCATCAAGGACACTTGAAAACTCACCAGCTATCTTTAAAGGCTTAATTTTCTTTTTGGTTTTGTTTGTTTGTTTTTTCACCAGCTTTTTTGGAAAAGAGGCTGTTTACATCTTAATGTAAAGAAAATGAAAACAGGTATAAATAACGTTTTATGCATAGAAATGCTTTCTTTCATTATTTGGAACATGCATCTCTGAGTGTTTATAGTAAATTTCCCTGCCTCTATCTTGTTGTTTCCAAAGAAACTATGAATTTGGAAAGAATCACGTGGGCCTGTAATGTGTATGATAGTAATATCTTGCATTTATGCCACAGTTTTACTTCTAGGAGCAGGTCTGCATTTACCTCATCATAACGAGGTTTGTGGTGTAGAGGAAGTAGTAGTTGCCCTGTTATGAAGGGGGAAACTAAGGTAATCAGGTGTTAATGATTGACCTGGAGTCCTAGAGCCACACACACACACACAGCTTCTAATCTCAGCCCAGAGCTCCAATGGAAACTAATGAAGATGACTAAAATTATATTCAGGGAATATGTCTGTTCTTGGTAAAATCAAGGAATCGGGGACTTCTTAATGAGCTCAGGACTGCTATTGTTAAATCTAGGTGTATGATAACTTACTTGAGGTAATTCTGAAATACTGTTTTTTGATTAAGAGCAAAGATACTCTCTTTTATATCCTAGAAGAAATTGCAATATTTGCTTGTTTTTTTGATCTGTATTTGAAATGTACTTATACCTAGCCTCTTTCCCAAAAGATTTTGAAGCAGCATGCTAAGCAAGAAAGGACATATACAATATTGTTAATAAACTATGAAAAGAAAGGGGAGAAAATCAAGATCAATAAAAATGTAAGGAAGGGTGAACACGTTATTTTCAGGTGTAAAATTTGACTCATGAACTTCCCGGAAGTCAAGGCTAGAAGAGAAATGAGTTTCCATTGCTTAAACTGTAAGTCAAAGTATGCCAGTTCCTCAGCAGACTTCTCCCTGAATTCTGGTGAATATATTCATGCTCGGGGGTCCTGTGAAATGTTAAAATTGAACGAAATCCTCAATTATTTTGTGCACATTTGTATATTTTGTTTGTGCCTTGCATCCTCAACATGTTACCAGCTTTCAAAGGTTTTCATTTCAGGATATTTTTATGTGATCAATAGAGGATTTTGTACTCAAAAATAAGAATTCTTATCCTAAGCTAAGAACATATATCTGTGTTAAAGCTTGAAAATCCATTCGAGTCAAATGCCTGGAGATGTGGATAACTTTATCCAACTTTGTAATTTCATAACTTATATAAAGTAATTGTGCTTCCCTTGGATTAGCACATTTATTTTGTATTAAATGTGATATTTTTCACAGTGGAATCTAGTCTGGAGAAACGCATGGCTCCATTTGTATAGGCCATTTCTACAATCTCATTAGACTCCCGATTTGTCAGGTCTCTACAGAGACCTGATTTATCATATGAGCAAGCCTTAACCGCCATGTCACAGAAGTGCTTCCTCTTGAGGTTAGCTGCCCACCAAAAGGCATTTGCTTGACCTTTATTCCAGAACGTTTACTAAGTAACCCAAGGACGCACTCTGAGCTATTGCATTTCCGAGAGAGAGAGAGAGAGAGAGAGAGAGAGAGAGAGAGTGTGTGTGTGTGTGTGTGTACACCTTCTTGGTTATTTTAACAGACTTTTCGTTCACTTTAAGCTTTAGAGTTATCATAGAGTATGTGGCAAAAGAACAAATTATTTCAAAAGCAGCCACCACTCAGACCAAATTGAATGCTTAGCTCCACCACAAATTACAGGTCACTCTTCAGGGGTGCATTTCTTTTTGTCGGTGACCAAGCCTTTGTATTTTCTTCTGTTTTATTATCTCTAAGGAAATGGAGTCTTTCTACCAAATAACAGTGTAGTAAGTAAAATTAAACCTGATTTTTGGTTTAAACTGGCTTTATTAATAATCCTAGCTAAAAGTTATTCAATCTCTCCACCTCCATGGGTTACGAATGAGTTTGTATATAAGGGCTGCATCAGCTGAGAAATTAACTCTTCTAGTGTTATTGATTAGCGTTAGAGGGTTCTAATCGCCTTCATCAGTGTTCTGGGACTCCTGTTGAATGCTGTCAGCCTCCTGTTTGAGCATCGAGCTTTTCAAAAAGAAGCAGCATTGTGTGGCTGCCACTCTCATAACACGTCTTTCTTGAGTGGCCAGGCTTTCTAGGTTACTTTACTTAGCAGGTGAAATTACAACATCGAAGCACTGCATGCTTGGAAGCCATGTGGTTTGTATCCTCCTTGCTTGTTAACAGTGAGTGCTGTTGACATGTGTGCACACATTTCTTCTGCATTGGCAGTGCTGGTGTGTAATAAATAGTCTCGGCACAATTGGAGACTGTAGGAAACTCAAGGAGAGAACAGATTTAGTTCTCAAAGAGTCCCTGAAAGCAGTACCCTAGCCTTACAAATTGTTCCTGATGTTTCCTTGGCAACAAACAGCATTTTCAGCCCAACCTCCCCCACGGCTCACATTTGCCCTTTTCTCCTGCATCCCAGAGCAGAGCAATGCAAGTGTCACATTCAGGCTCCAGCTAACAAACAGGATTCATACATTCCATTTCCCATGCGCTCCCAGCAGCCCCTCCCTAACTCTGCCTTGGTCACTTGTCTACTTTGTGCCAATGCTTTTCTTTGAGGCAGGTTGTCAAACCTTGTCTAAAAGTGAACAAACTATTTTTCCCTTCTACTCTGAATTCCTTCAATGCCTAGGACAAATGATGAGAATGCTCATTAGCACATTTCATGGACCGGTGCTAGGTCCTCCTACATAGTTCATCCTTATGGCATCTGGGGCTAGAATCGGGTAGGGGAGACTCTCATTCTCACTCATGGAAACAGACTCACATTCAAACCTGGGGTTCAGGTTTAAACTACTCAAAACTTGGTGCTCATTTTCCTGTGCCACAGAGACTCTCACAAAATGGATATGTGTATGAGAGAGAGGAGTAGGGAGAGAGAACGAGAACCACTGGGCCTTACTGTCATAGCAGCTGTGAGAACAGACAAAGCTGATGTGGAGAGGAAATGGCACTTGTGTATGCTAAACATCTCATCCTCACAGAAAGCTTTCATGAAGGCTTTCTATTTTATAGATGACGCACTTGAGGCCTAAAGAAGTTAAGCAATTTGACCACAGTCCCAATCTAACCCACATGGTGGCACCAGGATTTCTATCCAGATTAGTCTTACTCAGAACTCATGCTCTTAACCACCATGTAATAGTAATCTAGGCAACATGGAAATATGTTGAATCATATAAAGAATATACGTTGGAATGTGTGTGTGTATTCTAGATTACTTTTTTAGTAAAAGAGATCAGGTCAGTGCTAACTCCTGCAATGTAAATGTCCTAGACTGAATAAAAGAGTTTCCTAAAATTCCTACGACAGTGACAGGACAGATGGCTGCAAGAGATATGATAAACCTTAAGTGTGTCTTAGATTTTAGGGCAATGAGGTATACAGTTTAGTCTTTGTAGTAAAACTCACTCATGGAATAAATCTTAATACAGAATGTTAAAGCTTCATTGGTGATTCCTGTGTTAAAAACACTTTCTAGCTGAAGGCCGGAATAGATTGGTTCTTTGCTATGAAGTGATTTCATGGAAATTTTGCTTTAAGTGATCTATATATCTGAAAACATTAAGCAAAAAACAAAGGTAACTATTTGCAATATCCAGTAGTGATTGAATTTGGAGCCAGACTCCCTGGCTGTCCCTTTTACTGGCCTTATGACATCAGCAAGTCAGGTAACCTCTTTTCTCATCTGTGAAGTGGGGATAATAGAAGTTTGGGCAAGGCATTGAGTCGATGAACAGGAAGCACTTCGAACAGCATTTTATCACACTGTAGTTGTGTTTGTGTCTCTCTTCCTTTCGAGATAGTAAGTCAGTTAAATTGCAAATGCCCCCAAGTATAATAAATCATAGCACTGAGCTTTTCAGAAATTGCCAGGTTAATTGAGGATCCTGTCGAAATATCTAGCAGGTAGGTAGGTAGGTGACCTGCCCTGGCAAGCTCTTGTGTGCAGACTTCGGGGCAGGGCACATGGCACACTAGAAGAGAGAAGGGAATTGAGGGGACTCACGCTGGCCAAATGCCTGCTGTGTATTAGGTGTTTTACATACAGAAGGTTATGTGAGCATGACAAAATCCATCTGAGTAAGGAAGCAGGTTTAAGTCGCTGATGTCACACAGCCTGGAAGTAGTAAACTGGTCTCCAGGACCCCAGTGTCCCAGGCACTGGAGCTCTGTCAAATGGGGAAGTTGCCTCCGGGTACCTCACCTAATCTAGTGTGGCCCCATCATCCTTTACTTTGAACATTCTAATCTTATCTATCGAGCAGTCTTGGATGGCAGCCACTCTAGTGCCCACCACTCTGTAAGGGTGTGTGTGTGTGGTCTGCGCATTAAAGGAAGTCGGGTGGGGAGGGCAGCCAGCAGCCTTCAACTCACAATTTGGAAATATATAGGGGTCGGGGATGTAGGAGCTCAAGACACTCTTAAAAAGCACAGATGCAACGTGGCTTTCAAAAGATTAATCTGAAGTATAAAGCACCCCTCACTCCTGAAAAGCATCCCATGTGAGCCAGGAAGTGCCATTCTAGCTAACAGTCAATGTAGATAAGCAAATTTTGCAAAATTGGAGAGTAGGTTAAAATAACCAGAGATGCTGACAAACCAGAGTTCCAGGCAGGTCTAAATTAGAAACTGGCTGAAGTGGGGGAAAAAAGTGATGAGGCCCCTAATGGATTCCAGTGAGAATCCTTTAAATTCATGGGCTTAATAGACCAGTGATACGAAAGTGGCCTTGGGGATGAATATGTGCTTGCCAAGTGAGGGGGTGGCTCAGCAATGCTCACTAGAAACAAATGGGCCAGTGAGGTTTGGGGCTGACAAGCCAGTGGAGATGATGCCTACTTTACCTCAGCCTTAGATGAATCCTTTTCCTCTTCCTTATAGTCTTTTTCCCCCAACCCGTCTTTTTGGACCCTCTGCTTGCCCTGTGAGCCTACATGGATCTCTACCCACCCCTCCCTACTGCATGGATCAGGGCCCTGGATAGGAAAGGACTCCAGGCCATGGTGCTGTCATGCAGGGCAGCTGCTGCTACGGGCTTTGTGGCTGGAGGACAGTAATTTTCGCCTTGGTTTGAAGGGGATCTTCCCACAGATCACCCATGGCACAATGCTGTCATCTCATTTGTCTCTGCTTTTGGCTCTAAAATCTTAAAATTCCTGATTTCGTTTGCAACATACATGTGGTCTGGCACTTGAAGATCAGATGAAGAGTTACACAAGTATTTAGAATCAGAGAAGCCAGAGAGGAGGAGACTTTGGAGATAGTCATTCCAATGGCCGGCTGCAATTGGCTTTGTTCTTGTGTCGGTCTTGCGAAGCGGTGACTCTGTGTGTGGGAAGGAAAGATAGGCAAGAGGACAGCAAATATACTTATCCTCCCAAGACTAAGAGGAAGAACACCAGCAAAGGGCTTTTTTAAAAATCTGGAAGCGTAAGAAAAGCTACAGTACTATCGTAATTGGATCTCATCTGTTGTCCACCTTGAAGAATGGTGAGCCCTCTGTTCTGTCAAGATCATTAGCACCTAGCCAGATTGGCACACTGGACAGTAGTGCCTGTAGGCTGCACAGCCTTTGTCCTGGAGTAGAGTATCAACAGCTGCAGGGGACACATCAGTCCTTTCTCCCACTGCCTCCTAGGCCTGGTGAGGGGAAGCACGAGAAAGTGTGTGTGGAGCTCTTTATCCACTGGGAAGTTCATCCAAATGGCCGGGGTTGGGGCATAGTAGTCTCTGGTCCACTCTGCCCTTCCCTCTCCCTCAGCCCCACAGGTAATACCAGCCCTTCCAACTCTCCTGACACCTGTGCTAAGTAAGTGCTGCTTGCCACCGCCAGCATGTCCCAGCCTTCTCAAGACGATAGGTATAGTTTATTCTCTTCAGTGTGGAGTTGTTTTGATGTGGACAGATTCAAAAGCTGTAAGTTTGCAGTGTTTGTCCCTGCCATCATAGTTTTCCTGTTCAGGTGACAGTGAGAATCTACTCAGCGCTACTTTTGAGCGCTGTATATCCCAATGCCCAAGTGATTTCCTGCCCTGCACTGACACGGGTTCAGTATCTTTTCCAGAGTCTGGGAAGTTCATTTTCTGTCAATTAGCAACTCATAGTCAGATTGCAGCATAAAACTGATTTTTTATGTGAAAACTATAGCTCTAGGCATCATTTAACTATATGCCACTCAAGTGATAATTTTGGAAAAGCTCTGTAACTGTATTTACAACTTAGGAAGTCTTAAAGTAAGGTGGCCACCTGGTGAGTACTGAGCTTCTGCCTCCTCAGGGCACCAAGGCTCACTGTGCCTTCCCACTGACTTATTGGTAACTCCCCCCTACAATCAAGTCATCACCATGTTGTCTAAAGTCTCGTGTTGGTTTTAGTGGTCTTTGCTGTCAATGGGCATTAGAGGTGTTCCAAACTCACCCCACACATCAACGGCATCTTTTCTAGTAAGTTTTGCTAATTAACATTCTAGGCACGGGTCTGCTTTTGGAAGCAAGCATGACTCTAAAGGGAGAAACAAATGTGATCTATGGCATTAGCGTGGTGGAGATGGGGCTGGAAGGGCTTAGGAAGGTTCTGCGCTGCACGGCCCGGTGCCTGTGTGTGCGTGTGGTTTCCTGAGGCCTGCCTGAGGGCTTGGTCTCCACCAGCCACAGCAGGGGGGGAGTTCTTCAGGAGTTGAGGTCCCTACTTAGACTGATTGGCCCCTAAAATTTAGCCTGCCTTATCATTTGATCTCCCTTTTTTTTTTTTAAGTTTATTAGGGTAACATTGGTTAATACGATAATATAATTTTCAGGTGTACATTATAATTTGACATCTATATATTCTATTGTGTGTTTACCACCCAAAGTCCAGTTTCCTTCAGCTACCATATATTTGACCCCCTTTACCCATTCCCCTCCCCTACTCCCCTATATTTTGGCCCCCCCCCATACCTCCCCCTCCTCCCCCACCCCCTTCCCTCTGGTAACCACTAGTCCATTGTCCATGTTGATCTCCTTTTCTGATGCACTCCAGCCTGAAAACTGCCAAGTTAAACACTAGTCCTGTGTGATTATATCCTTCACCACACCGTTTGAAGTCCTAATGATGTCCATTCTCTTTGGAGCAGGAGGCCTGCCTATGCATACCAAGACTGCCACGTCTACGTCCCCATGTATCCCCATTGTTGCAGTGAAGCCAGTGAAGTCTTTTTCACTGGCTCCTTCATTTACACTTGTGTTCAACCTATTTTGACCAAGCCCCTCTGGTCTGATTTCCTGAACCCTGCATTTGATGGGTGCAGCAGGCAGAAACTGCTGAAAGGGCTCCGTCTTCCCACCACCTTTCCCTTCCTCTAGGGAGAAGAAGAGTGCTGGGGCTTAGCAGACAGGCCTGCTTTGAATCTCATCTCTGTTCATTCCCAGCTGTGTGGCCTTAGACAAATAACTCAAACTCTCTGTGCCCATTCCTTCAGTGAAATGAGGTAGCCAGGAAGATTCCATGAGATAATGTTTGTATGGTGCTTCTCTGTGTCTGGTACACAGAGAGTGCTCAGTAAATGGTAGTCATCATTATTAGCTCTCCAAGTCAAATCAGTTCACCTCCAGCCTAGACCTCCCTTCTGACCTCCTTTGGTCCTTTCAGTGACCTGCGTTCTTTCCTGTGTTTTCAACTTTGTTTTCCTTAGCATAGAAACATGTTTGACTAGCTTGTTTTAAAAAAATCCTCCCCTGGAACCTGGATCTTTACTGGTTCTATCCTCAATCCATTGTCCTCTTCACTCCTGGTCCCTCACCTCATCTCTTCGTTCTTTGGCCTCCTGTACGTGGCACCTGCCCCCCACTCGCAGTCCAGTGAACCGACTCTTGCCGAGGTCACCAGTGTTCTCCCACCTAGACACCAGGACGACTGCAATCTTCAGTCGACATCCTCCCGATGGCCACGTTCCGTCCCGCACTGAGCTGGGGTCTCTGCCCTCCGAGGCTCGCTCTCTAGTGCCCCACCAAGGGCTGAGCCCACTGTTCTTCATACCACAACTAGGCCCCCCAGCCCAAGCCGCAAATCAGACCAGGACACATTACCAGTGAAAGTGTTTAATAGTTAAATTATTTAAATAGACTTTTCAATTTCCATGGGAAATCATAATCGTATCCGTTTTTGCAAGAGCAGGAATAAAAAGAGTGCACACCCCATAGAGGGAATGAAGAGCTAGCACTGCACTTTGTCACCAGTCACTGCTGGGAGAGGAAGGATGGGCCCCCACAAGGCCGGCGGGGTCATGACAACAAGGGGAACACGCGAGGAACTTGGCACACACACTTACTCAGGTTGGAAGCAAGACGAAAACCCAGCACCACTGGCGGGTGATAGGGAGGGGCAGGGGACTGAAGAACGACACGTGGAGAAAGCCAGCCCCTGGCAATGGGGGCAAGAGGGCCAGTGCAGGACTCAGAATGGAGCAGCAAAAGCGCCAACAGACTCAGGCTGGCAGTTTTAGGTCCGTAAGCTTTGTTTCTCAGAGTTGTGTTCAAATCGGGGGTGGGCAATGGTGTGTGGAAAGGGTAGGATGGGGCTAGTGTCCAGTTAGAGGTGGTGCAGGTGGGCATCAAAGTAATGTTTCAGCAGCTGGCATATAGCTGCCAACTCACCTCCTTCGAGCTCGTGTTGGAGATGAGAATAATTCTGCCCTGAGAAGCAATGAAAAGATGTGGGCACAGGCCCTAAGGATTCCGTTTGACTCTATCTCTATGATAGTCTATCATTTCCCAAATGCCTCCCTAGTAGGGTATAAAAATAGAATTTTTTTTCTTGGTATATTTAACTGATCCCTCCTCAAAAAACAAAAATCAGACAACAAAATTTCTGTTAGCTTTGCCCTGGGGACGCTGATGCTGGGCTCTACCCTTTCCTCTGTCTGGTTTGCAGGTGGAGGGCGAGGCCACCCCATCCGCATTCTCTAAACCTGAGGGCTGCACATTATGTTCCTAAGTATGAGGGATCATCTCTGTAGAGAGCCACCTTGGCCAACTGAGAAAGCCAGGCAGGCTTCCTCACACCCCCATGCTGGCTGAGCACCAAGGGCCATCCCTGAGCTCTCTCTGCAGGCAGCAAACAGCTGACATCTCAGCAAGTGGAAGGATATACAGTGGCCATGCTATCTGCTGCAGGTTGAGGCTACTTCCCTTGGTTCCAACTCAGCCTGAGATGGGAAAGCAGCTTTTTGTTTTCTTCTTATCATCCCATTTGCATTTTATTTAGGACAAGTGATGTGTATGTTTGTGTACTGGGGGGAGAGAGATATGGGTAATATGTCCATGCATCTTCCTACTTAATTTGAAAGTATGGTAACCCCAAAAGGACACACTCAGTGCTCTGGTTGGACCTGGGAAAACCCAAAACTGCCAAATCTGAAGTAAAGGTAAGAGGCATCCCGTATGAGACCAGTTCCACAGCATAAAACACACACACACACACACACACACACACACACACGCATACACACACACAATACATACATCGACGTACGTACAGTACAAATGAGCACATGTGCCCTGCTGTGCACAGCTGTGTTCTAATATAGAGAATTTACAAAATATAGAATTTGGTATATTTGTTAGATCTCCAAGGTTTTCAATAATACAAAATAAAAAATACAAAAAGACAAGCTGGGATCCCCGCCCTCCCCCACCCAGTGGCATCCTCAGTTGCTTGTGGGTCTCTTACACGCGTACAACTAGCATAGTCTAAAGAAGGGCACAGAAACTTGTTTTGTTTTATTTAATAAATATTTTCTCAGAACCAATACCCTGTTTCCAAAGTCCTCTCTTCTGCCTCCCCCAGCAATTAGTTCTGTTCTCCCCTCAAAGGCATTGCAGTGTGTGTGTGTGTGTGTGTGTGTGTGTGTGTGTGTGTGTGTGTGTGTGTGTGTGTGGTGTGTGTAGGTGAGAGGGGCACTGTGATGGAAACCACAGTCCCTCCAAAGCCAGCACTCCTACCCGAAATCTCCCTCCATGGAGCAGGGGCCCAGCCTCTGTCGGAAGTTGAAAGGCTTGAGTAGAAAAACAGATGCCTCATGCCCCTTGGCTCCCCCGGGCCAGAGCCACGCACCTACCCGCCCCAAGGCCGGGGCCTCTCCCTCAGCCCTGTCATCACCACAGGGGCAGCCACACACCGATCCACACGCCAGCCGCTCCTCTCTACCCGCACGGCAGCAGCACCCGTTAGAAAACTCGAGATTCAGGTCGGGTCTAGCATCGTCTTCTTCAGAGGGAAACATCTTTGGTCAGCTTGGTGCTCGCAGGACGCTGGCACCCCAGGGCCTGGGACAGAGGCTGCTGCCCGCCCGCAGAGGCAAAAGCTGCTTCTGGAGTCAAAGTGGAAAATCTCATTGGCCAGGCCACCTGGGCTAGAGCGTGGGCTTCCCCCTGCCCGCCCGGCACACAAAGAAGCCTTTTCCATTTCTATGGAGGCCAGGCTGCTGGCATCGCTGGCCGGCAGCTGCTAACTGAGCGGGGGCCCTCCGTTGAGGAAGTAGGTCATCATCTCGCCTTTGCCCTTGACCTTGACCACACCCCGGCACTCCAGCTGGTATGTGTTGGCAGCCAGCACCTGATACATGTCCGTGGTGACCTGAGGAGGAGGCAGAGGAGGAAAGAGGACAGGCCATCGATGATCTGAGCCATGAGTCTGCTATCAGGCGGAGCTGCCTGACTGTCTCTGACAGAGGGTAGGTGGCATCTCCCCAGCTAGGGCTCTTGGGGACTAATAACTGCTTGTCTGTGGAAGCACCTCTTAGTGATGAGAAGGATGATAGCACCTACTCCATGCCAGGCAGTGTGGCAAGCACCTCGCATGTGCTATTTCAGTGCTACTAAAATTGTGGCCTGCTTGTCATCATCCATAATAAGAGAAGGGCAGAAGCCGAGAGGAAGTACGGAGGAGCTCTCATAGCAACCTGACCAAGCACACTGACCAGTGTATTTACCAAGGCCTCACTCTGTGACAGATCAAAAATATTTTTAGAAAGTGGTTTTTCACCACAGAATTTGAGAACCACTGCTTAGCTCATCTAATCTATGAGGTAAGTAAAATTATCTCAGGTTCAAAAAATCTAAGTCACTTGCCTGAGTTGCACAGCTAATAACTAGCGGAGCCGGATTCAGTTCCATAGCACGTTGCCCATCTCTCCTTCAGCTTTTGGAAAATACAGAACTCACAGCGGTCTTCAGTGATTACGCTATACGTTTGCAGGGTGAGGGAGAAAAGCAGGACTGACAGGAGCAGCAGTATGGACAAATGCCTCACAAGGTGATCCAAGAGCCGTTTCTAAGTATCGCCAGCCACCAACAACACACCTGCTGAGTGTCCTGGCCCAGCCCGGCTACCAGGCCAGGGAGGAAGGGGCCAGGAATCTCTGGATGGACTGCTGGGAGGTGACCCTGCTGTGTTAAGTGTATTCCGTGAACAGCGAAGCCCATGCAGGGGGAGGTGCTGGGTTATTCTGTGGTTGCTGACAGAGTCCCTCACACCTGTTGTGGGTGGGCTTAGAAGCTTTGCAAACACATGCCTCTCTCCTCATCTCCGCACAGGACCTCCAGTTCCCATCTTGCTGTCCCTTCTCCCCCTGGCACAGGGATGGAGGTGAAAGAAGGACATACTGCCAGGCCCCTCAGCACCCAAAAGCCTGCTGGGCAGAGCTGGTCTGCCCCAAGCCATGGTCAGGGCCAATCCCCTTGTTCAGAGGCTCCATAGGAGAGAGAATTTAGGGGACATTTGAGCAGTGTCAGTGTGAGCAAAGGACCATAAAGAGCACAATTAGCACTTAGGAAAACTGAGGCCAGGAAAGCTAAGTGGCCTGCCCACAGCCTTATGGGGAACTGGGGAAAGGGGGGCGGGGTACAGGACTAAGGCCCAGTCCAGGGCCCCTCTGCTGTCAGATTAGAGCAGAAAGAATAAAGAAAGACCTGAGAAAAACAAACAAAAAACAAAAAACAAAAACAAAAACAAAGAAAATCAGCTAAAGAGTAGCAGGCCTTGTAATTACAAGCACCAGCTTGGAAAGGATGAAGGGAGAAGAAAAAGTCTCTGGGTCTCTCTGGCCAGGTCCCATGGCTATTTGGGCTGGTGGAGTCACCATTCCAGGGACCAGTACTCTTGTCTGGTTCTCCTGAGCCAGGCCCTGAGTGCTGTGGGCTCCATTTGGCAAGACCTTACTCCCTGAGGCCATCTTTGTGCCCCCTCTGTGTGTCTGGGTTGTAGCATTAGTACTCCTGACTTGGCATGGGGAGCCAGCCTCTGGCTATATCCCCCAATTCCTTCTGTGGCCACTAGAGGGCTTTGCACAGGACTGAAGATCTGTCCAAGGTACTGACGGCCTGAAACACAGTCATGTTCTCCAAGCTTCCAAGACATCTACACCAACCACAAGCACCAACTACACCATCATCCTCAAATCTGGATGCAGAAATTTTTCCTGGGAACTGTGGATGGCCACTTAGCATCAGACAGAGGCCCCCCGATGTGGGGGAGGTAGGTGCTCCTGCACTCACCTGGATGCGGTCAGGCACACCTGTGCTGTCCATGCGGCTGGCCACATTCACCGTATTGCCCCAGATGTCGTACTGAGGCTTGCGGGCCCCGATCACCCCGGCCACCACGGGGCCAATATTGAGCCCTGTAGGGGACAAAAGTCAGCATGCTCATCCGGGCTGAGATCCACGCTTACCCTCACCGTCATTCCTCCCTCCACATGCAGCTGCGTCTCCCTCTGACTCTTGGCCTGAAGACACCCCGGGCCCTCCCGCCCTGAGGCTGTGCTTAACCCTCCAGTTCCCACTTCTCTGCTCCTACCCTGTGTCCTCCCAACCCAGTCAAAGCGCAGCTCCTGCAAGGCCATCACCAAGACTGCCTTCTTCAAGGTTTCCAGTGACCTCTTGCATCACCCAACTGCCTTCCCTCTCTCCATGGCATTTAAGCTTTCACCATCAATTCAGACTCAACATACCAGAACTCGCCCTTTTCTTCCTCCTCACTTCTCTGGTTCTTTCAGGGATGCCACCGTTCTTGCTCTTAGAACCTAGCTCCTAACCCCCCGGCTTCTTCCCTCTCCGAATAATCCTACTCTGGGCCTCTGAGCCAGGGCAGGGATACTGCAGTGACCACCGGGTCTCTGACTCATTCCTAGCGCTTCTGCCCTAGTCCGTTCTCCTTCCCAATCTTACCCAAGGCAACACTGAGCAGCCCCACCTGAGCCTTTGTTGTGTCGGTTCTCCACCTGAAATGTCCTCCCTCCTGTCCAGGTGAACTTTCCCTGACATATCTGGCCAAACCAACATCCTCTACACATTTTCTGCCCTATCTCTCAGCCCGAGGGGGCTCCTTCATATTCCTTTAACTGTCTATCTCACACTGAGCCTTATTAAACCTCATTGCTGCTTACTTGTTTCTTCTGTGTGAGAGGTAGGACTATAAGCACAGCAGAAACTTCCAAATAGGCCTCCTAGGCCCCGCAGTCAGAAATGTCATCAGTCCTCAAAACTCTTCCCTCTATGATCCCCCTCTTTGGTCCTGGCAAAGCATGTGTAGCTTTTGACCCCATGTGCTATTTCCAGGGTAGACTGTCCAACTCACTGGCCAAAAGCCCATCTCCCCAGTGAAGATGTTCTGGAGTCTGAAAAGAGGACTTTGCCACACAAGGCTCGCAACTGCTTGCCCGGCTACTGGTCTACCTGTCATTCAATCTCCAGCCCTGGCCCAGTGAAGAAGTTGAGGCAGCTTACAAAAAATATAAATCAATGTAGGTGGGAAAGATGAAATGCAAGGAAAACAGGTTGGCAATATCACAAAACCAAGAGTGAAGTTACCATAGAAAGAAAGGCTGCACATCGGGGGAAGCAGACCCCTCGCTGGCTCTGGTCTGGGCTTTCTAGCAGCCAGTGCGAAACGAGAACCTGGTAAAGTCCTCTGAGCACTGGGCCCCCAGGCTAACACAGCAGCTCATTCAGCAAAAGCCCAGATCTCAACACTCAGCCAGAACAAAATGTCTCCCAAGGCCATTAATGATCGCAATATTGATGGTTAGTAATCGGACATCTGTTTCATGTGCTACCTTTGAGGATTGAAATACCAGTATTTGTGTTGGTGAATTACTGTTTCTTTTTAAAAGAATTTGAAATCTGAATCATTCATGGCTTGAGACATACCCAGAGAGTTGATAATGCATTAAAATTAGAATAGAAGTCTCTTTCAGAAAGCATTCTTTCTCTCTACAATCCTTAAGATGAGGGGACAGCAACACTCTACAAAGCAAAGTTTCTACTGCAAAAATAACTCACTGGAAGCCTGGACATCTTTGCTAAGATATATGCTAAGGACAAAATGAACCGAAGAAACATTTTGAAACTTTATGGAGCAGCCCATTCAGAGTCGTAATTCTGAAATCATTTTGTGGGTACAGTAGGATGGAACAAATGAGTGACTATGCCGATGTTTTTCACTGTGCTATTTCAACTCTTCTGCAGAGCTGAAACTTGTCAGAATGAAAGGTTGGGGTAATAAAACAGGATTAAACGCAAAAAAAAAAAAGGAAAAAAATTATATAGGTTTTTGATCCCCTCCCTCTTCCGTAGCCGCCCCAACCCAAGGACACCACCCTTGGCATATAGAAAGCTCCCTCGAAGCCATCCAGCAAGGGTGGAGGCATGTGACAGAGGAGTCCAGGGATGAAACATGAACTTGACTTATCACCACATCCTCATTGTTTTTCCTCCCAGATTATGAAAGTTTTACAGCACCTAGAAGATTGTACTCACACACAGAAATCACTTAGAGCTCAGCAATAACCCTACTAATCCCCATCTTTTTTCAAGATTACTCTTTAAAACATTGAAATAATCATTTCATTGTCAATTTTACATGATTCTTTTCATGTTTGGTTTTTAAAAATACCTTACTATATTCATTTTATTTTGCTAACAATTTTGTAGAATATAGGTTTAACATTTTTATGCATTTGCAAATTTAATGACTTGTTTCATATGTATACATCTTGCATTTAAAATGTAAATATATTTCTTTTTATTGCTTTTCCTTTTTACTGAATGAATTTGGAACACTTTTAAATAAAACACTGCCGTTAAGTCAGTATTACTTGAAATAAATGGGATTGTCATGCCCGTGAAGCAGCCACCAGAAGGCCCCATGCCCTTGGCACACAGCATCCCTCACGAAGTCTTTTGGGCAGGCACAGCCTGGGTCCAACCAGGCCTTTACAATGAGTGGGTGAGGTGGGAACTTAGAAGGAGGGTGTCCTGTGTATGTCGCCCACAAACCAACACACCAAGGAGGCACCTCTAGGCTCCAGCAGGAGTCTGCTGTGAGTGATGGGTGCTCCTCCCACCCCCCTGGGCAGGGATGCACTACAATCTCAGCTTCTCGCTTGGACCAGGTCACGGATGCAGGATGGGGGATGGGGAATGGGAGCTCCTACAGCCCTCAGCACCCCCAGGCTGGCTCACCAATCTTCATCTGGAAGTTGTTGAAGGAGTGCTCGTTGATGTACTTCATCTGGTCCATCAGCTTCATGGCGAAGTCGGCCAGAGCCTTGATGTGGGTCTTGCCCACCTTGTCATAGGTGGAATCATTGAGGCCTGAGGCAGCCATGTAGGTGCTGCCAATGGTCTTGATCTTTTCCAGCTGCCTGAACCGATCCTCGCTGATGATCTGGACAGAAGGAGGCCAAACCTGGGTCACCCCCAAGTTTGGGGCACTGAAGGCTGCAGGGAAGTACAGCAATGTGGCCCCAATTCACACAGTGGGCCTGTCTCCATCACCAACTCAGTGCCGAGCCCCGATGTTTCCCGACAGAGCCAGGCCTCCAGGGCTCACTGCTGTGGAGAGGCTGTGTGCTACTGGCCCACCTCCACGGCGAGAGCCTCTGGGACCAGGTCACTAGTCACTTCTGGATCTCTTGCCCCCAGGAAGGGCTGGTGGCCATCTCCCCCTGGCTGGCTCACATCTCCATCCCTCCCAGGGAAACGTCCTCGCCTTCTCGAGCGGGACACCTTTCTCCTATCTCTAAGATCTGCTGGAAGCCTGCCCAGACCCACTTCAGCCAACTCCAGTTACCCTACTGCCCCAGGGGTCCATGGGCTGTTTCTGAGACTGTCTGGTCCCAGCTTCATCATCCCTCTCCTCCCTGCACTCCATGCCCCAGGCTCTGGGTTCCCACTGGGGTCGTCCCTACACTGTGAGCTCCCAGGATCCCCAGTGCCTGGCGCACATTAGCTGCTCGACAAGGCTGTGATACACATATGAAGCAACGACTTTGTTTCTGCCTCCACTGTTCAGGGTTTTGCATCTTTGTCCTGCCTCCTCCCTCAGCCTGGGATCCTCGGTGGCAAGAGAATGGTGGATGATGGGAGTGGTTGGCAAGTCAGCCAGGCAGGGCCTCGATGGGTAGCTGAGGTGCACAGACTGCAAATTCAAACAGCCTGGGCTGAAACCCCAGCCCTGCCACTTACTGGCAGTGGCCCGAGGCAAGACACTTCACGTCTTTGGGCCTCAGTGTCCTCGTCCGTAACATGATAGGGGAAGTAATATCTGCAAGGTGCCTATGACAGTGCTTGGGACACCAAGGTCAGGACTCCTGACATCACTGCTCATATCTGGCGATGGTGAAAGGGGGCATCAGATCTCCGCATCCCTCTCACCCCAGGGACCCAAGTGCCCCGGCCCCGCTCCTCACCTCGTCGAAATCGGCGATGATTTCATTAAGCAGCCGCAAGCACTCGACACCCTCGTTGTTGGCCTCCAGCTCCACATAGAACTCGGAGAAGTTAGCGATGGAGGCGAACATGACGGCCACGCACTCACACGACTGATAGTAGAGCTCGTCGTTGCGCCGCTCACGGGCCAGGAAGTGGGCGGCCACGTCCTTGGGCAGGATGTTGTGCAGCAGCCGCCGGTTGTAGGCCTGCAGCTCCTCCATCTCCTCCTTCTCCTCCGTGGCCTGGGACAGAGGACCCGGTCAGAGGGAGGGGGCGAGTGGCATGCTACTTAGGAAAAGAGAGTGTGATCCCCCTAAATGCCAGCATGTGCCCGAGATTGCGACAAGTGCCCAGCTTTCTAGCCTCTCTCTGCTGCCTCTACTTCCCACTTCCTATAAAGAGCAGCTATTGCTTTGACCATCAGAAAAGAGACAGATTTGTAAGTATCTAACTCTCCCCCGCCTGCCTCTTAGAAAGTGACACACATGAGAGTGCTGATCCTGAAGCAGGACATTCCTGAGTGGAAGCAGTTCCCAAAGCGGGGCCCGGAAGGATCCTGTCTGCCTAGGACTAGAATGAGGCAGTAGATTAAAGGGATAGTCCAAGACCACACCCCAAACGGCCCGCCAGCTACCCACGTGCTCCTCAACTTTTCAGTTTTCTCTTCATAGCAAGAAACACAATCAGAAAAGCAGTTTGATAAGGACCACTTTAACAGACTGACCCCACGGCCAGATGCAGCCAGGCAAGGCCAGGAGGTGCTAGAGTCCTGAGGTGCCACCCAGGGCAGGGCAGGGCAGGGACAGTGCCTCTGACTTTCATTTTCCACTACTTTGGATCCTAGATCTGTGCAATTGGGGTTTGTGGTCACTTACCCTCCAAGTTAAAGGGACAATGCAGAATCCCTGAGTCAAAAGGCCAGTAGTGGCCCACAGGTTGAAGCACAGAGGTAATCCTGTGCCAAGGCGTGCAAGAAGCCACCTGATCAGAGCGTTCATGGGACATAGGGGTACAGAGTGGCGTCTGCTGGTTTCCTCTCCCTTGATGGTGAACAAAATGGCCCCTTTAACTGGGAGTGACCACGTTGGTAAGGCGGTCAGGGAAAGGATCATTAGCAGAGCTGCTTAAAAGATCTAGCTAGCCTACTTGGGCCTTCCCCAACTAAATGTGGAGGGCTTTCTATTTGGCTGCAACTAGAACCTCCAAAAGGGCCAGGACTAGTTCTCAGGGTTTGGCTCTCCCGGTGGGTGGTGGCTGCCTGTGAGGAAGCAGCAGGCACACCCACCCAAGGCCACAGGACCTGGGTCCAGCAAGGGAGGCAGAAATCTCAGGGACGCCAAGGCTCAGAGGCTCGGTCTTGCTCCTAAGGTGAGAGAACCCACAGCTCGCCACTCCTGGAGCCACTAGAAACATGGCCTTGAGGATGGGGGTCATGCCTGAGGAAGCTCCTAGACTCTCAGAGGCTAGGTAGGTCCAGTGGGCATGAGCTCTCTCCCTTCCCTGGCATTCCAGCCCAGGTGGCCTTTACTCCTATGAGGTGGGACACTTGGACCACCTCTTTCCCAATAAATCAGAGGCCCCTGCTCCTAGCTCTGGAACAGGTGTGCCAGAGGGAGAAGTCTGAAGTTGGAATCCCTGTACTTCTCAAAGACTATCCCATGGAGAAGACCTAGCTGGTCCACCTGCCTCTGCAAATGCACCAGGCTGCCCACAGTCCTGTACCTGCTGCCTGCTGAGACCACATGCCTATGGAATCAGGGACACTCCAGCCCAGCAGGTGGCAGAAATGTGACATGTGCCCTTCCCAGAGAGCAACTGCCCAAAGTGTCAGGCAGAGTGGCGGTGCAGGCTGAGAGGCAGGAATACTGGGAACAAGGCTACTGCTGGGAACAGAGGCCAAGTCCCCAGGCCCTGGCCAGATGCTTCTGCCACATCTGGGGAACCCTGCACCAAGCCATGCTGGGCAGCTGCCAACACAGCCAGATGCTTCCAGGGTTGGGTTCCAGCTGGGCAGGAAGGCTCAGGGGTCCACAGCCTCTTGCTGGTCTTAATAACGTTAGTGCTGTTGGAGGCGGACAAGAGTGGGCTCCCCCTTGAGAACTGAGACCAGTGGTTCAGCCAGGAGGGGGCCTTGAGGGTAAGGGTGGTCCTTGTGCAGCTGTTTCAAGGAAGCTAAAGACCCCAGGCTTCCCCACCTCCCTGTCAGCACCCACCCACCCACCGTGACCAGAAGTCTAACAGCAAAATGGGCTCCTGGGTGAGAATAGGGGTGGAGCACTAGACCAAACCTGACCTGCAGTCAGGTGTCTGTAACTGGTATTTATGTGATGTTGTCCTTCTGTCCTCAAAGCCTCAGAGAAGGATGGGAGATGAAGGGACATGGAAGAATCATGAGCCTGTCAGGAAGCTGCAGGGTACAGAGGCTGACGCACCAGCAGGTAGAGGCATGCTCATCCACACACTCACACACATGTACACAGACCTTAATTATTTTCATAATGGGGGCGGGGGGAGCAGGTCCAGCCTCTTCCCTTCTAACCTTCCCTTCCTTCCCTCCCTTGTGCACAGCCCTCGGTGCGTGAGGAAGCAAAATGATCAGAGGAAGGGGTTCTACATGTGGCATGCGCAGCATACAAGAAACAGGGAAGTAAAGAAGGGGGAGATAGCAAAAAAAGGGGTTGGAGGGGTTGGGAGGTTGGTTCCACTGAGCAAATGAGTAAACATATGAAAGATAACGAAAGCTAGGTCTCTCACTGCCAGAGACGTTTGTAAGCAGGGAAGGAGAGAAGGCTAGAAAGAAGCCCAAGGTGTCGCATTTGAAATGGAAGTACTGATATATACTCGTGGTTTTAAGTATCAACAGAGATGTTGGAGGAATATCCATACATGTGCATGTGTGTATACACGTTTACTTACGTGTTCATTTACACTTACATATACTTCCTAGCTTTGTCCAGAGAGAGGACCTAGAACAGTGAGCGCAATGACTTCCCTGATCTTGGTTTCTAAATACCGTTATCCACTAAAAAGAACTGGGGCTCTTTGAAGAAATCGCTGATTCCTGGGCTGGAGCAGGGAAAGTACCTGATGAACCCGAGACATCGTCTTATGCCAGAAGGTAAAAAAAATGTTCAAAGAACGATGGAGACATGGCAAAGAACACAGAAGCCAACTTGAAGAAACAAACCCAGCACAATTCAAGCATTAAAATAATGAGGTGCAGATTAAAACCCACTGAATTTGATAGGGATCTATGAGTCCATGCTGATATAGATAAATGAGTGATTAAGTAAATAAGTGGAGAGAAGGAGGATTTTCCTTAAAGCAGAATACCAATTAACAAATTTGGAAGAAAGGATGCATATTGGTCATCACTACCTGGAAGGCAGGAGTCAGCAATGGATGCTCGGACTGGTGGGCGGAGATTTGCTGAGGATCAGCATATTGGTGTAATATCAGACTACCTTTCCACAAAATGCTAATCAAATGCAAAGGGGAAGACGGAGACTTGGCACTGGAGAAAGCTGGCAGATGCCCACTTGAGTGGGAGGTCAACATGAACGTCTCCGGGGGTGGGACAGGTCAACACAGTGGAGTCTCCAGTGCGATGCACCGAGAGGGCTCAACGCCATGTCCATGCTTTCCTCCAAGAAGGCGTGGCCTGAAGCTGGACATGGGAAATGTCAACGGACCTAGGCCGAGGGTCACAGAATAAGGCCCTCTTTAAGACTGGCAAGGACCGAAAGGCGAGGGAAGACTGCGGAGACACAGCTAAATGCAGAGAGCAGGGTGCACACCTGGATAGGGCCCCGGGCCAGAACCGGGATCACCGGCAAGATTTGAATAGACTCTGTGGGAGGCATGGTGCTACACTGGTGCTTGGTGCTTTCTTGATGGGGAGGTCGAGTGGGGGTAAAGAGTGTCCTTGCTTTTGGAAAGTAGACACTGAAGATTTGGGGGTGATGGGGCATCATGTCAGAAGGGAGGCGATTGAGCAAATGGAGAGAAAAGGGGGGATCTGGTGAAGGGGCAGCTAGAGTTCTTTATACTGTTCTTGTAATTTTCTGTAGGTTTTAAACTACTTTTTAAAAGTTCCTCACCAAAAAAAGAAGACAGAAGTGGTGGGCGGGGAGGGGGGAGCACGGGCACGGGGAGGGAGGAGATCAGGGAGAAGAGGTCAAGCAGTGGAACTAACCTGTTTCCGAGGCTACAAGTGGAGAGGAACACTAATAACACGAGTGCCTCTGGGACTGAAGACATGCAGGGGAATAACTGAGAACAACCTGGTCCCCAAACCTCCCCACAACCTCAGCACTACTGGGCGGCCGGGCTATAGCCCAGGGATGCTGGAAGCAACAGAACGACGTGGGCTTATGTGCGAGGCCTCAGACCCAGGGGCCTGGAGGAGGCCAACACACCCCTTCCTGTGGCAGAGGACAGACCCTGCTACTCTGGCTGTTTCGAGCCTGAAAGGTTCCAACCCGGCTGAGAGCTGGGAGGACTCAGCTATCTGGGAGAGGCTGGCAACCGCCCTGTGTGTGGCTCATCCAGGTCTTCACCTTCAAGCTCCAGAGGCTGCACCTGGCTGGGAGCTGAGACAAAACTGCTGTTGCCATAGCACTGGGGGGACTAGGCATGAAGGGGCAGCATGTCACAGAGAGGCTGAGTGGCAGGCTCGCCCTTCCTTCGCTGCCGACGCTTTATCAAGGTCTTTGCAACACAACTCAGTCGCACCACAGCAACTATGTTGGGACGGGCTTCCTGGGGGCTCACGGGGGAGGCAGGGTGTGTGCAAGCAAAGCAGAGGAACCTTGGCCTCAGGTCCCACAGGGCCTGGTCAGCCCCTAGGAGAGAGCTGGGGCCTCCTAGGAGCTTCCCCTGGGAGCGGGGTGAGAGCGAGGAGGAGGCTGGGCGGCTGCTCCCTGAGAAGAGACATATGCAGCCTCACACTAGATGTCCCCAAGGTCCCTCCCCATCCGGGGCCTCTCAGGAGCATTCCAAAAGGAAAACATGTTCTCCTGATTCCAGGGTGTCCCCACTGGAGACCCCACTGGGGACCTCAGCCAGACATCTTGCAAAACACCCAATAGGAGGGCAACCCTATGCCCCAACTTCACTCAGCATCCAGTGAAATTCCAGGGCCTCACGCCCCAGCCTGAAGATTTTAATCTCAATGTTAATAAAAAGTTGAGGATGGAGGAAGTCTAAGCCAGTTGCAGATGAGCTGGAGAAGAGGTCTGGACGTAGGGGCCAGGCCAGCGGAGGCAAGGACGCCAAGCTAGGCTATGTCCTGCACGGAGCTGGGCTGGAATAACAGGTCTGAGGCAGCCTACATAGAAGACCAGGCTTTCTCACAGTGAGTGCCCTTGGGCACTCTCTCCTGGACCTTTTGAGGTGGCCCGCCAGGTAACAAGGGGCCACAGGGGCTGCTGCTAGCATCTGGAGCACCCTGTGGGTGTGGTCCAGGGGCATTCCGTCCTCTAGTTGGACAGGCTCAGGGTGCAGAGCATGAAGCTGAATGTCAGCCCTCCCTCAGCACCCAGCACAGGTCAGAGCTGTGGCCCTAGCACCCCACCGCCTCTGCCCCTGCCTGGATGCATACGGTATTTATGACTTAAGAGCCTATCTCCTGGGCCCATCGGAGCCCCAGCACTGTTGAGACTGGATTCGTCTGATAAGCTCTGGGGTTTTGTCTCTTGGCCCCAGAGAGCAGGGAGCAGACTCTCTGGGACATGGGACATGAGTCAGTTGGGACAAAGCCTGAGAAGGACACTTGGTCAGTGCAGAACTAAGGCCCAGCCCAGCCCAGGTTATGGACTCACTGACTCACGAAGGGCCTGGGTGCCTCCCCCACCCCAGTTCCAGGCCCTGGGCCACCCACCTGCAGTTTCCAGAGGAAGTCGAGGCGGGCGGTGGACTCCACCTGCTGGGCGTGCAGGTACAGGGCCAGCACAAAGACTGAGATGACAATGGGCGTCACCACCTTCAGCGCCACTTTGGTCGCGTGCTCAGGGCTGCGGGCAGGAGGTAGATGCCCTGGCACCTCATGGCAGACTCCAAGGCCCCCTCAGGTCTATTGTCTTCCTCCCTCTATGGCACCTCCCTCTCCTCACCCTCCTGCCCAAACTTTGCCCAAGGTGTGCCTTCCTGGCTGGCAGCTCTCCGCCCTTGCCCACACCTGCAGCTCAGCAGCCCTTACTCCTCTCCTGATGCCTTACCCTCCATCACTGGGGAGCTTCCCTCTGGAAGAAAAGTCTCTGGGCAACCTTGAGCAAATCCCAAAGTTATCTCTGAATATTAGTTTCCTAATCTGTAAAGTAGGATAACAATGCCCACATTTCAAAGATTGTGGTTAAGAATTAAAGATACTGTATACAAAATCCCTTTTATAATACCTGACAAAAGAGTAAAGACTCCAAAAGTGGGAGCTATTATTGTCTAATTATATTTCTGTTAACATTTTAAATACATAGTCCTAATAAAAGCAGCTACCCCAAACACTGCTCCCTCTGTTAGCAAAGAGCCCAAATCTCAGTGCTGTGTAGACTCCTGGCCAGCAGCAGACCCCATGCAGGGCCTACCCTACACACCCCTTTGCTCCTTTCCTCCAAGGTAAGGAGGCACCGATTCTGTTTTCCTGGGCCTGGGGTCTCACACACACTCCTGGGAAGATCTTGAGGCTAAAGGCTTTAAGATGAGGCCTGTGGAATGAACTGTGGGTCCCAAGAACCCCGGTTGCTCAGTCTGTGGATCATCTAGGGCGGTGGGGATCATAAAGGAAAGGAAGAGCCTCTCCCAACGAGGACTCCATGGTTCCCAGGAAGGGGAGGGCCTCCCTGCCCCCTCCAGCCTCCCTCTTCACTGCCTACTGTGCCACAAAGCCCCCTCCCACCTGGGCACCATTGCCTTCTCTGCTGGCCCTGGCTGCTCTGTGCCAAGGGCAGGAAGAGGCTGTAACGGAAAATTCGGAGAAAGAGCATCGACTCACCACTGGGAGGTCCCGTTGTTGTTGAAGTCTCTGTGAACAGGAGTGGGGAGGCTGTTCAGGGCCGCTGTTCTGCATCGGCAGCTTCCGTGCCGGCTGCCTTCCCACCCTGCTCTGACCCCCCTGTCCCATACTGCTGCCCCCACTGCTGTTGCTCCTTCACCCTGCCCCCAGCGCCCCTCTCATCCAAGGATACTCTCAGGATGGGAGGCATGCCGAAAGCCCAGTCCCACTAGCATCTGATCGCCATGACCACAAATCGCCCAGCCCTGGGACCCTGGGGCCTCCCAGCGTATCTACCTGGGCAGAAGCCTGCCCACCTCTCCCACCCCTTTGTTGCCATCCAGAGGAGAGGAACACTACACCTGCACTGTCCAGTATGGTAGCACATGTGGTTACTGAGCCTTAAAATGTGGCCAGTGCACATCTGTGGCTCTTGCATATGTTGCCTTGTTGACATAGCTATTAGAAAATTTTTAAATTACATATGTGGCTGGCATTATTTATCTATTGCATAGTGCTGCCCTAGAGCCAAGCCAGAGTCTCCCAACCCAGAAATGACCTTCATTCTCTGCTGCTACTTCAGCAGGAGGAGGGGAGAGGCTGGGTTGGAAGGAAGAGCAGGTAAGAATGAGGAGGCAAAGCTCCCCGCTCCCGCCAGTGTCCATGGGTAGAAAGGCCCAGGCCACCTCCCTCTCCTTGTCCTCTCAGGACGGCAGCCTGTACCACTCCGGATGCTACGATGCCTCCCTGTCATCTGCCCACAACCCCACACTGCTGCCAAGAGGTTCTTCCTTTAATCCAATTTATATCCTTCATTATACCTTCATTTTGCCTAGCTCAGTGCCTGGAACATTGTAGGCCCACAATACATACTTTAGAACGAATAAATAGATAGATGAATAGATCTCTTCCTCTAACTCGGAGAAAGCACAAGTTTGCTGCATTTTCTCAGGGGACACAGACCTGTCACTCACGTTTCTTGTACTTCCTGATGTGCGTGTCGGGTAGGGGGATGGCGACCGGAAGAAAAGTGTTCTACGTATCAGGTACTTGACATACATTTTATTACTCTGGGTATTATTATTCCCAATTTACTGGGGGAAAATGAGGTTCGGGAAAAATAGCCAAATGTGTGTCTGAGGCTGAGATTCAAACTTAATTCAACCCAAAGCCAGAGGTCTTTCCCCTCATGAAGCCACCTCCCTTGGAATCTGACATCTGTCGCTATACAGCCAGGCTGACTGCCAGCTAGCTAGCCTAGGGCACAACATCTATACCTGCCACCTGTGGACCGTGGAACTTTACCACTCACCATCACAGGCAGGAGCCTTTGAGCAGTGCACAAACTACCCAGCCTTCCATGGCTGTCCTGCCCACTTTGCTGGGTTGCTATGAGGATGGAAAACGATAATGTACGTCCAAGCGCCTGGCTCAAGGCGAGACACAGAGCCCACGAACGACAAAGACTGCTCCTCTGCTCCCACAGACCTTGCTATTTTGACCCCTCTGGGCCTGAGGTGCCACAGACAGTTGGAGTTAGATGAAAATAGCTCCTCAGAGGCTGCTTTAGACAAGCAAAGAACAATTCACTGAGGCCTGAGGTCAGAATTGGAGTAGGAAAGGAAATTGGAGGCAGAAGGACAGGGGACCTAGTCGCCCTGAGGCCACCCCCACTGCTGGGAAAGAGAGAGGGGGAAAGAAACAAGACACTGGTGCTTTGCCTAGGTGGTCAGAGTTGGGGAGCAACAGGACATTCCTCTTGCAAGCCCCCTGCAGCCTAGGACCCCAGACTCCTGCTCGTCCCTCCTCTGCAATGCCCCAGACCACGTTGGGGCCTGAAGGGGGTGCCACCTACATGGCGTTGGCGGTGACTAGCAGGTCTGCATTGTCAAAGAGTGTGACACCGGGCACTTCGACGACGAGCACATATATGAGCTCGATGGCCAGCATGAGCACCAGCTTCCCGATGCAGCTGATCTGCAGGAACACGGAGCAGGCCAGCAGGCTGAGCAGCACGCTGTAGGTGAAGTACTGCGGAGAGAGGGCAGCAGGCCTTCAGTGCCCGGGCCCCAACCACCCCGAGCATCCATCCAGCCTGAGCTGGCCTCAGGTGAAGCCTTTCTGGGGATATTTCTGATGTAAGCTTTTGATGTAACATGAAGGGCCCTGATTAGGAATCAGAAAGTGGGGATCCAGGCTGATTTTGACCAGGACTGGCAGTAGGGCCCAGTGGTTAGAGCACGGATCCAGGCTCTGGCAGACTTTAGTTACATCCTGACTCCTGTTTGTGTGACTTGGGCCATCTATTCAACCTGTTTAAGCCTCGGATTCCCCATTTGCAAAACCTTCTATATCATAGGCTCACGGTAATGATTACACAAGATGAAGCCACTTGACACAGTGGGGAGCACAGGCTCCGAGCCCCTGGTCTGCAACTTTAAATCCGAAGTTCTGAAAACTGAAAATGTTTTCATTACTGATGTGGTGGCAACACCTAAACTGACCTTATTTGGTGGCAAAACCTGAGCCAACTGACATGATGCTAATTATCATCTTTATCCTGCTTCCTGAGACTATTCATACATTTTGCTTCAGAAGTATTACTGTTTCATTATCACATGCTACCCAGACTACACTGGGGGGTGTGAGGTAACCTTTTTAAAATCTGAAAAGTTCCAAAGTCCAAAGTATATCTGACCCAGAAGGCTTTAGATGAGAGAGTGTGGCCCTGTAATATTTACCCTGGGGGAGCCCCTTCTGGCCTCTGGGCCACAGTGTCTTTCTCAAACAACTGAGGGGGCCGAACCAGACAGTCTCAGAGGTCTCCTTCTGTTCTGTCATCCCTGATGCTAATTCTAGACATCTCATCATCTATTATTTTGTCTTTTCTTTTGAATTTAGCATCATTATTTCTGAGTCAGACATGGGGACTCACTATTTACTGTCTGCCTTGGGCTGGAGGCCAAATGGCAGTGGCTGGCAGTGGGGGTGGCTCCCAGGTTGGACCTTCTGTCTCCCCAGGACTTTAGGAACACAAAGGACTGCAGAGGGCCCCTGGTGACTGGAAGGGGAGGGACCAGCCTCGAGTCACCACCAGGAACCGGGGCAAAGGAAGGAATAGGGAGGGTACATCCAGATAATTCAGCCCCAAGGATAATAAACCCGTCCTTGGGGGATGAGGCAGGGGATCCCAAAAGCTAGCCTGGATTCCTATTCAGACACAGGGCCCAGACAACCAGGAGGCCGAGGCTTAATGCTGTTGTCTCCCAAGGGCCTCAGGGTCTGTGAAGGTGGCCAATCAGAACGACACCGTGCGGTGGGGTGCGGTCAGCCCTGGAGCTGTAGCCAGCATGGATTAGCAGGCCCGAAACTGGTGGGGCTGGTGAGGGCTGACAGCTGAGACCGCCTATCTCTCACAAATGAGGAGCTAGAACAGGCCCTCCCCAGGCCTTCTTCCCCGACTCCTCAGCTTCTTCCATGGAACAACCACCAGGAGACACATGAGACCAAAACGGCCTGTGCTTCTCAGCAAATAGGCTTCAGGCAGCAGATCCTGTGGTTGGTCTCTCGGCCAGATGTGAGAAGGAACAGAGGCGGGGAGCAGGGGGCATCTGAGAACAGCGGGGAGGTGAGGGGTGGGTGCCTGTGAGGCCTCAGCCTGCTCGCCCCAGGCTGCCTGAGGAGCATGGCCACCCAGGGAGAGGGAGAGCTTGGCCTGAGCCCAGGGACAGGTGGAGGAGAAGAGATGGTCTAGTGAGCATCCGCAGAGCCCTGCCCTGTACTGAGTTTCCCTCGCCCCGTCTATACAGGTGAGACGGATCAAGCTCCTTCCCAGTGAGCGGGAGGAAGGCCAGTACTGTGACAGCCTGCGGGGCCTTCACTGCAGTTCTGGACTCTTCTGAGTCATGGGCCTTTTGGCAATTGGATGAAAGCTTGGACACTCTTCCCAGAGAAGGGCAAAACTGTCATAATCTTATAGGTTTCATGTGAGCCCTCGGCAGGGACCTGGGGTGTGGAAACCACCCAGTGCATGGAGTGGCCGCCCTGGGTTGGAAGCCTGGCCTGCTGCTTACTCGAAAACCGCTCCCTGAGAAAACGAAGCAAGGTGAATGAAGCAGCTTGCATACCATAGGCATTTAATACATGCTGCCCTCTAAGGGTTCCCAGCGCTATTTTTTCAACCCAATAATCTATAGGTACGCAATTTCTTTCTGGGGTGATGAAAATGTTTTATAATTAGATTATGAGGATGGCTGCTCAAATTTGTGACTATACTACAGGCTACCGAATTGCACATTCTGAATGGGTGAGTTTGATGTCAGTCCCTTTCTTTCCCTCCCTACTTTCTGACCCACAGCAGGGGGGGCTCTGCCAGGCTCTCCTGAGGCAATTTGGGGTCTGCTGCCCAAGCTAAGGGTCTAGAAACAGCTTCACCCTTGGGTTAAGAACACAAACTCTGGAGCCAGATGACCTTGGTAGGAGCTCTGGCTCTGCCACCTACTAGCTGCGTGACCTTGGGCAAGTAACCTTTCAGTGCCTTAGTGTCATCTGAATAAAGGAGATAATAACAATAATAATAGTATCTATGTCATAGAGTTGTGAGGATTAAATGAGTAAATATATGTGAAGCATTTAGCACAGTGCCTGGCACATGGTGATTGCTGTATAAATAACAGCTATGTTATTATTGTTGTTATGTTATATTGAGGAGGTTGGCCTCTCTCCCTGGTGTCTGGCACATGGAGTGAGAAGACTGGGAAAGGTCTTTGGAACAGCAGTGAGCTTAAAGGCCCTTGACTCTTGCAGAGCAGCCAAGGACAAGAAGGAGCTGGGGTGGCAGGGTTTCCAGCTGCATCCAGCCCTCTCCCTGCCCAGTACCTCAGGGAAGTTGCAGTTGGGCCAGGGGCTGCCACAGAATCCCTGCTCGTCACCCAGGCTGTAGTTGAAGGCCGACTCCACCACGTGGCAAGCGTTGACCTGGCTGGTGCTGATGTTGTGCTCATCCGCCAGGCAGCCGAATAGGTCCTTGGAGTTGCACATGAACTGGGGGTGGGGGAGGAGAAGGTCAGCCTCGGGGACCAGGCCAGGGCAGCCCACCTCCACAGGGCAGTGAGTGCACATATACTTTCTGTCTCAGGTGCAGCCTGACTCTGTCCAGGGACAGGAGAGGAGCCTGGAAGAGGCTGAGGACCCAGCAAGGTATATCCACTGCCCAGGGCAGGGCTCCTAAAAGTCCCCTGGGACTGCCCTAGTCCTTGTGGCTCCTCTAGCCATGAGAGGAATCACATCTGATCGTAGACCCGAGGTGAGACCTAAAGAAGGATTTCCGGGGAGGAAGAACTCTAGTGGAGATTCTACCCAGCCGATGCTGTGGGCTCCACAGGGTTTCACCTTGGGGCTGGGGAGGTGCTGCTACTCACCATGTTGACAAATGCTGCCAGGAACACCAGGGTGATGGTGAACACCCCAACCAGGGTGCTGTTCACCTTGGACCGCACGATCTTCCTGGAGAGGGTCTGCAGAGGGGCGGGGAAGAGCTGTGGGGTGGGGAGATGAGAGACAGAACAGAATTCAGCGGGCACTCCACGAACCACCACAGAACCAGCCCTCCCTCCGCCGTCGTCTCTCTCCAGCACCAGCATAACCCCAGGACCCTTCCTGAGCACCCTCCCGGGGTGCAAGCCTCCAGCCTCACCCCACTGCACTACTATTCCCAGGCCGACAGCAGCCCAGATATTGCACTGGCCAGGAGCGGGTCCACCCAGGGAGCTCACGGATGAGAGAGGCTGGATGGAAGGAAGAAGGAAAAATACTATTTTGACCCCAACAGAAAAGCTGAGGAAAAATGTACCCGCCATGTGAATTCTGAGCAGCTCAGAGTCACAATCAGGGAGGGGCAGAAGGTGGCAGTTGAGGAGTCATGGAGAGGGCCCAGAACTTTCTCAGGGAGGGTCAGAAGGCTTCCTGGAAGAGGCAGGGGGAACTGTGGGTCTGAGGATTCAGAGAGGGCCTGGGATCTGGAGGAAGGGGTGGGCTGGTGAGAAGGGGGCGGAGCGGCACGTGAGCAGGAGGGCGGGCTCTGGACAAGTGAATTCAGTGAGCCCACTTCAGCAGGATGCTCATGGATATGCCACATCGCACACCTAACTGTCCCTATGTTTCCTTCAGCTAGACAAAACATATGTCCACTCAAAGACCCACTGTGGTTTGGGTAATTAAACGATTGGACTCTACCAAAGCTGGAACAGTTGGCCTCGTCCACCACGTCTTCCTCATCTCCCAACCAGCCTAGACTAAAGAAAAAGCTGGCAGACCCAGAGAAGTGGAAGCTTCCTGAATGTCCGTCAATTTGATGAACGGATAAACAAAATTTGCTATGTCCACAGAGCGGAATATCATTTGGCCATAAAAAGGAATAAAATGCGGTTACGTGATGGTGTGACATGGCTCGACCTTGAAAATGTTACGCTAAGTAAAAGAAGCCAATCTTAAAAGGCCATATATTATATGATTCCATTTATACAAAATGTCCAGAACAGGCAAATTCATAGAGAGAGAAAGTAGATTAGAGGTTGCCAGGGGCTGTGGCAAGCAGGAAATGAGCAGTGAACGGCTAATAGGCTTGGGGTTTCTTTTGGGGATAATGACAATGTTCTGAAATTAGACTGTGGCGATGGTTGTACAGATATATGAATATGCTAAAAATGACTGGATTATAATTTCATCCACCTTTTATAAAGGTGGATTTTATGGTATGTGAATTATATTCCAATAAAGCACTTACTAAAAAAAATCTTGCTCAGTCTCTTACTAGCTGTCTGATCCTAGGGGTGTCATTAACAGCTTTGAGCCTCAGTTTCTTTATTGGTAAGTAGGGAATATCTATCTCCCAGGGTGACTATGAAGATGCATTTAAAAGTGCTTTGTAAGCTGTTAGATTCTATAGAAAATTTAGTTACTATTCACATTTTAAAGAGCTATGTTGCCAATAAGAACGAAAGTACTTGTTTCCTATTAAAGGAATTTTTGTTTTCACAGCTGGGAAAGTGTTTTGGCACTAACATCAGGATCTCACTCTGACATGACAGATGGTTTCTAATCTTTGCCTGCTTCACATTTTGCCACTCCATCCCCCCGCCACCCATGTTGCTTAAATCAGTTTAGTTCTGATCACCCTATCCATCAGTTAAAGGGCCTCCTTCATCATTCTGCAATCACCAATGATTGGGGAGCAGGATATGCAGAGGGTTTCCTGGTGAACGTGGGACCGGGAGCCCCATAGGGGCCACCCAGAGACTAGGAGAAGACCTGCAGGCTTTAAAAAAAGAATCCAATCTGGAATGTGGCTCTAACATCTTAGGAAGGATTGACTCTTAAATGTATTGGCTTGCTACGGGCCGATTTCCCTTGCCACCCTTTAAAAAGACCCACTCAACTTTAAAACCTCGGCAAGAACTCAGGAAATGATGCTTTCGAAGTCTCCAGATTTGACATACTGCCCTGGTATCTGTTTGTAGAGTGTCTCATCTCCTGTAATCAAAAGTTCATCTGTATGTTGACCCTAAATGCACCTTCACTAACTGCCTGTGGATGATAAAACTGCTCACCTGGGACAGAGCTCCTTGTGGGGCGGCAGCACAGCTGCAGGCAGACGTTGGAGAGCATTTTTTTTTACAGCAGGGTTGTGTGTGCAAATCAATCACTCAAAGCTTGTTCACAATCACAGCTCAGAAAGAATCAATTTTATAAAATTCCCAAACCAAAATTCTCAGTCTAATTAATTCGAATCAATTCTACAGAAAAACAGGAGTGGGGACATAATAAACCATGACTGGGTGAGGGATAGTTTTGATCCTGGCCTCTCTGAAAGTCCACAGGCAAATCAATGACCTCCCTGGGGCCCTGGTGTGGGGCCAAGGTGTTGCGGAGATAAAAGAAGGTGATGATATCTGATGGTAAATGTTTAAGAAAACAGCCTTTTTAACAAGGAGCTAAAAAAAAAAAGAGAGAGAGAAAAGTAGTAGCTCCTACTTCACAAAAGTATTTTAAAAGATATGAAAATTTCAGAGGCCAAACAAAGCGGGCCGAAGTAGGCTTCACATCACTGCTCTCACCACCTGGCCTCTCAGGGGTCAACTGGACGTATTAATAAAGGCAGTGTCCTGGAGGGGAAGGACTGTGGGCTCTGGAGTCAGGAACCATCTAGGTTTAGATCCTAGTTATTCTACTTTCTGGCTCTGAGCCTCATTCTTCCCATGTGTAAATCAGATGTAATATGAGCCACTTTAGAGGCTCAGGCAACACAGCTTGAAGAGGCAGGACTGAGAGCCGGACCTTAGACTGCCTGACTCAAAAGCCACTGAACACGTGCCTGGTAACAGCACAACTTCTCCCTAATAGACAAAATGTGACCCTGAGCATGTTGGTGGAAAGGTGAGTGTGGGACTCCTAAGTCCCCACAGGGTAGAAGATGCCTAAGGTAAGAGGTACTGGGAGTGAAGACCTATTAGAGACAATGTGGGCAGCAGTCAGGGTGGAGTGGTTGAAAGTAGAGGTGGGACTTAGCCATATTCAGGCTGTGGGGAGAAGAGAGGAGGTTTTTTGGTGATTGCACAGAGCAGACAGAGCCTAGAAGAAGCTCTGGTCATAGTTTTCCAAAGCTCAGACAATTGGGACCCAGGGGTCAGCAAGATACAAGCTAAGAGGAAGCCAGCAGCCTAGAGGATGAGGAAGATTTAAACATACACACTCATGCACTTGTGCACACGTGTACACACACACACGCAGAGAACTATGTGGCTGAGTACTCCTTCTGGGCCTATCTGTACCTAAGTCCCAAACTGCAGGGAAGAAGTCTGAGTAAGGATGTGCTAATGAGCCATAGTAAAGACAGAAGGCCCAGGTCAGCATGTGGGGAAAAGAGGGGTTCACCCTCTTCTACCCATTTGGGTGGAGGTGGCAAAAGTGCCGGCACTGTCAAGGGTAGGCGTGGGCTGCTTCACTGGACGCTGGGGCAGAAGCCACAGTGAGACTGATGGAACAGTCAGAGCTGGCCAAAGAGGGAAGGAAGGAAGGGGCTGTGCTCGGGAGACGTGAGTGAGCTCACCATCCCTGGAGGTGATCAAGCAGAGGCTTGCCCACTGCTTACAGGGTTACCACAGAGAAAGTCCAGCCTCAGGTGGGTATCTGGGCTGCCTCACTGCACGAGTCCTTTCCAATCTGAGATTGTCTGAGTCTGTGGACCACGTGTGATGGCAGGGAGTGATTCAGTATGGTTTTCTCTAAAAAAAAAGCAGCTCTGGGGCCCAGGGCAGCACTGATGCTCTTTGGAAGTGAGACCAGGACTTTGGGACAAGAGGAAGACAAAGGCACCAAATTAGCCTCACCAAGAAAGCTAGGGCTGTGTGTGAACTGGACCAGCTGTATCAGGAGAAGATCAAACGGGCTCAAGAGGACAAGGCAGTCACAGCGCTCAGTAAGTAAGACGAGAAAACCTCCCGGGAGAAAGGGTCCGAGAAGCTCCTCGACAGACAGCGAAGGCGACTACGTCGACTCACTCAGATCTCTCTCTTCGAGAAGGTTAAAATATGGACAATTCGAGAAAGGAAGTCCAAGTTGTTTGGGGGAAATGAAAAAAACAGCTAACAGAAAAGAGAGAAATCTAGGTTCTAGTTTAAAAACCACAGACCGTGTATAGCTTTGATTCTGATTTGAAACCTCAAACAAACAATGACTTTGCCTCAGTTTATAATTTAAAGAGAGAAAAGATTTTGGGGGGGGGTCCAGAAAGAGAATGTTTAAGAGGCCCTTTTAGCTACGGTGTGCTTTTTTGTGTAGGTTGTTATGACTATTGTGGTAGAACATATATAAAACCTAAAAGTCACCATTTTAACCATTTTTAAGTGTACAATTTAGTGGCAATAATCACAAATAGTTGTGCAGTCATCACTGCTATCTGATTCCAAAACCCTTTCATCACTCCAAACAGAAACTCTGTACCTAGTAGGCAGTAACTTCCCATTTTCCCTCCTGCCAGTCCCTGGTACCCTCTCATCTACTATCTGTCTCTACAAATCTGCCTATTCTGGATACTTCATTTACATGGAATCATACGGTATGTGTCCTTTTGTGTCTGGCTTCTCTCACCTAGCACGTTTTCGAGGTTCATGAATCTTGTAGCATGTGTGAGAACTTCATTTCTTTTGACGGGTAGGTAATGTCCGTTGTATGCATATACCACTTTATCTGTTCATCAACAGATGGACGCTTGGGTTGTTTCCACCTTTTGCCCATTGTGAATACATGGTGTGCTTTTATGGCCATGAGATGAAGAAAGTGGGACTGCGATTGCCCACTATGGAAAAGCAGGCTGGAGTGGGAGCGTTGCTGGGGAGGCTTGACAACGAAAGGGAGGACCAAAAGGCAAAAGGCAACTGAACACAGAGCCTTGAGGAAGATGCTGGTAGAGAGGAAGGCAACCAGGATGAACCCCTACGATGCAGCAAAGCACCCAGCTGAGCACGCAGCTCGACTTGCTACGTGACCCTGGCCCGCCCTGCCCCTCTCCAGGCGTCCACTTCTATACCAGCTCAGGCAGAAGGCTGCACCACACTGGATGATTCTCAAGGCCTTCTGGTTGTGAGAGTACATCAAGACTCTGACCATAGAGTGACTGAACAGTTAACAGCCTAATGAAGGACTCCATGTGGAGGGTGGAGAAAAGGTATTTTGGAAGTGACAAAGGTCCAATCCCTTGGGAAAAACATGGTTCCCACTGCCGAGTGTTTAGGAAGTGATGGCAGGGCCCGGTCCACCCACACATACTCCCCGAGGCTTGGCTCTGAGTGTCAGGGAGGAGCAGAGAAATGCTTACAGCAGAAGCTGGAGAGGACTTGCACCTGCCCGGGGACAGAGTGCTTTCTGGGACGAGGATGGACCTGTCAGGGAATCCTTGAACTACTGGAGAAGAAAATGAGGGGAAGATGTGGTGGGCAAGGCAAACGGGACCCTGAGTGATTTTTACAACACACAAGACACAGCTGGCTGGGAGACACATCATGCCCAAGAGGAGGTATGGGAGAAAAACACAGAACAGGCTCTTACGCCCACATTACTAGCTGTGTGGCCCTGTCTGAAATGGTGAATCACTCTGGGCCTCACTCCTCATCTACAATAATAAGCAGCTCAAAAGCTGTCATCTCTGCGGTCCCCTCCAGGGCCAATTCCAGGGCACAGGAGAACACTGAAGGGGTGTTCAGAGACCTCTTCCACCTCATTCTTTCAGCAAATGTTTATTGACCACTGCTTCATGCCAGGCATTGTGCTAGGTACCCTTTCTCCATCCCACCCGATACCAAGGGGACAGACAGAAGAGGCAGTGACACTACCTTCTTCCTGCAAGGATCTACAAAGGCTAATTAAAATAACCAATATGAATGAGGCTCCACGGACCAACTACCACCCTGCGGTCTAGCTTGCTGCTAATGCCAGTCAAGAGTTGTGACCCAGCATCATGCACCCCTGATCCCAAGTGGGACTCTCAGGCTACAGAAAGAGCCCCTACCAGTTGGCTGGGAAGGAAGAGAAAATGGTGATCGAGAGCTCAGGTGTCAGTCGGACTCACCTTCACACAGGAGTAGATGACGGACACAAATATCACCAAGGTCAGCAGCACGAAACAGGTCAGGTAGAAACTCAACATGAACATGGAGCTGGAAGAAGAGAGGAGGTGGGGATTCTGGGTGGACCCGGCTGAAAGACGACCAGAACGAATGATGTCTCTCCCAGCCTGCCCAGTGAGCAGGCTACAGGTTCCGAGTGCCCATCTTCACAGCTCTAGAGGGCTGGGGCTCTGAGAGCCCCTGTGAAGGAAGCAGAAGTCGCTCCGTATTCCCTGCACCCACCCCACCCAGGTTTTTCTAGCCCCTGGCTCACTGAGGAGGGCTCGTAGGGCCTCGGGAACCGGTTCAGGACCCTCCTCCACCACCATTTGGCTCCTGCCCTCCCCACCTTCCTACACCTTCCTGGGGGAGCAGCAGCCTACAGGGCACTGAATGGAGATCCGGGTGACACCTGCTCAATACTTTGCCTAATTCTTAGCTATCCACAGACTCTTCCTTTAGCTTGGAAGAACACATTTTAAAAATCACCTGGTCATTTCCTCCAAGTAGCCACTCCAAGTCTTGTTAAGTAGCTATCAAAGCTGAAAACTGATTTGATAAACAGCCGTCATTTATAGGCATGCATTTGTCAGCAGCTCAACAAGCCAATCCAAAAAATGGCAGTAATGTGTCCCTTCAGAGGACAGAGTCCCCTAAATCCTGTCCCCTTCTCACAGCATCGGACCCACGACAAGTCCTGCTCAATTTTTGCTCTCCCGTTCCTAACCAGTTCAACAACAACAACAAAAATTCAAGGACCTCCTGCTGCCCCTCCTTTCGGAGGCAGATCGCAGGCAATTTTATCTTAATGTCTCCTGTGGGCCAGAATCTTCAGACAAAAGTGCTGCAAGTGACTGTCCAGCTGGGACCTTTCACTGGCCTCTTCCTGGGGCAGGGGCTGACTGAGGTACAGCACACCACACCACATCACCCCACCTTTCAGGGAGCAAGAGTGGCCTGGAGATGCCAGGCGTTGTTAGCAGGTTAAAGGCAAGTGAAGAAGTTGAGAAGGCAGGGGACACCTCTAGAGAGACATTCAAATGGCATCTTTGTTCGAGGCTACCCAAGAAGCCAGCATTTAGCTGCCTTAAAACACAGAACAAGAGGAGAGAACTCTCTTCAGAGGGAAAGACAGAACTCTAAAACAGCTTTTAAGGCTTCCCTAGAGAGAGGACAGCTAGAGAATGACTTCTGTCGATGCCTTAGCAACTTGGAGCTGTGGCCTGAGAAGGGAATGAAGCAGCTGGAGGCAGAGCAGGGAACTGGGATAACTCAGACTCCATGCCATGCTGCAGAGAAAGGAAAGTGGCAAAGAGGCAGGAGTATGCACCCGAGCTAAGGGGACTTTCAGTTGCAATAGGACAGAAAACCTGGGTTGCTTATTATACCTGTAGCTCCACATCAATACATAAAATGGGGTCCTATGCCAAGAAGAACCCACATCCCACCAGCTCTGCCCAGCCTCTGTGCAGGGGGCAATGGGTACTAGCTGTATAACCAGGATGTAGCTGGCTGCCAGTGTCCGGTTTTCACTTGTGGTATCCTGACAGTCACTGCAGATAAAATGTAAGCCATCTCTTCAACAATAAGCGCCATTAAAAATAAAAGGCGTTGAGTTATAAGACATATCAACATCATGTTCTCCTGGTACGATGCACTGAGAAGGACATAACATCTCTTCTGTGGAATTCTTGTCGAAAATACACAGTCTCAATCTAATCATAAGAAACATCAGACAAACTCAAATGGAGACATTCTACAAATTAACCAGCCAGTACTCATCAAAACTACCACAGCCATGAAAGACAAGCAAAGGCTGAGGAAACGTCACAGATTGGAGGGGCCGAAGGAGATGCAACAGCTAAATGCAATGCTGGATCCTGGCCTGGCTCTTGGACCACAAAAAGGCCATTCAGAGAACACTGACTAAATTAGAATATGGTCTGTAGATTAGTTAGTAGTATCATTTCAGTGTTAATTTCCTGGGTCTGACTATTGCCTTGGGGTTATGTAAATTGTCAACATTACAGAAAATTGGTTGAAGGATGTACAGAAACTCTCTATAGCACTCTCGTAACCTTTCTGTAAGTCTACAATTATTTCAAAATGAAACACAGAAAGTGTTGGGGTGATTTTCCTCTGGATTAAGTTAGACTTCAGAGACATAACCAAATACAATGAGTGGGTCTTAAGTAGATCCTGGCCACGAATAAACTAAGGCGATAAAATATTTGGGGAATTTGAACATGGACTTGGTATTAGATGACTGTAGAGAACTGGTGTTAATTTTGTTTGGTATATAAGACATCGTAGTTAAAAAGGAAAATGCCCCATAAAATAGGTGTATATTGAGGTTTTTATGGGCGAAATGTCCTTGTGTCTAAAATCTACTTTTAAAAAAAAGCTAAATATGAAACAATTGTTTCATCTAGAAGATGGCTAGTGATTATATTAATTACTTTACTTTGAAATATTGTATAATAAAAAGTTAAAAATATGTGTATATATACACACACATATACACGGATACAGACACACGTATACACGTGGAGCGGTCATCTTTCTAGCCTAGGCATAACTGTGAATGACACTTCATTTCCCAAACCCACTGTCCACTCAGAGAGGTCCCCTCTCTTAGTCCTCAAAAGTTCTGGAGCATCTCTTTTGACAAAGGCCTTCAAAACCTGAAATTCATTATGTGAAAAATCCAGAGCAGCAGAAACACCTTTATTTTTTGAAGATGTATTGATGTGGTTTTTGGGGTTTTAATAAGAACCAAAAGTCATGCACAAATGAGCATGGTGAAGACTTTGGGCAAGTCAATGGAGGCCAGAGGTGTGGGTTCAAATGGGATGAGATAACAGAATGCTGAGGAGTTTCCCACGTAGTGGGCAGTGCCCAGAGAGAAGTGCCCGCTCTGGAATGAGCACATGGCTTCCCGGTCACAGACTAGTAAGACCCCCAGCTTCTCAGTCCCACTGGAAATTCATTTGGATACTTCTCTCCCTGCTGAGCAGGTTCAGCCCAGACTCCTGCCTCTGCTCTCCTACAGAACCTCTCCTTCCACCCATTCTACCCCTGGAGCCAGAGGAGGGGACCCAGGAAAAAGGGTACTTACTGGGGCACGATGGTGATCTGGACAAAGCAAATGAAGAGGAAGACAAGCGAGGCACACGCCACATAGGCACCGAATCGGTCATCCACCTGCTTGGAGTACTGAGAGGACACAGCAGGGTGAGGGGGTGGAGGCACCGGCCGTGACTGCTCCAGCCCTGCTCCAGCCCAGACACACAAGGGGCAGCCCCCTCCCAAGATGGAGAAGACCCGCGAACCAGGGCTAGCCTTAGCTCCCGAGAAACCAGTCCAGATCACCATAAGGTGATGCCTGTGGGGAGGGCAGTCGAATTGTGTCAAACCAGAAAATTTCTGCAGACCAGATCACTGCTGAGTAACTCATAATAATCATGGCTGAAATTACTGAGCACCATCCACACGCTAGGACACGTGCCAGAGTCGACAAGCATCATCGCACGTGCTCACAGCGCCCCAGTAAGTGGGCACGGGACTGCTGCTGTTTCTATTTTAGAGATGAGTGAGCTAGGGCTCAGAGAGGTCACAAGACTTGTGCAAAATCACACAGCTCATCTCCAAAGTCCTGACTCCCAGCCCCAGCTCTTACCACAACACCAATCAGCCACAAAAGCAGAGGCTGTGCTGGCACCGAGTCACCCAGAAAGGTCACTCCTTGTCGGTCCCATCTACTGCTGGTAAACAGAGTGGTTCCCTCCCACAGCTTTCCCTCCTAATTAGGTTTGCCTCACCTCAGGATGACATGAGTTCACGTGAGCCCATTTTCACTGAATACCAGGCAGACCCTGTGACATGGATCAAAGACCCTGAACCAGGGACGGGTTCCAGCTGTCACACTTCACTGGGTAGCCCAGAGCACATCTACTAGAGCAACTACTCTAATTTTTAGTTCTCTCAGTCACAGTTTAAGGAGAGGGGACAAAAAGATTTTGACGGCCCCTTCCAGCTTTAACACTTTGAGGTTCAGTATAGCTGGGTAGTCTGTTGGCAATGATAACAATAACTACAACAAAGATACAAATAGCAGCTAACATTTATTAAACATCTACTATGTGGCAGATACTGTTTTATGTGGTTTACATACATGGACTTGTTTAATCCTCACTCCCTTTGAGGTAGGTATGCTAACTATCTTTATTTTCTAGAAAAGGAAACTGAGGCTCAAGAAGGGTAAGATTGATCCCTTCTGACCAAGGAAGTCTCCATAAAACCTCCATCTCCTGGGTAGCGCAGCATCAGAGCTTGGGAAGCTGAGGTGACAAGAAGGGCTCCTTCCAAGGTGATGGAGGCAGGAGAGGGAGCCACCTGCTGCCTTGTTTTCCTCACACTGGTCCTGGTTCTGCCTGGGGCCTCCCTCCCACCCAGGGTGCTGTTGTACCTTCTTCTCTAAGTCAGGCTCCCTGAAGGTCAAGAGGAACTTGCGAACATGCTCAGACCGCAGCCTGTCAATACTCCTGGCGTCGATGGCTCGGCCCAGGAATTCATCCACTTCATCCTCGGGGTTCGCGCTTTCCTGGGCATTCCTGAGGAGCAAGGGGCACAGGCACAAGACAGGCTGACCACCCGTGGGCACCGCTAGGGGCAGCTCTGCCTGTGCACCCAGACTCCTGAGAGAGGCCCAGGAGCTGCCCAAGATCATCCCTAATAAGGGGTGGGGAAGCTGAGATTGAGACCAGGATGGCGAGAAGCCCAAGTCCCTGTTCTTAACGACTACACACACGCGTAGAAAGCTGCCGAAGTCAGACTCGCTGGCTGGAGGGCCTCACTAGCAATGAGGCTTTTCTGACTCTACTGATATATAATAATGATATGAACTGGTAAATATTTAATTATTCCTTCCACCACAGGTAACAGGCTCTGCTCCTCATTCTCCGGATGTACCATCATTCAGAAACAAAGGCCAAGATCAGGAGGTGAGACTTCTGCCACAGGGACTGTGAGTCACCTGGGGGCTTTAACCTGGCTCAGGCGCTCTCTGGGAAGCAGGTTTCAGGATCCTTGGGTGCTGAGCTGAAAACTATTTCTCGGAGTAAAGCGCAGTTGGTGAGCGAGGTTTCTGACAGCCCTGGAGAACTGGGGGGTGCAGAGGAAAGAGGACGTTCTCCCTAGGTGCTGGAGGTAGCTGGGTGCTACGCGTGCAAGGTCTGCACTTTCCTGAGAGCTGCAAGCACGTGTATGTGTGCGTGTGCACCCACACACATGCAAAGTGTGCATGTGTGTAGTTCTGTGTGTGCATGGGCTGGAGATTATAAACGGGCAGTGCTGGGGCCCGGCAGAGAGGCCGGGCCGTCTGGGCACCTGGGCTGCCCATGGCTCAGCTGTCGTGGGCTCCGGACACTCTCAGCCATGACTGTGTGTGGGCCCCTTCCCCACGGGGTGTGGAGAAACGGAGCCGTAATGCAGATCTGGAGATATACCCCAGGCCAAAGGAGCAGAAAGAAAGAAGGGCACGTTACTCACTTGTCCTTGGGGTCTTCGAAGCCCTGAAAGAGAGAGACACAGAGAAGAGTTATGAGAACAGAGAGGACGGAACACGGAGGCTTCTACAAATGGGGCTGCAGGGCGGCTGCTGCTCATTTCTCTCTCTGGTTCACCAAGGAGCCTGGACATCAAGAGGACTGTCACTCAGTAGTCAATCCTCTCTCCCTACCCTCCCTCCCTCCCTCCCTTCCTCCTCTGCCGAGAGACAGAGAGCTCCCTTGGGCCTGGTTAGATGAGCAGAAGTCCACACACGCCCCCTCTGTCAACCTTCTTATTAATAAATAACCTCAGAGACCTCATAACACTCGTGCCTAAACATAGTCTGGCACGACTCGTCACTACGTTTTAAAAGCTGGGTAAAAGTTGGAACAAGATTTAAAGAACTAAACCGCTGACTACAAGTTTGGTACCTTCCTAGCTGTTCTCAGTCACTGCTTAGTCTAATACCCGTCCCCCATAGCCACACTCCACGCCAGCTTCGGTGGAAGACAGGGCAGAAGCTCTCCTTTTGCCTATCTTTCTCAGATTTCAGGCAAGTTTAACTCTAAAGGCCAAAGGTGTGCCTGACAGCTGCCAGGACCTGTCCCATCCTCCAGCCCAGGAATGCTAGAGGGCCAGGAGCTGGTACTTGGATGCTGGCCCCTGGCTGGGCAGAGGTCTTCTGCACACTTTCTCTTCCCTCCCTGCTAGGTAATTAATTAACACCCTGAAGGAGAGCTTCCGCAGGCAGCCGATCTCATTTGAGAGGACCCTTTCCCCAATTACAGCCCTTCCGCTAATTCTTCCAAGGTTCCTCGTCCTAACAATGATTCATGTGTCTGCTGAACTGGTGCTTATTGTCCAAACAGCCCCTGAGGCTCTGAAAATAACTAAAGAGTCCACTTAAACCAAATACCGCTAAAGAAAAAAAAACTTTACACAGATTCTAAACAGAGAAAGTACTACCAGGCCCCCTTCCCGCCTGCTGGTGGTTCTTCTCCACCTCTTCCCTCCCCGTCTCTTTTTCCCTCACTCTCCATCATCTCCAGCTCTCCCTCCGTCTCCCACTTACCCTCCGTCCTCTCTCCTCCTGTCTTCCAGCGCTCCTGCCCCTCTCCTTCCTCCCCACTGGAAGAGAATCTCCCTCTTCTCACCCTGCTCGCGGTCCCGCCCCCTTTCCTCTCCATCATCCTGGTCCATGATCATCCTGGTCACACGGGCATCCTGGTCTCCACAGGAGATTAAAGGGCTGGGCTGAAAACAGGGAGGGTCCACAAACTGCTCTTTGCTTTGGGGAGGTCCCTTGAGGGAGGAGGAGCTGTGGCTGAAGCTCTGGGCGACACTGACCAGGTCTGCGGAAGTCCAAGTTCAAGGCCGGGGAGAAGGCTGGGCTTCTCCCATTCTGCAACCTCACAGCCTTGGTGTCCTGTGAGTTAATTCTTCACTATCAAAAGCTAAAATGGAGGTCTCGACTCAATTTATTTCTTCCTTCTGTACACTTTCCTTAAGTCTTTGTCATCTGCTACTTGTTAGCTAGCAAGATACAGAGTGACTGGGTCCCCAGATGTCCCCTCTCTCAGATCCCTGGCTCTGTCTGCTGACTCAGCTGGACTCCTGTGGAGTCTGCAACTGAAAGCTGGTCTGATCCACAGATTCCCAGCTGGGGGCCCTGGTGCGAATGTCCCATCTATTCCTCTACCCGGCTCTGTGGGAGCTACGTGGCCACACACATGGCTCCCTGAACCTTCTCTCCTCGCCCAGCCCTTCCGCAGGGTGAGTGACTCTGCCTGAAAGTGAGGCTGGCCTTGAGCTGAGGAGTGTGCCTGACGAAAAAGCCATGCTCTCATAAAATGAAAAAAAAAACCAGGGCTGCCGTAACCTGACTTCTGTCATCCTTCTTCCTCTTCTTTCCAACTTCTGAATTCCTCCTTCTATCATCACTGATAGAACCTGGCAGCACATCCTGAATTAGCTCTTCCTTGGTGTGTGTGTGTGGTGGGGGGGATGCTGGGAGTGTCTGTCTCCAAGCTAGGTAGGGTCTCTCGAGCTGGGGGTAGCACCCTGTCACGGCCTCCACTCATTCAGCCTCCACGCTCCCAGCAGCAGGCTGGAGTTAGCAGGGGTGTTTCTCAGCACAGAAGGCAAAGGGGACCATTACCTGTCACTTGCCAAGAAGCACTGGGACGCTTTCAGAGTAACTGGTACGGAAGATATATTTCAAACATCCGGGAAATGCAGCAAGTGCTGGAAGGGCCTCTGACACGACGGTGCCCACCCAACCCCCTGGGGCCTCACCAGACAGTGCCAAGAGACCGCTGACTCAGGGCCGCTTCCAGCCTGCGCCAGCAAGCTCTGACAAGAGGGAGGGAGGAAGGGGCAAGGCTGCTGTGTCACAAAGCAAAATTCAGCCATGGGGCTTATGGAGGGCGCCTGGGGCCAGAAGTCAGACACTCTGGCCCCTCACCAAAGCTGGGGTGAGCCCCACTTCCTGCCTTTCCTTCTGTGGCTCTCTAGATTCTCTCAGGCAACACAAGGATCCTGGCCCGGCCCTCACTCCCACAGAAGGACCACCCTGGAGAGTGCTGCCCACGCACTGCCCCACCAGTCACTCACCATCCGCTTCATCTCCTTGGACACCTGGTTGCCGCCCAAGTGGTTGTAGAAGGGGCGCTCAGCCCCCCAGTGCGGCGGGTTGTGCCCAATGGAGTTGGTTCTCTGGCGATTCATCTTGGCGATCATGGCCTTCTCTTCTTTCTGGGAGAGCAACACAGAGGCATCAGCCTGTGGGCAGGACTCACCAGATGAGCCTCCGCGTGGTTTCTCATTCCTCCCAAGTGCCTGGCCAGGTCTCCAGCCGTTAAGGCAGCTGCCCTCTTCTCTGCACAGCCTGGAGCCCAGAGGTCTGCCAGGATCCTAGAGCTCACCCAAGAAAGCATCCCAATCCCTCGAAACCCCAATGCTAGCCCTGGTGGTCCAGGTGGGAGCAGCAGAACAAGACACTGAGGTTGGTCTCGTGAGAAAGAAACCGGGCACGAGAATACGTGTCACTCACATGGACTTCTCGGAGGTGGGCGGAGCCTAGATATGTAGTGCAGGGAAAGGGGAGGAAACCTGGGATTCCAGTTTCCACTTAACTTATTCAAAATCTGCATGTCCTAACGGAGTGGACGATAGGAAAGGCCCTGCTGCTCAGAAGGCAGCTTCCAGAGGTTTGGGTCATTAGAATATGAAATTCAAGGGCTGACATGCATTGTGCAAATACATAAGAGGGGACTCAGCCAGACACCCATGCGCTGACCACGATCTCTTCTATCCATCTGTCCATCCATCCACCTAAATGGGTTTGATTAGAGGCTCAGAGAGGCCTTTAAGAGGCCTGAGGCGGCCTTCCCCCGACTCCCTCCCTAAGCCTAGGAAGCAAGCCCATTGGAGCAGGGAATTGGAGGGATGGCACACAGCCCGCTTCCGCTGACACCTATGGGGGCGGGGGCTGGTGTCACTGTCTGTCTCCATTTCTTCCTGTCTGGACCACTTGTCAAGATGGAAAAACCAAGACCCAGAGAACCCAGGGCAGAGGGTGGGCCTTCAGCTTGGGTGGGGCAAGAAGGTGGGCTAAAGGCCTCTTGCACCCTGGAGAGAGGAAGGGTACTGTAGGAGGGCCTGGGAGGGTTTTAGTTCATTTACATTCCAGCCCAAACAACAAGCAAATGTTTTAAAATGTGTCAATTAAGCCACTAATAGCTCTCCCCAAATGCCCTAAATCCTCCTGTTCCTCTTCTTGATGTTTGTGGAGGGGCTGATACAGTTCCTTTGGAGGCCCCTGTAGCCAAGATCTGTGTCCCAGGCATGCTGCTGAGGCAAGACGAGGTGCCCACTGACATCCCCTTCAGGGCAGGCACCTGCCCGAAGGAGCACTGCTTCCTTAAAAAAATCTACTTTTGCCATCGTCAAAGGCCGTCTCCGAATGTTTCTCACAGCTTAATTTTATCTTTAGTCTAATTTCTTAGGCAAGAAACTAGGAAGCTTTTCTCTATCAAAGGGCTCTGATGAACCGATAAGTCCAACTGAAAGATTTATAAGTAAAAGGCATTTTAATCTAGGGAGAAATGTAAAATGTTCTCTTCATTCACTTTAAAAATTAAGAACCCAGAACATGACACTATTAAAAATAGAACATTGAAGTCTGCCGATAATTCAGTTTTATATTTTGGTAAGTGTGGGCTGAGACAAAAGGAGGAAGAAAAAAAAGAGACTAGAAATTGAAAGGGGAAAAAGAGGTTCAGGAAACAAAGATACATAGTACAGGCAGAGACAGAGTGGGAGAGAGAGAGGGTAGGAAGGAGTGAGAGCGAGGGAGAGGGAGAGGGAGAGAGAGAGGACAAATGTCTGCCAAGTTTCGGCAGTAGAAAGGAGGGAGATGGAGATAAAGTATATGATATATGCAGATTTCCTTGAGGCTTCATTTCCATCTCGTGACCTTCTGATGTACTGTTAACTGATTTCAGGCCTGTGCATTTTTGCAACAGAAGCAAAATGAAAACATTCCCTCTTTGTTGTCAGCCTTTGCAGGGCCCCTATAACTCTCATGTCCTTCCAGAGATGCACAAACCACGACCGTAAGGATTTTATGACTTGACTCAAGGAAAGAGTAAGAAGGGAAGGAAGCAGCAGGCCAAGAAAACATTCCTCCCCAAAGAATGAAGCCCCCCCGGCCCCCGGACCCGCTTCTGGGTGCAGCGCAGGATGAGGAAGGTCTCGATGCTGTGCTCCTTGAGGTAGGCATTGCGCTCGCCCCCACAGCCCGGCTCCACCTCGTAGTCTCCATTCAGGTAGTTGAGTGTGGCCTTGGTGATGTGGATGCGTCTACAGGTGAGGAGGGAAGCGGGAGAGGTGGGCAGAAAACATGAATTCAGGACTCGAGCTCCCATGTAGAACCCAACCGCCACTGACTCAAATCCCAGGGCCCCAAACTCTGGCTCAAATGCTGACCCCAACCTCATTCCCAACCTCGATGTCCTGTGACCCTTCGATGTCATCAAGATGGCTCAGGTAGGGCCCTTCTCGGCTTGTGTCCACTGTGACCTCACCACCTCATGTCTATGTTATATTATTATAATATAACACATTATTAGCCTGCCGGGAAACACGGCCTCTAGTCTCACAAACTTTGCAAACCTGCTCAGGAGCCGGCAGTGGCTCCTGCTGACTACAGAACTGAGTCTAAATGCCCCTGGCTGGCATGAATGTCCTCCTTAGCACAAGTGCTCTTTCTCACACTGACCCCTAAAAGGCCATCTGCTCTACACCCATTCCTGGGAAATACTGTGTTTTTCTATCCTGTGCCTGTCCTCACCCCATTTGCTCCACCTGACACTCTCTCAACCCTACCTGCCTCATTTGTCCGAATCCTGCCCATCGTCCAGGCCAGCACACATTCTATCTCCTTTCTTCAGAATTTATCTGCCTTTCCTCCCTCCTCTAGAACTCAACCCTACCTGTCACATCTCACAAGCCACTGCGTTTTGTGTAAATAGCTTCTTGGCAAAGCTGACCCGATGCTCCCTACAACTTGCCATGGTGTGGTGTAAGTGATGTGTCAAGTTGAAAAATTCCTACTTAAATTCTGCCAGCCCCAGGGTTGCAAGCCACCCCGTCCTGCCCACCCCGAGTCTTGTTCCTCGTGACAGTCCCTCTGGGCGCAGACGGGTGGGGGAGCTAAGCCTGGGCCCTTCCCCCAGCTCTCACTCACCCAGCCTTGCCTCCAGCCTCCATGTGGTTGGCCAGCGTGACGTCGTTAGACCAGACGTCGAACTGCCACTTCCTGAGACCAAGGACACCGCAGTGTACTCGCCCGCTGTGAATTCCCACGCGCATGTTCACGTTCACCCCTGTCACCTCCCGGACCAACCTGGGGATGGAGCAGGGGTGAGGCTGGGAGAGGGTCAGGAGCCAAGCGCACCGAGTGGGGGTGAGGCTGGGATGCAGGGGGTTTGGGGGGGTTCGTCAGAAGATGCAGAGGTCAAAGAGTTATTTCTCTTCGGGCCAATGCAAATCCAGTCTGAGCCTGTTGGACCTGGAGGGCGGGGCTGGGCCCTGGAGCTCAGGTGCTGTTAACTATGAGGTGCTGTTTCCTGGCTTGGCCACAAGGTGGCGTGGCAACTCACACTAAAACCCAGGCCCCCCTGCTTCCCCTCACTAGGGGCACCTGGGGCCATGGCTACTCAGTCAATTAAATTGTGTTCTGAAAATGCAAATGCACGTTAGTGCCGACTTGAACCAGACCCCATTCATATAATGCTTTTGGATTTGTCCACATTGCTGCTTCTTCAACGTTAGGAGGATAATGGAGAAAGGTAGTTAAAAGAAAGCATATGTCTCCTCAGGAAAGAAGGGGAGCCCAGGCAGGTGCAGGATACTAGGGGTGCTCCATGCGCTAGAAGGCAGCTCCAGTCCCCGCCACGTGCACCACGTACCCAGGGAGTCCCCAGTAGACAAGTAGGCCCCCTCTGTGGGAAACGGAGTAGCACAGAAGCTATACATCTCCAGGTACGTGTCTGGGGCCCAGGGTCTGCGGAAGAGGGTGCAGGTGTTCTGGGGGGTGTACACAGTTGCACTTTTTAGGGCCTTGAGCCCACCCAGCCAGCTATGGGGCTGGCAGTCTGGCATGGCAGTCTGACCATCCCACTAGGAAGAGGCTGACACCCGCTGCAGGGAAGATTTAAGTCACCCATCATTCCTCTTGTCTTGGGATCAACTCTGCTCATACTTTATAGGAGCTGTTCCTTCTGTCCACAATGCCTCTGACCACTTGCTTAGGTTGAAGACACTTCATTCTACGTTTTTGGCTTGACTCCAGGGCCACCTCCTCCACAAAGGCTCTCCAGATCCTCTCAGTGGAATCAATGGCTGCCTCTTTGGTCCTCCCACCACAGTTTGCCCCTCTTGTCTGCTGATGTCCACTCAGCATGCCTGGTTATCAGGGCAATGGAACCCCAGCCTCTCTCCCTCAACAGACTCTTTCCTTCTGGCAAGGGACCCACTGGCTAGCCAGACACACAGGGGCACTCAGCAAACACTGCCAAGCGGAACTGAGCCAAACTTAATGGACCTGGCCACCTACCTGGTCAGCTACTCTGACTTGCCCCACTGTGGCTTTCCCTCTACCCCAGCCCAGGCTACTTCTAAAGTTCAAAGTTACTAAACCTGGAAGCGATCTCTGCTACTCTCCCTGGAGGACATGTAAGCTTGGGCTGTCCATGGTTTTTAACAACCAGGGATTTTTCTACGCCCAGCAATGGCCCAAAATGGCCAAAATTCCTTTTGCTATACTCCCAGGAAGGGTGGATTTTTAAAAAATGGTTCACCTGTGTTCAACTCCCCTTGCCTACAATTATTACCTTGGGAAGCTATTTACCCATGAGCCAAACCTTTTTCATTTGGGAAGAAGTAGAGCTTGTGTAGTGGGGTCTACCCCTAGCTGGCCGATAGTGAGAGCACATGAGGAACTGGTACGTAAGGCCCGCACATGGCAGAACCGCAGGCCTCCTCTTCTGCAGAGGCGGATCCACACCTCCTGCAAAGCCCTCCCTCCCTACAGGGACAAGCTTCCCAGGCTGCTGTGGGTAAGAGGAGCCCAGGAGAAGGCTCGACGCCTGCAGGTACACACCAACCCTCCCGTGTGGCTGGATGGCCCTTGGCAGATGGTTGTGCCCCACTGTTTCCCTGCCTCTGTCGGTTCAACCAGGTGGCCAGCCAGTCAGTTACTTGGGCTAGGGGGCAGTCCCCCTGGAAACAGTGCACCTGCAGATGGGACAGTCCCCCTGGAAATGGACAGTGCACCTGCAGATGGGCAGTCCCCCTGGAGACCGGCACTTACGAGATGGCCTCAATCATGTCCATGCCCATCTCCACACAGCAGTGGGCGTGGTCAGCCCTCGCTTCAGGCAGCCCCGAGACACAGTAATAACAATCCCCCAGGATCTTAATACGTAAACAGTGATTCTCCTGGAAAGCAAATTAATTTTTAAAATTAAAAATAGCAGGAAAGTGAAGTGGGAGGGTAAGAAACGGGAAGCAAACAGATTCACTCCATGCCTGGAATAACTTGCCTTTTAGGGCAGTGAGCACAGACCCAGTGCCGGCATCGTGCACAGCCCCGGTCCCGGGACACGCTTATCAGCAGCCGTGGGGGACAGAGGACAAGCTGAGCAGCCCTCCGAGGGACATTCCAGCCTCCAGCACTGACTTTGACAGCCACCTCAGAGGCCCAGGAAGAGGGGTGCACCAGGGCAGCAAGTAGGGCAGACTGGTCAGCGGAGAAAGTCCTCGGGCTGAGTGGGAGCATCCCCAGGCCCACGGCAGCCCCTGGAGCTCGCCCTGACTCTTGGCCTAAGGTTCTATAAACAGTTTTCTGATTCTTCTTCTTTTACAAAAAAAACTAAAGCAAAAATGAGATTTAACCACAAGTTTGCCTGACCCTCTGCCAGTATGAGTTTTTATCAAAAACAGTTCTGCTCAACTAGCAAGCATGTGAGTGCAGACGGGCTAAAGTAACTGCCAGAGTAAGGGCATAGTGGGGTCGCCCCGGCAGGCCACAATTGGGGTGCAGCAGAGTCATCCCAGCAGGCCACAATCAGGGCGCAGTGGGGTCACCCCGGCAGGCCACAATCAACCCACAGTTGGGACTGAGGTGAATGTCACTAATCACCAATTCTGAGCTGTCCAAGTCTGGCTTCAGGAAATTAGTTCATGAAGCTAGACATTGGGACTCCAGTGTCCGTGTGGCCTGAACTCTCATTTAAAGCCCATCCAGTGCCCACAGGCCAAGCATGGACCTGCTGACCTTACCACGTTCAGTGATAAAAACAATCGGTGAGGTTAGGCCCTCTGCAGGCATTAGATTGTGGGCCACACCTCACCAATTGTTTTTATCACAGAACGTGATACGGGTACAGTGGACACAGCAGTAAGTGGCCCCTGGTATATAATGACTCCACAAAGGCCCAGGGCATCACCCAAAGCCACAAAAGCTGGGAAAGGATGACAGAGTATAAACAGGGACCTAACGAATGAATGAGCGTGTCCTCACACCTCCCTGCCCTGGGGTGCTACCTCCATTTTGCCTGAACGCTGAAGAGTCCTCTCGCTGGAAGCCTTTGGGGGTTGGCCCACAGCTGTCTGCAAGCCAGCTGGGATTCAGACACATTGTCTGGTCACTCTGGCCAACATCATTCCTCAGGGGTTTGGTAAGCGTTACCTGCAGGCCTCACCACCCCCTTTCTGCTGACGGAGGGCTCACGCACTCACTCCTTCATGACCAATGACACCAAGAAAGTACGTCCAACTGAGTATGTGACCGGGGCTGATGCAGGGCATGAGGACACAGGCACAGCCTGTGCGGTCCCCTGCCAGTCACCCATGCCCAGCAGCAGGCCCTGCTCAGCAGCAGGGCACACCCTGGCATGGTGCCCATCCCCGGTGCTCAGTGGTTTCTTGACCATAGCACCCTCCTTCCCTCAGGCAGCCCAGATCAGGCCACCCTGCTGGCCCTCGCTCAGGCACACGGGTGCCCAAGGGCAGTGGGCAGGGTGACTCACCGCAGCCAGCTTGTCGAAGCGGGCGAAGAGCTCATTGAGGGTCATAACCAGCTCTTGGGCCGTGCACTGGGACGCCAGGCTGGTGAAGCCCTCGATGTCAGCAAACAGGATGCTGGGGAGACAGGTAGGGGAGGAACCCATGAGGGAGGAAGGTCAGGGGGACACAGCCAGGCCCATTGTCAGCCTCAGGACAGCTGCGGGCCAGCATGAGTCCTGCGGTAGCTCACACAGATGCTCGGGAGGGGATGAAGGGCCCTGGCACTGGAGAGGTCAGTTGAGAATGCTGGCCTCTCCCTGTTGGCTGGGAAATGTCGATCCAGGCCTCCTTTCTGTACCATTACCCAGGAGGAAAAGGGGACAGAGGCTCGGGAGCCCTAGGAAAGTATGCCCGCCTGAGATTACCACAGACAGGGGCCAGACCCCCAATCCTCTGTCACCTCTCGGGCCTGCCTGTTTGACCCCTGAGCTGCCCCCTCAAGGGAGCTGGGCCTGGGGGTAGGGGGCCTCTGATTCATCTGCTCGGGAGAGTATCTCAGGCCCAAATGGTGGCTGTACAAAGGTCTCACTTCCTAGCCCCTACACAAGGGAATCCAACTCTAAGTCTTCGATCCCAAGGGAGTCCTCTAAAAGGGACAGGCTGAGAGGCCCAGGAAGGAGGAGAGGAAGATACAGCCAGGAGCGGTCTCTGGAAGCCACCCAACTTGCCCCCGACAGCTTCTTTGGCCTCATCCCCAGACGCCCGTCAAACACACTAGCCAGTCCCCGAGTGGCTCACTGTGGATCTCCTCGGTTTCTGAGGCTCGTGTGCCCGAGAGTGAAACCGTCTTCTTTTTCTTTCATAATAGACAACCAGAGGTGAAGACCCAGTGCCAGAATGTGTAAGGGCCCTTAGAGTTTTCTTCTTAAAAGGGACATAAAAGTGTAGTAACTCATGTACTGAGATGCTCGGGGGCCAGGAGCTTCCTACAGGTCATCTCACCAAGTCCTCCGGGCTGCCCCAAAGTGAGCGCTTGGTATCTGCACCTCACAGATGAGGCTCAGGGAAGAAGCCAGAGACAGCGGCGTAATGGGCTCCCCACTGAGTGCGCCACCCCTCCCCCTTCCCTAGGGCCTGTGCTCTCTCCAACGTGCCACGGGGCTCCCAAGGCTCCAGAGCCGACAGTCCCACTTTTAAAGCAGTAAGATAGAACTAAACATATCTTGTCATTTTATTTTGCAAAAGTGTGCTGGTGCAATAACCATGTCTTTATTCTGAGGTTTGACATCTGGGACCTTACTCACCCCAGGGAGCCTGCCTCTCACAGGCTAGCCAGTTCTTACAGATAGTCAACAACCCACCTCAGGGTCCAGGGTCCTCTGCCCCAACCAAGCTCTCACTTGTGGGGCCACTATTCCCCTGCTCTAACCAAACCCATGGACGGGTACCAGGTAACTTGGGACAGTCCCTAGACTCCGCAGCCTGCTGAAATTATTAAAATCACCAATTCCAAGCTTACATACCTGTCTCACCAGTTCTCTGTCACCATGAAGGCCCTTGCCCATGTTCTCCCGCTCGCCCTGCCTCCTGCCCCCTCGTGCTTCCCCGCCTGGACCCCCCCACAGTGTGGTCTGCCCTTCTCACTTGGGAACTGTGAGCATCAAATGGTCTTTTTCATGGTGATCATCTCCTGGCCTCACCATACCTGGATAATAAAACCTACATTTTCAAATGGCTGGATGTTGTTCTAAGCACTTTACATTAACTCGCTGAAGCCTCACAACCAGTCTATGAAGTTAGTATCCTTCTTTTACTGGAGAGAAAACTGAGGTTCAGAGAGGTTGAGTCACCTGCCCAAGGTCACACAGGTCACCTGGCTCCAAAGTCCAGGAGCTGAACCAATGAATATTATGCTGTCTGTTGCCCCCACCATCTTAAGTGAATAAAAGCATAATTCAATGGCCTGGCATCGTATGTCAGGCGGAGGGAGGCACGTGTGGCGAGTACAACACTCCGTCAAGAGGGGCCACGCTCAGCAGCTGCTGGCCATCTCACACGAGGGGAGGTGGAAACAGAGCCACCAGGGAGTGCACCTTGGGGCTTCAGCCAGGCAATGCCACCTCCCAGCAGAAGTACAAGAGGGAGGCCCCTGGGTCCCCAGACCAAAGCTATTTCTCGGCATCCCGGCTCCTGCAGCCTCTCTGATCCCAGCCCGGATCAGCAAAGACAACTTCAGGATGAAAGCTAAAGAGAGTGGAAGAAGTGGGGGCGGGGGTGGGGCAGGGAACACAACAAGAGACAAGATAAATGAGGGAAGAGAAAACAGAAAGGAGGAGGAGGAGCAGAGGGAAGAGACACTGTCCCTTCAGGCCACGGGACTCAGGACATCAGACTCCTGGAGTGGGCGGCCATGGGGCAGGGTGCTCAGAAGATGAAAGGGAGTCTGGAGTTGCCATCAGCTTTGATGCCTGGTGTCTGACAGGCTCAGCAGACAGGCTCAGCGCCTGCCCAGGGGGAGTCTCTGAGCGTGCAGCCCACTGGGTGAGAGGGGAGTGGGTGAGGGGAAGTGGCCAGGATACAGGTGCCAATCTCGGCTTCCGAACTACATAAGTGCAGACCCCTCTCCCGGCCTGCCTGCCACTTCCCTGACTCTCAGTCTCTCGGGCAGCTGCCCCACTCCCCTCAAGAAGGAAAAGGTCTTTCTTGGTCTACCAAAAACACCGTTACAGAGTTATTCTGGAAATTCTTCTTTAACTCAGGAAAATCAAAGCTGAGGCAAGCTGGGGTCAAGATCAGCTACTCCGGGGTCAAGATCAGCTACTCCGGAGTCAAGGAGCAAGGTCGGCAAGAGTCGCCTGGGCTGACCTTATACTTCAAATGCAAAGCTGACAAGGCCAGGCTCAGCAGCTGTTCCATCCTGGGTGCAAGCCTACACAGCAGAAGCCTGGCTTTGAGGGGCTGGTGGGACCCCACAGTAGGAAGGAAAAAAGTCCCTAAACCTGGCAGAGGCAGGACTGCTACGGGGTAAGGTAATCCATGGCACCAAGCCAAGGATAAGAGGAGAGAAGAAGGAGGATGGGCCACCCAAGGAAGCATGAAGCTGATGTGTGTGGACTGGGGCTTCAGAGGGCCTCACTTCACTGCGCTCTGACCCCCTGCCCCGCCCCGCCACCCCCTGTCCCTGCCCGAGCTCACCTAGCCATTCAGGCGGGACAGGCATTTGCCTGCCATGCATGGACATGAGCAGGCCTGGACCATTCTCCTCCACAGGTGACCTCGCTGGACCATAGTGAGCACTTTTCTTCACTGCAGCTCTCGCCCTGCTCAACCAGTGGTTCTTAGACCCGGCGCCCATTAGAATCATCTGGGAGCTTTTATAAGGAGAGGTCCCACAGCCCCAACCCCAGAGATTCAGACTTATTTGGCCTCGGGTGGGGTTCTGTTATTGATTGCTTCTGTTCTGTTTTGTTCTATTTTAAGCTCCCTGGTGATTCTAATATGAGAACTACTTTACTAGTTCAAACGTCACCTTCTTAAGGAGGCTCCCACCATCCTATTTAAATCTACATCCCTTCCCATATGTCTCTCTCCCTTCCCTGCTGCATTTTGATCCCCTGCACTTTTCACTACTTATTTACTGTCGTTGTTATTTATCATTATGTTCCTACCTGTCTCTCCCCACTAGAATGTAAACTCCTTGAAGGGAGGAGAATTTTGGTCTATTCCATTCACTGCTACATCGGAGCCCCAGTACAATATCGGGAACAAAGAGTAAATGCTCAATAAAATTTGTAAGTGAATGACTGCATGAACGAGGACAAATGATGTCGACCTTGCCTTCTGCTCTATCTGTCCTCCCATCCCACACACATATCTAGCACGATACACAGCACATAGTAGGTACCCATGTTAGTTTTCTAGGGCTGCTACAACAAAGTGCCACAAATTGGGTGGCTTAATACAACAGAAATTTATTCTCTCACAGTTCTGGAGACTAGAAGTCCAAAATTAAGGTGTCAACAGGGTCATGCTCCCTCTGAGACTCGGGGTGGAATCCTTCCTTGCCTCTTTCCGGAGATGGCTGTCAATCCGAGGCATTCTCTGGCTCGCAGCTGCGTCACTGCAATCTCCGTCTCTGCCTCTGTCCCACATGGCATTCTCCCCGTGTATCTATCTCTGTCTTCACGTGGCATTTTTCTCTTCTTATCAGGACACCGATCATACCGGATGAGGGGCCCACCCTACTCCAGCATGACTTCATCTTAACCTGATTTCATCTACAAAGACCCTATTCCCAAATAAGGTCCCATACACAGGTATGAGGAGTTAGGACCTCAACATATCTTTTAGGGGGACACAATTCAACCTACAGCAGTGCCTAACATATATTTGCTGAATGGAAGAGAATATTCATAGCTGCCAAGCCAAGTAAGAGGGAGGACCAGTAACTCCAGTAGCTCTTGCTTCTACCCCACTGGACAACTTGGGGTCACGAGCATGTCATCTGACACACAAGCCTGCGGAGCCCAGGGCCAGACACCCTGCAGATGCTCACAGAACAAATGGTGGAATGGTGGTGATGAAGGCCACGGGCAGCTTCTTGGTTCTGTGCCAGGAGATACTGGAAACAATGCTGGTGTGTGAGCCCTCCAGGTGGCTTAGAAAGCCTGACCCTCCCCTCCCTCCAATCTCTGGGATCTCCTCTCCATGGCCCCCTCCAAGGGTCTTCAACATCTACTGAGGAATCAGGGAGGGGCAGGTTGCTCTGTATGACTCCCTTCCTTCAGGCGGTGGGACACAGCAACCAACCAGGGAGGTGGAGGCTCAAAGCAGGGCTTGTAACTTGCATGGCAGCCTGGCCAGGGCCTCGGAGGGCCCCGCTCTGAACCTCTGAGCCTCTCCTACACATTTTTGGAAATACTGCCACCTCCTTTCCCCCACCTCCTGTCAGAGGCAGAATCATACTTCTCTGCCACCCTGGGGGAGGATTCTGCTTAGTGACTGTCACTTCTGAAGGCTCTTGTTTTAAGAGGTTTACCCAAAGGCAGGCAGACGGCTCTGCTGGCCAGCATTCCCTGATCCACTCCCTGGTAATTCTGAAGGCCATTTTACAACCGGCCCTGAGCCCAGACATGCCACAAGGTGCTAATTCATCGATTAGCTCCCACTTGAGAGCTCACGTTGGCAATATGACCAGGCCCTCGTGGCAGGCACACAGAAGCTAGGCAGGCCCACCCTGGCTGTGTGCTCCTCCCTAATTGCCTGCCATCCATCACTCGTGGTTGCCTGCACTCTACTCCAGACGCAAGAGCGGGCAGGCACTTCATCCCAGTTACCACAACAGGCCCTTCAGCTATCTGCCCCAGCTTCAGCTCAGCTCTACCACATGCATTTTTGGTTAAATGCATTTCCTCACGGTTGCTCCCTCTTGCTGCCAACAGGCCCTGTGACTGGATGAAGCTGTCAGCATCTGAACCTGTTCCCGTGCACAGGCCACATCCAGAGGCATCTCTGAACACCCCAGAGCCGAGTTCGCCTAGTGGTCTGGGCAGACAGTAGCACTGAGGACCTGTTCCTCTGACCTCCTGCATTCCTCACATCGCACAGAGAGGGTGCTCAAGAAACGCCAAGAGGCAAAGGGCCTGTCAAGGTGGGCCTAAGGAAGGGGTCGCGGGAAAGTCTCAGCCCAACTCCCAGGAGTCTCTCCTTGACCGAGAGGGCTACGCCCTGCAGCATGCCCTCCATCTGCTCCAAGCCACACAACCTAGGGAACCTCTTGGGTCCAGTTCCCTTGTAAAATAAAGGAGGAGCGATGAATCACTCATGTGCACAGGCAAGTAGCACAGTGAGGTGTGGTCTCATCAACACCTGGCTGAGGATAGACAACACACAACTGGGCATTTTCCAAGGGATGATGGAAGACCGATTAAAGTGAACCATATGAACTAGGAGCATCAGAGATGCATCTGAGGGCGTAGGCTGGGAGAGGCAAAGGGGAAAAAGGCCGGTGAGAGGATGCTGAATACACCGATGTCTGCACGGATCCCACCAACAGGGGGAATCCGCCTGAGACAGCCGTGCCCTCTCCACTCTCACAGATGCGACACCTTCCTTCAGAAAGTGGGGACACCCTGGGACTGGCCTGATCATCAGGACCGAGTGCAGCGGGTCTGAGGTCAGTGTATATACTGGAATCTACGTTGCCGGCCTCAGTGGCCCCTGCAGACTCCGTTCTATCTCTTAAGCCTGCGATCCTATTTCTGCCCACCAACTCCTACTCCCACTACCCAGACAATATACCACCCCACGGCACCTACAGACTGTTTACAGAGTCTCAGAAGAGCCGAGGAAATGCTTCTCAAAGGAGAAGCATGGTAAAGGGGACAGGAACTGGACCAAGACAGAGCAGTTGTCAGTGATCTCTTGGAGTGAGAAGATGGTCCTTGCTATTCTCTTCTCTACAAAGCTCTCGTTTTCCAATTTTTCTACAAAGAATATACATCCTTTGTATAACAAAAATGTTTATTTTTAAAAGGTTGAAAACAAATCATTCTTCTTTTAGAACCTGATTCTAACTCTTCCATATTCACGATGTTTTCTTTGACTTACCCCGCCCAGAATAATCCTTCTTATGACAGAATTCTTATCAGAATCAAAATCGCAAACCACAACTGATTCCAGCTGTTTCGGATAAAGCCTGGTGTAGTCGATGGGTCAATGACTCTTCAACCTGACTTCTCTCTCTTCCTGTCTCCCCCAGGGCCTCCCCAGTTTGAGTCCAGAGAGTTAAAATAATAAGTCCCTGCTGGTTGCTGGCTCCATTCCCCACGATCCTCATTCTGTGTCCCAGGACAAACCAAGGTTTGTTGTCAAGACTCTACCCCAGGCAAAGATGTGAAGGAATGGAATCCATTGTGCACAGCTGTGGAAAGGTAAAAATGGTGAACCACTCTGGAAAACAGTATGGGGCTCCTTTAAAAATTAAATATAGAATTATCACATGATACAGCAATTTCTCTTCTAGGTACATACCCAAGAGAACTGAAAACAGGGACTCGAAGAGATATTTCTATACCTGTGTTCACAGAGCATTATTCACAATAATCAAGAGGTGGAAGCAACCCAAGTGTCCATCAATGAATGCATGGATAAACAAATGTGGTATTTACACAGTGGAATATTATTCAGCCTTAAAGGGCTGTCTGACGCATGGTACAACACGGATGGACTTTGAAGACATTATGTTAGGTGAAAGAAGCCAGACACGAAAGGACAAATTGATTCCACTTATGTGAGGTAACTACAGCAGTCAAATTCATAGACAAAAGTAGAATGGTGGTTGCCAGGGCCTGGGAGGAGGGGAGGAATGGGGAGTTAAGTGTGTCATGGGTACAGAGTTTCAGTTTCAGTGAAAGAGTAAAGAATTTCTAGAGATGGATGGTGGTGATGGTTGCACAACAATGTAAGTATATTTAATGCCGCCGAACTGTACACTTAAAAATGGTTAAAATGGTAAATTGTATGCTACGTACATTTTACCACAACTAAAATAATTAAGTAATTAAAAAGCTAAGACCGGACCGCAGTGGCTCCCCCAATGGGACCAGCTGGATCGTCAGCCCGCTGTTCCGATAGCACCGGGCTCGGCCCCACCTCCCTGGTGAGGGCTGAATATTCCCTTAAGGGCAAGCACAGTGTCTTTTCCATGTACTCTTAGTTATGTCTGGCACATAGTAGCAGCTCAATAAATGTTTGTGGCATGAATGAGATAATTATATAAAGACTACTTAAATCTATAACTAGGGCGAGTGTAGAGTCGAGAATACTTTTCTTAACATCAGGTTAGAGACAGGAATGCTGGGTGTTTGCGGACCACAAGGTTGGCTGGCCGGGGACATGGCTGGAGGAGGCAAACATTTTCCTCTCTGCTCATAGGGTGCACAGTCCACTCACAGGTATCTGAACATCACGGGCATTGTCCTGAGGTCATTATAATTCAGAACCATGCAGAAGCTGAGCTAGACGCCGGAGTGACCTGGGGACGCAGCCAAGTCCTTGAAGGAGACGGGAGAGGAGATGATAACCTTAAAAGGGGGTGGTTTGGAAGAGACTGGGGAGACAAGGGAAGGGAGGGGTAGGAGTGAGGGCAGGGCAGCCCTCCCTAGACCTTGCTGAGTCCCTGGGCTTAGGGACAGGTGTTACTGCATTTTCACATCTGGGTCAGCAGCCCCTCTGCCAGGCGCCTGGCTCCAGCCCCTCAGGGATCCTGGGTCCCTGAGACTGAGGCTGATTCAAACCAGTGAGCCAAGACCCCCACCCTCCATCCTGAACCCCTCCCATGGTCCACACAGAAACACGTTTCCTCAGCAGAGGATAAGCATCCCCTGGAGGAGAAGCCATCTACAGAATGATCTCTGGCTCTCCCCACCACCTACATCCTTTAAAGCCTTAAGGAGCCAGCATGGGGACAGGTCAATCAGGTGTAGAGCCATCTTCATTCAACAGAGACCCTTATGGAAGGGAAGAATCCTTCAGCACCCTCTCAGGCCTTCACTGCCCCCCAAAACCTTTGGGGTACTAGGTTACCTGACCTTGATGCTAGCCTGGTAGCCTGCTCCACCTCCACCAGGTAAACAGTCTGCAGCCACCTCTTGAGCCAGGGGCTTACATACTCTACCTCATCTCCCCTCCCAGCAGCCCTGCAAGAAGCCCCAGGGCCCCCAATTATAAGCTCTGCTCTTTTGCGACTTTAATCACAATTGTAGCAGAATAACTGAGCAGTAAGTCATATAACATCTATACCCTTGAGAATGCAGTCCTAGCCCCGACTCCTCATGTGGTACATTTCCAATTTACTCATTAATCTGTTGCTTAGTGTGTGTCTTCCTGAACAGAAGGTGAGCTTGTCAGTGTCAGAGACAGCGTTCCCCTTCACTCTCATCATGATCCCTGCCTCCAGCTAAATATCTGTGAACACCGCTCAAGTCCCCAGCAATGGAGGCAAAAGCAGAATGTCCGCTGAACGGAGGAATGAACGGACATCACTATTCTCATGTTACAGATAAGGAAATTGAGACCCAGATTAGGTGACTTGCCCAAGTTCCCACAGCTACTAAGTGGCAGAGAGGGGTGTGAGCCAGTCTGCTCAGCACAGACACTCATCTTGCTCTACAATGGTGACCTCTTGGCAAGGGTACCCTGGTGGCATGTGGGTTCTGGCTGCATCTCTACCTTTACTGTGACCCACAGGGATGTGGATGTGCCTCCTCCTGGTGTAGTGCTTCTCTGGATGGCCCCTTCCTCCATCCCTGATCTCCCTACTCCCAAGGCACAGCCCTGGGAGCCCCCAGCCCAGAGCAGCCTCTGCTGGCATGTGCTGGAGGCCTTATCTTAGGACAGGGGACAGCACAGCCCACCTCTGACCCTGGCACTGCTGGCTACAGGAGCAGCAGGTACCTGGGGGAAAGAAGATAGGCAGGAGGGCTCTCAAGCTACAGGTCTAACATCCCAGCAATGGGCCTCAGGCCCAGCTGCCTCATCCAGCCAGAGGAGCTGACACATCTCCCTCTGTCACCACACAGCAGACAGGAAAAGCATCTGGGGGGCTCTGAGAGCTCCCTGGCCTCTGGCTTGCTTCAACCCGTAGCCATTCGGGGCTCAGCACCAAAGCATCTAACAGGATCCCTGGCAGTCCCGGGAACTGTCCGCTTGCACAACTGTTTTCCCTGGGGCCAGGAGGGAACGAGGCCACGGAGAGTGATAGCGCCTGTCTGTCACCCTCCCTCCCCAGGCTAAACTCTCCCCCACCCATTAGTCTCTTCCCCTTTCGTAGATCCAGGCCCAATTTGTCACAGACAGAGCTGATTTATTTTTCTTGTGGCCTTGCTCTCGGTGGGGCTAGAGAACAGCATGTCATCACCCTCTCTAAATATTACAGTTCCGCAGAGAATTGACAAATGTGACTCATCACCCTTCCACTCTCCAGCTAGAGAATCCCCAGGCCTTTCTTTGTTGATAGGGGTGTGATAGTAATCATAATAATAACAGTAACAACAATAATAGCTGCTTCCAATTACTGAACACTTGTTCTGTGCCAGATATTATGCTAAGCTCTTTCCTCGCATTATTTCGCTGACTCTTCGCGACCCTATTAAGGAGGTACTCTTCCCGTCCTCTTATGTAGATGAGGAAACTGAGGTTCAGAGTGGCTCAATGCCTATAACTTGCCTTAGTCACATAGCCAGGAAGCATTGGGACTACCTACAGAGATGCCCGACCCTGCACCCCAGGCTCAAAGTATATTTTATACACTATGATGTCACCCCTTTGCCTACTACTCAGCCCCCAACCAAAGACAAAGGTTCAACTCAAAAAGAGAGACCAGAGCAAGCAATGTTTCCACCAAAAGCTGCATCCAGTGTGGCTAATGGAACAGCAGAAGGAGCCTCAGCAGCATATTTGCATATAATTGCTTGTGACTGGCCTCTGACATGTACTAGCCACCTCTAGCCTAGCAATTTCAGAGTCATAATTAAGTCTGTCCCCATGAAAATGATGGCATCTTGGCTTCTCTCTCTCTCCTTTCATCTCTTTCCTGATTGCTGCCATTGATCCTGAGCACGGCCTAGAACAGAAATGCCTCCACTGTGGCTGGGGTTTGCTTCCTGCCATGCAGATGCTCTAGCCACTGTGATTAAGGCACTGTTCTTTTATCCACACAAAGTCACAGCCGGATGTGTTAGCCACGCCAGGCTGAGAGCCTGTGCCTTGAATGATGAACTGTTTCTGAGCCTTGAATTTCTGAATTTCCTTTGCGTTCCACTTTATAGTTAGTGAAATCCGTTGAAAGCTTTGCTGTGTGAGGAGCAGTCAAGGAAAGCAGCTTTCATCCGCGCTCCACCTGGAACAATGTCAGGGCCAGTGAGGTGGTGAAGATAGGACTGCGAGAGAAAACTGTCGAGTGGGGAGCTCAGGGCTCTGTATGTGTCGGGACCACCTGGCAGGTCACTCCCGCCCACTTGAATCTTACGATCGTTGGGATTTAGCCTTAGGGGAAAGGCTGTTTCTTTACCCATCATGAGGCAGACTCCTCCAGATTTCAGGGGCTGCCACGAGACAGGAAAGGCCCCTGGCGGGTCCCTACTCACACACAAACACACACATACACACACACGTGCTGGAAGCCAAACGTCTCCCCACACTCTCCTCTGAGTCTCCTCTTGGCGTGGGGGCCCCCAAGGCTCTTTCCCACAGAATCTCATACAAACTCTTTTCTCCTGAGCATATGAAAAACATCCATCCAGTAGTCATGCTAGGTAAAAGCTGATGTCAAAAAGCTTTGTGGGGGCAATTCACCCACTTAACCGGCTATGAAATCTTAGGTAAGTTAATACATGTGCTTCAGTCTCCTTATCTGTAAAATGGAGATAACAGTACCAACCTCTTACATTTACTGTGAGGACTAAGTGAATACATGAAAGCACTGAGAATAGTGTGCAAGTTACAGAAAGCGCTCTGTGGTGACCGATTATTCTACCATGTGAAGACTGAGGCAGGTGTGAGGAGGAGAAGCAAGAGACCAGCAGTCAGTGGGCGCTCCCTACCAAGGCCCAGACCCCATTTCCCTCTCTGAGCTCGGTCAGCTGGGCCTGCAGCCCCTCAGGACACCTGCTGGGTATGGAGACCCGACCAGGGGCAGCCTTCTTCCTGACAGACTAAAGTTCTGCTGGCTGCCCTGTCCCTGCTGGACACATGAGTGTGGGTGGGCTTCAAGGGGGCTGGGATTACCCCCCAAAACTAGAGACAAAAGTACGTAAGTATATTTTTCTCCCAAAAGCTTAAAGTTTGTTTTGAGAGATGAACAGAGGACGTGCGGGCAGAAATGACAGTCTTAGATTCCAGGGTATACTTGAGAACTGGGCAAATCTGCCTGCTCTGTATGAAAACAGTGCCCTCCCCACCCCTGCTGCCATCAGGGAATAGGGGCGTGTGTGTGTGTGTGTGTAGTGTGTGTGTGTGTGTGTGTGTGAGAGAGAGAGAGAGAGAGAGAGATATCTACATTATTCCATTCAATCCCTTTATTGATAATTCAGCCCAAGCCTCCAAAGGGCTCTCTCAACACCACCCTTAGAGGACACGTGGGTCCTAGGGAAACCCGCCCAGGGAGAAAGTAACTCTCTCGAAGGCAAACACAGCAGCTCCTTTTCTGGGCATATGGGAGGATTATCAGGCCATGCTGGATGAAGGCCACTGTATCGCTTCATGTCCCCGTGGAAGTCATAAGCAGATTTTGCACTCCGTTAATCTACATCTGTTTGCACATCCCTGCTGTCAGCGGCCTCTGTCTAGGGAAGCAGCAAACACAGATGGAAGGCATGTGGCCTTGGGGCGGGCTGACCTGGGTGCACCCCAGCTCTACCACTTCTAGCTGAGTGACTTCTGGGCAAGGGTCTTAGCCCTTCTGAGCTCAATCTCTAAACCAGGGACGCTGATTAGGGTCCCCATCTAGCAGGGTTGTCAAGAGGATTAGCAATGAGGTGGGTGATGCTGGCACAGTGCCTGGCACACGCTGGCTTAGAAGGCATGGAAGCTGCTGGATGGCGACGAAGATGGAGATGATGGTGGAAACATTTAGCTCCCAAGTCACTGCTTTCTGTCTCCCTTGTTAGGTCACGAGTTTCCCCAACAGCTGGCATTGTCGCTTTCTCCTTTCTCCTCCTTCCTTCATATCCTCTCCTCGCAGCCTCACCTCTTCCTCGCCCCCAATAACAGACCTAGAGACGGACCCCATACAACACATATTCCAAAGCCACCAGACCACCCTATTGGGCTGTGCCCCGCTGCAGGGGAGGAAATGAGGATGTCATCTCTTTGGGTTCAGTCCTCCCTGCCCTGCCCCGCCCTCGCAACCCCCCGTCTCATCCCTACCTCACATTGTCATGTTTCTGGATGTAAATCTTATGGAACATCATATCCTCCTGCTTGGCGTTGATGTCTGCTTTCATCTCCATGGCAACATGACGGGGAAGGACAGACAGCAGGAGCCGCTCCTGGGGAGGGAAGCAGATGCTTTCATCACAGCTCCTTCCACCTGCCCGGCAGTCCCCTGTCCTCTCTAGGCTGACTCCTCCACACCTGTGCCCACACCTTCTGGGCCCTGGAAAACCTCTCTGGCTCTCCTGACACTTGTGGGGCTAACAACTGTGAGTGTGCCGGCGGGGTAGGCTGAGGTCATGCCCCCAGGGCAACCTGGGCCCCTCTCCCTGGGACACCCCCAGGGTTCTTTGTGCCCATGAAGAAAAGCGCTGCTGATGAACCTATAGCACCGAGCACCTAAGTCAGAATCCTATGTGTCGCCCGAAACTAGGTGTAACCTTGGCAAATTACTTAACTCTTCTGAGCCCCAGGTTCCTCGTTTGTCAACAGGAATGGAGTTGTTGACGGCATTAAATGAGATCCATTCGATCAGTCATTAAATATTTATTGAGCACCTGCCATGTTCCAGGCATCACACTGGGCGCCAGGAGTTATAATCACGAACTAGACAAGCAAGGCTTCTTCACAAAGCTCCCAGCTTCATGGGGGTGGGGCACTACAGGACACTGAGCAGAGATATCTGACCTAAGCTGCAGAGAAGTGGGGAGGTCAGAGAAGGCTTCGTGGGGACCAGAAGGATGGGGTGAGGAGGGAGGCTCCATTTCCACATAAGGGACAATGGCCCAGGAGAAAGGGAAAACATGCCAACTTTGAGAAACTAAGAGAAGTTAAAACCTGTCAAAGAGGAGGTAAGAGAGAAGCAGGGAAAGGGGCCAGAGACACATTGTCACGTCAGCCAGTGTTGGGGTCTAGGTCTTGCCCCTGCTCTGCACTCTCCTCCCAGCCTGCCTGCTCTGAGAGGTCCAGCTGCCTCTGGACCGGGCAGCCTGCACCTATGCCCTACGTGGCCCACTGCCCACGCCAGGCTCGTTCTCAGAATCCCCTCATCCTGGAGCCTTTCATCCTGGCTGCCTCCGGCCCTCCTCATTCTCCCATCCTTCGCTAGGCTTCACTGGAGGCTGGGCCACCCTCTCACTCCTCCATCTTTGCTGGTTCCTCTCCCTCCTGCATCTTTGCTGGTTCCTCTCCCTCCTCCTGGCCCCACATGGAGTGCTTCACCACCTCTGACCTCTTTCTGCTCACTCTTGTCCTCTAGGAGTGAGGTTTCCACCAGCACCTCTGGGGTCACCAGGGCTCCAGGGTCTCCAGCTGGCTATCTGATGTCTGGCCACCACCACCTTGACCCCATGCCCCAAACCACTTACCTTCCCCGGTTTTCATTCCCCAATGGCTCTTCTTCTCAAGGTCCTTGCCTTTGACCATGACACTCCCATTCTCCTGATCACCAAGGTCAAGACCCTGCCATGTAAACTGCTCCTACTTCTCAGAACCTTTCCTCTGAGCAAAGGTCTAGCCACAGGCCCTGTCCAGTACTGATCGAGTCCTGCTGGTTTGGACACAGCCCCCCGACTCATCCTTTCTGTCCTGCATCCCTCTCCACCAATCATACGCAGTTCTCACCTGACTGTTGGATTCTGGCCATGCCATTCGACCAGACAGCTTCTCCTCAGCCTTCCTCACTGCCTGTACAGCCCTGGTCTCCCCAGTACATGGCCTTTTGCATACCACTTCCCTGCTCAAAACCTCCATAGCTTCCCTAGGTTCCACCAGCCACATCAAATGTGGACAATTCTGGATCCACTGAACCGACTCTTCCTATTTTCCACTGCCAATGCCCTCACTCCACCTTCCTGTGCCTGGCCTAGTCCTGGCACGCTCCCCGCAAACCAGGCCTGGCTGCCATTCCTCTCCTTCTGAAATACCCTCTGACATCCCAGCCTCAGCCTCTACCAGGTCTAGGCCTCCCTCCGGTCTGGCCTGGATGACAGGGCAGGCTCCACACTGGTTTCTCTGTCTCCATGCTTGTTGTCTTTGCTTAATCCTCCACTGCAAGTCAGCGAGTGATCTTTCTAAAGCACACACCTGACCGGATCACTGGCCCGCATAAAACATTCTGTGCCTCCTGAAGCTTGCAGGATCAGCCCACGACTCAGCCTGGCCTCGAGGATTCCATGATCTGGCTCCTGCCTACTCTTCCATGCTCCCCTCCCAGTAACGCCTGAATTGAAATCTGCATTCTGCTCTAGAGAGAGTGAACCATGAGAAGCATCCCAAGCTTCTGGTACTTTTTTCTTGCCTTTGCACATAAGCCCCTCAGACAGAAGGACCGTACATGCATACTGCTCTTAACCCTCCTTAAGACTCACCGCCTTCCCAGGAGGAGGGTCCTGGCTCTGGCGTCAACATCTCCTTCCCACCTAGACCTTCGTTTAGAGCCCCTGATTACTCTGTAGAGTTCAATGGTCTGTTAACATAGCGGTGCCCAACCTTTTTGGCACCAGGGACCAGTGCTCCTATGAGAATCTAATGCCCGATGATCTGAGGTGGAGCTGAGGCGGTGATACAAATGGGGAGTGGCTGCAAATACAGATGAAGCTTCACTGGCTGGCCTGCAGCTCACCTCCTGCTGTGCAGCCCGGTTCCTAACAGGCCACAGACCGGTACCAGTCCATAGCCTGGGGTTTGCAGACCCCTGTGTTTAGTGCAAGCAATGAGACACCTCCCTGAGCTCTTCTCAGGGCTCACTGTGAGACGTCCCACCCGCACCCCATTCTGCAGCTACATGAGCAGCCTGCCTCCTAGCCCGAGAGTCCTGTGAGGGTGAGGTGTAGGGTGATACAGGCTGCCTTCCTTTCTCTGAATCAACCAAACCCCAGAACTCAGCACAGAGGAAGTGTCTAGTGTGGGTGTCACAGGGGCTGCCAGCTCAGGTCTCCTCTTCTCCCTCCTAGTCCCCGGCAGGAATGCTGACATTCTCAGAATCCAACTTATCGGCCCCCGGGGAGAGGTGGAGGGCCTCTCCCTGCTGCAAGGCCTGGGCTGCTCTGGCTCGTTTCCAAAACCACAGGGGGACATTGGGAAGGCAGCAGGCAAGTACAGGGGTAGAACTCTTCAGAGTCTCTCCTAGAGCATTCCCACAGAGCCAGGAATGCTGGGCTCCCTCCAGAGGAAACATTCCCCAGGGCTGGGCCCCCACCCAGGGAGGTGGGGCTGGGCAGCAGTAATGAGCACAGCTGGAGGGGAGGCAGGTCTTGTGTCTGCTCCCAGCCAGCTGTGCAGGGACCTCAGGGCCACACTCACCTGCTGCTGGTTCTCCCGCTGTGAGTGGAGCCGTGCCTGGATACACTCCCGGGTCTCCTGGAAGGCCTGTCTCTGGGAGACCTCTGCCGGATAGTGGGTGCAGACACCCACGATGTTGGTGCAGGAGAAAATGAGGACATTGGAGACCAGCTGCAGAGGGAGAGATAAGGACACCAGTCACTGGAGCCCCAACCCTGACCCTTCCAGTCCCACAGCATGGGCCCAGCCCCCAGCCCCCGTCTTAGGAAACACACATCCAGCTGCCAGCAAACAAATGCCAAGGGCCGCTGGGAGTAGCTGAGCGTAACTGGTCAGGCCCTCTAATGTCTTCAAAGACCAAAGCTTGGATGGTCTATTAACGGGTATGGCCCTTGGGACACCGAGTCACTGAATAATCAAACTGAATGTGTCCATAATACCAAAGATGAAAAGATCAGCTGTACTGGTGATGCTGTGAGCGACTGCGTGTGCTGGCAGTGGCAGGCGCACACTGCAAGGAAGGTTCCATGAGGATGGCAGGATTTCATTTTTTGAAAATGTGCCAGAGTCCAGCATAGGACAAAGGGCTGCCCTTGTACACAGAGGACTTAGTTTATTATTCCCCAGGGATCAGCTCCAATAAAACAAGTACTGGCTGGCTAACCATGAGACCCTAGCGCTGTGCTAAGTCCCCTGGGGAATGAGAGAAGGATAAGGTCCCTGGCCAGTAGCAATCAGTGCCCACAGCGGGTCTCACCTCCTCTTCCTAGGCTTCCATTCCTTCTCTGCAGCAGCACCAAGGCCCCCTGATGACCCCGCTACACCAGGTGGAGAGCATCTACCATCACCCCCGCTCCTCACTGATGCCCTTCTCCACGCTGGCTGGGATGTGCATGTGGAAAAATACCACTGCCCCTCAGGTCACAGAGACAAGGTTGGAATTCTTTTGAAAGGAAGGAATATTTACTGAAAAGCTAAGGGAAAACAAAACACAATGCAACCCACAAAAGCGAGTTTATATAGCACATTTCAGACACTGACAAAGGTGCTGTTTTAGCCAAAATTTCTCTTGACAAATACAACTATTGGAATATCTGGGTAAACTGATCCTGGTCCTGCCCTTGCCTTAGGCCACATAGGACTGAAGCCCACAAAGATGCTCAGGTTTCTAGGCCTCAACCGCTCCCTCCAAAACCTTAATTCATAGTCCCAACTACAGAAGAGGAGCTCAGGCCGGGCCTGCACCTTCCTCTATGGCTCCTCTGGCCTTGTCCATTTGGATCCCAAAAGCCTTCCTCTGGGATGTCAGCTGCCTGGCAGTGACCCAGCAGACAACTCCCACACTCTTCTTCCAGGGGCCTCTTTGTCTCAGGGACCTAGACGTCCTGCCTTGACCCAGGTCGGTGTTCTGCCTGAAGGCTTCCCTACTCCAGCTCTGAGGTGGTCCTGATCGCGCTGGGTCCTCTGCCAGCCTAGGCCTGGAGGCCATGTGGGCTCCATGCTGGATGCGGTGCCATCTTTCCCTGGAGACATCCTATACTGAGTCTGCCCCAGTTCATGAACGAAAAGAGACTCTCTTTCCCCATAAATCCTTTTTTTCTGGCTGAAAAACATAACATCTCCCAGATGCCGCCTGGACATGCCTTCATGGAAGGGGCAAACTCAGATAACCAGCTTCCCCAACTCTGCTGAGGACTCACAGCTCTCACGACTCCCTCCCCAACTCCAACTACCCCAGAATCCTACCATCGCCATTTTATGAAAACACACAGCAGATAAAAACCCAAGCTATTTATTACAAGGAAAGAAGACCCTTGCTCTACGGAAGCTGACAATTCAACTGAGGAGATAAATAGTCAAGACTAACGGAGAACTGGCATAACGGAGAACTGGCAACGGGAAGCAGAAATTGACTCACACCAAGCGAAAGGGAGAGGAGGGAGTGTGGGATGATGAGAGAAGACCTTTGAGCAGGCCCAGCTGTGCTGTGCTGCGTCTGAGTTAGGGGCACGTTTGGTGACAGGCAAGGGGAAGGGCCTCCCTGAAGAGAGTATCCAGGAAGCTCAGCTTATTAGGTACGCAGGGTCCTTGAATAAATAACCCGGGTTCTCAGATTCTGAGGGGAAGTCCACAGAGAGAAGATGGGGCTGGAAGGGCACCCTGGTGCCAGACTGAAGAGGCATCTGAATGTCAGGCTGAGAGCTCTCGGCACAACCCTTACATAACGGGAGCCACAAAGGACTGCTGAACCAAAGAACAGTGTGATGAGCGCACAGCCCCAAGAAGGTTTATCACGGGCGAGAGTAGTGCAGGGAGTGGGAGATGGGGCAGGAGGCTCCCACAGAGGCCCGAAGCATGAGGGAACAAAGACTTACACACAAGGCTGGGGGAACAGGCAAAGCAGAGCTGACTCAGAAAGAAGAGACCCCGAGACCAGGGAGGAGAAGGTGGCCTGCAGCATTAACCAACACAGTGACTATGAAAGCAGACCCTGAGGACGTGCCTCTGGAAGCCGCTGGGGACCAGGAGGTGAAGGCTGGAGGTGCAGACTGCAGAGAATTCTGAAGACTGTTCTAGTTAGGAGATATCTTTTGACAGGAGAGAGGACGATAATAAAAACAGGCACGAGAAAGGAGAAACTGAGAAGGAGATGAGGAGCTTTCCTCAGACAGGATAATGCACCATGATACTGTAACATGGCCAAGTGTGTTTCATCCCAGGAATGGATGGCTGCTTCAACTTGGAAAATCAATCAATGTAATTTACCTTATCAACAGACTAAATAGAAAAATCATGTGGTTCTTTCAATGGTTACCAGAAAAGTATTTGATAAAATTCAACATCTATGCAAGACTAAAAAGGAATTCTTAACAAATTAGGAATGGAAGGGAAATTCCTCAATCTGATCAATGGCATATATAGGGAAAAAACCTATAACACCATACTTAATGGTGCAAGACTGAATGTTTTTCCTTAAGGACCAGGAACAAAGCAAGTTCGTTCCTTCTTATCACTAGTATTCAATATTGTCCTGGAAGTCCTAGATCATTCAATAAGACAAGAGAAAGAAATAAAAGGCATACGGTATGGAAAGGAAGAAATAAAGCTGTCTATATGTGCAGATAACATAACTGCTTATGTAGAAAATCCCTAAGAATCTACAAAACAGCTACCAAAATTGATGGGCAAGTTTACAAATACAAGAATACAAGATCACAGATACAGGTCAATATACAAAAAGCAACTATATTTCTGTATATAAGCAATGAACAATCAGAAGTGAAATTTTTTTAAAGTACCATTTAAATGTCACCAAAACTATGAAATATTTATGTATAACAAAATATGTGCAAACCTGTTCACTGAAAACTATAAAATGCTGATGAAGGAAATAAAAAAATATCTAAATAAAATGAGAAATATACCATGTTCATGTATTGAAAAACTCAATATTGTTCTGATGTCAATTCTCCCCCAAATTCATGAATAAATGCAACATAACTGAAATCAAAATCTAAGCAGTATTTTTTTGTTTAAGAAATTGACAAGATAAGTTTAAAATTTCTATGGAAAAGCAAAACAACTAGAATAGCCAAAATAATTTTGAAAAAGATGAACCAAGTTGAAAGACTCACACTACTCAATTTCAAGACTTATTATAAAGACACGGTAATTAAGGTACAGCAGTACTAGCATAAGAATAGAAATATAGATCAATGGAATAGAATGGAATGGAATGGAATAGAATGGAATGGAATGAAATGAAATGGAATAGAGTCCAGAAATAAACCCTTACATTTATGGTTAGTTGATGTTTGACAAGAGTACCAAGACAATTCAATGGGGAAAAAATAGTCTTGTCAAGAAATGATGCTGGAATAACTTGATATCTACATGCAAAAGAATGAAGTTGAATCCCCTACCTTATACTATATACAAAATTAAATCGAAGTGGATTTGATTTAATGTAGCTCTAAATGTAAAAGCTACAGCTATAAAACACTTAGAAAAAAACATAAGAATAAATCTTCATGACCTCCGATTAAGTAATTACTTCTTAGATATTATACCAAAAGCACAAATGACAAAAAAAAAAAAAGTAGATAAATTGTACCTCATCAAAATTGAAAACTTTTGTGCTTCAAAAGGCACCAGCAAGAAAGTGAAAAAGACAACAAACAGATTGGAATTATCCGCAAATCATATATCATACCTTTAATTTTGACAAACATATAAAGGCAACTAACTGGAGAAAGGATAAACTTTTGAACAAATGGTGCCAGAACAATTGGATATCCATATGATTAACTCAAAGCTCACGACATATACAAAAATTTCCTCAGAATGGTTCTTCATAGGCCTAAATGCAGAACTTAAAGCTATTAAACTTCTAGAAGAAAACATAGAACTTTGGGTTAGGCAAAAATTCTTTATATATAATAGCAAAATCATGGCCCATAAAAGAAAATAAATGATAAATTGATAAATTAGAGTTCATCAAAATTAAAAAAACATTTACCTTCAAAAGACACTGTTGAGAAGATGAAAAGACAAGCCACAAAATGGGAGTAATTACTTGTAAGTCATATATCTGATGAAAAGATTTGTACCCAGAACCCACTTTTTAAAAGAGCAAAAGATATGAATAGACAACTCACTAAAGAAGATATTAAGGGTGACAAATAAGCACATAGAAGATGTTCAAACTCATTAACCGTTAGAGAAATGCAAAATTTTAAAAACAATGAGATACTAGTAAACACTATTAGAATGGCTAAAATAAAATAAAATTTAAGCTCAAAAAGAAAAGAAAAAAGAACTGCCAGTATCAATACTGCTAAGAATGTAGAGCAGCTGGAATTCTCATACCTTGCTAATAGGACTGAAAAATGGTTCAGTCACTTTGGAAAACAGTTTCTCAATTTCTCATAAAATTTAACATACACTTACCACATGAGCAGCAGTTTGACTCCTAGGTATTTGCCCAAATGAAATAAAAGGTTACATTCACTCAAAAATCTGTGCAGGAATGTTTAAATTTTACTCATCTATAAAATGGAACGATCGAGTGATAACATATAACATCGTAACTGAGTCTCAAATACTCTATGCTGAGTGACAGAAGCCACACTCAGAAGGCTGCATACTGTATGATTCCATTTACATGGCATTCTGGAAATTGCAAAACTATGGAGACTGAAAACAGATTGGTGGTTGCCGGGGGCAAGGGACAGGGGGAGAGGTTGACTAAGAGGGGCAGCAGAAAGAAATCATTCCTGGTCATGGAACTGTTCCTTATTTTGATTAGGTTGGTGGGTACACATCTTTATGCCTTTGTCAAACCCACAGAACTGTACACCAGAAAGGGTGAATTCTACTGTATGTAAATTATATAATAACAACAACAACAACAACAACAACAACAACAACAACAAACCAGGAGTAAGATATCCAGGAGGGACTAGGAGAGAGAATGTGAAGAATCAGCTGGATGGAAAAAAGGCAGCTTTTCCTCTCTCTGAGGCCAGAAAGAGGGGCCAGAGTCTATTTTGAGACACGACCCCCAAGGTAATTATCAACTGGCCGCTGCAGCATCTCAGTGCTAATCCTTCTGGCCTCTCCTGCTGTAATCTGACTCTTACTGCAGCCAGAAGGCCAATAGCAACAGACGGTGCAAATCCAGGTAAAAGGATGACCTGTAACCCAATAGGGGTCCAAATGGCTTTGCTAAGCTTAGTATGCCTCAGGATTCCTTCCTTTCATTTACTATACATAAAATGGGGTGAGCAAGAAGAGGGTTCTTGGGCAAGGCCTTTGGGAAGGGTGATTTCAGTAAATTTGACCTGAGAGTGAAAATTTAAGAGATTAATACGTCAAACATACACACAAAGCAGGAATCTGTGCACCAGGTCTTAACAGATGCTAAGGCCCCCATGAGACAATAATACTATGAACAGAGTGGAAGCATCAGTGAAATCTGATGGAATTCTGCTTACAGCCTTCTAGTGGGCATTTGTAGCTTAAAGATAACCTCACACCTCGGGCGCAAGGGTCCAAATGCTAACCGGTTCTCTTCTCCACTAAAAACAATGATCGGTTTTTGAGCCCCTTCATATGCTCCATGGAGGCAGACACGGTAAAAGCATAAACCCTGTCCTTATACAAAAGACAATTAGTAAATAATAACAGGTATCATTCACGACAGCAGGTAAAGAAGGCCTAATTAAAGGTTTGTTGGTTTTCCCTGTGCCGACCCGAGACACATCTAACACACGAAACGTGTGTGAGAGAAGGGATACCTACACCACACCGAGTGGAGTAACAGGGGACCCAACAACACAGCAAACCTCTGCCCTGGGTGTGCCTCCACATGCCCTGCAGATGGCTTGGGTGCAAGTGGTCCCAGGACCACACCAGGAGAGATCCCAATAGAGGGGAATGTTTGGGATTCTAGTCTTTGAGCGGAAACCCAGGGGAGACGCTTATGAATGTTTACCACTCCAGCTGGCATTTCTATAAACCCAGCACTTCGGAAACGCGATCTCTGGCTGCCTGCGGGCTGCAGGTTTGATCTGACCACGCGTGAAGTTAGAGTGCTCCAGTTTGCTCAGTGTCTCCTCCACAAAGGCTGAAAGAAACCCCAGCAGCCGGCCTTAGGCTCTGGCAATTGTTGCTGCCTTTCCTCTCTGAATTTTCAGGGCCACCTGCTGACATAGGCTTGCTACTCGCCAATCCTGAGAAAGGAGCAAGGCAAAGAGGACTGAGGAATAAACAGGTTTGGAATAGAAGGAAATGAATTGGAAAAAACCCTCGTGCAATTTGCTACTTCGCATAGCTTCTGCTCCGGACAAGTCAGCCAGCCCCGTGCAGGGATGTTCACACAGTAGGTGTCTGGTAGTGGTGGTGACGCCCAGGAGGTAGAGAATCAGAATTCCCAGGGTGACTGATGTAGTGATGGGGGTATTAAATTGGGATTTCAGGTAAACAATAAATAATGGGTTTTTTTAGTATAAGTATGTCACATGCAATATTTGGGACATACTTATACTAAAAAAAAAAAAAAAATCTGTCGTTTACATGAAATTTAAATTTAACCGGGTGACCGTATTTACCTGGCAACCCTACCAGGGAGCCTTTTCAAACCTGGCCTTCCCCCAGCGCTGGCAACCCTCTCGCCTTGGCAGAGCCCCAGCATACTAAGGGTGACCCAGCACCCTACTCCCTCTTCCAGACCATTCTCCACTCTCCGTAGCTGCTGCACAGTCAGACCACAGCGCTGTCTTTCCACATCAGAGTCTGAAATCACCTCAAGTAAGTGCAAGCTGGGGTCTGAGGGTCCAGTTCTCCACTACTCTGCATAGTAGAAAGGGAGAGGAGGTCTTCTCCTGTGGGTGTGACCCGGGACCCCAGCCCTAACAGGTACAGCCTCTTCCCATTCTAGTCCTTTTTCTTTTACGAAGACACAAAACTAGCAACCAAATAAGCCCCAAATAAAAAGAGCAGACAAACCTTCCACCTGCTCTAGATTTCATTTGTTCTAAGAGTGGTGGTGGGAAGCTAAGGGACCCTGGTGGAAACCCATGATGATAAAAAATAAATCGAGGATGGAGAATCTTAAATTATAGAATCTTCAAAGGCATGTTGGCACGGTTCCTTATATACTGTACCAAGATCAGTTAGGTGCCAAATGGCTTTTTAAGATACTACAAATTTTAAACTTTTTTTTTATTATAGTGATCCCTCTTTAAAATTTTTTCCTTTACAAAGAATATATATAGACTGCAGTATGCTTTTTTGGTGATCAAAGCCATATTATCTCTACTTGGGAACTTCTGAGATGAAGCTCCTTTCATGGAGATGGCAGATCTAACTTGAAGGCTCTCAACTCTCTCCGTTCCTGCTAGGGTCCTGCCCACATGGCACCCCCTCCTGTCCATCCAGCTAGGATTTAGCTGCTCGGGGCTTGTCAATCTCTCCTCTAGAATCCTTTATGTGCACTATCCTCTCTGTCAGAGATCCTCATATCTTTTCACATCATAATACTTCCTGCTCAAAAGCCTGCCATGACTCCTTATTACTAGTAAGATAAAGCCTAAAATCCTGTGCTGGCATCAGAACTCTACAATTCTCATCATAGGCCACATTCCCTTCTCATCGCTTACCCAAAGCATACAGGCTACTCACTGCCTCTGGAAAACACCAATCTACAATATGATTCTAAAATATGATGTTTATTTAATATAATTACTGTTACTAAAATCAGAGCATGAAATATTAAATCGATAACTGGCATATAATACATTAATAATAATACATTTTCGGGAAAGACAAACTAGACTAAAATGTGAAGAGAGACAAGTACCTAGGAATGACTGGGTACAATAATTTTAGTCTCAAAACACTTTCACATGTAACATTTTATTGTATCTTTATAAGACAAGCAAATTGGGTGATCTCACCCCCCACTTTTGTTTATCAGAAAACTGGGGTTCGAGGTAGGAGCCCCGTCCGTGGGTACACAGGAAGGCAGAGGCAGAACTAAATCACAGATCCTCATTCTGAGTTCAGAGCTTGTCCTACTCTACTGTACTAAGCTGTTATTTATCCCAACTTAATTTAGGTCTACTTTTGTTTTTTGTTTTTTGTTTTTCCATTTAATAAAGAAACACTCAACTTTCTGTCACGGTCATCCTGGGTGCCCCAGGCCTTCTTCATAGATCCTGGTCACGTAAAGTGCTGCCGATCAGGAACCTGCTCCCAGCCACTGCCCTCTCCAAGGAACTCACCACTGGATGAGCAGGCCCATCGTCTGTCTCGTGAGGCCAAGCCTTATTCCAGTATAGCTTCCTTTAAATATTTTTTCATTGATATACCATAAAACTCACCCTTTTCCACAATTCAGTAGGTTTTAGTGTATTCTCAAGATTTTGCAAACTTCACCACTATCTAATCCCAGAACATTTTCAATATCCCCAAAAGAAACCCCACAACTGTTAATCACTGCTTATTTTCCACCTCCGCCCCCAGCTCCTGTCAACCACTAATTCACTTTCAGTCTCAGTGGAAGTTCTAGACATTTCATATAAATGGGATTATATAATAGGTAGCTTTCTGTGCCTAGCTATTTTTACTTAGTACAACAGTTTCATCTCTATTGTAACACATATTGGTATTTCATTACTTTTTATGGCCAAATAATATTCTGTAGTATGGCTATACCATATTTTGTTTATCCAATAATCAATTATGGATATATGGGTTGTGTACACTTTTTGGCTATGGTGAATAATGTTGCTATGAACATTCTTGTACAAGTTCTTACGCAGAAGTATGTTTTCAAGTCTTTGGGGTATATACCTAGGAGTGAAATTGATAGGTGTTATGGACTGAATGTTTCTGTCCCCTTCTGCCTCCCCATCTATATGTTAAAATCCTAACCCCCAATGTGATGGCATTAGGAGATGGGGCCTTGGGGAGGTGATTAGGAGGGAAAGTAGAGCCCTCGTGAATTAGTGCTCCTATAAAAAAGATCTCCGAGGACGCTCTAAATCTCCTTCCACCATGTGAGGACACGGTAAGAAGACGGCCAACATCAAAAGTGGGCCATCGTCAGACACAGAATCTGCTGGTGCCTTGAACTTGGACTTTCTAGCCTCCAGAACTGTGAGAAACTAACGTTTATTGTTTTAGCCACTCAGCCCCTGGTATTTTGTTACAGCAGCCTGAAAGGTCTAAGACACTGGGTCATGTAGTAATTCTGTGTTAAATATTTTGAGGAACTGACCAACTGTTTCCCAAAGTGGCTGCACTATTTTATATTCCAACTGGCAATATGAGGGTTCTGATTCTCCATATCCTCCCCAATACTTGCTTTTGTCTTTTTTATTAAAGCCATCCTAGTGGGAGTGAGGTGGTATCTCACTGTAGTTTTGATTCCCTTAAATTTTAAAGCAAATAATGACAATAACATGTGAGATAGTTTATTCTGTACCTTGAACAGCTGTACCTTTAGAGGGAAATGGCCACACCGTACACTTTATTTTTGTCATCTTTGGTGACTTATTCCTAAGACCTTGTGTGTGCATCCAGAAGAGAAACAACAGCTTTCCCATGATAGTACTTACTTGAACAGAGTATCCTCTTAATTCACTCAACAAACAGCACTGTGCTGGTAGTCTAGGAAATCCCAAACCTGGCCACCTGGCCCGTGTCCCCCAGGACTCCAAGCCCAGTGTCAGAGTCAGGCGTATGCATAGAAACAGCTAAGAGGACACAAACTCTACAGGCTTCGTAGTCTTAACCCCAAGATAGTTCCATAAACACTTAGTTTGCAAAAAACAGGGCAGAGAAGATAATACTTGTAATATCTGAAGTAAGTAGAATTTAACAGAAAACTGGATAATGTAGATAAACAAGCTATTCAAACAAGTAAAACTAGGAATGACTTACTAACATGTGATATGAAATAATGCGAAACCTCACCAGTAAGCAAAGAAATACAAACGAAAACAATATTTTGCCTATTAAACTAGCAAAGCTTTTTTCACAGTACTAATGTTGGCAAGAATGCAACAGAACGGGCACTCTCCTACAGGGGAATGTGAACTGGTACAGCTCTTCCGGAAAGCAGCTTAGTGATACGTATGAAGAACCTTGGAAATTCTCATCCTGTTGGACCTGGTCAGTCAGTCTCCTGTGCTACAGAAACTCAGTAGCCTGGGTAGAGCTTTATATCCAAGGACAATCAGAAAATTAAAAATGGGGAACAGCTAAATGCCGAACAACTGGACAACAGATGAATAAATTATGGAGCTTCAATCCCCTGGAATATGTTGAGGCCTTTAAAATGTTTTATTTAAAGAAGATTTAATATCATGAGGAATTTTTCAAAATATAAAGCCAAGTGTGTGGGGGGGTGGAGAATATGGAATTGCACATTCAGTGTGATCACAATCTAAGTGTGTGTGTGTGTGTGTGTGTGTGTGTGTGTGTGTGTGTTGTGTAAATGTCTCTAGGTGGTGGAATTTTAAGTAGTTTTGACTTTTTTCTTTAGAGAATCGAATACTGTCCAACTTTTCTATCATATGTATTACTCTTAAAAGACATAAGTGATAAATTTGTATTAAAAAAAGAAAAAATATATATGCTTTTACTCTGAGCATGGCAAGCTAAAGTAACTTCTTATCTAACAGAAGAGATAAGGCGAGAATTCAAATGCCTACAAAACCAGGCAGAATAAGTCAAATGGCAAAAATATTCAATCCAGAAAAGGAAGTCACGTCTGGGCAGAGGGGGAGTAGGAAGGCTTCATGGAGAAGTGTCTGGAGATGGAACTTGCAGTTTGGATGGGATCGAGGCAGCCAGCATTACGGTGGGGGCATCCAGGAGGCGGGGGCATCCAGGCGGCAGAAAGAACGTGAATAAAGGGGTGGAGGGAGAAGAGTGCAAGGCCGCCTGGGAACACCAGAAAGCCGACCCTGACTGGAACTGAACAAGCAAGGGGCCTGGCCAGAGACGAGGTGGGGTTTATGACTCGATCACAAAGAACATCCATGTCAGGGAAAGGAGCTGGCCCACCACCCAAGAGGTATTCAAAACACTTGGTGACTACATTTCCAAAAAATCAAAATTATATTAATTTTTCAACTTATAAAATGTGCATTCATTAGAGAAAATCTCAAAATCATAGGAAAAAAATCAATTTACCACCCAAAGACAACCAGTTTTCACTGGTTGATTCCCCTCCCTCCCTCCCTTTCTTCCTCTCTCCTTCCCTCCCTCTCTTTCTACCCACTCACGGGTTTTTTGTTTTTGCTTTCATATGGCTGTGATCTTACTGTTTACATAATTTGGTATCTTGCTTTTTTACTTAACATTATAACGTAAGTACATTCCCCTGTTATTACAACGTCTCATGCTGCAGGCTTTCAACAGGGGAAGGTGTTCAAAGCTGCACTTCGGGAAGATCAACATGACAGCTGGGAAGGAGGCAGCAAAGAGGAAGGTGCCGGAGACAGAGACACCAAATGAGAGCTGGGGGAATGGCACCCATGAGAAGGACCAGGGCCTGAGGGAGGCCAGGGGACCTGCAAAGAGAAAGGGGGGTAGTGTCCAGGATGTCCCAAGCCAGGCATCTATCTGAGAGGGGTGAGTCTCCAGAGAGAGGAGAGGGCTTTGGTTCTTAATCCACGCAGGGAAGTCCGAGGAGGGGCTGGTTTTGGGTAAGTGGAACGAGTAAGGCACAGCGTGTCATACAGGCTAAAAGGAAGGGAGAAATCCAAAGAAGTTAAAGAGCCAATAGTCAGGTGCTGTGGAAGAGCCTGAAAAGACATGCGCACATCAAAGGTTGTTAGGGGCCCCACAGGCGACCTCAGAGAGAGATTAGGCAGGAGTCCAGACTGCAAGGGGTTCGGTCATAAGGGACAGTGCGGTGGGAGGCAGTGAGTGAAGGTAACACTTTCTCAGGATGCTTGGGAGAGAGTGTGGGTTACAGCCTGAACGGACACGCTTGGAGTGAGAGGAAAGGCGGGCAAACTTGATTTATCCAGAGGCAGAGGGAGGGGAGGACTAAAGAGGCAAAAGAGAACGAAACTCTAGTGAACTGCAGGACACTGCTATTTAGGAGGCAGCCACCTCCTAAATGGCTATGCGCACGTGAAATATGTATGGCTAGTCTCAACTGAGATGTGCTACGTGTAAAATACACACCAGAATTTGAAATAATTTTTATGTTAATTACACGCGGACGTATTCTGGATATAGTGGGTGAAATAAAATATATTGTGAAAATTAATTTCACCCGTGGTTATTTGTTTTTTGTTTTTTACTTTTTTAGCTACTGAAAAAGTTAAAATTATGTATGTGGCTCTCATATTTCTGTTGGACAGCTATAGAACAAAGAGGAGGCAAAGCAGGAGGGACCTGAAGCACGGTGGACAAGGGACAGACCACGGGCTGATTTTCAGAATATTAAATTGGTGCCCACCTTTGGGCCACAGAGAGACTGGCCCCCGACTCCTGGCCCCCGAGAGGGTCATTTCCGAAAGGCTCAGATTCATTCACCTGCCAGGCTCCAAGCCAAACTGGGATGGTGTAACCCATGGCAGCCACTTCCCTGGCTTTTGGGAAAATGAAACGTGGAGGCAGAAAAGGGAAGAGGGTGTTTAGGGGCTAAGGCTGAACCATAAGACCCCAAGGGAAGAGAAGGTCTCGGACAGGGGCTCAGATGCAGGCTGAGGTGTTAGGACTGTCTAGAGAACATGTCAACCTGTCTCTCACATCGTGAAACTTGGGGGCTTCAGAAAAGTACACGAATTTAAAACCACAGCGAGAAGGGGTGGGACAAGATCAAGAAATGAATACCTGGAGGCAGCACAGTATAGAGAAAGAAAAGAATGGGGACACGCTTTTCCTCTGCGGACCTCAGCTTCCTCATCCAAAAACCCAGAATGGCAAGAGGTGACGTCCGAGGTCTTTGCTGCCTGGGACGGTCCATGGAGTGGCCATGTTCTGGGTCTTTGGCTCCTTAGGCAGGACAATTGTCCTGAGCATACTACTAGGAATGGAGATGCCACTTACGGGATTTTCTGAGGAATCCTGATTTCAAATATTCTGCCTCCTGTTCCCCTGAAATGCAATGGGATGCTCAGCATATAAGCTGTAACTTTAAAGCAGCTGGTCACACCTGGAAGACATTCAAAAGTCTTCTATCTGACCCAAAAAGATCAGTGGGGAATCTTAGAGGAAGCTGGAGATTTTCAGAATGTATGCCAGAAGCCAGCACAGCAGCCCCCCCACTCCACACTCAACACCCACTCCCAAAAGTTTAGGAATCACACATACAGAGCAGAGTGAAAATGTAGATACATTCCAACACAAACCAAGGACATGAGTTGGGGTAGAGGGGACAGTGGTGACGGAGAAGCTGAATGGTGGCTGGCCCACCCATAAACTGCTTCTCATGCAGTTCTCTGACCTCTGGGGTAAGGAAGAGTTTGCTTTGTGGCCTGGCAAGAAGTTTTGTGGGCTAGAAGTTTATTTATAATCTGAGTGCAAATGAAGTTTCTCTCCTCCAGAAATCTCGTCTTGGAGAACAATTATCCCGCACCCCACTCCCCAAGTTCCCCCACCCTCAGCTTCCTCCTCCCGCTTCCAGGAAAGTCAGACAAGCTTTCATTGTTCTAGGTGAGCAGTGGTGACAGCTGAGGATGATGCGGGCTGTGTAGGTGGAGAGAAGGGGCTGACAAAATGCTGGAATAAGATTCAGGGAGAGGGAGAAGAAAACCCCGCTCCCAGCACTGAGTTCTGGTTTCCACCCCACACAGGTGAAGTGCGGCTCCTCGTGCCTTCCCCACCCACTAACCTTCACCCACCCACACCTCCTCCCTCCCACTAGTCCTCACCTCCAGGGCCCATTTTAGGTCTGCTGAATTCGGAAGTAAAAAAGAAATGCTCAAGAGAAAGTGAAATTGCCCCCAAGCCGCTTACCTAACAAAGAGTTTAATCTCAAATGACCCTCCCTTCACACCTCTACCCCACAGAAACACCCTCTCGGCTCCAGGTCCATTTGGCGACTGTGTAAATTACCGTGCCACTGGCTCTCGCCATGTGCTTTCAGAGGAGAAAATGAGATTAACCTTTTTATTTAAAAAACATGTTTTAAAAGGCAGCGGCAGACACTGTTAGTTGTCCACCTAAATTCATCCTCCCCTTCTTTCAAAACAAACACATAGTAGTTGGGCACATGGCTGCCCAGCTGGGTCTTTCTCAGCCAACCCTGCTGCTAGGTGCGGTGACTGTGACTATGCTCGGGCCAGAGGAGTGTGAACGGAAGAGATGAGGGCAACGTTCACGTCTTCTCCCTTCCATCCTCAGACAAGCCACTTGCCCTTCCTGGACCAGCACGTCTTTTTACTCTCTTCTGGGCTGGAACATGGATAGGCCCCAGACTCCGCTTTGACCATACAGAAGAGGATAATGTCCTTGGGTCTAGTGGCACAACCCCACAGAATTGGACCAGGTCACATCAGGGCTATTATTACCTGAGAGAGAAATAAAGCCACTGTGTCTTCTGTGTCTCTTTGTTACACAGCTTAGCCTGTACCCTAACTAATATACCTGCCAATATACCAGAGCTTTCTAGGTCGGAGCCTCCAGGGGCAGCCTGATCCCATTCTTCCCACCATCTCTCCCATCACCTGCTCCAGTGCAGAGGGAGAAAGCACAACATGCAGAGCGCACAAGATGAGGGAAGGCAGGATGGGGTTAGAGGTGTGAAAATGAGAAGGCCGCTTCAAAAACGGCAGAAGGTTCCGAGGCAGTGGTCCTGACAAGAGCTGGGCCTGAGCCCAGAAACCAGATGAGAGACAAAGCAGACAGACTGGCTGGATTCTCGAGGGCGGAAGGAAGTATAGTGGCCACACTCCACAAGCTGGGAAACGGAGGCCCAGAGGAAAGAAGGAGCAGGCTCTGCATTATTTCAAGGAGATGAAGCATGGTGTGGGGAACGGACACGGGATTTGGGGTCAGAAGACCTAGATTCAGGTCTCAGTTCGGTTGCTTATTAGATGAGTGGTTTCAACTGAGTAACTTCACCTTAATAAGCCTCAGATTCTTCTCCTATAAAATGGGGTGACATTATCTATTTCTCAAGGACTGTTGACAAATTAAATAGGGCAATGGTAAAAATGTCAGAAAAGCAATTATTCTTCTACCACTTACCCAAGTTTCGATATAGTGAAAGCAAGAAACCGAGAACCCCAACCAACCTATCCCCAGGCCCCAAGGGAAGTGGGTGAGGATGAGAACATCAGTCATTATTGTCAAGGGTCCTGAAGCACCAGGAACAGCGCTGGGTGCCTTTCCCAGACCATGTCCCAGCAAAAGTGACACATGACCAGGCCCACGAGGGTTCTAGTCTGGAGCCTCGGGGTATTGCGCACACCCAGGCTTGGAGGACTGGCCAAGGGCTGGGGGCAAGGCTGCCGCTCCCACACCCCTGTGGGTAGCATCCCAGGGGCAGAGGCCGCCAAAGATGGAAACCACCCCTGCTGGAGAAAGGGGCTTCTCTTCTCTGTCCAGCAGCCTCTGCAGGCTCTCGCCTGGAGATGACGGGCCTTCACTAGAGAGTCCAAATGCCCTATACCTAAAAACAGGGAACTGAGAAGCATTTGGAGAGCCTCTGTCCTGCAAGTGAAAGCAAAGACCAAAGCTTCTCGGAGGCTCCCAGCAAGCGGCCAGGCCTGCCGGGGCCAGCACAGGCATCTGAACCTTTTCTCGTCTCATGGTCCCTCGACATTTCCAGACAGCAAAGTGCAGGAAAGCAACAGGTGCCTGAGTGCCCTGCCTCAGGAATAGCTGCTCCTCAGCCAAATCTGTGGGGAGAGTGAGGGGTTTGCAAGAGGGTGGGACATCGAAGTCCCTGAGGTCTGTAGTGAGACTAGAGAGAGGGCTTGGGGCTCCCTGCTCAGCATTCCCCCTCCTGTCCTTGGGCTCTTTTTCCTCCCTCTCCTTTACAATCCAAGTTCCTTTCTTTCTTTCTTTGAAAAATTATTTGAGTTGGTGGATGAAAGTGAACTCAAAGGCAGCCCTCGCCTGGCCCCAGAGGCTGTTCCTGAGAGCCCCAGCACCCTCTGATAAGTCCGCCACGCAGACCCTCTCAGCCTATCTGACCAGAAGACTGTCTTCTCCTGAAAGCTGAGCTCCCATGCCCACTCATCGCCTCCTCTCTCGCCTCAGTTTACCCCCAGTTCCCCACTAGAACATCCACCCTTCTTAGCCCCAGCTCTCACTCCCACCTAGCCCCAGACCCAGACCCGCCAGGCTTAGTCCTCCCCACTCTTCCCAGAACTCAGGAGCAGCACCCCTGACCCCTAGAACATGGCAGGGAGGGCACTGCCCAGGACACTGTAGGATCTGGGGAAGCATCACGATGGCCTGCGGGGCAGGGTATCAACCTTGAATGGCAACCCGCCCCGCTCAGAGTGCCCAGGGGAGAGAAGCTGGCAGAGTCCTTTCTCCTCCCCATCTGGAGAGGTCCCTTCCAAGGTCCCTTCCAGGGCTCAGAGGTGGATGGAAGGAGCCACGCCAGCAACGCCAGATGCTCTTCATTCCCCTGCCACATGTATGTGCCTGGGATGACAGAGCATGAGAACATCAGAGGAGAGGACACAGCAGCCAGCCTCCCCACCACCAAAACCGCTGCCCCACACAAGCAGCAAGGGCCAGGAGGCCCGACCGAGTTTGTGGCTGGCAAAAGAACCACTCCTGACAGTCTGCTGTGGACCAGGGCCTGCATCAAGGGAGCTGCCATGGAAAGGACTGTGAGGTACACCTTGTGTAGGTCCCTATCTGAAGCAAACAATCACCCCCCTAATAAATCAGCTTTGCAAGTCCGAATGGTTGTGAACTGGGCTTTCTTAAAGAGGGTCACAGCGAGGGCAGAAAGCAGAGCCTGGCAAAGTCACCTGGGACCCCCGCAACCTGAGCGCTGACAAGCAGAGGAGAGGACAGAGGTGTTTGCAAAAGTGGGCACTGCAACACTCGGCCGCCAGTTCTCTTCTGGTCAGTTAAGGTCCTCGTCCATTCTCGGAATCAGCCACAGCAAATCACTCCCCAGAGTCGGCCGGGTAGCTCTCTGGGCACGAGGAACAATCTTACAGATCCCCAGCTCCCCACACTGTGCCTAGCACTTGGCAGGTACTAGATAAACGTTGGGTGAGTAGGCGAATGGGCAAAGGCATCAAGGAATGACTGGTTCATCCTGACCACAGCCATTTCCAGGCAGACTGGAAATGTACAACATGTACACAAGGAATACAGACTAATCTGACCTCAGCATGAGCCCAAAACAATTAAGAGAGGAAATCTACTACAAATCGCCCAGTGCATTCCAAACTGTAAGTGCATTTAGAAATCCTCAGCTGTTTGGTATTGTCCATGCCACTGGCTTCCTTGCTTAATGCAGCTAACCAGACTGATGGACACCCAGGGGGATGGAGATCTCTCTTGGAGCCTATTAGCATCAGCTGGGCTGCTCCAGGAGCCACAACAGGACTGGGAGAGTGAAGGCTGAGGGAGGGTCCCATTCTCCCCACCCTACCCCCACGGTCTCACAGCAGTGACCCCCTGCCCGGATGAGCCCTGGGGAGTTGGGGTAGGGATCCCTGTGAGCACCTCAAGTGCTAGCACGAGCCATCTAAACTAAATTGCCCTTGTCAAAACAAACCCACTGCAGGCACTCCCAGGGCCAGTCCCGGCTTTCATCACTGACACTTGCTTAATGTGGAATTTGGCCAAGAGGCCATGAACCCCCACGTAGCAGAGGATCAGGCCTGAGGGAGCACAGGCCCTGGACTGGAGTCCAATCCTATTACTACTGCGTGGTCACTTGGGAACCTGAGGACACATCTCTTGACATTTTGGTTTCTATAAAATCAGAATAAGATTCCCTGAATTCAACAGAGAAGTTTCTAGTGGTGATTACGCTTAACTCCCAACTGTCCGTATCAAGGGAGTCAAATCGGTGTGTGGCTGGCCCTGTGAGACATGCTAGAGACATTCGAGCCCCTGCCTTTGAGGCACTCGCAGTTAAGATAGGGGGGACAGGAGAAACAGACGAGTAGACGATGGAAGAGGAAGATGGCTGGTATCAGACTGCAAATGCCTCCGTGGGCCACACAGGCCCAGACAGGCTTCAGGGAAGGGGCGAGGTTTGGGTGGGAAGCTGAAGAGGATTTGAATGGGGAAGGAAAATTTCAGATGAAAGCGACAGTCCTTGGAAAAATCCTAGCATAGCTGGGGCAATGAAGAGGCCACCCAGCAGAGTCAGAGAGAGACAGGTGATAAAACAGCGTATTCGAGTGGCCCGGATGGTGAACCACGGCCTACCAGGATGGGAAGCTTGGCTTGGTATTACAAGTAATAATGAACCACTGGAGGTTGGTGAGGGAGGAAGTTTTATGATGAAATGAAATTTAATAACAGCTACTGTCTATTGAGTGCTTACAGTGTACAGGTACAACCTCGTTTAATCCTCATGACACCCCTATGAGGTGGGTGCAATTAAAATTCCCGTTTCACAGACGGAAAGTGAGGCATAGTGAGGTTAAGCAACTCGCTCAAGGCCACGCCGCTAAGAAGTAGCTAACCGCTATGCAACACTGCCCCCCCCAAGAAGGAAGAATGATGTGATGTGCAGTTGCAGAGAGGGATGAAGATGACAAAAGGGAGACCGGGTCTGCAGATGAGAAATACTGTTGCATTAGGTAGATGTGGGTGGGGATGGGGCCGGAAAGGAGAGATGAATCCAAGAGATTCTATGAGGGAAGTATTAACAAAATTTGGGACTGACCCACCCCAAGCCCAAGGAAACCCGACAGAAATGGGAAAGTTGAGAAGGACACCAATTATGTGGCAGACAATGAGCTCAGACTGAATTGCTGAGAGTCATCCACACAATGCTGCCATGTCTTCCTTGTTAAGGAGCTTATCTCCCATGTAGCCTAACCTTTACCTGCAGCCCAGGTCTTCACAAACTACTCGCCTGGGGACTGAAGCATCCAGCCCTTCCACAGGCCCCATCTTCCAATGACACCTCCACCCCCTACCGCAGTCCCTTCTCCAGGGCTGCACATCTGTTCCCAGGGGAAATCGACAGGACCTGGTTAGTGTCTGTTCATTGCCATGGAGTCCAAAGTGGGGGACTTATTATTTCTAAGTCTGCGTGTGTGAAAGCACGCACGCGTGTGTCAAGATCCTGCACATATAAACAGCTTCACCTCCAAAAAGGAAGCACACTCTCATTTTTCCTCGGTAGACGTCAAACAGAGATAAACCAGGTGCTGAGCTTTCCCAGGTCCTGCTACCAGGAATGTCAGCCAAGAGGGCTCTCTCCACAGTCTCTTTCTGGAGGCACTGGGCCTTGATGTTCAAGAGCCAAGGCATCACCCCAAAAACCCAGCTTACTCTGCCTCTGGGCTCAGCCGTCTATCTGAGACAGGCCCCTCTGTTCCCAGTTTCCAGAGCAAACTGGAGAATGAAGGATATTTACAACCCAAGGTCAGACAGTGCCATCATGCTTTCTTGAGAAAGAATGTCTGCAGTTAAGAGTTTCCCCCAAGAATGCACAAGGCGTTAGAGGGATGAGAGGCCTCCAGCAGGCCAGCCACTCTAAAAGCGGATTTCATCCTTCAGTGTTCACTGAAGGCCCACTGTGTGCTGGGCACTCTGGCATCCAGGGATGCTAGACAGGGCACTCACACAGCAAGTGAATAGCTGGGAGCCTGGGCAGGGAGCCTGGGCAGGGAGCCTGCAAGGCCTCATGCAGCCCCGAGAAGCAAATACTTTGTTCATCTGTCCACATCAGCACCTGTCCTGGTGATTCTTGGGCCATCTCCATGAGGAAGTCTAGCAGAGTCCCACAGCTGGGGTCTATGTAGGCCTAACGGTGGTGCTGGGAGCCACGGTGGTGAGAGCGATGTGGGGGTTTTTAACCCAAAAGTTGAATTCTTCAGTGGCTGTTTGGGAGCATGTTTGCAGCAGACCAGGAAGTCCTCAATCTGCTTGCTCTCCAGGGCACGGGGCCAAAGTGGACACTCGAGGACTGCCTAGCAGTTCTGCCTATTTCAGCAGGACTGTGACTAAGGTGGTTCTCTGTTGGGGGACCCTCAGTACTGAAGAGCAGGGGAATGCTAAGCATGTAGCTAAGGTGGTCAAGGTCGAGCTAAGGGGCAGAGGCACAGGCCCTGGACCTTTGCATTTCTGTAAGAGAAATCAGAATTTCTTCTGGGAACTCCTTCTTTCTGCCTGAGGCCCAGGATATATATTTCTGAGAAACATCTCATTAGGAGGGGACACTTGTTCTGAGAGGCCTTTCCTATACTGGAGACCTCGGGACATAACCTGCTAAGTGGACATCACAGTCGGCCAACGGCCAGTCTGCCTACTATGTACAGACCCAGTGAGGTCTAAAATACATAACACGAATCCCTCAAACTTAGCCCCAAGTGCTCCCACTAGCAGAGGGATTGGGTGAGCTAAGAGGATGAACTGGCCAGAAGGAGAGGCTGGAGAAGTCTGAGAGGGCAGGAGGGAGGAATCAGCTCCAAACCCTCAGCAAGGAAAAGGCAGGAAGATGTTTCACTGAAATATTCCCAAAGCCTAATTTTAGACAATAGCTCCTTTCTCCACCACCATTCTTCCCAGAATTAAGATCTGCATCTGGAAAATTCCCGTCCTCCCCTGGGGAGGTTTCATCCTCTGGTGTTTTAAGCATGGAGTGCTTTTTAATCTGTGCTGAGGCAGGCTAATGGAGAGACGTGCCCCAGCAACGAGAAAATCCTGGACCGTGGCCTTTCTACAACCGCACACATGTTCACCCACACAAAGCACACATCTGTCCACCTCCAGCTGACAAGAACAGAGCAGACAAGAGCTGGGGCTCTACACAGCAGCCAAGATGATCTTTTCAAAACACAAATCTAATCATGTAAACTACACTTCCTCTCCCTCTTCAAACTCTGATAACTTCCAAGTCTCTTGGAATAAAATCCAAACCCCTTAACTCGGCCACACGGGCTGTGTCACCTGCCTCCTTCTGCTTCTCCAAAATCATCTCACTATCCTTGAATGCAATTCCTGCTCCATCTTGCCACAGGGCTTTTGCATGTGCTAGTCCCTCTCCCACCCCTCTTTACCTGGTTACCTCCTACTCTTGTTTAGACTGCAGCTGAATATTTAATTCCTCTGAAAAGACTTTTCTGACCTCCAAAAATGACTTCCCCCTTCACCACCACCACAACACCCATGTCGCCGTGCTTTTGTGCCAAGTACCCCTGGAATTTCACAGTTATCAGAGTGATTTCTCATCAGTGTACAAGTTCCCTACTAGGCTGAGAGCTCCCTAAGGGCGGGACCTGTCTACTCACCAATGAAACAGCAGCATCTAGCCCAGTGACTGGCATATAATAAATACTCAAGAAACATGGCATAAATGAATGAGTGGGTGAACGAATGAATGAACAAGAAAATCAAACCATTTATGAGCTGGGCAATCTCCAAAGCTAGATCCATAAATTCCACTTCATAACAAAGTTGAGAAATGGCCCGGGGCACAGCAGTCACCCGCCCCACATCTCCGCCCTGAGCCCAAGAGCCCTTCCTTCCCCAGCATGCTCACTCAACTCTCATCTGCAGAGCCTCACCAAATTTCAGACCCGGAGAGGGCTTGCCGCTCTACTTTTTTGAGGAGACAGGTCCAGTGCCCAAGATCACAGTGCCAGGCCACAGGACAGCAGGACGGCTGGACGGCTGGATGGCTGGCTGGATGGCAGGACGGCATCAGGCCCCTTGGTTCCAACGTACTTGCTATTAGTCAGAACGGCCTGGGCTACACTGCAAGAACAGATGCACCCTGAAATCTCAGGGGCTTCACTCCATTCAGGTTCAGTTCTGGCTCATATGTGATACAGGACACATGGCTCTATTCCCTCTGGACCATGTGGCCTCTCAGGTCACTGTGGAAGGGGAAAAGCGAAGGGTGGAGGACTGTACAGGGTATATTCACAGGCCAGGCCCGGAAGCGGTATACATCGTGGTGTCTATGGCTTTTGTCCACATTCCACTGGCTACAACTCAGCCATACGGCTCCAAATTACCTGTGCGGGAAGCTTGGGAACATGTCTTCCCGAGTGTCCATAAAGGGAGTGACGTGGAGAGCAGATCTCCGTCACTGCAGGGCAGCCCCTAACTAGGGCTACTTCCATCAGTCCTGAAAGGACCCACAGACACCCCTGGCCAAGTGGCCCCATGTCCCTGCTGGGAGGACTATGCCTCTCACCCTGACGTGACACATCAACCAGGAGCCCAGTTTCCCAGAGCGGAGAGCCCCCAGCAGAGGTCAGCAAGTGGTCTTCCAGACCGGTGTGGGAGGTGGGGTGAAGAATGGAGGTGCCATTTAGACCACGCCCTAAAGCTCTGACCATCCGACCTCACTCCTCAAAGGTTCTAGCCAGTCCTGTCCTGCAGGAGGGCAGCCTGACACTACTCTAGGGAAGCCTCACTACCCTACTGAAACCGAAGGCTCTTATCCTAGTCATCTATCTACCAGAGATGCTGGAGGATTGCCGGGGGAGCGGGCCCTGGCAGAGGAAAGCAACCTGGGGCTCTTGCCTTGGTCCCAGCTCTGCGGGCCAAATGTCTTTAGTTGTGTCTCTTCCAGCCTTTGTGTTTCCAAAGGTAAAGTGGAGATGCTCAGCTCCAACTCCACCCTAGAGTTAGTGTGTGGATTAAAGAAGAGAGGTGCGAAACGATGTTCAGATGAAAGTGACATTATAGACAAAGTCACCTAAAGCTCCAAGGCAACTGCTCTTTGACTGTCCTCTGACTCTGTAGAAAAAGGCTGTCGTTCATGCCCTGTCCCACACTCCCATTTTCAGAGTATCCCGGTTTCCAGGAACTTTGAAATTCTCCAAGCAATGTGAATTTCCTGGTACTGGCTATTGTCCTGTGGTACTTGGACACAGCATGAGACGTAAACATTTACTCTCATATGTGCATTCTAATCACGGGGATGATTCACCCACTAAATATACAGGTTTCTACCATCCCAGCCGAGGGACACAGGACCACTCGTAGGCACTTTACCGTCACACTTGGCTTTTTGCTGGCAGAGGTTCCAGCATTAAAGGAGAGGTTGAGATGGGGATGGTGTTGGTATAGAGCAGTGGTCTCAAGCCTTTTTGGCACCAGAGACTGATGCCCCTGTGAGAATCTAATGCCTGATGATCTGAGGTGGAGCTGAGGCGGTGATGCTAGCGCTGGGGAGCAGCTGCAAATACAGATGAAGCTTCCGCTGGCTCGCCAGCTGCTCACCGCCTGCTGTGTGACCCGGTTCCTACAGACTAGTACCGGTCCGTGACCCAGGGGGTGGGGACCCCTGGTATAGATGACCCAGAGTAGGGGGTGAGGGAAGTCAGGGAAGGGGATTCCACGTGCCACTATGAGGCTGAGCCTAGGGCACTGCTCTGGCCTCCCTTCCATCAGCTCCCCTCCTGGAGGACTTCTGAGGCAATTCTCTCTGCTTCTTCGAAGTAACACTGAAGTTTCTTCACTCTGGGGAGGGGGAAGCTCATGAGGTAAGAAAGGAACTAAAAGGGCAGGAGGCAAGAGGCTTCAGGCCCACAGAGCACGGGTCTGCAGAGAACTCTGAGAATCCAGGGCAGCAACCGCTGCTGCTTGGGGGTGGGGGTGGAAACAGGTGTGATGGGAAGGGTGAGGAGAGAGTGGGTGAGGCAGACAATGGCGGCTGTCAGGAGAGGCTTCTGTGACAGCACAGAGTGTGGGAAGGGCATGGGGGTGAGGGTGGGGCTCAAAAACACTGGGACTTGGAGAGGGGGCTTAGAAACTGCAACGTCGAGAAACCCAATCTGAGGCCCCAGGTCTCAGCCAACTTCTGATCAACTTTGAAGAGCAGAGAGACTCCAGCCTAAAAACGTTTCTGGAATCGCATTTCTCTTTCCTTTTATGCAATGTCACCATGGGTGTCTACATCAACTTTACTCTGATAGATTACCCTCATTTTTACAGAGGAAGAATCTGAGACTCAAAGGAGAAACCAACTCAACCCCAGGAGATACCAACAGATCCAGGTCTTTTTTTTAACCCCAAGGACACAGCCAGATACCTCTGGGGCTGAGTTTCCCCTCCCAACAACAGGGCACACTCTCCTGGTTAGAGCCCTAACTTCCTAATTAGAAGCAATTGAGAGACTCCCCTCCCCTGTCTTCTCAGATATAGTGAGTCCAGGTTTGAACACATTTTGATCTCCTAGGGAAAAGTAAGCCAGAAAACCCCCGGTTACAATTAGCAGCACCATCGGTATGAATATCAACCACAAACATTTACAGGGAGCCGTGTGAACAGGAACGAGCTGACGCAGGTGAGCGGGGAAATGATCGCTATACTCTCTGCCCTGGAGTGGTTTCTGTTCCCATCCAAGCCAAGCTCTGAGCGGCCGACGTTTGGGGGATTGTGGATCCTGGGCCCACAGACGCGAACTTGCAGAGAGAAGAGGTGTGTGACACCTAGTTGACAAACTTTACCAACCTTACTTACCAACAGAAACCAGGTGCTACAAATTACCCACCACCTGGCCCTCTAAACATAGGCAGCTGGCTTCCTCTCTCAGAGCTGGGATGCCCAGTGGGAGCCACCCTCCCTAAAATCAGGGTGGGCAAGCACCCACAATGCCAGGGCCTGGAGTCACCACCACTGACCCTCCTCAGATCCTGCCCTTCCCCCACAAGAAGTGCATACAGCATGGTACCTGCCATGGTCCCTCACTGCTACCCATGGCAAGTACCTGACCGTGCCTCAGTCTCCTCTTATGTGAAATGGGGGCACCCTCTAGCTTGGCATGGGGGTTAAATCAGTTACTATACTGTAAAATGCTAATGATGCTGGTAAATATTGTTACCAACATTACCACCATCGGAGAAAGGGACGGACAGAGACGGGCCCTAAGGAGGGGTGATGTGCCTGTCTTTCCCATTCCTCTGCTTCTCCGGGAGGGGGTGGGGGGTGGGAGCGCTAGCCTTGCAGTATGGTGAAAGGTCAGGAGCTGGTGCCGACAAAAAACAGTTCCTGGTGCTGACAAAAAAATAAGATTCCGTTCCTGGCCTCTCCACTTCGTGCAACTCTAGGCGAGTTACTTAACCTGTCTGAGCCTCAGTTTCCTCATGTGTAACAGAAGAATAATAATGGTACTTTCCCCACAGGGTGGTTTGAGCATTACAAGTAATAATATGTATAAAGTACTAACACTTTTAAAAATAAAAATAGTGTAATTTTATTCCACTCTTCTGTATTGAAGGACGGCAGCTCTCTCCTTTCTAGTAAATGCCAAGAATTTTCTGTTGCCGTTTTTCAGAGCCAGAGTCATATTGCACCAGGATGCTGGGGTGGGGACTCACCACTTTGCTTCAGCCACGAGGCCACTGTCTAAATTCTCCCGGGAGCCTTAACCTGTGGTCTGTGCCATAGGTTGTCACAAAAACAATCTCAGAAGCCTCTCCCCAAAGGCGTGCCTGGGATCGGCTCAATGGCAGGCAGTGTGTCTCCTAGGTCCAGCCCTGCTCTCTGGCCTGGGAGAAGCTGGACGACTCAGCCACAGAGCTGGCTCCACGCATGTGCGATCCATGCAGTTGCACAGGCCCCGCACTCGGTTTAATGGTATGTCGTTTTCATCTTAAAATTCTTAACACTTCTTGAACAGGAGCCCCCGTATTTTCATTTTGCCCTGAGACCTGCAAATTATGTACCTAGTTTAGCAGACTTCTCCAGCTCATGGCACCGCCCTCACCAGGTTCAGGCTCCACGTTCATAATCCTTCCTCGGTGTCGGGCTCACCTGGATTCCTACTGTTCTCTTGCTTCTGCCCTTGTCCTCTATGGTCTCTTCAACAATGCAACTAGAAGGTGCTTTTAAAATGAGAGTCAGAATCACATCACCCCTTGCTCAAACCCTGCAATAGCTCTCATCCACTCAGAGCAAAAGCAAGGACCAAGTGGCGACAGTGGCCCTTGAGGCCCTTCACAGTCTGCACCTTTTCCTTCCCTCTCTGACCTCATATCTGGGGTCCTTCCCTCTGCTTCCTCTGGAACAGCCACATGGCCTTGCTCTTCTGCCAACAAGCTGCCACGCATATTCCGACCCCAGGGCCTTTGCTCTGACTGTTCTCTCTGCATGGGATGCTCTTACCCCAGATACTCTCTGCAAACAGAGGACCAAACATCCCTTGAATGCTAGAAAACTCCTCTAAAATTACATCTATCCCTTTGTCTCCAAGCCGGACTGCACTTAATCCAGTCTTTTAAGAAACCACAGAGTGTTGGTGAGGACGTGGAGAAATTGGAACACTTGTGCATTGCTGGTGGGAATGTAAAATGGTGCAGCCTCTATGGAAAACAGTATGGTGGCTCCTCAAAAAATTAAACGTAGAAATACCATATGATCCGGCAATTCTACTTTAGGGTATATATACCCAAAAGAATTGAAAGCAGGGACTCAAAAAGATATTTGTCCACCCACGTTCACAGAAGCGTTATTCACAATAGCGAAAAGGAGAAACAACTCCAATGTCCATGGAAGCGTGAGTGGATAAACAAAACGTAATATATGCATGCGAGGGAATATTATTCAGCCTTAGAAAGGAATGAAATTCTGACACATGCTATAACATGGATAACCTTGAGGACATTATGTTATGTGAATTAATCCAGACACAAAAGGACAAATAGTGTATGATTCCACTTATACAAGGTACCTAAAATAGTAGAATTGTTAGAGACAGAAAGTAGAATAGTGAGTGGTTCAGGAATGCGGAGTTATTGTTTCATGGGTACAGAGTTTCTGTTCAATACGATGAAAAAGTCGTAGAGATGGATAGTGGAGATGGTTGCACAACACGGTGAATGCATTTCATGCCACTGGATTATACACTTAAAAATGGTTTAAATGATAAATTTTATGTTATTCATATTATTTCACCACAATAAAAAAGACAAGAAACATAGCACCAGATTAGAAGACTCGATTTACTGTGGAATCTACTCTGGCCCCCTTGGCCTCCCCCACACCCACCCCAGGGTCTGATGTTGCTACCATGTGACACTGACCGCCGTGCACAATGGGTGGTAGAGTCCAGGCCCTGTCCTAGAGAGGGAACGGGGCGTTCTGGGTCTGTTCATTGCCCTAGTAACACTGTGTGTGAGGGACACTCAGACATAGATGCACGCATGTACACCCACTGCAGCCCTGGCCACGAGGATGAGATCATGAAGTCTCATCTTGGGGCTTTGTGAACAGATGGAAAGCTCAAAGGGAAAAGCAGTCTCTGGTGAGGCATTTAGAGAACTCCTAATTCTGCCTCCAGGACTCTGGGTTTCAGTAAAGCCAAGTAGAGGGGCAGGCAGGAGCCGCGATGTGTAACAAGAAGAAACGGAGGAAGCCTCTCTTCCCTCTGCAGCACAGCTGGGCAGCTGCCCGGGTTGCCACTTCAAGAATGTGAAATGGGTCCGCAAGGTCCTTGCACTTGGAGCAAGCTCACAGTCCCCCTCTCGGCTCTCCATTTGTGGCTTTACCCAGCAACTGTCAAGGCTGAGAGGGAACAGGGGGATGGCGGGGAGAGAGAGAGAGAGAGAGAGAAAGAGAGGGAGAGAGAGAGAGAGAGATTGATTCTTCTGGTTCCCTGGGAATCTGAGATGCTCACAGCTCTGTCCCATACCAGGGTGGGATAGGGTGGGGCTGCCAGGCTGAGCTCCAGGCTCCCACCTTCCCGGAGATGGACAAGCTCCTCAGGCTAAGAAATGCCAGATGGAAAAGTGCCCGCCCACGGGGCTAATTTTAGGCTCCACAGCAGCAGCAGCAGCAGCAGCAGCAGCTCCCTGCACAAAGCCCCCTGTGCAATTCAGCTGAGGTTTAAACTATGAAGCCACCCGTAAGGAAAAGAAAATATACACGTGTACATGAACCCACGCATGCATATGCACCTATGCATGTGCACACACACCCAGGCACATACATGTGTGCACGAGCACACACACACACACCCCCTTCCTCCGGACAGGCCTTACGAATGCTCTTTCCTGTCCTGTAAGAGGGAGGGGGCCCACCGATGCTCCTTACTCTGCAGCTCTGATCCCAGTAAGGCCCCGCCAAATGTTATTAACCACATGACTTTATGATTCCTGGATCAGAGGGCCTGAGGTCGCTAGGCCCCAAGAAAAGACCCTGAGGGAGATTTAATAATAAACAGCCTTTAGCTCACAGCTGCAGATGGGACCAGCTGTCTCTTCTGAGAACAGAACAGAACAGGATGGCTCAACAGGACGCATTAACAAGAATTTGGATGGACGTGTAGATGAACTTTCCAACCAAGGGAAACCTGTGGAGGCTCCTCCCAGAGCACGACCGAGAAATAAAACCTGCCTCTTCTCCTGGGCTTGGTCAAGTGTGGCTCACCGTGGACAGGGGTGGCTTTGACAGCCTTAGTAACACCTGCTCTTAATAACACCTGCTCGTATTTGCACCACCACTTGCTGCGCCCTTCACATACATTACTTAGGGCTCAGAGATGTTGAAAGTTTTGCCCCAGGTCACACAGCAGGTAAGGGCTAGAGCTGGGATTTGAAGTCAGGTGTGTCCTCGTGAAGTCTGTCCACACAACTGCCCTTTCTCTGACCCCAGAACCAAGCTCCAGGGAACTACTGGGCCATTTAAATCCACTGCCTGAGAAACTGTTTGTTCTTTGCCCTCTCCCCAATAAAGCCATAGGAACTGGCCTTAAGCCATAAGGCATCTATTCTCTCTCAACCTCCCACTCTGAAACTCAGCTCTGAGATAATCTCTGAGCTCTAATTTTTCTAATCTAAGAAGCACAGAGACCCCAAGTACCACGTTGGCCTCCTTGCTCTTCCTGAAGCCACCCCTCCTCCTATGACCCCTCAGGACTTTAGGGATGCAGACACCAAGTGAAGGACCAGCCCTTCAGTCTCCTTGAAGTCCCTGAGACCCCGCCCCATCCTCAAAGTCATAATATTTACAGAGAACACTGCAAAGCCAGCCACCCAGCAGCTCCGCCTGTCTGGCAAGTTACTGCAAACAGCAGATGTCCCCGAACAATGTGAACGCGGCCCCCCCTCCTTACGCTAGACACCCCACACCACCCCCAATAAACAAATAAACAAGCAAGACACAGGAGCCAAGCTAGCTGCCCTTCCTGCAGAGGTCACCCTGGAGCCAGAGTCGCACACTCACACTCCACTTAAGAAGACATCCTTCTAGGGGCAAAAAATGTCCATTGTAGACATAAACACACATAACCAGTGCTATAAACTCTGTGTGTGTGTGTGTGTGTGTGTGTGTGTGTGTGTGTGTGTGTGTGTGTCAGAGAGAGAGAGAGAGAGACATGGAGAGGCAATGGAGAAAGGACAGGGAGGGACTATCAATAGAGCCAAAATGCTTATTTTATTAAAACCTTTTATAAATAAGCCCCACTTAGCCCTAGCCAGACATGTAGTGTCAGGGCCCAAAATCATAACTCCTCTCTTCTTTCCGGAAACCTAGCTGGTGAAATAGAGGCATGTACGGTGGAGAGGGCGCAATGTTTTGAATGCATATCCCTGCCCCCTCCATCCCCCAGAACTCTCACATGGAGCCCCATCTATCCCCAAGTTGGCTAGATAAAGCATGAGTTCGAGTCAGTATGACCACACCTTTTACTTGCTATGTGACTTCGCCCGTTACTTAAGCTCTCTGTGCCTCCTCTTCTCATCTGTAAAATGGAGAATAACTTTATCTACACGTGAGAGTTGTGGAGATTAGATATTAGCTCTCGTGATGATTATCCCACTCTCCCTTTTTCTTACTTCCCTCTCTATGATTTACAAAAATACTTCTTTTGTGGACCAGCAGAGAAGTACGATCATCCTCTTTAATCCCAAGACAACACTCCAAGGTAACTAACTGTTCTTATCCTCATCCTGGAGATGAGGATGCTGACACTCAGAGAGGCTTAGAGACTGGCCTGAGGTCACAGCACAAGTGATGGAGCCTGGGGAGGACTGTCACAGACACAAGCAGAATATGAGAACCTAATCAGCCCTGTGGAAAGGGGCCAAGATGAGGTGAAGAAAGGTGCACAGATGTAGATGAGCTCGGTCCTGGTGGGTGCTGAGGGCACAGGGCTGACCGCCAAGCAGGTGACTCAGCCTTGATACCTCACACCTCCTTGGGCCCAGAGCCTTGGCTCCCCATCCTCAACAGGAAGCATCACAGTTGTCCGCAACCCCGAGTTCCGGAGAGAACCCCCGCAAGATGTTAGCGGCCCAGGATCCTAACTCCCACCCTGGCAATTCCTCAACTTCCCAGAACACGAGCTCCAGCTCTCTGCCCAGGTGTGCTCTCTTGACAGAACTGAAGAGCCCCCAGAGCGGGCCTGTCTTCCACTCAGGAGACCATATGTTTCAATTTGCCCAGCACAGTCCTGATTTATGCCTGCTGTTCCGCAACAATTATTAATAATGCTCCATCCCATCCAGAAGTGTCCTGGTCTTGATGTTAAATCATATCATCACCATACTCCCACACCCTTCAAGGCCCCTGAGCCCTGGGCCCAAATCTGCCACCCAAGGGGTCACCCCACCTTCCCTGGGTAGTTCTAAGGACCTTCAAGAAAAACTCCTGATCAGCCTCCTTTACTTTCCAGGCTATAGAAACTTTTCTTCCCACGCTGCCTGCCAGCCCCCATGCCTGTGACTTCTAGAAGTGGCCCAGCTGGGTCTTCTCAACACAAGAGACCAAAGGTCAGGAGCCTGTCAGTATAGAGGGAGGCTCCAGCAGAAACAGGCCACTCCAGAACAGAGAAAGGAGGCAGCCAGACGAATCACCCAGCACGGCTTGTGGACACATTAGGATCCATGAGAAATCGCTATATCTTCAAGAAGAGAAATAAGTACTCTCTCCAGCTTTACTTTGTTCATTTGCTCATTTATACAGTCAACAAAAATTGATTAAACATCAGCCAGGTTCAAGGATATGTCCTATAATCAATGAAACCAGAGCCACAAAATTAAAATATAAATAAAACCAGGAGAATTAGAATGGAGATATATACACATGGCTATGTATACATACAGATTTAGTCATTCGTGTTTGTGGGTTGTGATTAAGCCTATCCCAGGCTTAATCCAAACATCACTCAAATAAGGCTTTGAAATGCAGTAAGTGATTTTTTTCAATACATTTATCTCTTTGGTGATATTTGAGCCCATGTGATATTATATTGTTATTTAAACGAGCCTAGATTCTACATTCTACATTCTCAGAATATGCCAGGGGGTAGAGAAGCTAGCCAGGGGAAAAAAAAATCAATTCAGCCAAATTCATTAACCTGGGAGTATGAATTAATTGCCCCGGTTGTGACCAGCACCACAGGAGGCTGGGGCGTAAACCACAGAGTGTCAACATGAGTTGCAAATCTAACAGCCTGCAGAGAGAAGCCTGCCTCTTGCTGAAGACATTCCCCTCAGCCCAGCCAAGTCACAAACATGGGACATTCAAACCAAGTGACATAGCAACCTCCCTTAAAAAGGCCTATTAGCAGATGCATGAGAGAATCTATCTTTCTACAACATTAATTAGACAAACATGTACTGAGGCCAGTGGCAGGCCAGGCACTCTGCTAGGGCTGGAGAAATCAGCAATAAATAAGGCCTGTCTTGGAATTTGAGACACACCCAGTCTAAGGTGAAAAAGACAAATAAAACCAGGAGGGCACAACAACTGAGTGTGGTCACAGAGGGGCCCCCAAGAAAGGCAGGAAAGAACCCATTTCTGTGTGTTGGGGTGTGGCCAGGAAGGCTTCCAGGAGGAGGTGATGTCTGACTTAGGTTCTGGAATGCAGATGAACAGTGGCAGAATAGAGAGCAGTGGGAGGGATGGAAAGCATTCCAAGGAAGCTTGGAGAGGCAGCTGTGCAGGCATATAGGGCAGATGGGAGAAGCAACATTCAGGGCCGAGATGGTCAGGAAGCGATGTACTCAGACCTGAGTCATAAAAATGAAGCATTACAGCTGTGTGGCAGGCGCACCAAAGAGGGAGAGAGCCGAGACAGGGGGACCAGTTAAAAGGTTGTGGCAATGGTATAGATAAAAGATAATGATAGGCTATCAGGGCAGGTTGGGAGAGGATGCAGGGGGTGGAGGAATGGAGAGGACATTTCAGAGTCAAAACCATCAGCACCAGATGGCCGACTGAAAGTGGGAGGCGAGGGCAGGGAGTGATCGAGCATGACTTCCAGTTGTGAACTGGTCAACAGGGGGATGGCGATGCCAGAAAGCAAGGTGGGGAAGAGAGGTGGAGGACCAGCAACTGAGGAGGCTCAGCCATGAGGCGGCCAGGAGACCCCGATATGTGCAGCACGGCTGCTTTCATCATGGGGGGAGGGGAGCAGAATTGGTGAGAGACATGCAAGCCGAGAACTGTCCCGTTGAGAGGGCTGGTGGTGAGGAGGAGGAAAGAGAACATGGGAGACGGAGGCAGACCTAGGAAAGAATGAGGAAGCGTTTGTATGCAGGAGAACTGTGTCCAAGCTCAGCATCTGAGAGAAGTAGCCAGGGAAGGAGAAGAGGCTGGATGAATGAAGGCCAAAGAGTGATGGAGGGAGGAAGGTGGCCTAAAGGGACAGAACAGTCCTTCCTTCCTGACCCTCTCTCCTGATTCTCCTTTCTTGCCAGGCAGTGGAGGGACATCCTCCACAGGAGAAGATGCTGAGCTGGCTCTCAAGAGCCAGGGCATCCAGGAGGTCAGTTGAATCCGGGAGGGACAGATGTTTAGGGGTCCCCCCTGAAGCAGGGAGTTCATCCGCGAACAATGAGGGCTTGGCGATGACACAGGACTGGGAGCTAGAAGAGATAGTAGTAAGGGCTCCAGCTGGCCTCTCTGGGAAGGAAGATACGAATAAAACCACGGACCTCATCAGAAGATCCTTGTGAGGAATTCTGGCCTTGGCAGAGAACTGGTTCAGAAGAGTTAGGAACACAGCATAAAGAGTTTCCTCAGGCTAGGATGTATAGTCCTATCCCTGGATCTTTCGATCCCTTTTCCCGAATGCCAACAGGGTCCATTTGCACGTGGAGAGTTTGCACAAGAGAGCTAACCCCTCCCCCAACACACACACGTGCGTGCACACACACACACACACACACACACACACACACACACAGTCCCTGCACATCATGGCTGGGAACTCCTGATCCAGCAGAGGCCTACATCTGTTTCTTGCTCTTGGTGACACCCCCAGCAGAGCACCACATGCAGAGAGGCATGTGACAAGCAGATGAAAGGAACACTAACCCCGAGGTTAGAAAAACCTATAACTTTTCCCCTCGACCACAGGGTCAATCAACTCTCCCAGAATAAGTGTTTCTCTGTCCACAGTTCAGAGCAGGATAAATGCAGAGCAAAGTGAGTACAAGTAGAACCTAATTTAGTGCTGAGGACACAGATGTCCATGCAGGCTTTCTGAGCCCTACCTGCAAGAAACGAAAGATGCAGAGCCTGGCTCTATAGGAAACTGCAAATGTCCGTTGTCCTTCCTCAAGAGCAGCTGGGGTATGGGGTGTGGTCCTGCTCACAGCTGGTCACGGAGACAGACAGACAAGCAGAGTAGGTGTCCCTAGGTGAATGGGGGGATGCTAATCCCTGGACCATCAAGATTCCAGCTTTGGAAGTTGGACAGACACTCTAAGCCATCAGCTCAGAGGACAGATGTGTCCCCTACTACTCTTCTCCAACACACACTGCTCACAGCCAAGCCTTACTTTTTCTGCTGCTGTGGAAAAAGGGGAAAAGAAGAGGGAGCTGGTCATCCCTGAAGGCTGCAATTGTGGCAGCATGGAGAGCAGCCTTCAGAATCCGCTTCATCACCCAAGTTTGCTGTCAGTCTTACTTACTCTCAGTGCCTCCCACTGCATCAAGTCTAGTTCCCTCCTGTGCAGCTGGTGGAATGGGCCAAAGAGGGCCAGGCTCTCCGTGTGAGATCTGACGGGCAGGGTCTCTAACTGAGGCATGTGCAGTGATCTCCTGGAGCCCAGGAGGTTTCCTAAAATGGTTTCTAGTTTTCTGTGTGCACGGAGGTGCATTTCCCCACAGGGAGGGTTAAGAGCTCTCAGATTTTCTGAGGGGCTGAAACCCAGAGGAGGATAAATGGCTGCTTTAGGGGATAAGAAGAGCTGGGGAGTAAGGAAGGAGGGCTGTGGATGTGGGTGAAGCGCCTTCCTCATTATCCCACAGCAGTCCTGGGCCATCAAGGCTGCAAGCACAGCATAACCTGCGCTGGGCCATCCAGTCACATCCCTGGGATGGACTCACCCTTGGAGTGATCTGTCCCCCAAAATCTCCATCTGAGTAGGAAGTATTTGGTCAACTATCCACCGCATACTACAAATTCAGATGGGGGCGTGAGGTGGGCATTTTGATGTTTCCCTCCTCCCTGGAATGAGGTGGCCAAATCTGACTTTGGAAAACCGGAAGCAAACCCTGCAAGCAACTGCGCTGGTCCAGCTTTGGGTAGAGGCCAGCGGACTCTCCATCTGTCCCTCCAGGGGCTTGAGGGCTGCCCAGCACAGCTGCACACGGGGACCAGCTGCCCAAACAGACCGGCCAGGGGTTCCTAGAAGCTTGAAGGCACAGTGATCCCTCCAAGTAGGTGGGATGGGAGGAGACGGATGAGAAAGGAAGCAAAAGCATATGGATCTGGGGTGAAAAAAGTGAGCTACGTTCTGAAAACTTCAAAGCACACCATCCCTGAGGCTGCTGGGCCATTCAACTGTGCCAAACCCACCCTACCAGCCAGTCCATGGGGCTGCTGCCTGATGACCACAGACTATCCAAACACTTCCAGATGTCCTCGAGGGCCTGCAGGGGACAGCGAGTGTAGCTCCGACAAAATAAAGTGAAAGATCATCTCTTGGGAAAGAGAGGCTATAAATTACAGTTATGACTTCCTACTCAGAAGGAGGGAGAGACCAGGGGGCTGAGGACTAACGGCGAACGATGGGATTGTCCTTCCTGGGAGACGACCCTCACCCAGCCAAGGAGGCAGAGAACCAGCGGCACCCCCAAGGCTGTCTCTGGTCTCTTTGCTCCAGCCCAGGCCCCACCACCTCCCCTTCCCAAGGTCCAAATGCCAGGGGCGGAAAGATGACCAAAATAACATCACTCCGTGAAATGTGCTCAGCCATTCCCAAGGCCTGGGATTCCTATTAACTTGGAATTGTGACACCGGTAGTCCCTCAGGCTCTGGCCCAACCTCGGCATCGCACAACTCCAGGGGGCGCCATTCACAGTGCCAACTACATATGAGCAGCTCCCCCTGCAGGCTCCATGGCTGTGCACCACAGCCCTGCAGGCTATCAGACGGTCAGGCCCTGGGGTGGCCAGTCGCTCTACAACCAGCTCTCTCAGCTATCTGCTCCCAGCTCCCAGACGAGGTGCCCCATCCCTCAGGGGACTGCTGGCCCTGACTGCGTAACCTCTGACCCCAGGAGCACGAGCAGTCCCTGCCATGGCACCCTCTGTCGCAGACCAGGGCTCCGAGGGTAAGGGCAGGGGCTGATTCCAGAGGCCTCAGCGGAAGCGCAGCGGCTGACACAGGCTGCTGAAGGTTGGCCTGTTCCGGACGAGTGCCTCCTCCTCGCATCTAATTTACTTTATGTAATTAAGAAGAATTCACTATGCAATGGCAGGACTGGAGGGAGCCAATTACAAAACAGTATATCTTGTATTAGACTAGTTTCGGTTTTAAATGATTAGAAGAAAATACCATAATGTAGTAGGATTTCAGGTGATTTTACATTTTCTCATTTATACTTTTTAAAAATTTTCCAGATTGTCTTCAAAGGATGTATATAGCTTTTATGATCAGAGAAAGAGGGCTACGAATGCAATAGAGATTTTTTTTCCTCAGAGAAACCTTGGGCTGAAAGCTCTGTGAGCTCTAGATGGGATGACACCTGCGGGTTTTAGAAGGTCTGAGAACAGCTGAGATGGACTGAAGCCTGCAGGTTAGAATGTGCTCCCTGAGGTTCTCATAAACCACAGGTTTAGAGATCAAGAGACCACCTCCAACTTACTCATCTATGCTGGTGGCCCAAGCCCAGAAGGCAGGAGGCTGGCCCAAGGTCAGTCAGCCAGGGGGTAGTGGCCAAGCCAAGTCTGAACCAAGGCCTCTGGATCCCCAGGCAGAGGAGGACGCAATGATATGATTTCCATCCTCTGATGTCTGTCTGTCTCTGCCTCTGCCTCTGCCTCTGCCTCTGTCTGTCTGTCTGTCTCTCTCTATACTCTTTCACACACACACACACACACACACACTGCACACACATACATACACACACACACACACACACACACACCACCCCACACCCCCACCTTCATCCCATCAGTTTTCTGGTGGGGGTAGGATACCAGCATCCCCAGGGAAGCCATGGTGACTCAAGGGACATATGACTCTAAATGCACCAGGCCTAGACAATAGCATCCAGTAGAAGACCTGGAACTTCGGTCTCTGTAATCAGGCCACAAACAAGGCAGACAGGTGAGCAGCCAGGCACAGAAACCCAGTTCCTGCCACCTGACCTTCCCCACCGACCCACCACCACCCGCCCACTCCACTGACACAGTCTTCCCTGAGGTGCAAAGGAGCATGGCGTTTGGGAGTGGAACAGGCCTTAGATCAAGCCGGTTCACGCAGAGGTTGAGCTCTGTGGCCGAGGGCACATTATTACTCTTCTCTGATGCCCGTGTAAAATGAGGACAAGGACATTAACTCCTAGGGGTGTGGTATCACATGAGAACGAGATAGTATGTACAAAGTGCCCATCTGGGCTGGCCCGGCCAGGTGCTCGCTAACTGGCAGCTATTGTTGTCATGAACTTGGGCCTTCTGCAGACCAGCACCAGACTCTGACCTCCACCCTCATCCCAGCCCTGGGCCTGGGCTGGCCCATTCCCAGCTTCCCCTCCTTTCCCAGCGGCCACTGTGGACAATCACAAACTATTTACAACAACAACAAATTTTAAGATGATAACATTTTTAATTCATTTTTCTAACTTAAAAAAAAAACATTTTTTTCTTTATTCTCTTAACTGAATTTTATTTTTAAAAAAATTTTCTCACCTAAATCAGAAATAATAAAGGACATTGCCTCCAATCCTACCACTTTAACAAATGAACTGTTTTCATGTCCTCTTCTAGGGTTTTGATTGTTTTTGAATGATTAAAAAGAATGTGTATTTACAGTAGCACCTCATCCTCCTGTAGCACAGCTGGGAACCCATAAATAGATGCAAAGGTACGCTATGGGACAAAACATATGTCACTTAGTTAGACTGCACTCACATTCATGAGCATTCATAAGTGATAATCTCAGGTTACCGCTAAGTACCTGATAACTGTTAGTTTCCACAAATTCTAATAATATAGTTGCCAAGCTAGTGCAGCTTAGAAATAGCAAATTAGAAATGGAGGTGAGAGAGGCAAAAAGCTGCTTGGCAGGCACCATGATGACAGAGAAGTGACAATCTACTAACAAGGTGGGAAACAGAAACCAATATTTTTAAGTATGCACAAGTTAAATATTAAAAAAAAAAAAAAAAAAAAAGCACTTGGGCTATTTTGTGTAGTACTAAACATTTCTCTGACCCCTACAGGGCCTGCCCTGTATTATAAGAGAAGACAATAATTAACTTATACAATGACGGCCTGAGTCACCCAGACAAGGTTATATTATATCAGTAACTATTTAAGGAAGTGGATAAAGTACATACTTTAGGAAGACTTCAACAGAAATAGTTATAATAAATGCCAGCATCAATTCTTAATTATCTAGAAAAGCAGGCCACACAGAACCAAGGGTTCTAGAAAGAAGAGGGGTTACTATGCAAATTTCATTTTTACCCTTCAGACTTTCCCCACTTTCTGTGGGCCTTGAGTGATGAGCAAAAGGGCTCCCCACTCTCAAGGACGTAGACTTCTCCCACTCAGAAGAGCCATCAGGCCAGTGTCCAGGATCCAGGGTCCAGAGGGGAATCTACAGGGCCAATCATCTGAGCATGCAATGTCCCCAAAACTGATCCCCACTGTAGCCCCATGATGGCTCATCTCCCTACACATACCCATGCCCCAGTCTGCCTCCCCTCCCTGAACACACCCCCCACCCTCACACTGCCCCACTTCACTGGCCTGTGGGGCTCCCTCGCCATGTTTCACAGTGCCGGCCACCTCTCTCCCCATCAAAGTCCCACTCTACCCCTTAAATTCTTCCTCCCCCATGCAGGCCCCTGCCTGGGGCTTCCCTTGAGCTCCTTTCCATCCCATGCTGAGTGGACCTGCCTGCACACCTGCCTCCCCAACTCGGCTAGATGGCAGGCTGTGTGCAGACAGTACATGGCCTATCTGTTACCCCACAGTAACAGCACAGCACTCAGCACCTAAAGGGCATTCAATAAACTCCTGCCAGATTTGAAAACCCATGTCCACACAACAGCAGGTCAGGGGCCCTGCTTTCTCGAGCACACACAGGCATGCACACCTGCGCACACCCCACACACGTGCCTCAGCCTTCCCACCACTTCGGGGAAACACGCACCATGTGATCTAGAATTGGGAAAGGAAAAAGAGAGGTCCAGCCGGGAAGGAATTCCCCCTTGCCCAATAAGGATTTTATGCTAATTTTTTTCTCCATACCCTCTAAAAAACAGAAGGGCTAAATTTGTCTCTGTCCTGGTATTCCTGAGAATGGGTGGAACTAGGTGGAAGGGAACGGGGCCCTGCCAACGATTCCCTCTGTGTCTTGCCTAACTGACTTTTTCCTTACTCTTTGTTGTGGCACAGCGGAGGGTAAGGCACAGAAACATCTAGAATCACCAGGCTCCTCTTTTCTGCCCCCTCCCTCATCAGGCAGGAGCCTCCCCTATGCTCAAAGACTGCCGAGCGAAGGAAAGATCGACTCATCCATCCTTGCACTTAACCTTCAGGTCTAGCACCTCTTCCTGATGTCTAGCTTAAACCACTTCTACTTGGTGGAAAGGCTCTTCCTGCCCACTCTAAACCATTTTTTCTCCTCTGATCTGAAGTGGACTTTTTCAAACCAGAGGGGAAGAAGAGGAGGAAAAGGGGGCCTTAAGTTTATCTCTGGCTTAGGGATAAAAACAGCGAAGGGACACTGTGGGGGGCACCTGGGGCAGAGAGCAGACAGGGAAAGTAAAGAAGAGGGGACAGAGGAGTAAGAAGGAAAGTTTAAGTGTTAACCCTCCTGTCGCAAAGTCCAGCAGGCTGCAGGGCACTGACAAAACCGCTCGCTGGTGTCTTCGGGTTCAGGTACCCCCCTTGCCTGGGGTGTCCCACCCTCTCGGCCCTGCAGCACCCAAGCAGCCATCTGCTGCCCTCCTCCTCAGAGCACTGGCAACATGTGCCCATTGCCATGGCAACCAGCTCTCCTGGCACCTGGAGAGTGGGTCTCATCAGAAAGGAGGCCGCCAAATGACTTCTAACAGAGCCTCATTCACTCCAAAACCAGGGCTCCACTGGCCCCTTGGCTGGGACCCACACGCCCCACGACAGAGTGATGAAGAGGCCGGTGTGCTCCCCCACTCAGGCCCATCACATAATCCATCACACTGTCTGGGGAAGTCTGCCTCGGGATCCCAGGCTGAGATGACACAGAGACATGGGAAAGTGTTCAGCGTTCATATTTTGCAAAAGTTGTCTATGACACCATCTATCGTTGCCATACCCTCTGGCCCCTTGTCACCTCAGGTCTAGATTCCAGGCCACTCTCCCCTGCTCTAAACCATCAAACATGGCTACCACCAACAGGGTAATCTTCGAATACCATTTTTATCCAGGCACTCCTCAGCTCAAGTGCCTCCAATAGCTTGGTCCGGCTCACTGGTCATACCTAAGCCTTCGCGGCGTTCACACCCCCCACACACACACTCCAGTCTCAGCTCCAGGTCCTCACCATTCCAGTCACACCGCCTCTTCGCCATTCCAACGTCCTTGCTCCTGCCCCGATTCCTTTGCTCATGCCATTGGACCCCCTCCTGCCGTGTCCTGGCCCTCCGCTTCCCACTCACCTCCTTCAATAAGCCATGCTGGAGTCTCTCGCTATAACTACCTGCATCTACAACAAAGTCATTATAAATGACCATCTCAGTGTGGGTGCCAAACTTCTAACTTCACTGCAAACTTCTCATGGGGGACACTTTCTCTTTCATTAGACTGTGAAATTTACCTGTTAGACTAGGGGCTCCCAGAGGACCCACGACAGAGCTTCTTCCTCCGCAAGACTAGGCCCTCCTTAGGGACAAGCACCACAGCTTCCCCATTAGAATGTCCCCAGGATGGGGCTGGGGAAGCTGTCTCTATACCTGCCCAGACCTCAGCTCTCACTGGTTTCTCTACACCACAGCCATAGCTTCCAAGGCAAGTTTCAGGGTGAAAGTCTAGAGCAGTACTGTGCAGTGGAGCTTTCTGCAACATTAAAAATGTCCTGCATCTGCACTGTCCAATACAGTGGCCGCTAGCGACACACGGCTATTGAGCACTTAACATGCAACTAGTCTAAAATGACATGTACTGTAAGCATAATATAGACACCGGGTTTCAAAGACTTAGTATGAAAAAAAAAGATATGAAATCCATCCTCTTAAAATTCTAAGTGTACAGTACTGTTAACTATATACACATTGTTGTACAGCATCACTCTTTTTATTTTAGTTGTATTTTATCTTTGACGTATGCCTCTCTGATAGATGCCTCAAATTCTCTCTGGACAAACTGGTATTACAAATCAGTTGATTAATTTAGAACTTTCGTGTCCTAATGCTGAATCTCCCTTCCCAAGAATGCATTAGGAATAACCATAACCATAATGGCATGTTTCACTTGTACCATTCCTTACTGTATTATGATGCTTTTTACATGAGCCAGTTCATAACTGACCCTGTGAAGCAAACAGGCCAGGCATTAATATCCCTGGATAACAAGTAAGGAAACAGAAGGCTGGGGTGTTAAGTGAAATATGCAAAGGCAGTGCCAGGACCAGGACCCAAACACTGGACACCCAATACTTTCCACAGCGCATATGCAGGAAGGGCAACGAACACGGTCCAGAAGCAGCAGACTGGCGTGTTCTCTTTGCCCCCCAAAGAGAGACTGGGACACAGCTCAAAAAAAGAAAACGTTATTAAAATAGGAGTGGGTGGTGAGTTGAGAAACCTAAAATGTAGGCCTGGGCTCCAGAATCACCTCTGCTCTTAAGTAAAAGTTGTGTGCCTTTGGACCACCACTTCCTTCATATCTCTGCACTTTGGCTTCCTCATCGTCAGTATAAGGAGCTGGGTGCTTCGAGATGCAGCTGTATAGACACCCGCTTACCCTGCTAGTGGGAATGCAAACCAACTTGATCCTTTTGTACAGCAATTTGGCAATATGTGTCAAGAGCCTTAGAAACGTTCAAACTCTTTGACCCAGTAGTTCCACTTCTGAGAATCCTAAGAAATAATCCTAAATAAGAAAAAAGCTTTATGTGCAAGTACCTTCATCTCGGAACTGTTTATAATACTAAAATACTGGAACTGAGCTAAAGTCTAATAACAGGAGAATGGCTAAACTATGATATGGTAAATTCACTTAATGAAATATTATGCAGTTACTTAAAAAAAAAAAACAGAGCATCAACACAGAATGCACTTCTGACATGTGAAAAAAGTAGAATGTTGAAGGACTGGTGCTGCATAATTGTAATTAAATTTTACAAAGAAAAAGAAGTTTTGCACCCCTGTGGGGGCACACACCTATATACTCGAAGGAAATTCACCATAATGCCAACAGTGACTATTTGAAGTGATGGGACTATGGGTGCTGGTTTTTCTTTTCTCAGTTTCTAAATGCGCATCAATAATTTTGGAAAAATATATATAATGACCACCCTGATTTGAAGTTCCCCAAAAGCACACCTGGCTCCAACAGATCTGGATGGGTCAGATCGGAGGCAAAGGGGATGCAGATGCTCAGTCCAGGCCCACACCTGGGCTGGTCAGAAAAATGCCAAGCACCTGAGGACTCTGCCTCAGGGAAAGCAAAACTGCAGGAGACCAGGGACAGGATAATTCACGTCCAGGTGGAGAATGACCGGACTTCGGCCCCACCTCTCTACTTGGGGGTGGAGGGGGGCTTTTTTTTTTTTTGTGGCTATTGGCACTTAGGATAAAAACAAGGATATGAGTGGATGATTTTCAACTTTTTGAAGCCCAGTTAGTGAGTGGGGTCAAGGTGGGGAAGTTGGCATTGAAAGAAGAGCCACCGACCTGACTATTAACTGTTTTGCCCAGGGACAACTACGTAAGATTTCATTGGTACGAATGGTGGAAAGATCAAGGCACTTTTCTTTTGGGCCTGGGGAAGAAAGCTGGGATCATCCTGAGTCCTGACCTCCCTCCTTGGTCAGCATTCTTCATGGCAGGAACAACTTTTCCCCAAATTTTTCAGCTGTTCTCTGAGGCCCCTACTGCAACATGTAGCTATTATCAGACTAACCCAGAGAACCTGGCCTATCTCAGAAAGGGTCTGAGAAACCTATCAAAAAACTCAGATGACCCTAGATGACCTTAGGGTGCTTGCACCCCCAGAATTCACAGGCGACGAGTAGCTGTCCAGGTCACACCTCAGACAAGGCCTGTCCAGGCTGGACCAGGTCCGGAGTGGACAAGGGCAGTGAAAAGGCAGACCTGTGCACCCGCTCCTTTAAGACCAGCACTGGATGCCCATGAGAGCTTAAAAAAACCACAGTTAGGACAAAAAGGGAAGTACGTTCCACCAAGCTGGACAGGACCCCTTGCCCCCATCTCTCTAAGAGAGGAAATAGGCTAAGGACAAAACAGGCTCATGGAGGGTTCAGATAAATTAAGAGAAGGCCGAACCATGACTGCTTATCAAGGGACATGACAGATGCTTGGACCACAAGCAGGGCCTTTTAAGGTCGATGGCAAGGAGGACAACCCTCCTCTCTCCAAACATACAGCTTGGGCCAGACACAGCGGTGGAACACTGGGGCTGTGAGCATGGCTCTAACCCAAAGTTACTATTCTTGGAATCGAATCTGGCTGCCTGACAGTACTGGACTGCTGGTAACCCTGGTGGCAGTGAGGTTGACAACACTGGCAGGGTGTTGAAAGGCAAAGGGGGCCTTATAATGCAAACAAGCATTTCTTTCTAACCTCTCCATGCCAAGGCAGAGCAGCTCATGGGACCACAGTTGGGGCAAGTGGTCAAAGGAAACTCTAGTCATGTCTACAGTCTGTTTGTTTTTTTCTTTTTGGCAGGGAAAATGTACTTATGTTATATTTATTATATAATTAAAGATGGGCAATAAAATGAAAAGGAAACCATTAAAGCATCCCATTAGTACTAATGTGAGGGGAAAGGAAATCAGAAGATTTCTCTACCAGTGCCTTCACATCTTGCAGTCTTGAGTAGCACGAACAGCACAGATCTAGAGCCAGAGAGACCTGGGTTTCAATCATGGCTCCATCACCTCCATACAGCCTGTATGTGACCTGGGTCCACTTTCCTCATTGGTGACATTGGGATAGTAATAACATCCATTTAACAGAATCACTATAAGGAAAAACTCAGGCAGTGTTCCTGAGTGACCCAGTGCAGCGAGGAATCAGTTCTTAGTTCCATCCTCCTAAGGATGCCACCTTCTCTCACTCCCCCATCCACCCCCAGACCACCACCAGGTCTGGTGGTGAATGAAGCAACTACATCAGTCAGAAACTCCCAAAAGGCTCCAGCTGTTGTGAGATTAAGAATGAACCCCTGAGCCAGCCTTTCCTAGCCCGCCGTGGGCCTCTACTCACACAGACCCCCTCATGGGCCCTTGGTCCCCCCACCAGTCTGTCTTTGCCATGTTCTTCTTTCTATCCCTTCTGCTTTCAGTGCCATCTCTCTTTGGAATCCACAGTTCCTCCTCCGTGAGGCGTTCTCTGACCCCTGCAACCAGAAAGGAATTCTCTCCCTCCCACCACCTTCCTTGCACAGTGCTCTGACTACAGTCAGCTACACACAGGTGTGTTCAACTTCCCGACTCTAGCAAACATTTTAGGCTTTGAGTTTACAAGAAAAGCATAAGACCCAGTCTTCCTCACCAGAAATCTGGTGAGGAAGAACAGATAGGCCCACCCAAGAAACACTGAAGGAAGCAGAACAGCCTATTGTAAGGTGCCAGCAGAAGCAGCATAATCAGCACTGTCTCAGCCACAACCCTGCCTGGGCCAAGCTCAGAGAGAGGCTACCTGCAGGCTTTGGAAGGGGACTTGTAAATGAAGCACAAATGGCTGATTGACGAGCACCAACCAAGCACCCAGTGCTGAGAACACAAGACCCACAAGAAGACACAGTTCCCTCTTCCTGTGGCTTCCAACCTTAGACAAACACTGTCCCCACCAGACACAGGAGATGGACACACTTAGCCTCAAGCTGCTGGCCAGTTCAGAACATCACGCAGAGATCCTCCTGATACCTTCAGCCATTGCCTCACCTCCTCCTACCCAGGACTTCCTCCTCTGGAGTAGTCAACAAGATGGGGCCAGAAGGTGGGCAGTCAGCCCATGTCCCCTGCCTGTGTTTGGGGCCTGGTTCCTGCCTTGCCCCATCTCTCCAGCTGTGTTCTGAAAAGAAGAATGTGCACTATGCCCAGAACAAACACTTGCACAGGCCTCCTGGGTGGGAAAGCAGCTCAAAAAGAAGTGGGAGCCTCCACCCCCGTCAGCTCTGTGTGTGTGTGTGTGTGTGTGTGTGTGTGCGCGCGCGCGCGCATGTGTGTGTCACCAGAGCCACCCTGAGTTCAGCACAAGGGAATTTTCAGATCAGATGGAGCATGGTGGGAAAGTCACAAAATCAGGGCTTACTTCCCAGCACCCTGGAGGCGTGGACAAGTCGGTGTGAGATAGCCCGGTTACAAGGGAAAAGATTTGTTTTTGGCCATCTTTTTGTGCCCCATCTTCAATTGGCTCTCAGAGAGAAGCCATATCAGAATGATCTGGTAAATGGTGATTACTTTGGGGTTGGGGCCCCTAAGACCTCTTCTGAGTCTCAGTTTTTCTAAATACCACAGAGAGAACTAGCCTTATCTTCCTGCCCCTGGGGTGCTGCTATGATATCACAGAGATGACAGAGAGAGAGCTAGTGATGACATACCACCACTGTTGCTGCTGTTCCTCTGGGAGAACCCCCGAAAGCTGGGAGCCATCAGTGCAGGTTCCCCAGGCCTGTTCTCCCTGCCACTGTGGCCTTGATTTTGTCCCCAACAGACTCAGCAGCCCACAGCAGCCCCACTCCTGCGTGGTCCTCCAACAGCCCCTTGGCGAGGCTCTGAGCACCAGTCTAGAGCTGTCAGAGATAGGCAGATACACACAAGTCATCTTGGGCCACAGTGTGTCCATCTTCCAAGTCCTCCTTTTCTTGGAATGCAAATGCTTCCAGACCCAGAGTCCACGCAGGCAGACAAGATGGAACTCCAACCCTGTTCTCTCCTCAGGACCTGACAGAGCTGCAAGAGGCAAGGAAGGGAGCAGGGCGTGAGAGGGGACGCTCCCATGCCAGGCCTGAGCAGGACCATGCTAAAAACACAATCCTTGGCATTCCCCACTATGCCGATCATGCCTTTTTATTCTTCTGTATTTTGGATGCTTTGACATCTTGGGCTTCGTCAATTCCTACAGATACTAAAAGACTTACCTCTTGCCTGTGTGGAGCCTTTCACGTGCAAAACCAACCAACCCAGAGCCCAAACTCCCCACCCCCTCCTAAATGGAGCACCTACACTCCCACCCTCCAGGCCACTACTCCCCTGCCCTAACTACCCCCAGGGCAGGTACCAGACTACTCTGAGACAGTCCTCACACCTATACCTCGGAGCCCACTGAAATTATTCAAACTAGCCAGTCCTAAGTCTGCTTACCCTGCCTCATCCATCATTCTTTCCCTAGGATTGCAATAAAGGCTCTCGTCCATGGCCATGTCTCTCTCTCTGCCTCCTGACAGACCTGGTGCTTCCCATGTGGCCCCCTATAGCATGGCGTGCCCCCACCTCGAGAACTGTAATAAACTACCTTTCCAATGGTAGTCGTCTCCTGATCTGCCTCGCCATACCTGGACAATAATAAAACCAACATTTGAAAACACTCGCCCTAAGGGCTCCCCAGTCCGTTAGGAAGAGGACTGTCTGGTGCCGATGACCAGCGAAGCGGTGTTTTCATTTGCATTGGAGGGGGCGAGGGGGAAAGGAAACAGTTTTTTTTTCCTCCTGAAACTATGCTCTTTTGAGACTCAGGGTCGTTCCCCTTCCATTTCTTCCATGATCATACATATGTCACAAACAATAGCTCATGAGCACTGACTGCTATAATGATGGGAGGGACAAGGACTTCTCTGACGTGGGGCTGAGCAAGCTGGTCTTCCCAGCCGGCTCCTTAAGGTTCTCGATAGCATCCGGGCCCTCTCCGGCCCCCACCAGCTCCTCCCGGGGACACACTGCCATCCTCAACCAGCCTGTCACTCGCACACCCACCCTGCAGGCCAGGCCACAGCTATTGCTGCTGTTTCTCGGGAAATCCAGGACCTTTTCCATCTGGGCACCAGGTCACCCCTCAGTTTTGGATCAAAATTCCTCAGCTTGAAGCCATTCACATCCAGGCTTGGGGACATCCTTGGAGTTCAGCCACTACATTTCCCTGAACTGACTGCTCCTCTGTTCTAAGAATGTGACACCCCTTCAGCTGTCCCTCCCTGCCAAGCTTCATCATCCTGCTCTACCCACTTGCTCCCTCCGGGCCACATACTCAGTCCCAACTCTGACCATCAGCTCAGCCTTCTCAAGACACCTTAACACTCTTCCACTGTCCCATGTCCATGTTTATTCCCCATCAATAAACTCTTGTAGACCCCCTATCATCTCAAATATTAGCACCTGGATTTCTATGGTCACCAAAAAGAATGGGATTGTACAAACAAGATGTGATATACCCATAGAACTGAACGTTATTCAGCCATAGAAAGGAATGATGTACTGACACATGCTACAACATGGTTGAACCTCAAAGACATTATGCTAAGTGAAAGAAGCCAGACACAAAATACACATATTGCACAATCTATTCATATGAAATATCCGGAATAGGTAAGTCCATAGAGACAGAAAGCAGACTAGTGGTTGCCAGGGCTGGCGGGGAGGGGGAGGCGGGGCGGAATTAGGAGTGACTACTAATGAATATAAGATAGGGTTTTCTTTGGGGGAGGGGGTAATGGAGATGTTTGAGACCAGACGGGAGGTGGTGGTTGCACAGCGTTGTGAATGCACTAAATATTACTGAATTGTACACTTTAAAGTGGGTGATTCTGTGTTATGTGAATTTCGCTTCAGTTTTTAAAAAAGAATCAAATTGGATAATCCATCAACTATATACATACAGCATACAGTGGAGTGGGGTAGCCTGGAATAGTACAAAGCGCCCTGGACCTATCGTGAAAATTCCAAACACCGACTCCACAAGTGATGCTGGGAAACCAGGAAGCAAGCCAGGGAATGCCACCTCTGTGGGAAGCGCGACCCCACGAACGCGGTCATAACACGCTTCGGTGTCGTTGTGAGAGTTAAATGAGTCATGTAGGGACATCACGCAAAAGACATTCATTTGTACACTCAGCAAGAAAATTTGTATACAAAATGTTAAGTTAAAAAAGAGACAAAATTCCAGCTATGCAGACTGCATTTACACATATACAAATGTATCTCTGTAGGTATAGAAAAGGTTTAGGGAACTAGCTGGTGGTTTTAAGCTTATGGAATTTTTCTGTAAAACTGTTTATATAGATAAAATAAATATATTAGGAGTCCAGGAAGCCAGGTTCTAGCTCTGGCTCTACCCCTAACCAGCCTGGAAGGCCTCTGTGAATTCCTCTCCCCATCTGGACCTCGATTTCCTGGTTTTAAGAATGGCTTAACCATGACAATGGCCCAGTTTAAACAGACCTACTCAACCTGAAGTTCTTCTATGTGCCAGGGGCTCGAAGAGGCACTCAAGGCAATCTAGGAGACACTTGGAGGCCCACGGGGGGTTAGTGAGAGTGAGTCGCAGTCCTCAGGGAGTATGCCATCAACACTATAAAACCAGGCAGAATGTGAAAAAGAAGACAGATGGCCCAGCACACCGGGTTCCGTGCGGCCACAGGGGAAGGTGTCCTTCGAGCCAGGGCCTACAGGCAGGTCATGGTTTTCGCAGGTGGGAGTAGCTGTTTCCAACAGCAGACCTGTCCAAGCAGCAAGGCCATGCAAGGGAAGAGCCACCCTAAATTCTCACTCAATTCTCTAGCACGACTGTTCTCAGAGTGGGATTCCCACAGCAGAAGCAGCAGCAGCAGCAGCACCTGGGAATTAGCTAGAAATGCGAATTCTTGGGCCCCATTTCCACCTTGTGAATCAGAAACTCTGGGGGCAGGGCTGACAAGCCCTCTGTGAGTACTGCTTCTTTAGCGCCAATTTCCTTAACAGAGGCCCCACAAGAAGAATATAAAAAACTGCCCCAAAAGACATCCCTTTATGACCCGGCCCTGCCCACCCTGTAGGCCCCACAGTTGGCTGAGATGAGAAAGTTTCTTGCACTCATAGGAGCTAATCAATCACCTGAATATAGATCAACTTTCCCTCCCTTCTCCAGCCCACTGGCCTGGGAAAGGCAAACACCTAAAGCGAGCAGAGCCATAATAAATCTGTCTGCTGCTGCCACCCCAGCTTTTTCCACGGCCCTTCCCATACCCACTTCCTGGCCTGAGACCTGTGATCCCTGGGGCAGTGGCCCCACAGCCCTGGGATCCCCAGACAGAAGGAAGCAATGGGGCCTCCCTCTGCTCCCCCACACAGCCCAGTGCAGAGATCCTACGGCTCAGCAGGAGGCCCCACCGCCCCCAGGGCCCCCTCCAGAGCTGGGAGGATGAAGGATGAGGCTGGAACACAGCTCATCACATTTAAGGACAGCAGAGTGACTGAGAGTTTCCTTTTGAGAACTCCCCAGGAAACAGCTCACAAAGACTCCCCCCAGGGCAGCTCCACTCCTGGGAGAGCTCCCCACCCCCCTCTCCCCTTCTCCACAGGGAGCAGCCCAGGACCACTCCCCCTCTCAGCTGTCAGCAGGAATGGCAGGGGGGGAACCTGGGGTGAACAGCTTGTTGGGGAGGCTCGCCCCCTATTATTCCAAGGCCCTTGGCCACACCTTGCACATGGCCCCGCTATAGAATCACACCTCCACTTCCTACTAGCTGGATGACCTTTGAGACTCGGTTTTCTGGAAAACCAGGATCACAATCCTTCCTTAGAGGGCTACAGTGAGGATAAAATCAAAGGACGTAACACATGAAGTGCACATAGTAAAAGCTTGATAACAAAGTTCTCATATTCATCGCCACCATCATGCCCAGTCTTTATGCAAACACCTGCAGTGGCCACTCTAAGCCCAAATTCCTTAGCACTAGCCACTCTGGCTCTCACTCATCTCCATACCAGCAGCGACACAAGGATATTCTCGATTTGGTAAATACCAAGCCCGACTGCTATGACCCTCCCATTTCTCAGAAAGCTCTTCTTCCCACACACAGCATTCTGTCTGGGCCCCCAGGTAATGAATGCCTGCTTTGAGGAGGGCTCACTGTCCACCACGGGACCCCTACAGAGAGGGCTGAGCAAGTTAGAAGAGCAACACAGATGTTTGGGAAACTGAATGGAATCCTCCCAGGTTCAGAAGGGAAAGCAGAGCCTTAAGTCAGCAGGGAGCAAGCAGGACGCCTCTGACCCTCTCCCACCACCGCAGTCAGGTGATCATGCTGGGGGCCTGTCCTGGACATTTGAGGAGGTCACATCCTGAGAGGCTGTGTCCTCACAGCTCCCAGCCTGAGATAGAAACCTCCAGAGGCAACAGATGTTGACCAGCCCTGAGGGGACAGCGGACAAAGGCCTGAGCCCAGCCCAGGATCCGGTGCCTGCTTCCTGTCTTCAACCTGCCTCCCACTCCTGCTGACACCCACCATCCAGACATGCTTCCAGCCCCGGCCGCCCAGCAGTAGCCGCTCTGCCCCGCAGGACTCAGCCCATGTTGAAGCTGCTCCTGACCTCATACTCTGGAGGCCAGGGCAGCCCAGGGACCACAGCGTCGGGGCTCCCGCACACATGCTCAAGAAAGGCTTAAACTAATTGGACAGCTGGGCTGACATGTCAATACAGGTGAGCAGGCCCGTGTGGGGCTTTCCACCCATGTTGACTGCACAACAGAGTCCCAGGTGGACGGACTGAAGCCTTCATCACTCTTCACACATAGCCCAGTTCCCGCCCCCACAGCCTATGGGCCCACTTACCAAACCCACCCAAACAGAGTGAAGCACGCCCTCTCCCCAAGCAGTCAGCGGAGCTTCACAACCCCAGGCTTCTGCCCCAGCGTCCAGAAGCTCAGGACACCCGTCATCCTCTTTAGAAGGAATCGACAAGGCCTCCACTCACAAAATCCTCCTCCACGGAGGGGAGGATGAAAGGAGAAATAGGAGGGAACGAGGCTAGACTCTGGGGAGGCTTCCTGACCAAAAGTGGGTGCCGCAGCAGGAGAAAAAGCATCTTCCCCTGTGGGCCTTACTGAGCATGAGAAAAAGCATGACATGGTGCCCTGTCTTAGTTCAGATTCCTGCCTCCAGCTGGCCCTTAGAAAAGACATTCCCCCCACCAGGAAATGGGGTGATAAGAGAGATAAGAACAGAAAGACAGAGAAAGAGCCAATAAGACTGCCCTCCCTGCCCCCATGTGCCTCCATCTGACTCTGAATGGAAGCTAAATAATGAGACCACAATGTCCTCCAAAAGTCCTCACAGTGCGATTTCCAAAGGGGCCAAGGCCCCACAGATGGTTCTTAGGGTGACATTTCAAGGGTATGAAGATGGTAGCTGCCGGTAGTCACCATATGGTGGTAGCAGAGAGCTCTAAGATGAAAACAAAAACTTAAGAAGGGATGTGCTTGAGAGTTGGTGGGCTTAACGTGGGGGTCTGAGTCCCGACCAAGTGCAAATGTTTGGCTGGTTATCTGTTATGTGGCAGGCTCCGGGACCCATCTCCATCACATCCCTCATTTCTCTCTGGCCTTCAGCTTCACCACCAAAATCATCTGGAGAACTAGAAACATCTGGGTCCTTCCTCAGGCTAAAAACAAAACAAACAAATAAACAACAAAAACAGGGCAGTCATGGTTACGGGCTCGTTCGATGATTGCCCTAAATAGCCCTGTCCATGAATACTCCTGTCACAATGGCTGGGGACAGACACGGAGCATGGCCTCACAGCCCAGCCCTGGACTTTGTTTCCTGTTTCCATCTAGATCTGTCAGAAGTAATGGAGCCCCTGAAGATGTCCTCTGCGTTAGAAGCGGACATGGGCTTCATGACACGGGCTTGTCCAGGAGTCAATGAGCGTCTCTTGCCTGTTCTATTTTCCTGTTTTCATCCTGGAAATTCTGCCAGTTCACGGGAGAATTGCCGTAGCCCTGCCTCCCAGCAGATGGGCCAAGTCCAGGACCAGGCTGTTTTTTTTTAAGGAGTGACCTTTCCAAAGGCAGGCTCTGAGCGTGCCTAAAACATTTAACATTTCCCTGTATCCTAATCTCAGGCAGACAGGAGCACTTCCCGCCCCTAACAAGATCCCTGAGTCGTGAGCTCAGGCCCATGGGTGGGCTGGAGCCCGAGGGAGGGCGTCCATTTCTGAGAGGCCTCTGATCCCCGCCAGAGGTGAGAGGGAGGTGCTCCCTCCCAAGCAGAACGTCTGGAGCAGAACCACAGAAAAATGCACTTGGGGAGGTCCTCCCCTCAGACACCTGAGGCTTAAAGTTGGGAGGCCAGGTCAGGGGTCAACTCTAGGTCCCGATCTGCACAGGGTCCCCCCATACAAACCCCAAACCAGTGTGGCTCTCACAGAGGAGACGAGTGATTTCACAGCCTCTGGAGACTCAGGGCAGCAGGGCCTCCACAGGAAGCAGATCTGCCTGACCCACTGCCAGTTTAACCTAAATCCCTCTGCTGCGGCTTGAGGCATTTCTCGTTCTTTCCTCAGAAAGGACAGAGAAAGCAGTTTACCTTCCTTTTGATTTGTTCAATAAGATTTATTAAGCCTGACTGTTCCGGGTGCAAGATAAAAACCCCATTATCTGTCCTGAAAGAGCACACAGTGGCAAAGACCAAGGGAGAGCAAGGCCAGCAGGTCGTATCCCAGCCCCACCAAGGACTGTGGGCCCTGGGAAGGTCATTTCACCTCTGTGCACTTAGCCCTGCTCTCAGGGTTGATGCGGAAAGAGCTAGGCAAGGTGACCTTGACGATCCCTGCCAGCTCTGATGCAAATAAAACAAAATTTAGAGGTGAGAGAGATTGAAAGGTGGTCCAGGAAGTATGTTGTGAACGGGTGAATGCAGACCAACGTTGGCAGGCACTGCAACACTTCTTAGTCTACCCTCGGCTTTCTCTGCTCCCAGGTGGACAATCGTGGACCACTACCTGCCTCCAACTACTCCACACTGACCTCGCCCACGAGCTTATGCCATGCCCGCCCCACCTCCACACTTACTGTGCAACTTTGTACCATCTCTTATCCTCTCTGAGCCTCGTTTTCTAACGTGTGGAAAAAACGTTCCTCGGAAAATGTACCAACAATCATCTTTTCTTTGCTAACGACTTCTTTTGCTAATGATTCCCCGTGTCCAGTACTGAACACCACAGAGACATAGGAGGTCCAAGTCTAAGGGGAGAGAAGGCAGAATTGAGTACCAGTTCTGAGGTAGGGGCTTGACCTGACAACTCACCTTTAAAGCAATGCTTCTGAGGATTTACAGATGTGAAAACTGAGGCTCTGAGACGCTAAGTAAATAACCTGGCCAACGCTACATGGGTCGGTCAAGGCCGGAAACAGGACTTGAATATAGGGCTCTTTGACTCCAAAGCTTCTACCACACCAACCTCTGGGACCCCCGGAGAGAAGAGATGAGGGGTGAGCCACAGCAAGGCCCAGGACCCCTCCAGTAACATGCAGAAGACCCTCAGGTTCTCCCACAGTCCCCACTGGACCGCAGGTCTGACAGGAATTATTTATTCTAGACTGATATTTTCTGTAAACACAGCTTAGGTTGCCAAGGGAGGGAAAGAAATTTCATTTGTTAAAAAGGAATGAGGCGGAATCATTAAACTTCCTTTGGCTCAGCTGAGGACCAGGGGACAGGGTGGAAGCAGCCCTGGACAGAGCCCCGAACTACCTCTTCTCCAGCCCCACCGCAGACTGTCCACCTCCACACCAGGGGTCAGTGTGCCTGTGGTCTCACTGGCCGAGGCCTTCTCACTGGAGCCCTGGGGAGGTCTCCATGGCACGATATGACCCAGATTCTTTCTTACCCAGGCCACTTGTCCTCTGGGGGTCACAGCAGCCCCTGGGAGCACTAACAAGCCTCTCCTCAGCGTCTGTGGGACCATTTAGAAAATGATTACTTTTCCTGCGACCAGAGAGATGAAGTGGCCTTGGGGAGGAGCTCCAACCAGGGAGAGCTCAGTTAATTACAAAACTCAGGCCTGTGGGTTTTATCTGGTGCGCCTTCTTACTATACCGTTTTTCTTTTTAAGTTCTCCTTTATTTTACCCAAATACCACACCCTTGGGGGAAATTCATAAGGAGGAAACTGTGTATAGCTGGCTGGCCTGGGATGGCACAGAGAGGCAGAGATCAAATGCAGGTACAGATTTTTTTTCCTGGAAATATATACTAAATATATAGAGATAAACTGACACGATAATTGGAATTTGCTTTTATATTTCAACAAGGGGGGGGAAATACAAAAGAATAAATGAATTAAATGTGGCAAAAATCATGGCAACTGTTGAATCTGAATGATGGGTATATGGGAGTTCATTCTTCTACTTTCAAATGTTTCATATTTAAAAATCGGAGGCAATGGACAGGAAATTATAATGATGGACCCAGGTGAGGTGTCCGGGGAGGGCACAGGAAAAAGGAGCTGGAGGGACGGGAGAAAGGAAGCCACAATGCCGGAGGGGCCAGAGTGATGATGATGTTGTCCCACAGCGAGTGGCGGTCTCCTCCAGGACCTGCACCCCGCCCCAAGTCACCTCCACCCCAACAGTTTTCTTCTGAGGCTTCATTCCACAGGACTCACTTCCAGACTCTTTCCCAAAAAGGGGATAAAGGCAAGACTCTTCTCTGGAACTTTTATAACTTGAACATTTTGTCCAGCTGAGCCGGGGAAGATACCAGGCTTCCCAGCAGAGGGCTAGCCTAGCCAACCTCCCAAAGGCCCTCCCTGACCGCAATTTGATTGGGAAGAAGGGGAAGACGCTCTAAGGCATGAGGGATGCTCTAAGGCATGAGGAACGCTCAAATTCTGCCTCCTCATCTGATATAAACGACGAAACATAACAATTCTCTCACAGAAACTTGTAGAGACCTCAAGATTGTCAGCAAATTTCCTACCAGACAGATCTTTCACGTCCACAGACAGGGCACCCTGATACTGAGGAAGATGCGAACCCACAGCTCTCATTTGCAAACCTTCTCTGTCATGGACTGAGTTGTGTGCCCTAAAATTCATAGATTGAAACCCTAACCCCCAAGGTGACCGTATTTGGAAATTGAGCCCTGGGGAGGTAATTAAGGTTAAATGAGGTCATGTGGGTGAGGTCTTCACTCAACTGGGTTGGTGACCTTATAAAAGAAAGAGACACCAGAGACTCCTATCTTTCTACTTGCTCCTTAGTTTATTCTCATGCTCTTTATTTTATTCTCATGCTCCTTATTTTATTCTCCTTGGATTAAAAGTCATTCAATGCTTATCTTAGATGCCCACCTGCTCGTTCACCCCACACAAATGACAAGCCCCCTGTGGGCAAGACCAGCACCTCCCTCTTCGCTGGATCCCCATGCCATGCAGACAGAGTCACTCAAGACCTATCCGTTTCCACAAATGAACAACAACCTGTTCTCTGGAGGGAGAAGGCAGGGGCAGGCTGCCAAGATGCCCTGTGGAGGCCTTTGATGCCGGCTGCTGTGTCAGAAGCCACCACCACACGGAGACAGGTCTCCTCCGTCTAGCACAACCTGATTTTATGTTTATGAGTTATAGTTACAAGGCCCACAGCACCTTAGAGAAGTGAGGGACCTTCTCTGTACTCACACACACGCACAGACATACCCCAGGCAGACAAACCACTTCCCACCTAGAGATCAGAGTTAAGGCTCCAAGAGACAGGCGAGGAGAGGGACAGATACGTTCAGGCCCAAACCCCATTTTAGCTTATCCTCTCCAGAGATCTATTATCTCCTTTCTCTATTTCCTCCTGCCTGGAGCAAGGGTGAGGTGAGGAGCACTCCAAGAACCAGAGGCAAGGGGCAGGAAGGCAGGGTGGGAGGCAAGGGGCAAGCCCTACAAATGGCCCCAGCTCCACTTACCTGCGTGGCCAAGGGCCTGGACCATCTGAGACAGATGCCAGAGGCCCAAGACCAGCCAAAGCCTGACAGCAGGCCCCAGACCCTTGGCCTGTTCAGTCCTATCCCGTTCCTCTCCCCTGGGCATGGCGGGCAGCTCTGGGTGGCAGTGGGGGGTAGTGGGCAACGTCCCATCAGACCCTGCATTCGTTTCCTAGGTCTGCCGTAACAAAATGCCACACTAGGTGGCTCCAACAACAGAAATGTATTGTCTCACAGTTCTGGAGGCCAAAAGTCCAAAATTAAGGTGCGAGCAAAGTTGGTGCCTGTGAGGGCTGTGAGAGAGAATCTGTTCCAGGCTTTTCTCCTAGCCTCAAGTAGCCTCAGGCTTTCCTTGGCTTGTAGATGTTTTCTCTGTGTCTTCTCTTAACACATGTCTATCTCTGGGCCTAAATTTTGCCTTTTTTAAATAAGGACACTGGTCATATTAGATTAAGGTCCTCCTTAACGACCTCAACTAACCTGATCATCTGCAAAGACCCCATTTCCACATAAGGTCGCAGGTACTGTGAGTTAGAACTTTGACATCTTTTTGGAAGAAACCGTTCAACACATTACAGACCCCAAAAGCAGAAGGTGCTAAGGTATTGTTATTGTTCCTATTGAAATAACAACTATGAAAGAGCTGACCCTCGTGGGCTTATCATGTGTCACGCATCATTATAAGCATGCATAACAACTTACCTCCACTTCTGGACGAGAAAGCTGAGTCCCAAAGAGGTTAGGGAACTTACTTAAGGTCACGCAGCTTGTGAACGACAAAGCCAAGATTCAAACTCAGGTGATCCTTAGCCACTGCACTGTAGTAATCATATCACACACAAAGCAAGCCTCTGTGCCAATCTGGGCAGCAAAGATATTATCTCACTATGCTACCTAGTCCTAAATCCAGGGCCTGGGTGTGGTCCGCTCTGGCCATCAGACTGAACCATGGAGAGAGTTTTCACAGAGCAACTGCCCCCTACACCCTGGCTCAAGTCAACATCCAAGGGCAGCGACAGTCCTGCAGTGGGCAATGCCTAGATGAAAGAAGTTCTGAGCGGGCGAGTGGAGAGAAGGCAGGGGGCACATAGGACAAATGGAGCCCACTGCCTCCCCTCTGGGAACATCTCCACCAGCCCCCAGATCTGCCATATTAAACCCAACTGTTGTGCTATAGTAGAAGGGACTTATTGATTTGTCCTGAAGGCTTTTTATTTAATGCGGTGAGACTGTGAGAGAGATAGCTGAGCACCAAAAGCCTGAAACCTGCTGCCTTCAAGCCCCACGGCCATCCCCTGTGGTACACTAACCACAGCCCTGGCCTGGAGCCAGGCCTTCGAGTCTCAGCCTTCCCCATAATTGTGTGTGCTTGTCGGTGTTGTTGGTTGTTGCTGTTATTATTACTGTTGTAGTAATCATATTACTCGATGTTTCCTTCCCGGCCACTCCGGGCACAGCACAGACATTAGCTCATAATAATGCAGTCTTTACTGGGAAGCAGAACACTGCAGGCACTGGGACTGCCAGCTTCTTACTGGGTAGAAAGGGCCCTCGCATGGCTCTGCCCAGCTCCTAATACTGCCTCAGTCTCTCCTCTTCTCTTGGTAAAGTGGCATCAAAGCTGAGTCTAGATTTAGAGAAGTAGTTAAAGCAGCCAGAAGTTAAAATACACAAGGCCATGGAAAACTTAGAGAAGGCACGGTGACCAGAGAAGTGAGACATTTCATTGACTTACCTCCTTCCCTCAGCCCGTCCATGGAGTTCCACAGACAGTGAGGAACAGGGTATTTCACACAAATTAGTACACAAGCCTCACGACAGCCCCAAGTAATCAGACGGGAACATGGAGGATCAGACGGTTCCGGTCACTCATTCAAGGTAACCTATACACAAAGTGGATGGTGAAGCTGGGTTTCATATCCACAGCTACCTGACTGCAAAGCCTAAGTGCCTGCCATTAAACCACACAGCCACTGAGTCACGACCAAAGGTCAAGGTCAGTTCACGACTGAGATAAATCCCCCTTCCCCAGCCCCCACCAGCCATGAGGACCCACCTTTTCCCAGCCCACAGGACAATGGCTTTCAGGCCAGACCCACCAGCAGCGGGCTCTGTCACCTTTTTCATGCTGCTGGGAGCCCTTTAGAACCCATTGCACTCCAGAAGTCCAAGAACCATGGCCATTCCAGGAGAGGGATGAGCACAAAGATGACAAAGATGGTCTTTCTCCAGTAGGGGAAAGATACACAGATATATCGCAATCTGACAGGAGTCCCGCATAATTGGAACACAAAGAGAAGACTTCCCAACTGTCCATCCTGGGAAGGAGCATCGGAGCTGACCTCAAGGGTGATGAGATGATACTTCCCTGCACCTCACAGGAAGGGGACAGGCCAGTTACTGGGACTGCCATGGCCCTGGGCTCAGAATTGGGCCACAGGAGGCAGCAGCTGAAGAGGGCACTTACTCTCCAGCGTCTGACTGCCCACCCATCCCACACCCACCTCCCTGACTCATGCTCTGAGCTTGGCACAAACCCTGAGTGCCCTGAGTGCTCAAATGGCTTTCAGGCTTGTGAAATCCCCCCACTCGGGCTATAAAACCCAGCCCTACCCCACCCCTGTGGAAGGGGAAGTGGAGGGAAGCTTCCCATTAAGGGGATGTAATTCTTGGCTCTGCTTTCCTGCAGGAGGTGGGAAGTTTCCACTCTTCTGGCATCCTTGGCTATGGCAGTGGGACCTCCAGCATCCTGTCCTCTCTCCAGGCCTTCCAGGTGCCCAAGACTGAGCACCTCTGAGTCTCACAGACAGATACTGGGTCCTGAGCGGGGGCACAAGGGGCCCAATCCCATCCTTAAGAAGCTCTCGATCTGATGTTACATCTTCTGCCTTCAGAGAGTTCCCAATCTGATGGGACAGACTGGGCCCCTGCCCTCAGGAGCACCTAGTCTGTGGGGGAAGGTGCAGCCCCTGACCTTAATTCCCCATCTGGTGGAAGGCGCAAGCCCCCTACCCTTAGGGAGCTCCCTGACACCATTCTAAGAAGCGGCCCCAAGATAGAAAGGCCCCACACGACAGAGTCAAGCAGCTGGCAGTCCCTCTGCAGTAAATATCCAGTCCCAGGAGTGCAGTGTCTTCTTGAGGTAGAGAAGAAGGGTCCATGGGAATCAAGAAAGCACACACCCAAAAAAGGGAAGGGTGGAGCTGGCCAGCTGAGTGGAAGAAAATGGGGAGACACCCCAGGACTCAGGCATGGTCACCACCACTCGTGGGCAGCCTCCGCCCCAGCTCCTCGCTCACTGCCCTGCAGGTGGCATCATTCCCATTTCTGGCACGCCTAAGGTAGAAGGTCCCTGCTGTTCTTTCTGTTCTCCCTTTGGTTCCATGATGGCCTTTGAGAGCCCCGTGGGCAAGACTGTGGAGGGGAACGTAGAGGGGAACATGGCCGGGGCCCCAGCCTCGGAGCAGATGGGCTGGCCCTGAGACAGGAGACCGGAAGCAAGCGTGGGGATTATCACATGGCACTCAAGTCCACGGTATATACTTGTACCACACACCATGCCCTGCACACAGGAGAGACTCACAGGTTTGTGCAGTTGTGGGGCTGGCCTCTGCTCTGCTAGCCACCTGCTATCAGAGGGACTGAACGGCAGACAGGGCCATGTGCATGCTGCCCCTCAGTCAAATCTGTTCCTTCCAATTACCTGTGCTGTCAGATGGTGGGATCAAGGACTATTTATCTCATGAGCCCAGGGTTGTCCCCATCAGGCTGATTGCTCTCCAAAGACAGAAACCAAGTTTCCCTCCTTTGGAAGATAGGGGTGACTTGGTGGAATTGGCTAGAGAAGCAAGCCTTTGGCCCCCTCAGGAAAGAAGCAAGCGCTCTCCTGCATCCTAGGAAGGGGGCCTTAGTTCTCCCAGGACCCCCTGCTGTTTCTCTGGAAAGATGGTCCAGGCAAGATCCACAGTCCTCTCACATGAGCTCTTCCAGGAATGAACACCCTTGAGGGTGAGAGAACAGGAACAGAGATGCCTTGAGAGTGGGAGTTGTCTCTGAGAAATGATGAGTGAGGGGAGGTCGCTACTTCCCACCACCCCACAGCCCTTCCTAGACTCTAACTCAAAGTGACCATCTTCTGGTCACTTCCCTTTTCTGCACCCCATGTTCAGTCTAGTGGGTGCAGGCTGGCTTTTCCAATAGGCGCCAAGTTGGAGGGTGTGAAGGTATGTGCACGCGTGCCACACGTGTGTGTGTGTGTGTGTGTGTGTGTGTGTGTGTGAGAGAGTGTGTGTGTGCGCCCATCTGTCCTGGGGAGCAATAATAGTTAATAAATAAGTGAATGGCAAAAATAGCCTCAAAGGAGCTGACAGGCAGAAGGCCAGAGCAACCGGGCATGGGGCCAGCACCCTGAAATGCCAAATGTTAATCTAGCCAAAAAGAAAAAAAGGTCCATTTCGAGACCGCCTCCATTAGGCAGGGTCAGGGTCTGCTGTGGTTTCTGGCACTGGCACAGCCCCACCCCAGGCATTCTGAGAGCAGCCTAGGAACAGGGGGCCCCTCGCTCAGTGTTAGGGTAACAGCACTGGAGAGAAGGGGCCCAGTCTGGGGCACACAAGGTTATGAACAGGCAGGAAGCCGGCAGGCCACTTCTCAGCAGTCCTCCAACCATCCACCCAGCTGGCCAGCCCTGTGTCCAGCCAGCCTCAAAGGTCCAACTTGCCAGGGGATGTTCTGGATAGTGTCACAATCTCTTATCCCCTACATGGGCCCTACCCCACCTAGACATCCACCCTGGAGCAAGGGATTTGACTCAATGTCCTGGTTTTCACTCACCCGAGGCCAGATCCCTCAAGTGTCTTATTGACTTCTTTCAGTCTTTCCCTCCAAAAGATCTCACAGGCTCCAAGCTTTCTGGGCATTGAGGCCTCTGGTGGTCTGTGGGCGGTTTTGTTGTCCTTTCCTGTATGTGTGCATGTCTTAATGAAGTCACACAAGGAAGCACATCTGAGAGAGCAGATGTGTGCCCCACACTTCTCCAGTAACTCCAATTCTTTCAAAACCATCCTCAGTTTTTCTTCCAGCCTCGCTGGGAATGCTGGTCACAGCCCTGACCTCACTGCAGTCTCCCTCAGCTGCAGGCACCCCCAAATTCAGGGGAATCTGGCTCAGCCCATTCCCCTATTGACACTCACCCAGGAAAGTCCTGGTCCCAGCTCCCAGGACAGTCCCAGTGAGTTCTGGGGACAGCCGCGTTCCTGGAGGGTCTGTGCAGATCACTTGGTGGCCACCAGCCGGAATAAGGATGGGGTAGGGGTGGAGTAAACACCCAGGACCTAGCCCTTCTTCCACTTAGCCTTCTTTCTGAAGGTAAAGCAATTCCCTTCGGCCCTATTCAATGCTGTCCGAACACAGAGGCATTCAAGAGAAACACTAAGCTCTCCTAAAATGTGTAGGAACTTAAAACTATGTGCAGCTAGGATAGACCACAGGTCACTTGCTGAGGGTGTTTCTTTTGGCAATCCCTGTGCTAAATGCTTTGTATACATCATCACATACAATGTTCAACACAACCCTCAAGTCTAACTCTCTCACGTTTTATGGGGAACACTTAGGCTCCGAAATGGCAAGGAGCCTGTCGAGGAGACTTTGAAACCTGGCAAAGCTGAGATTTGAGCCCTGCAGGCACAGGGAACACAGCTGTGAGCACAAGGAATTTCTGCCTGGGGAGGCTGACATTCTAACGGCGGGAGGGGGCAAGAAATGAAAAAGGGTAAATATGTACTCTGTCGGGTAGCCCCATGTATGGAGGCTGGCATATTGAGCTCATGGAAGCACTAGGCACTCTGTTGGGGGTCAGGGTGGCCAGGACACCAGGGTCCCAAAAAGAGATGACGTTCTCAGAGGCTTAAATCTCTGGGCACCAGGCAGGAGCTGGCTGGGGTGGGGCTCCTGGGTTCCAGAAGGAGAGGAGGAGCTAGGAGGCTGAACGTTTTGATGCTTCGCACCTGGATAAAGGCAGAGCCCTAGGAATTTGAGGCGAGGGGGCCGACATGGGATATTTAAAGCCCAAGAAAAAGTAAGGAAGAGGGCCCTTGGGATCTATCCCAGGTCTCCTAGGGAAGAGGTGATATCTAGTTCCCTAGAGGCTGGGAGCTGGTCTCCCAGTTAGGGAGCACAGGCGAGCAGGCTTGGCACCACTAATAACCAAAGCAAGGAGAAACTAGCACATACATGCCTAGATGCTCCCCATGACCTTCTCCTTCCTGTCTGAAGGCCCTGACCCTCAACCTTCCCCACCCTCTTCACAAGCCTTGGACACTCAGCCCTGACTCTCCCTCTCCCTGGAGGCTCCTCCCTCCAGCTCCGCACCCCTACACTAGAGCCACCTCTCTACACAGATGGGGACACATCCCCTCACTCTCCTGCATAATGACCTTCTAGTGATCACCGTCACCTCCAAAAGCCCAACTGCCTCGGCCCAGACATCTACACTCTTCCCAACCTAGTCCCACCCACTAGCCAGTGTCACCTTTGCCACAAACCTTCTTCCCATTCCCTCCCTGGCACAGCTGGCATGCTGGGTTTCAGCTGTTAAAGCTGCAGGCGTCACGCTGTGCCCAGCGGGGCTGACGCCCATCTACCCATAGGATTCGGGAGGTAGAGCCCCGATTTGGAGCCAGGCTGCCCGGTTCACTGTGTGAGCTGGGGCACGTTACCCGACCTGCCCTGTCTCACTGTGCTTGTCTGCAAAATGGGGGTGACAACAGCAGTGCTTACCTCACAGTGCTGTTGTGGGAACTAAATGAGTTCTTATAACTAAAGCGCTCAGAATGGAGGTTTGTGCTCACGGACAGGGTCTGCGGCTCACTCACCTCGGCTTCCCAGTGCCTAACACAGGGTAGGTAGCTCTTAAACGATCCAGTCCAACAAACATCTAACACCAGTGCCCAGACAAAGAGAGGATTGACACTGATGAAAATAAAACTGATTTAGGGATGATGATTTTTTATTTCAGACATGTGGAATTCAAAAAGATGGAGGGACACGGACCAGGAGAAATGATGCACAGGGACCCATGACCAAGGTTAAGACAAGAAAGAAATGTCTGAGAAGCATGCACCTTGGCGGTGTGACTCTCAGTCCACCCCACACCCCAGGGTTGTATCACTTTGTCTGCGTAGCACTCCCGTCCAGGCCTCTAGAGTGAAGTCCTTTCTTATTTGACCCCACTGCACCTTTGAATCTACACACTAGAAGGAGCTTCAGAGGTTATTTGCTCTGTGTTATACGGATGAGGAAACTGAGGCAGAGGCAGATATCTCTCTGTCAGGACTGCTGTGCCTACAGTCACGCACCACAGCATCACAGCTGGTGTCCCTGAAGTCACCTGAAAATCCCAGTCTGTCTCCTCTCTGGCCATCGACATATGTTCTGCTCCAAGCCACTTCCTAGCTCCTGACTCCTCCCCGCAGCCCCCATTAGTCTCTCCATCTCCTCTCCCTTGCCTCCCCAACAGCCTCCTCCAGCTCTGTCCCCTGAGAACCACCAGGCATAAGCTCAGCAGAAAGTCCCCTCCTACCCTCACAGTCTAACCATCTCATTCTGCCTTCCCCAGTCTGCCCCACAAGTTAACACAGAAACTTCTGTCTCTGCAGGGGCCTGGCACTCCCCATCACTTCGGGGAAGGAGGACCCTACCAATCTCAATCCTTTCTCCACCTGGGAAGGCACTATGGGGTAGAACTGTGTCCTTGGGGCACCTGCCTCAAATATGGGGGTGCCTAGTTAAGGTGCAGATTCCCAGGGCCTACCCCAGACTTATTGGATCAAATTCTCTTGACATGGGGCCCAGGAATCAAATTTTCAAAGAGACGTACTGTGCACACAAGTTTAGGAGCTGCTGGAGCACTGGCTAAGAGTGTGAACCCTGAACCACATCTCCCAACCCCCATACCACTCTCTAATTGTGCAAGCCACTTCCTTCTCTGGGTCTCAATTTTCTTATCTATAAAATGTTCTAAAAAAAAATAGTAATATCTATATAATGGGAGATTATGAGGATCAAATAAGTTAGTAAGTGCTCAGTGCTATGCCTGGCACATGGTAAGTGCATCATAAATGGTAGGAATTGGCAATATTGTCCTATCTTTAGGCTGGGCATCTCAGAGAGGCAGATTTCCATCAGACTGAACATTCCCCAAGGGGAAGGATACAAAGCTTCCTCTTTCTTCTCCATGCCCAGGGCTCTGGGGGTTCACCAGGACAGTGGAAAGGCTGGTATGCAAAAGAAACAGAGATTCTGTTCCCCAAGGACAGCCCACCCCACACCAGGCAGGCTGTCAGGACACCTCCAAACGGGACCCCGCATTAAAAAAGGAATCCCCCGCACCGATCCCCAGTGAGTACCTGCACTCAGCCACTCCCCAGCCCTAGATGGAGGTGGAGGGAGATCACAAAGCCCTCCACACCTGGCTCCTCCAGCCCCCACCTGCCAATGAGGTAGCTTCCTGTAAGCTTTTCACTCCAGGGGCCTGGAGACGTCAGAATTCACACAAACTCTGAATTAATTAACAGAGGCAGAGAGAGGTACCGGATTACCCCTTCCTAAGAAGGGTGGGACCGGACAAGGGGGCAGCAGCAAGTGGGAGCGTGTGGGCACGTCACAGTGTCCAAGGCTCTGCCTTCTGCACTCTTCACTAGGGAAGAAATCACGCCACCCCATCCCGCACCCAACTGCAACTGGGTCCTCCCACCTGCCTGCCCCAGCAACTGCCCTGCTGCCCCGCTGCCCCACTGCCCTGCTGCCCCGCTGCCCCCAGGCCTGAGTTGTCCTTTGTAGGCTAATTACAATAGGGGCGTGGAGACCAGTGGGAGTCTCAGAGTTGGCAGCTCAGCTTGCAGTGAGTAAATGCTCCACACTTCACTCCAGGGCCAGGCTCGGCCCTTCTCCCCAACTCTCAGCAAAACGTGCTGGTCGGCGCCACCTTCCACACTCTCTCCCGGGCCTCTCTCAGGCCTCTCCTTTCTCCCACCTCCACGCAGCAGAGCCTCCAGCATCCACCAACGAAAGCCCCTTCCTGCCCCACAGCTGAACCTAGAGGAGACCCCTGGGGAAGTGGGATGCAGCGTTCCACACCTTTTCGTTCCCTTAAGAGAAACCAGGTCTGTTCTTTAAATCCAGGCTCAGTTTTAGGGTGATTTTCCCCTTTATTTCCAGAAAATACAGAGCAAAAGTAAAGAACAAAAATACTGTGGGAAAGGCAGGCTGGAACCAACCTTACAGACCAGGACGTGGCAAGGAAAGGCCTCACCTAGATGCCACTGCTTCTTCCAAGAGAAGCGAAGAGCACCTCCAGGGGCTGCAGACCCCTCACGCCCACGGAGGACACCACTTCAGACCCAGAAGGAGCTCCCCCATAGATCTGTTTACCAGTGAAATCACCCCTGAGGCTTCAGAGGGAAAAGCTCACAGACCTTTAAATCTTTAAATCAGCCCCATGGATGAAGGTCAGGTGGGAAAAGCAGGAACAGCAACACCTCACATGGAGATGTCAGATGGTGACTAACTGGCTTTTCTAGGCCATTGTCACCAATGCTGGAGAAATATTCCACTTTAAAAATAAATGTAAAGCGGAATCCAAAATTAACTCTCCCCAGATAACCCCTTTCCAAAAAAGACCACATCGTAATCCACATGTGGCCATTCGGAGAGGATTTAACCCGAAGACATCTTCCTGTCCTGGATGGAGATGCTTGCCAGGCCTTAGTCCCATGCACCTGGTGCTTCTCAATCTTCTGAGTCCTCAGGTGGACCCCAAGTTTCATGCGCTTCTCACAGTCCTCCCAGAGCACAAGGGCTGCAGCATGATCCTTAACGTGTCCTGCCTTGATCCGAAAGTGGACAGGAAATCCTCACAGGGTGCAAGCCCCACTTCTCCATCTCCATCACTTTTCCTTACCCTCTTAGTGTTTGCCATGCAAGCCGATAACAATAAATGCCTATGAGGAGTCGCTAACTGTATGATCCCTTGGTTTCATGTACTTAAGAGTCAAAGAAAAAGTAATAGTGACAATAGTGCCAGACTAACATTGCTATTTACCTGCTGTGTAACTTTGAGCAAATTCATTCAACCATCCAACAGATATTTATTAAGCATCTACTACACTGTTCTAGTTTATGCCCTAGTCCGAGAGAGACTCACACAGACTTATGAACACTGCCAAAGGTGGGAAGGGGCCGCAGGTGTTTGTACAATTTCTCGCCATTCAAAAGTGAAACGCCACGTAAAAGAGAAGAGGGAAGAGTTAACCCTGATCAATAGGCATTTGTTTGTAGCTAACAGACTGTCAGGAATGTCCAGTAAGATTTGCTGCTCTGCTGAGACAGCTCAGTGGAGCACACGATGTAGCTGTCATTTTCTAAAATATTCTTGCAGTTATAGCACTGCACTAAGCCATTTATCGAGTCATGTTTGGAGCTAATTGCTGGTGATAAGAGCAACATAAATATACTGAACCACAGCCGTGCCTGACAAGATTTCATACACCAACCACCAACCAAATTTTCTTCCCCTATTACACGCCTGCAATAATTTTTAGTGGTCATCACTCTTTACTGAATCACCACAATAAACCCTTTCGATATAAACAACTTGCCTTTCAATACAGCTATAAATCAGATTCAGCATCATCCACATGATCCCTCTGCCGATGAAGGGAGGCTCAGGGCAGGAGTTCTTGACCCGGGTACACATCAGCATCCCCGGGAGCATTACAAAATGCTGATGCCCAGGCCCACTCGGGTAAGCATGGATTCCGGGGTTACGTAAAAACTCCTACATGTGCCTTCACTTCCCACACCTTAAGCTCTGTTGGGTTACTTGGGGTTAACTCACCCAGAAAGTTAAGTCCCAGCCCTGAGCATTTAAGGTAAAGCACTGAGGCTGACATATGCACTGTAATACATGGCAATCAGCTGTTAGGAAGTTTATAACACCCTGTAAGAACTGTTATTTCATGAGATCACTTGGGAAAGAATGAAGAATATTTTTTGGAATTTGTGTATTTATGTTCATGGTTATTGTTCTTACAGTTGAACTTGCCTCCTGGAGTCAAAACTCCCTGTGGAACCTGAGGATGGGAACCATCTGCCTTCCTCACATAGTGCTGGGAGAGTAGGGATCAGAAAGTCAGTAACACTCAGTAAAAATTTGGGTATTTAAACAGGTAAGTCTTCGGCCCTCAGAGGGCTGATAGTCAAGTAGAAAGACCAACAGATAAACCCAACGAGATCAGAAGAAGAAAATGTTTCTAATTTAGGTTCACAGCACCAGAAGTTACAAAGGCAGGGCCCCTGGAGGGCCACAAGCCTACCCTGATCACTGGGGGTGCAGCTGTGGCTCCTCTCCCTTAGCAGCCTCTTCGGCTGAGATATCAGGGCCAAGGCACTTCCCAGCAGATACTGCTGACTGGGAGCCAGTTAGGGGAACGGATGGATCCCTCAGGAAAAAGGACTTGGCCAGAGGAAGAACCGGAGGGAGACTTGGGCATGTTAAGTGAAGAGATACACAGCTTTCCCATCCCCAAAGGAAAACGTGAAAATAAAATCTCACAAATCCAGAGAGATGTGGCTTGCACCCTGAAAGGGGTTCCTTCCTATCCACTCTGAGGTTATCTTTGGATCAGGACAAAAAGAAAAAAAAACTGGCAGTCAGGTAGGAGTTTCATTTTCCTTTAGTTTTCTCAAGAAAAGTAAGAGGGAAAGAAGTGGACTTGAAGCAGAGCTAAAGGATGTCTAGGGTACCTTTTAGGGGGTTGATGGTTCTGGGAAGCTCAGTTTAAAACACAACCTAGAAACGTGCTAGTAAGCACTAAACTGCGTATCTGCTGGATGCTACTCGGCAGAAAGACCATGCATCTGACTTTCAGGATGTACCAAGAAGTGAACCTGTGTGTCCCCGGCAGCCTCCTCCTTTCCCTCTCCTGTTCCATTTATGCCGCCATGACTGGATGTAAGGCAGACTCACCCCCCAGAGCTAAGCTATCCTAGCGTCACTTCCGAACCCTCTTCTAGGTCTCAGTCCCTACTAACGTATCCATAAAAACTACTTGGGGGCTCTTTAGAGGTAAACATCTGCTCCCAGGTGCCCCCTGCAAACTTCAGCACTGCTTTCCCTTGTAGCATCTCTGCAGGCTCAGGAAATGACAAGTCATTTAATGCCCATCTGAGCCAGATATCATGAGGGAAGGAAGGCCATCACAAATTAAAAACCATGCATTCCAAAACCAAACTGAGACGACTGCTTGAGAGCAGCTGTGCCTTCTCCAGCTTCTGCAGGCACCATGGGGCAGACCCAGGGCGGGGCCCACTGTGAAAAGAGCACTGGATTTGGAGCCAGAGATCTGGATTTATATGCAGCTCCTTAGCTAACTAGCTGTGTGACATAAATGGGGTCACTCAACCTCTCTGAACCTCTGCTTCCCCTTCTCCAAAGCACTATCCACAACAGATCTATAACAGTGCCCTCACATGCATTAACTTGTTTGGGCTACCCAACAACAGATCCAAGGTTAGCTGGGGTATTTATCTTAAATCAGCACCCAGCAAGTCAGTCAGGAACCTATTATCCCCAGTTCACAGAGAGGAAACTGACTGAGAGAGTAAGGAAATTCAGCCAGGATCATATAACCAGGGTTTTCCCCTGGGGCCCAGGGCGGCAAAGCCAATGTCTGCCCCCATCTTTAACCCATCACCTCCTCAGAGCTGTCACGAAAAGCAAATGAGATCACACCCAGTAAAGTCCTTTGTCATCTATGAAATGCTAATCAATGTAAAAGTGTTTGAGTCCTTCGGCTGATATTTGAGCCACTATCTAGGAGACAAAAAGCCACACATTTTTTCAGAAGTGAAAATTCCAAAAATTCCACATCATTCTGCTAGTCCAGCAACCACTCTACTACTGACAAACAGGTTATCAAATGGGAGTGAGGGTCCAAGGCAGGACTAGGGCTAGAGGCTGCCACAGAGTTCTGTGCCTACTGCATTTTTGCTCCGATAGGGAGCCCACCTGGTGTTTGGGTCACACCTGGGTGAGAATGCCTCTTTCTCCACTCTCAATGTAGATTTACCCCAGAAAAAGATCCTGAGGCAAGGATTTGAGTACAAGTGGTTTATCTGGGAGGTAAAACAAGGAAGGGAAGAGATTAAAAAAAAAAAAAAAGTTTTCAAGCCTGTTACCACCGTGGATAACCAAGCAGAACTGAAGCCCTCTGCAGGCCTGGAAACCAACGTAAAACACATGTCTTGGAATTAGACTCCCCCCCAACCCAGGAGCAAAGTTAGCTGGGGTATTTATCTTAAATCAGCACCCAACAGTCATTGGTTGAGAGCTGCTCTGGCAGTGGTAACTCCCCAGCACTTCTGACCAACGCCTTGAGCAGACAGAAGGACTGGGGGCCAGAGAAAGCCCTCAGGTGCTGAGGGCTGGAAGTCTGGCTGGCAAGAGTAGAAAAGTACATACAGGGAATATGGGCAGGCATGGAACCACCTGCCATGCTCACTAGCTGTGTGACCTTGGGGAAGTTGCTTACCTTCTCTTACCCCAGTTTCTGCAGCCCTGAAATGGGGATAAAAATGTCTTTTTCATAGGGTCGATATTAAAATTGAATGAGGTCATGTATGTAAGAGATTAGCCCAATGCCAGTCTTGCAGTAAATATCCTTTTTGAGTTTCCTCCTTTTGAAAAGCAGGGATGGGAAGGAAACAAAGAAAATTTGGGGACGAAGGATGATCTGAAATGCCCATTGCTACTTCCTTGCGGGCAGTCATGCACTCAGTGCCTCAGGCAAAAGCTATAGAAAGACATTCAATGGACCCCAGACCCATCAAAGGTCATCAAACAGAAGCCCAACCTGCTCCAATGTCTAATGACAGCAGAAAAATCCCAAGAAAAACTGAAACTAGATAAAGAAAGCATCTCCCTGGCCCCTTCCAACTCTGTCATTTTACTTCATAAAAGATTTTGGACCAAGATGTGGAATGAGACTTTAAAACAGGCAGCGAGCCAGTGCAGGCTGGGCAATCTCCTTCCTGAGGGAGGAAAGTCCCCAAACACCCTCGTCTAGACTACTCTGCCTAGACCTGCTCCAGAGGCAGAGGGCTGGACCCTAAGAAACTTCGAGGCTCATCCCAGCCCTGCAGCAGTGTGTCCTAAAGTGAGTTCGAACAAACACTGATGTCCCCTATTATGTTCCTTGAAAAACTGCTTCTGGGAGTCAAATATGTTTGATACGGACTTCATTTAATCTTTCCCTCTTGTAAAATTTTAGTGCATATTAACATACTAAAAGCTTTAAAGTCATACAGTAAGAATTCTGTATGTTTTTAACCCAGTATTTCCTTAACTTATTTGACACAGAACCAAACGTATGTATGTGCAAGTTCTATTAACATCTGTCCAAAAGACACTCAGTGGGACAGTCCGGGCTAAAGGCAGTCCTGGGAGCTGGGACCCAGGATGAATCATCTTGGAACCCTCATGGCCTAGCACAGTGCCTGGTACACAGGCACCTAATAAATGGTCGTTGTCTGAATGAATAAAGAGAAGGCGAAAGAATGACTTAATAATGGTTTTCAAAATCTGTGAAGTGATATAGTATCTGTGGTGCCAGGCAACAGCTCTGTTTCCAGGAAGGCACATGTTTTAAATGGCAGCGGGAGGGATTTGGGAAGCCCTGCTCAGAGTTTAGGATTACAATCCACGAAAATAGGCTTCCAAGCAGACTACATCGCTTCCTTCTGTGGAGGTGTTGGTCTGGCACTTCGGCACAGCCGAGAGTCTGCATGCAGCTGTCCACCCACTCTGCCACCCATTCACTCCATTCATTCACTCAAACAAACCCTCATTGAGTACCTACTATGTGCCAAGGCTCTGAAGTTGGCACTAGGTCCCTCAGGACCCCTTCCAAAAGCTAGCTGGGACTGCAGTGAGCTGTGTGATAAAGTCCGGGGAGCCCTTCAGGGGAGGGGTGACAGCACTGAAGTGTGAGGTCAAGAAGCCTCAAGCACAGAAGCAGCAGCTCATAACCCTCCCAGAGCAAGAGGGAGTAGGGTGGGGGTGGGGTGACTTCATGTGCTGACCCACGAGGCTGGCTTAAAGAATAAAGCCTCTACTGTCTCCTTGTATTGTTTGTCTACCCCCTTTTATTGTGACTATATCCCATTGTTCCCAGACAGTGCCCCTGCCCCCACTTCCAAGCTTTCCCCTCCCCGCCCACACTCACAGCTCCAACCTCCACCTTCCTTTCCTTCCAACTCTTCCTCCTTCAAACCATCTCCTAATTCCCTACCTCTAGCCTCACTCCTCCACCCCCGGATCTCCTCATTGTATACCGTCCATTCTAGACCCGAGGTACCCTCAAGGTTTTTCACATCTACTTACCAGACAAATGAATGAATAAGCTAGGACTCAAACTGAGTTCCATCTTTCTGCTGAACCCACACTACCACCACCAACGGTGAACCACAGACCGCTTGGTCTCAAACAGGAAGGCGGGATGGGAATGGCTGGGAGGAGGTATGAGGGGAGATGGGCATGATGACAAGGCACCCCAAAAGACTTTAGAAGGCATCCATGCTGTTGCGAGATACTAAACCACAAGATTCTAGGATTGGGTGTGACCTGAGTGGTTATCCGGGCCAGTGGTGCCAAACCTAAGACTTGGTCATCAAGATCAACCAGAGAGCTTTGAACACTAGATCCAAGCTGTTCAAAAATAGATCCAGTTCTGGGTCTCATCCCCAGACCTCTGGAAGAAGAACCTTCCATTTCCTCGATAACAAGCTTGGCAGACGGCCATCCGGTCTCCACTTGAACACCTCCACTGACACAGCTGGCTACCCCAGGAGGTATCGGGTTTGGTGGCTGCAACCTCGACAGCTAGAAAGGTATCTCCTACCTGGAGCTGAAATCTGTCAACTATTCCCACCCATTTCCCCCAACCCTGCCTGCCCTTGGGAGCAACTGAAAATAAATTTAGTTCTCTTTCTTATACCTGAAAACAAGGATCCAGCCATAATGCCTAGATGGTCTCTTTAGATTTTCTTACCTGACTACAGTCTGCTCTCCTCCCAGCTAAATATCCCTCATTCTTTCAAATATTCTCTCAGAAGTCAAGGTTTCCAGTACCCCCACCAAACTGGACACTTTCCTCTAAATTCTAGAATCAAGCAGAGTATTTCAGAGGGGCTTCCATCCTCCTATAAACTGGATATGCCTGAAAACCTAACCAAGACCCCATTGGTCTTTCCTAACAGCCAGCCCAGATGCAGGCTCACATTAAGCTCATGGTCCATAACAAGAAACCCCCAGATTTTGTTCACAATGTTGTAAAGAGAAATCTTCCCTGTCTTGCATGTGGACATTGCCTTGAGAAAAGGAGGAGGGGGAAGCAGGGCTTTCCGATTGTCTTCATGTAGTTTTACATTTGGGAGAGAAACTAAATGCTGATCCTGACCTCCATTAGCTAGCTACCCCCATCTGATAAGCATGGATGAAAAAAGGATATGCATATGCTAAAACATAACTTATGTAACTGTACCCAGGGGATTTACGGGCCCCTATCAAAGCTCCTGGAGCAAACTGTTTCCATTCCCAATGCCAGCTCTCCTCCAGGGAAGTAAATGACCATGATCTGGACTCACTACAGAAAAAGTTAACTGAGGTGCCGAGTGGGCAGCCATGACTGCAAGTCACCCAGCAAGAGGCTGGCAGAATAACAGGGAGGCTCCCACCTGGGGTGGGTCCTCCTTCCCCCAACACCCACTCCACATCCTGCTGGGATCCAGGTGGGAGTTGAAGAGGAGGCCGGGTCCAGCACAGGCCAGAGCCCTGCTACTGCTGCCAGTGCACCCTCTGACAGAGTGATTCTTGGCCAGGGCCCATTCGCACAGGAAAGCTTCTGTCCAAGTCTTTTAAGCTGATTTTTAAAACTCTTCTGTGAGGCTGGGCAGATTTCTGTGACAGGGTTTAAGACATCTCGTCCCTGTTCTCTTTATAGAAGAACGTGAGCACACTGTTCTATGTTCCACAGCACACAGACCTCATGCTCTTGCTCCAGATCAAAACTTAGATTGAATTATTAACAGTGGACATTCCTGCAAATACAGCAGCTGATCGATCAGTCTGCTCCTGGGTTGGGGCTCTGCCATTCCTGAAGTCCTCCCCTCAGGAATCGAAGCACTCCTAGGATTTAGAAAACAACCCTCTCTCTAGAAGACCCCCGTTCAGCCCCCTCCCTCAGAGGCTTCTGCTCCCCTCCAAGCACACCCTTCCCACTGCATAGAGGAGGCAACATAATCGAAAACAAGTAGCAAAAATAATTGGTAAATACAACTAGCCTTAAGGCAAGAGGAACAGACCCTCCTCAGCTCTAACCGCAGTGCCAACTCCCCACCCCAGGCTGCTGTGCTGCTGGAGTTCGCTAAGGCCAGATTTCTCTGGTCTAGAAAAGCGGGTGCTGGCGGAAGTAATTGGTGGCAGGCGATTCCAGTTCCCAGCCGTTGTAATGGAAGTGTGTCCTCCTCCACACCACCCGGGCAGTTAGTGAGGCAGTGGCTGCCAGCAGCGCATAAGAGACAGCCACAGTGACACACCAGACAGGCCTCTGGGCCAAGTTCCAGAGTGAGGAAGCAGCTTTTCAGTGGGGCTCACTGGGTGGCTAAGTGTGTGAGTAGCAAGAAGGGGAAGGGTCAAGGGAACTAACCACTCAAGCCTAGCTCCCAGTCTCATTATGGAAAGGGAGGCGTGTATATCCAGGGTACTGCCCTGAGGAGCCAGAGGTCAAGATCAGAAGGGCTATCAAGGCCCAGAATCAGTAAGGCAAATGGCTAAAGGAAGCCAGCCACCAGCTAAGTAATAAACAGGACAGAACTGCAATGATCTCCTTTCAAAGTCAACACAAAGGATTCCGTGGGCTCACCTCCATCACCCGGGCCAGCCTACAAGACAGACAGACACACACACATATGAATGCACATACACACACTGGAGTCAGCCCACATGACAGATACACACGTGCGCACACGCACACACACGTACTCATGCACCCGCCCGTTGGCAGCCACAGCAGTCGGTCCCCACCCCCTCCCATCCCCAGTCTCCTGGCTACAGACACTCACACGTGCTCACAGTCACAGAACATCACCCACACAGCGCCTGTGTCTTTCTGATATCTGGAACAACTGGTGACAATTGCGGGTTCAAACAGGCACAAGGATGAAATACAGGAAATCACTGAGATTCGCCAATAGGGTTAGAGGGAAAGAGAGGAAGAAGCTGAAGATAGGTTGGGTGGGGGATGGGTTGTCCACACTGCAAGGGCGACCTCTAACAGCCCTCCCAGGCTCACGAGGACTCACATGGGTACACGATCACCTCCTCAGAAACTACATCAGATAGGTTTAATGTGGCTGCAGAATAATACCCCACATTGAACAGAACTCTCTACTTTTCAAAGAGCTCTTCCATCCATTATCACCTCCTACAGTAACACTGGACAACAAAGATGCTAATCTCCTTGGCCAAATGAGATTAATCTGCCGTCAGATTTTTCTCCAAAATAATTTTTAATAGCTAAGCACATGTAATAGTTGTGTGAGCGTGCTTGTTTGTGTGTGAGCGCAGGCAGAGGCTTTATGTAGCAGAGTGGGATACAGTCAAACAAAAATGAGGTTGCCATGGCAACAGGCTCCGGCATCATCGCAGCCTATTAACACAAGTGAGGAATGTGTTTGGCAGATGCTCAAGTGTTATTTATGGTATGGGTGTAGCATAGGGACTTGTAACAGGCAAGAAGGAGAAAAAAACAACCCAGTGACGCTCCTACTGTACCCCACTGAGGAGATGACAGTGAGACAAGAGCACAGAAGGAGACGCTGAGAGGCTGCAGATGGGGAGTAAGAGATGGGGAAGCAGAGCAGGCAGGCACGCAGAGGAGAGGAGAGGAGAGGTGGGCAGAGAGCAACAGGGGACTGGAGAGGGAGGGGAGAGAAAGGAAGTGAGAGAGAAAGAGCAGAGGGGGAGGGGAGCAGAGACCGGGAGAAGAGCTAGAGCCAGAGAAGTCACTAAAGGAAGAAACATCATCCCCCAAAGAGGATTGCCCCACCTTGCCTCTCTGTTCTCTCTTGAGTAAAAACCATCAGAAGGTACTGGTTGAGAAACCAAATGTTTCTTCTCCTAATTGGAGCAAAAGGCAGAGCTCCAAACATAAGAGAGACTGGAGAAGAGTAAAGTACCCAGGTCAGATACTGACATTAAGGACCTGAGCCATGGGAGCGAAGGGGACAGTCTCACAGGAGGAGAAGTGAAGAAATGCCAATAAAGTTTCCTGAGGACCTACTATGTGCCTGAGGAGGGGATTTCCCAAAGCCCCAACATTAGAAACTATGCACTGCTGCCCCATTTCCCTGGACCTGTATCTTCATCAAAGAAAAGAACAAGTATCTAATCCAAGTCATCCACAAATGCCTGCTGCTCTGAGGTAACCTAGACGTTAATGCTAGCCTGTCACACTAATATTTCCCCACCATCCAGCAGGATTTGCTCGAGAAATACAAATTTTATATCAGACATAATCAGAAAGGTTAATCAAATACAAACAAAAAAGACAGTTTTTTCTGAAGCCAAATAGAAACAATGTTTGCATTCCCTTGTCATAGATCATTCCTAACAAGCTTTGCTGTACTCAACAGAGATCTTGAGAAGTTAAGTGTAAATCTACCCAAAAGCCTACAGCCAAACAAAGCGGGTAAAAGAAGCTGGGGGTTGGGGGCTGGTGGAGGTGGGGAGAGTAGTGGGAATTGCCTGAGAAACTAGAAGGGGAAGTCAGACAGACACTGTTGCTGCAATGGCATTTTCATGCTAAGATGGAGCTGGAGTACCCCGGGTTCAGAAATCCTTTCCTGGGATCTGACTCCAGCCTCCTGAAATCATACATGTAGGATTGCTAGGGCTGTAATCAGACCCTGTGTTCCAAGTCTGGTTTAGAAGATATCCTGAACCATTCTGGAAATCTCTGCTGCTCTGTGTTGATGACATGTCCTTCCCACCCACCCAAGCCAGGAACAACCCCCAAAGAAATAACACCCATGTGAGTGTGAGGATCCTCAGGTGGAAAGAGCTGAAGCCTTTATTAGCACTAACAATAGCAGTTAACTTTTTTTAACCACCACCTCTCAATAGGTTTCTCTCTCAAATTCAAAGCTGATCTCTAAAGATTTTTTTTTTCTGATCCCAGATCAGAAAAACTTTCTCAGCATCAACAACCCCACCTACTCCACTCATTGGAACCCAACTAAATTGGTAACAGTTATTAAATCCCTATTAAGTACCCTGCGCTGTGCTACACAAGAGAGAGAGAGAGGGTACAGGAGGAAAAACAAGTATAATTCAGAATTCCTGAGTCCCAAGGGCTCACATTGAACGGGGAGCAAAACCAGTGGACCCTGGAGAATTAGTAAGTGCTCCACTGTATGGCCCTGACTCCATTCTTACCATGCAGTAGAGGGAAAGGCCAATATGTCTGGAATGGAAGGAGAGGGCTCCTTGTAGGAGGTGAGGTTTGGTACAGGAGGTTGGAACTGGAAGTGGCGTACACAATCTTCTCATTCTCTAGAAAAGGAGCCTGGAGTCACGGGTCCCCTCCTTCCCAACCATAGCACCTTGGAGGTGCAGCTAGAGCCCAGAGCCCTGAAATGCACACTGGTGCTATTCCCTGTATGAGAGTAGTCAGGAAGCAGAGAAGAGCTCCCCCAAGAAAGAGGTCATCCTCAACCGGCTCAAAGTCTAAGAAAGGCATTAGAGGCGGAAAGGAGAAAGGCGATGACAATGGAATACAGTTAAGAAGTTCTACAGAGGAGGCAAATGCCCACAGAAGGGTGCAATGGAGCCCATGGTCAAAAGACAAGCCTGCAGCAAGGGCCCACTTGACTCTCTTCCAGTGGAGCTACATGCAAACCGGAGGGCTCAGCAATGGTCAATGGATGAGGTCCATGGAGTCACAGACAAGAGGACTGTTAAAGGAAGAAAGTGTGCTTGTCAGAGGAGCTAGTCTCACCCCTTTCCCAGAAACCTTCGGTGGAGTCACCTGTTAAAAGTTTTATTTCCTCCTGAGAACACCATTCTAGGTTCACCCAACCAGTCCCATCAAGGAATAAAAAGCCCCCACCAAAAGCAAGAACCAAGAGCACCCACGTGAAGGGGTCACAAAGGCCAGCACCAGTTTTCTGCTCAAGCCAGGAAGGGGACTGCCACCACACACGCTTCAGAGGCTCCTTCCTACCTTTGCAGAGGGCAGCTTTCAGTTTGGGGCACTTTTGTAGAATGAAACAAACTTGGTGGTCCTCCCTCAATTCAGAGATAGCTTCAGCTCCCAAACTCCTGGTGTCAGGGTTAACCTCTCTTCACCTTAAGACTGGGTAAGGGCCACCCAGGGTCTCCCCTTTCCAGAGCTCTATCCAGGACTTGGTTAACAAACCAGCAGTGACTCTCAAGAAGAAGCTGCTACAGGGTCCAGTCACTTTTGTCATGGGCCTTTTAAACACATGGATGGAAGCACGGAAAGAGAAGGGGGCCTTTCCACACAATTTTTGTTCCAACCCTCCTTGCTCTTTCTCATCCCCACAATAATGGCTACGGTTTAGTGCATGTTTTCTAAGGGGCCAGGAGCATAACATATAATGCAAGGGCGCTCTTTCAGTAAATAAAGATGCTAGGGCTCAGAGTGGGTTAAGAGACTCAAAGACACCACTGCAACTGGCACAGCCATGTCTCTCTGCCTCTTTTCACCACTTTAAGAGGGAGGGCGGGCCGCCTCTCTTTGGAGTCAGGCCAAGGCTTGCCTGCCCCACAATCCAACCCCTGTGGCCAGGTGAGTCCCTACCTGTTTGAGCAGGAACTGGTCCTGGGCGTTGGTTCGCAGGGCGATGGCCAGGTGGAGGGCAGACAGGAGCACCCCGCTGAGTACTGCGGCCCGCATGCGCACGGGTAGCAGTGTGTAGATGGTGTAGATGAAGAACACCGTCCACCAGATGCCCTCGGAGGCGCTTCGTGGCTGGGGCAGCAGCAGGCCCACCACCTGGACGGCCAGCACCACCGCGATGAGCGCGTAGCAGGCCAGGCCCATGTGGTCTTGGTGAAAGGCGGCGCGGTTGCAGAGCACGGCCATGACGAGGATCACGCCCACGGCGGCCGCCAGCACGCCCAGGTAGGGCAGCTGGAGCGGAGGCCGCGCCGCGTGGAAGGCCAACATGACGAGGCACACGAGCACTAGCACGGCCATGAGCATGGTCAGGCTGCTCTGGTTCAGACGGAAGAAGTAGCGCTGGTACAGCCGCTCCAGCTTGTCCGACGGGAACTTCTTGGAGCGGAATATCTGCAGCAGTGCCAGGCAGCAGGCGCCCAGCGACAGCACCGGGCCGGGGCCCGCGCCCGAGCCCGCCAAGCTGCCGCCATCGCCGGAGCTCCCGTCGCCCTCGACGGCGCCGGCCTCCAGCTCGTCGACCCCGCGGCCCTTGCCCCGCCGCTCCTCCAGGCCCAGCTCCACCGAGCGGGGGCGCACCTCGGTCCCGCCGGCTGCGGCCGCTGCGGCCGCCGAGCCGCCACCGCCGCCCGCAGGGGGCGCCCGGGTGCTGCCCCCGCCAGCCGCGCCCCGCCGCTGCCGGCGGCTGCCGCGTCCGCAGTCGTCGCCGCCGCGCTCCTGCCAGGCTGACTTAGAGCGGAAGCTGAAGCCAAAGCCCCCGGCCAAGGGGTCGTCGCCACTCAGCGGAGGGTCGTCGTCGTCGTCGCTGCGCCAGCGGCTGGCCAGGCGCTGCTGCTGCTGCGGGGTCACCGCCCCCCCGGGTCTCTTGGTGGAGCCGCGGGCCGAACCGCCGGGGGCGTGGGGGTAGCCATTGGCGCGGGCATCGGCCTCTCCCCACGCGGAGCGGTGTTCCGGGCCTCCCCGGGACGCTGGCGCCGCGGCTGTCTGCGCCGCGTAGCCCGGGGGGCTCACGCTTTTGGAGCCGGACATCCCCCCCTCGGCCTCGTCGTCTTCCTCCTCCCCCGGAGGCCGGGCCGGGGGTCTCCAAGGGGAGGGCGGACGGCCGAGCAGGGGGACCAAGCTGGGGTCACACGTCGGGGGCGGCCCGGGGCCCTGCGCGGCAGCGGGGCATCTTGGCACCCCCGTCCTGAGCGGAGAAAGAGGGCAGCAGGAGGGCGAGCGGGGAGGCAGGCACAGCCCCGAGGTGAGAAGTGGCTCAGAATCCGTGTCAGGAGTCCCAGGTCCTAGATGGAGTTGGCTCCGAGCTGGGGCAGCGGGGGACTGACGGGTCGAGCTGCTGCGCCGCGCGCAGAGGGACGTCCGGACTCCTGGCTCGCGTCGAGCACTACGAGGACCGGAGTTGCGGACGAGGCGGGACGGAGAGGTGTCCTTGCAGGAGGCGCCTCCCCGGGTCTGGCAATGCCCGAGAGCGGCGCTCGCAGATTATGCCTTAGCGGAGCCCAGCGGCACACGCGGCGAGGCGGCAGCTAGGGCGACTCGGCAGGGGTCCCGGTGTGGACACCGAGCGGGTGCCCTTTCCTCGCGGCGGACTGGGAGCGACTGGAAGGTGCGAGCGCCAGCCAGCATTATTTTCTTACGAGGGGTGGGGAGGTGGGATGGGGGGGTGGAGAGGACGGGGGAGGGGGCGGCAGGCGGAGCAATAGCTCCGCAGCCTTGGGGGGGTGGGTCCTGGAGCCCAGGGGGGCCGTCGTCCGCATCCCCCACCTCCCGCGGCGAGAGTGGGAGCGTGGCCCCCGCGAAAGCCCAGCCAAGCCTTCAGCGCGTCCGCACAGGGGGCGGGGGCGAGGACCGGCTCCTGCGGCGCGGCCCTTCCCCTCTCGCCTCCCGCTTCCTCCAAAACGGAGCGGGGCTGGCCCGGACCCGCCGATCCAGGAGGGCTGTCGCGCCGGCTCCGCAAGCCCCAGGCTCCTCGCCGCCGGCTGCGGGCCCACCGCGGCCGGGCGCAGAAGGACTAGGCGGAGGGCGGAATCCGGCGCAGCGCCGCCGCCTTTCTGCCCCAACGCAGGCAGGCTTCTCCCGGGGAGCACGGCATCCAGAGACCGAAGGGCGGGGCTCAGATGCAGCCGACGGACAGGGGCCCCCCCAAGGGCAGCTGCGCCCCTGGGACGCTCCTGAGGGGCCCGCGGGAGCCGGTCTCAGGACGCGCCATGCACGCCTCGGGCCCTGCGCCGCTCCGGCCGCTCGCGCCGCTCCTCCCTTCTCGCCCGCTTGCCGCCGCCGCCGCCGCCGCCGCGGGAGCGCCCTCCGCATCCCCTCCTCCCGCCGCCTCCCCGCCCCCCGCGCCGCTCCGGCCTCGGCTCACAACGGCTTGCTGCCGCCTCCGCCCCTGGCCTGGCCGCGGCCCCGGCGCCCCGCGGGCATCCTCGAGCGAGCCTCCTGGGGCCGCAGGGTCGCAGCTCCTCTTCCTCACCTCAAATTCTCATCGCGCCCCCTCCCTCGCTGGTGTCTGGAGCTGCGTCCAGCCCGCGGTCCCTTCGCCTGGCCTGGGCCGCGTACGGCCCTCCCCCGCCCCCTATTTGGGTTTTTTTACCTTAGTCCTAGTTCCCCTTTAGGTATCCTCTTTTTAATCCCCTCCCCCCATTCAACCTAACTTCAGCCCAGCACTGCGCCCCCCTTCTCTGGCCCGGCTCGATTGGCCGCTTCCTGAGCTGTCAGACTTGAGTCCGGCGCTGTTATTGGGCGATTCCGTGGCCTGGCGGCTGTGCCAAAGGAGGGCGCACAAGGCGGGGGGCACCCTGGCAGCGACTGCCACAGGGAGCCAGAGACCACAGCCCCTGGAGGGTACAGAGGGGCCCGAGAACCAGACACGGAAATGAACGGGGGAGATGGAGAGACTGAGAATCTCTGACGTGCGGAAAGAAAATGACGGAAAAGATGGAGATGCAGTGGGTGAGGCCAATGCAGCCAGGGCGGGGCGGACTGGACCGCTTTGGTGGGTAGTTACCGAGCCGGAGCCCCACCGACAACACTAGGAACACCTGGCGTTTATGAAGAGCTTTTCTAGCCAGTTCATGTTTTAAAAAAAAAAATCTCATTTGAATCCCCTCAATAACCCTGGGATGTGACAGAGGACAGGGCCTGCGTGATTATTCCCAGTTTATAGATGTGGAAACTGAGGTTCGGAGAGGTTAATCAATTTACCATGGTTCACACAGGTCTCCTAACTTGCAACCAAAAGATCTTTCATCAGCTCCATGCTGCCTCCCTACTCAGCAAGGTGTTATCGGGAAGAATGCTCTAGAGCAAAGGGGAACCTCGGCTTGAAGGAGGCCGGGGATTGGGGGGCAGACAGAGAATGACCAGTTACTGTTGCACAGCGCCAGCAACAAAGAGGCAGAAGTGGAGAGAGAAGGACTTTACTATGGGTCAAAGAGGACCTGGGCCTGTGGAGTGAACTGCCTACCCAATTCCCCTTGCCCCTAGCTGTCCTGCTGGAAGTTCTGGCTGTGTAAACACTGAGGGTGAAGGAAGCACACCACTACCCACGGGAGGAAGAAACAAACTTCACTTTACTGTCTTCATCCTCCAGTTCTCTCTGCTGACCTCTGACAGGAGCTTAGGGGTCTGAGTGAGCTTCCCTTTCACTTTATGCCAGTCATATTCTTGCAGATTGGAAGATAAACTCTGCCAGAGTTACAAATTTGGAGGAGAAAAATTCCAAGAGATCTGAAAAAACTAACCCTTGAGTATTCCAGCCTTTGAGTAATCCATGATTAGCTAAGTTATGAAAAGCACCATGAATTTAGTCAACGAACTTTTATATAGCACCCATATATGCAAAGCACTGTGCTAGATGCTACAGGGATAGAAAGGTGACCCAGCTCTGGCTACAGTCAGGAGGGAGACCAGTTAGCCACAAACTCCAGTTCAGTGTACAATTCAGTCAGTGTTCAACAGATGTCTAAACGAAGCAGTTAAGGGGTTCAGAGGGAAGAGGCATTAATTCCAACTGTGAAGGCCAAAGATTCTGGAGGTCGAATCTGGGGCTAACAGGGAAAGATGATGAGTAAGAAGAAAGGGAAGATGGACTAATATTTATTAAGCAAATACTACACATGTCTGTAAATATTTTATAGTCATATAGCCGTTTTGAGGAAGATGTTATTTTCCCCACTATAAAGATGAGAAAACTGAGACTTAGAATCAAAAAGGTTGCCCAAGGCCCACAACTGGTAGCAGAATGGAATCTAAGTTCAGCCTGTTGCTTGTACCCTACCGTGTAGTCATGTAGCAAATATGATATTTGGAGGAGGGACACTCAGGACGGGCAATTGCATAGACAGGTGAGCTCTCTCTAGGTCATTCCCTTTAATTTATTCAAATTTTTACAATAACCATTAGCATATAATAAAAACCATGTATGATTAAATGTTGAAAAACCAAAAAGGGAAAAACACATTTATAATCAATCATACCACCTAGAATCATTGGCATCTCAATTTTTTTCTTAAACAAAAAATGGGACTATTACTCTACTAGCAGTTTTAGAATCTGTTTTTTTCTACTTAGCAAAAATTGTGGACGTTTTTTCAAGTCAGTGAAGCATTCATCTACAATCTGTTTTATTGTCTGAATGGAATTCCATTGCATGAATATAGCATATTTTATTTAACCAATCCCCTACTGTTGGACATTTCTCACTGTCATAGCAGTTTATAAAAAATTTCCACTCTTTTACTGTTATAAACAGCATTTTTGTAGCTATATCTTCACACACATCTCTAATTATATCCTTAAGAGGGATTCCTAAGTAGAATTGCTGGGTCAAGATAAACACATTTTTTTTCTCTAGGTTATTTCTGAAATCTGTATCTTCAGCCCATGACTCCCTTCCCAGTTCCAAGCTTCCCCTGTCCACTGGAGAGCTCACCATGGATGCTCCTTGGTACCAACCACCTCCCCAGATTCAATTTTTCTGAAACTAAGGCCATCTCCCAACAAGCTTGCTCCTCCCTTTGTTTTCTCTCCACTGATGGACTTACCATTCCCTCAAACTCCCTGATCCCTCCTCCCCTCCTATCCAGTTTCCAGAATCCTGCCTCTTTGCCCTTGTCCTTTTACATCTGTCCCTTCTTCCAAGTTCTCTGGCTACTACCTGTATCCAGGTCTTTCCCTCCTCCTTTCCTGGGCAATCACCAACTCTCCCTCCTTCTCCCTCCTTGTCCTCTAATCTGTCCTCCACTTTGTCCCATCTGATCATGGATGTCACACACTCTACTGAAAACTGTCTACAAAAGAGCATTTTCCTACCACGCTAGCTTTCACTGTTCACCACTTCCCCACATCATTGGTCCCACCCTGAACTGTACTTTACTCCTCTGCAGAGATTACCCTCTCCCCCCTCACCACACACACACTAATTTATAGCACCTCTGTGAAGCCCTCTCTGATGCTTTTCCCCTCCTCCAAGCTGTTAGGCACTCCCCCTCAGCTCCTAGCACACCTTGCTTTTTATCTCTGTGATAGCATTTGTCACATCGTATAATCTTAATTTGTTTTCAGAACTGTCTCCACCATCTGCAGAACTCCTTGAGGGCAGAGTTGGTACCTTACTCATTCTAGTGCCCAATGCTTAGTCTGGTGCCTGGCACATAGGAGGTGCCCGATAGTTGTTTGTTGGATAAACAAACAGTACATTTGGGGAATAGCAGAATGGAGTCTGAGGCATGTGAAGGGCAAGGGACTGGCAACCGTGGGTGAAGATGGAAAAGTGGGTTGGTCTCTTAAACACTGTGTGGAGGAAGGAGGGCTTCAGTTTAAAGACAATGAGGAGTCCCTGAATTTGGGAATAGGAGTGTCTTGGTCCGTTACATTTTGGGAGTCAAACTCCGGCAATGATGTAACTAGACTGGAAAAGCAAGATCTAAGAGTGTAGGGGACCAATCAAAGCTATTGCAGAGCAGATGTAGATTGAGCCCAACAGTGACATTATGATGGGAGTGATGCCATTGGCTGGAGTACACCTATGGAGGGCCCACCAGGAAATCCCTGTATAGAGGAGGAGTCGTTGAGGTCAGAGAACACAAGAAATGGTGGGGTCACAGGAATAAAAGGCAGAGGTTTAGAAGAACAAGGCCAGGATATGCACCTGGCTATTGTCATCAAATAGGGGCTGACATAAGGACCAGCTCAGGCCACTCTGACATGAATACTTGATTTGCAGAGGTCAGGTGACCACACACCCCAAGATAGGGTAGATCCTTTGGGAGAGCTGCAGAAACTCCTCCCCATCCAGCCATCTTTCCCCTTGTGCCTCAGTTACCTTCAGGACTTCATTTTTGACTCCCCAGGCTTCTTTTTAGAAAATATTTCTATTTTGGAAATTAGAATATCAAGATTTTAGAATATTTAGAAATATTTGAAGAAGTAGGTATCAGTAATATCTTCTTACCTAAAAATACCTTCCCCCACACTGCTTAAAATTCCACCATGAGATAGTCATGCTTTTGAATGGCAGTCATTCCCTAAAAATGAATACAGAGAATATAGACAGAAAGTAGATGAGTGGTTGTGTAGGCTTGGGGAGAAAGAATAATGGAGAATTATGGCTAATAGATACAAGATTTCTTTTTGGAGTCATCAAAATGTTCTAAAATTAGATTATGGTGATGATTGTATAACTAAATAAGTATACTAAAAATCATTGAATTGAATACTGGCTGAACTTTATGGTATGTAAATAATATTTCAATCAACTGGTTGGAAAAATTAATGCAGATACTGCTGAGGAATTGAAAGATTTATGCCAGGACTCTTAGTTATCAAGTCATTATGAATGACTTTAATCCACAGGCTTCCCCCCTCTGATGCTCAGCTAAGGTTAGGGGCACTAAGAGAATGGTTGCTTACAGTGTAGGAGCAAGGATGAGTTAGGGAGTGGAAAGAGAGAACACTTGGGACCACTGAGTACTTCCCAAAGCAAATGGAACCAGAAAAGGACACAGGTGCCCAGGAGCAGGAAGAGGGCAGAAATGAAAGCCACTTAGAGATTAGAGGTCAAAAATAAACTTCACCCACTGCTCGGGAGAGCCCTGCCCTATGATAAGTTGTTCACGAGGAATTAAAGAACTCTAAGAACCCTAGGCTCTTTTGAGGGTGAGAGAATCTTAAAGATTATCCCATTCCCCAAAGTGTATCAATGTCTCCTGGACATTCGCATTTTGAGCAAGCCCCATGCTTCAAACTAGATGATTTACTTTTTCTACGAAAAACTAATTTATTGTTATCTCTAAGTCAGAGGGTAGCTAACAGGATGGGGCATTGAGTGTCTTGAGGGTGGGTCATCCATGCACACTTGGAGCCCAATGTCTTAGCCATTGGGCACAGATGGCTGAGGCCCCTCGGAGCTACCCTCTACTCTAGCCCATCCCCCACCAAGAGCTCTGAGGGGAAAGCAAAGTCCTCTTACCCTTGCCATCTGGTCTCCTTGGCTTGGAAATCAAGGATATTAAGAAGTTTGCAGTTGGCCATTGGGAACCAGACCCTAGATTTTCCCAGATCCTACACTCACCACTAAACCTTTAGGCCTCAGGAAACAGGAAATACAATATTCAAAGAGCTCAGATTGCAGTTGATGTGGAAATGGCTGATAATAGCTCGATCTGTCACTCTCCCAGGTGCTGACATTTGCATTTTAATGGAGGCGGTTAATGCCTTCAGCTAAAGGAGTGACTAATATGTTCTTTCAATTGCTGCTGGAGGTGAATGGGAGACCCTTGGCAGCCCAGGGCCTTTTAATGCCCTCTAGTCACAACAAAAGATCGCACCTGACTAGTAGATTAGACTCTAATGCCCACATTCGATGCATTATCTTTCTTCCTGTTCTTGACTTTGCTTTTTCTTGCACTTTCTCTTGATTCTTTTTTTCCTGAAAGTCTGGGAACATCTCCATAAGTCATTTATTCTTTCAACACTCATAACTGATTACTCATCTGAAGCATAAAACTATGCTGGGCACAACTGAGTGGGGAGAGCCCAAAAAGTATGCCAACAGGATGCCACCCCCAAGAAGCCCAAGGTGAGGAAATCTCAGAACGAGCTAAAGATCAGCACGGTGTTAGCAGAGATGGGCCACACAGCTTATGCCAAGCACTTCTTGAACACTCCAAACAAGAGGCTGTGAACTAATAGGAGAAAAATATTATACACTGGAGGAGCAAGAAAGGCCTCTGGGAGAGGTAAGAAGGGGCCTTAAAGTATACATAGAAGTCGGATATACAAATACTGGATGGAGTATGGGGATTTAAACACTCCTCTAGCCACAAAAGGTCACATATTGAATGACCCTTTTTATGTGAAATGTCCAAAAGGAGTAAATCTATAGAAACAGAAAATAAATCAGTGGTTGCCTAGAGCTGAGGGGCAGGGATGGGGGCTGGGGAATAATTGCTAATGAGTACAACAGGGTGGTGAAAACTGTTCTGAGACTGTGCTGATGGTTCTGCAACCCTGTAAATATACTAAAAACTAGTGAAATACACACTTTAAATGGATGAACTTTATGGAATGTAAATTATAGCTCAAAAAAGATATTAAAAAGTGGGGAAAAAGTGAGGTCCAAAAAGACATTTCTTCGGCAACCCTGCATCATAGTTACAGAAAGAATATCCTAGTTTTAAGTTCCTAGTTTTTTTCTGTGCGAAAGTCCATTTTTAAAGTGAAAAATTTTCAAGGACCCCAACAGGGTATATATGTACCTTTAGTTAATAAAATACATAATCATAAAAAGCTATTATAAATTTAGTAATTTATTTAAATGAATTAATACTTTATTAATCCCAGTAGCATCTACATGTTAGAAAAATGGTTCAGTATTTGTAGAGGGGCATGTTTATAACACCTACAGACAGGGCTTACTGGCTCTCTTTTAAGATCTCCTTGTTCCTTTGGGGTCCTCAGCCCACAGGTTTAGGATCCTGGAGTATGCTCTACCAAGGTGTGCTTGTTTCAGTTTCTACAATAGGTAGAAAATGTGATGCAATATTCAACTCACGATGTTTCTGCCTCTTCAGCTGCTCAGCCAAAATGGCGCCCTTTCTCCTCCCAAACCAATGGGCTTTCTGAGAGCAGATCCAGCACGGAAGACAGCCAGAGCCGCGCCGGTTGGCAGACACTTGTCTCTAGCAAATGTAATCAAAGGCAGCAGCAAGTAAGTGCCTATTAATTTTTCATTAGAAAAAGTCAAAGGCAACTTTCTTGGAAGGCAGCATCATTGAACTTCAACTTTGGTAGTTAAAGCCAGGCTTTCCCCCTACCGTGTATATACCCTCTTCCATGAGCACATGCATGTGTGCGTGTGCACACACACACACACATACACACACACATCCCGTGAGTTCACAATCTCTTTATTGATCATAGGAGAGAAAAAGTCAGAGAGACCAGCACCCCTATACTCTTCGGAGGTCATTTTATCCCATTCCCTGTTTCAAATTACCCCAGTGGCTACCTGCACATGTACTTAACTATGTATATGGACCTTATATAATATACTGTGTCTCCTTAAACTGTGTTCACATACCATTTTTATAGTTTGAACCCTATTTTAGATGCCCTTGGAGAGATTACTATTCAAAGCTCTCTGTGGTGAATCCTTTTCTAAAGAAAACACAGTACTTAACGCCGTGTTTTACAAGCCAGGGGCTATGTGGTAACGTAAGAAGAGGGCAGTTGGGACTGGTGGGGACAATCTGCCCCTAAGAGCTGTCTCCTTATTGGTAGGCAGGGCCCACTGAACTGGCATCGTGCATCAGGTAGGTCACCTCTTTCCTTTCCTCCTTGAGCCTCCTTCCTAAGGTGTCCCACCTGACGAGAAAAGTCTTTCCATTCAGCGAGGGAAGAATCGAGGAGATGAGCGCTAGGCTTGGAGTCAGATGCCTGGAGGTCCATACCAGCTCTACTACTTTCTGGCTGTGTGGTGTCCGACGAGTCACTTCACATCTCTGAAGTGCAGTCCCCAGCGAGGATAACAATGCTCTCCTACACCGCTTGATGATTTGTTTTGAGGATCTAGACAATGATGTGAAATTTCTTTTCAAAATATTCACCCTTACTTAAAATGGGAGTCATTCTTAATAATAGCAAATTAATAAATTTGTTTTTAATAAATCCAGATGTTCATTTAAGAGAGTAGCATGGAATGAGGTACATCGCTGGGTCCAAGGCTCTTGCATACATTTATAGATGACTGTGATCAATATTTTTATGTCTATGCTGTGTGTGTACCAGCTCATCTAATAGTCTGGGAGATTTGCTCTTTCATCTCTGCTGTATTCAAAGCAGGGCCCCCAGGGCCATGCAGATATGTTCTCTGTTCTCAAAGACAGTCCCTCTTTCAGGATTCCGACAGACTGCAGCCTGTCTGCCATGCAAGCTGGAGAGCTGCACCCTCCTACAGGCGTGGGTGGTGATTAGAGTGGCCTGTGAGGAGCTCGAGTGGTGCTGAGTGTCGTTTCTCCTCTCAGTAACCACTCTGTTTGGCCTTGGAGTGGTCTTGTCCAGTCTCTGTGTCACTGACTTTGAATCTGTAATCAGGGATGGCAAGCCAAGCCCCGTTAGAGAGCATGCTGGGGCTGGCTGACCTTCCCCAAGCCAGAATAATCTCTCTCCCTGGCAACAGGCAGAGGCACCAGGGGACAATGACAGATTGTGAAATACTGGGGCTGGACTTTCTAGAATTACTTAAAAAAGAGAAAACAGTGACAATACCTTGCATTCATACAGTGCTTTTAAAAAAGAGAGAAAGCAGTCTTTAAAAACTATTCAAAGAGTAGACAGCTTTGTAATTGTCTTACAGAGAGCAAACCAGGTGGGTAAGAAATGTATTGTCTTATCTTACCTACTCAATGACATTGAGACTGTTAGGAGGAATATTTCTTTTTTCTCCACAGATGGGGATGCAAAGAAAGAAAGGAGCGACTTGCTCAGTATCTTACAGCAGTAGAGGCAGAATTTGAACTGACTTTCTTGCCTTTTTTTTTTTTTTTTGTCAACCCCAAGCAGGCAGAGAGGATGAAGTTGAATAACCTAACTTTGTCCACCTGAGATTCTGGCATGTAGACACCTTTTCCTGAGTCAGATTTTGTACTTGGTCCTCTGAGGCAGACAGGAATATGCTCTTGTTTATGGGTCTTTCATTCAAAAAATGAATGAAATGACAATGAGGCAGTGTACGGGTGTGGCACGAGAAAAATTGTCATTCTCTCTCAAGGTACCTATCTCAGGTGAAGACATGAGGATCTTTAAACAAGGCAGGACAAGACTCAACAGATAGAGATGGATGGGGCTGCTTCTGTTGCCAAGAGAGTTTTCAGTAGTCTTTGAAGATTTAAGAAAGGGTCAGCAAACTCTGGCCAGTGGGTCAGTTGCAGCCACTGTCTGTTTTTACAAATAATGTTTTATTGAAACCCAGTCACACTCATTTCTTTATTGTGTCAGCCTGCTTTTGCACTACATGACAGTTGAGTAATTATGGCAAAGATCCAATGACTCCCAAAACCTAAAATCTTTACTATTTCATCCTTTAAGAAAAAGTTTGCTGACCCCTGCCTCATACCATACACACCCAAAATTAACTCAAAGTTTATCAAAGACTTAAATGTGAAACCTAAAACTATAAGAAGAACACAGAGGAGAAAATCTTTGTGACACTGAGTTACAGAGATTTCTTTGACATGACACCAAAAGTACAATTCATTATTTTTCAAATTATTTAAAAAATATTTTTGATAAATTCTTCCAAAGACACTGTTAAATGAATGAAATGACAAGTCACAGACTAGGAGAAATTATTTGCAAATAACATATGTGATAAAAGATTTGTATGCAACATCTAAGAGAACTCTAAATACAATGAGAAAACAACCCAATAAAAATGAGTAAAAGATTCGATGAGACATTTCACCAAAAACGGGTGAAATATATAGATAATACATAAGGACATGAAAAGATGCTCAATGTCATTAATCATCAGGGAAAAGCAAATTAAAATCACAATACCACTACAGACCTACTAGAAAGGCTATAATTAAAGAGTGACCATACCAAGTGTTGGACAGGATATGGAGCAACTGGAACTCTAATATACTGCTGATGGGGATGAAGTGGTACAACCACTGGGAAACAGCTAGGTAGTTTCTTAAAAAGTTAAGCATACACTTGCCATATAATTCATCGATTTTAATCTTAGGTATTTACTGAAGAAAAAAAATGAAAGCGTATAAGCATATGTCTACTCAAAGACCTGTACATTAATATTTATAACACTTTTATTCACAACAGAAAACAACTCAAATATCCATCAAAATGTGAACTGATAAACAGATTTAGGTATATTCATGCAATGGAATGCTACTCATCAATGAAAGGGGATGAACTATTGACACATTCAAAACATAAATAAACCTGGAAATTATTATAATAATTATCCTGAGCAGAAGCCAGACAAAAATGAGTATACACTGTATGATTCCCTTTATTAAAAATTATAGAAAACATAAATTAATCTACAGTGAAACAAAGCAGATCAGCAGTTGCTTGAGAAAGGTAGTGGGGAAGAAAGAGCAGGAGGGATTCGTTGCAAAGGGGCACAAGGAAACGTTGGGGGTAATGGATGTTCATTATCTTGATTGTGGTAATGAGTTCACGTGTGTGTGTGAATGTTAATAAATGAAATTGTACATTTTAGATATATGCAGTTTATTCTATGTCAATATGCATAGCTATATTGACAATAGAGCTATTTTTTTAAAAGGAAGAAAAGAAACCCTGAGATTATTTCTTTCTTTAAACACTCGGTGTAGTTTGCAACAGCCAGCCTGCTCCCCAGCTTTTATATTCATTATTCTCACCACAATGGTTTAGCTCAGCAGCCACTCTGTCCTCCATCCAAAGCTGTACCATCATCAGAGGTGACTGCAGGTGAAAACTGTATTGCCGTTGTGTGATATGGACTTCCAGAGTATTATCTCCTAACGGTACCAGGATCGTTGTTGCCTTCGAAGCCAACTAGATCAGATATCCAGTCTCGGATTCTCATTTCCTTGAAAGTCTGTTGCCTGCCACCGTCCTGGTGACAATCACTCTGTTGGTGAGGGTTAATTGCAGAGAACAGAATCTACTCTAACTAGTTGAAGCAGAAAAGGATGAAGCAGAAAGGGATGTATTAAAAGATGCTGGAGGCAAGTTGAAGGAGGATGGTCTCAGCCATTTCTACATATGGGAACTTCCCTCCCTGGGAAATCTTTGAGGAGGCCACCAGGAAAGTGTCTTGGTGGAAATCAGGAGCCATGGGTTCTAGTCTGGCTCTGCCGCTTACCTGCCTTGTGCTTGCCCTTGGGCAGGTCTTTTCCTCTTCTGAGCCTTCATGTCCTTGTGTGTTCGATAAGCGGGGAGGGGTGGGACTCTAAGTGTTTTCAGACTGAGTTTCCGGGAACCCTAGGACTCCTTGGATTGCCTTGGGATGCTGCAAGGGCCAGGGGACCAGGGTTGGGGGTTAGCTCCACCTAAAACAGTCCTGCTTTTATCTATTTTATGTTTGGCAGATATTTCAGTTGACAAACTCAGGGGGTCCGGAAAAGATCGGTTCCTTTGTTTTCTACATTTTAAAATTAATTTCTGACTCCCAGACCCATTCCCAGCAGGTGGATGACATAGTCACCCCAAATATTCTTGGAATTCTCCTCTCAGGTAGTGCCTCACTCTGGGACACGGATGTCCACCAACAAGTCACATCTCTGTCCATTGGCCCCTGTGGGTCCAGCTGTCTCTGCTGATTCTGTGCCACTTCTGGGACATGGGTACCTTTGGGAAGCTGACCAATGTACTGTCTGCCTTTTTCTTCTTTGTCCCAAGACTCTTCTCTCTAGCCCACCCTCCATCCTGGGAAAACTCCTCCTAGCCTAGGGGGAATTTTCTTTTGTCTTTCTTTAAAGCATTCATTTCATCTATTTCAGTGAGTTCCTGTTGTGGATTGAATTGTGTCCCCCCCAAAACATATGTTGGGGTCCTAACCCCCGATACCTTGGAATGTGACCTTATTGGAGATAGGCTCTTCACAGAGATAATCGAATTAAAATGAATTCATTAGTGTTGGCCCTAATCCAATATAATTGGTGTCCTTATATATAAGAAGAAGAAATTTGGACGCAGACAGGCACAGAGGGAAGCTGACATGAAGAGACAGAGAAGATGGCCATCTACAAGCCAAGGAGAGAGCCTGGTACACAAAGCTCCCTCAGCAGCCCTCAGAAAGAACCAGCACTGCTGACACCTTGATCTCAGACTCCCAGCCTCCAGTCCTGTGAGAAAATAAATTTCTGCTATCTAAGCCAGGAGTCCCCAACCCTCGGGCCACGGACCGGTACCAGTCCATGGCCTGTTAGGAACCAGGCCGCATAGCAGGAGGTGAGAGGCGGGCAAGCAAGTGAGCAAAGCTTCATCTGTATTTACAACCGCTCCCCAGCACTAGCATCGCCGCCTCAGCTCCACCTCAGATCATCAGGCATTAGATTCTCATAGGAGCACCGGTCCCTGGTACCAAAAAGGTTGGGGACCACTGGCCTAAGCCTCTCAGTTTGTGGTATTTTGTTTGCAGCCCTAGCAAATGAACCAGATTCCTTCCTCCTCTTTTACCTCTCTTGCAAACCCTTTCAGTTTTCCTAGGTGTTGCTCATGTTCCTAACATCTACTTGAATAGAAGAAAAGAATAAGGGGGGAAAAGTAAATATTTTATAATTTCATTCAGCTACACATACATAAGATTTTATTTGAGCAGAGAATTAGAAGCTAAAACCAGCTTTAAAATCACTGGGGTGATGAGAGGATGATTATTGTCACTGGGTGATGGGTCCATAGGGGTTCATTGTAGTATTCTCTCTACTTTTGTGTCTATTTGAAAATTTCTATGACATACTCTTAAAAAGGAGAGAGAGAGAGACAGAGAGGGAAAGCATTACTTTACATCACTGACTCAGAAGATGACTGAGGTGCTTCCATCTCTAGAGTTTTATCACGGTGTCATCTGTCCCTTTCTTTGTCTCTACCAACCAGACTCTATTACCTGCCCGCCC
>NW_024351543.1:7992352-8051202 GCF_902729225.1 Pteropus medius
CCACCCAACACACACATCCCCAAATGGTGCCACTGTCACCAGAGCCTGTGCCCAGCTTTTGGCCTGGAGACATCCTTGCCTAGCCAGGCTTCGGCACTGAGGCCTTGCAGCTGTGGAGCAGCTGCAGCTGAGCAGGAAGACCCTCCTGGATCTCAAATCCGTGGCAAACCTTCTTACCACCTGGGCTGCCTCGCCGGCTCCTCTTGGATGGCTTCTCATTCCAGCTCCTTTCTCTCCTCTCAGGAGTTGTTTTCTCTGAATCCTGTCATTACTATTTAAAACACCAGATAACTATTCAAATATTACTAACGATCACTCAAATTATTTTCCGAGACACAGCGACAGTGGCTCTTGCCCAATATTCGTAGCTCTCTTTGCCCCTCGAGTCTGGGTCAGGGTGGAAGAACCCATGGAAATGATATTGTCTGTGGCACTTATGATGATTTCAGGGAACTCTTGGCACCAGGTTCATGCGACGCCGGTACCTGCCCGAGCAGGTGACGAACGGCAGCCCAGTGGCTCTCAACACCCTCACGTCCCACTTGGGGGCCACTCCTGTTTTCCCTTCTAATTCCTCTTCTAAACTCACTTCTTCCTTTAGAGCTCACGCGGGTTGAAATTTTCACTGGCGGAACGAGAAATGGAAAACAGGCTTTTCGTGGGACTGATATAATGAAATTTAAGAAACTGTCCTTTTATTTTAGGATCATGGTCTTCCTCTCTTTTGGTGTTAAAATGTCTCTCTTTTTTTCATGTCACCTCAGTGGTGGTCCACGTGGTCCACATTGGCGAAGTGGATGCCATGTGTTTGCCCCTTGACACCCACAAAACTGGCACCTGAGTCTGAGATCTCTGCTCTCACCATCCCAAGAGAGCCACACAGCTTTGTCCTTGATCCAGGAGAAACAGTGACAGCAGCGAAAGGACGTGCTTGCCTACACTTCTGCCTTCCCAGTGTCATGCCAGTAAGCTCTTGACGGTGGGCAGGTCACTTGTGGACTCAGAGCTGTAAGGCCTGCTCCCGGGGCGGGTGGAGCTGCTTGAGCCAGTCTGCAGTATCTGTCACAGATAGTAGTATGTTTCGTTTTAATTGGCAATTCTGTGGAGTCAGTTCTCTAGAGGAGCCTCATCAAGGACAGAAATTAGACCACCCAGATTTATACCCAAATGTCCCATAAACATAGGAAGAGGTGCTCTTCCCCACTGAGACAAAAAACGCAAATTAAAATCCCAATTAAATCGTGATTAAATCACCACTACCCACCCATTAGAATGACTAAACAAAGAGAAAACAAGTGACAATACCAAGTGTGCTCATGGATGCAGAGGAAAGAGAAGCCCTGATCGCTGTTGGTGCTATGTCTATGAGTACAGACGTTTTGAAAATTGTGTAATAGCACCTACTAAAGCTCCACGTATGGGTGACCTCTGACCCAAAAATTCCATCTTAAAGCCATCAAGTTAAAACACATACGAGAATGTTCACGGCACCACTGTTTTTAAGAGGCCCAAACAAAGACAACCCAAAGGTCTGTCAACAGTAAAATGAAATGAATTGGAGTAGAGTCACACGATGGAACACTGCAGAGCAATGAGAACCAACAAACTCCTATCACGTGCAATGACCTGAGTGAGCGTCGCACACACTATGCTGAACCCAAAGAGGCGACAGAAGAGGGCACACCATTCGCGTCCATTTGAATAAAGCATGAAAGCAGGACCTTAGACATTAGCATAGTGGTTCTCCTCGCAGAGAACTGGACAGGACCTGGAGCTGGAAAAGAGCAGGAAATGGATTGCTGGGGGTGTTGGCCATGTTTTGTTTCTGGATGAGATGCTGGTTACACACAGGTATTCACTTTGTGAAAACTCATCTTGCTGAACACTTAGGATACATGCACTTTTTTACGTGTATATAAGCTTCAATAAAATTTACGAACCAAGGCAAACTACTTAGCTCTCTCTCTTTCTCTTTCTGTAAGTACCCTCCACCATGATAATGGCGGTTCCTTTTATGGAACACCTGCTGTGCCGATATTCATGATGTGCCAGGCACTGCACACCTGTACTGCTGCTTCTCACAACCTCTGTGCAAGATGGAAGGTCATTTTATGGATGAGGCACCAGAGATGAAGAGAAGTTAAGCAGCCTGTCCAAAGTCACCAGTAGACAAGTAGCTGAGCCACGACTCAAACCCATGACTCTACAGCCTGTGACCTTTCAGCACAGCCCATCGCTTCTCCACTGCGCCTGGATGGGCATGTGGTCCTTTGCTGAGGATTTGGCTCCCGCCCTGTCCCCATCCCTCCGCTCCTTTTCTTGAGCTCCAGGTCAGTAATGCTGAGCAGCTGCCACCAACGCCAAGAACCCTATAGGGCAACATGTTGTTCCTTGATGACAAGCCTCAGGGAGCCACGAATAGTTACTGTTGCCACACATGGGTGGTCTAGCATTCTGGAAATTGTCCTTGCCCTTGTGCCAGCCTTCTGGGAGCAGTCTGGGCAGTGTTTGGGGGATCCGCCAAGCCAGAGCCCACAGGAGCAGGGCTGGAGACGCACCCAGGCCCAGCCCCCCACAGTAACCTGCATTGCTTGACCATTTCTGGTAGAGTAGGCTGAGAGCCAGCAGGGGCCAGACCCCCGGAAACTCTTGACCCTCCTGCCCTGGCTGGATCATAGACATTCCTGCCACCTTTGGGGAGGCCCCTCCCACGAGCCTTGGGAATGACAAGAATAGTATGCTCTCTGAAGACAGCACGGGCTCCGTTTTCCCTGCTCCTGCACTGGCACTGACTGTGCCTGACATCTGTGGAGTGAAAGGCAGTGCCCGGTGCTGAGCTAGGCAGTCGCTGCAGAGACAGATGCAAACAGGAAAGAGGCAGTGTTCCTGCCCTCGAGTAGCTCACAGCCACGGTGGTGACAGCGGCTAACGTTTATTGAGCACTCACTCTTTCCTAGGCACTATTCTGATCTCTTTACAGGCATTGCCTCAATGATGCCTTAAAAGTACTCTCCAAAGTAAAAAGTATTATAATTCCCGTGTTATAGACAAGGGAAGTGAGGCTGAGAAGTCTAAGTGACTTTCTGTGGTCTTTGGCAGCCTCTAAAATGGCTCGATCACCCCCCACCCCCACCCTCGTTTACACTTTTTGTGTAATCCCAGACCGCTGGAGTGTGGCCTGGGATTACACAAATTTGTTTCTAATGAATAGAATAGGGTAGAAGTAATGGAATGTCACTTCTCAGATTGGGTTGTAAAAAGACTGTGGCCTCTGTCCTGGGTGCTCTCTCTCACTGTCTTGTGGACCACTCACCCTGGGATGGGGAGTGGCGGCGGGGCAGCCTCCAAGTCCTGACGTAAGGCAGTCCTGTGGAAAGGGCCACGTGGGTGAACTTGGGAGTCTTGACATGATTGCAGCCTCCAATGACATCTTCATGGAAATCTCATGAGAGAGCACAGGCCAGAACCACCCAGAGAGGCTGCTCTCAGATCCCCGACTCACAGGAACTATGAGGTAATAAATGGTGGTGGTTTGAAGCAGCTCAATTCTGGGATGATTTCTTACGCAGCAATAGATAGCAAATACACTTGCCCACACGCACACAGCCAGTCTGGGATAGAATTGAAATTCGAACCCAGGTATGTGTCTGACTCTTAAATCCTTGTTCTTAACCCTGTATCGTTTCCAGAACTGCAGAAATAACACGATGCTTGAACCGAAATGAGCCTACCTGGAACCGATGATGAGGCTGATAGTTGAGTAACCTTGGGTAAGAGTCTTAAGTATTCTCTGCCTCAGTTTTCTCATATATATATAAAACAGGGATGTTAATAATACTCAATTTCATAGGGTTCTTGTGAGGATCAAGTGAGTTTATACATGTGAAGCTCTCAGACACTGCAAGCACCCAATATGAGTTAACCTTTATTAGTATTAGATAAAATAATGTAAGCAAATATTAAACGAAATAATATTTGGCTCAACCCAAGCACCACTGAAAAATCGGTGTCTTCATTTGCAAAATGGAGATAACAATTTTGTCATTTCTTGTCAGGATTAGGCAAAACAACACAGTGCCTGGAACATATTTGAAGCTTAAAAAATGACATCCACAGTAGGACTGTATTGACTATTCTCTGGGGGCACATGGAAGAGAGGTGGCCCATAAATGCTATTACAGCCCAGCCCTGTTGGCCCCATGCACCTGAGATATTCCACACTCCCCCGCTCTGGGGTCTGAGAGCCTGGAGCAGGGTGAGGGCATGGAACAGAGAGTGTGGGGTTCATGGGAAATCCAAGAAGCCCAGACCTTCTCCCTTGTCCTTAGGAATGCTCTCTCTCAGAGCACTGGCGGTGGCCCCTAATAGGATCTTCGATGTTCCGATGAGAGGGTTATGTTAACAATCCCAAGAAGGAAATTGGTCCAAGAAAATCCCCAGGTTCCTGGTGCTCAGAAGCTGAATGAGTCCCAGCACAAAGTATGCCACCATTTCTTATTCCAATTGGATCTTTCTTATGATCACATGGTTTGTACTCAAAATGCATTCCAAAAAAAATAAATAAGTAAATAACACAAAAGAGATGGGCCCAACTCTGCAGCCTTATGCGGAAATGTTTGGGAAAATGTGATGACCATTTTTGTTCAAAGTTTTAGAGATTTGTGAAACGTGTTTGTATAACTTCCTTTGCCAATTTCTCGTTGAGATTTTTGGCATGTCAAAGTGCCAAATATAAAGGAGAAAATGCAAAACACACAGCTCCCAAATGATACCGGATCATACTTTTTAAAAAGTACAACTGCAGAGCACCCCAAACGTGGCCGTTTTCACTGAGGTCCGACAACGTTGGCTGTGGACATCAGGACAGGAAAAGTTCGGGTTGTGGTCTTGGTTGGGGCAGATCACTCCTCTTCTCTGGATTTTCTCATCCTCAAAGTGCTAGGCTTGGATCTAATCCTTGGTTTTCAAATTGGGTTCCTGGAAGCTCCTGGGGGTGTCATGGGAGGGTCCCCATCTCCATGTCAATAAGTGCTGCTCCCCTTTTGTCAGCTTTGCAGTTTAGATAGAATTCAGATTCTGATTTTCGGGGAAATCGATTTTCCTGCTTAGTAAAATAAAAAAGACTTGAAAGCTGTTTTCGTAGATATCTCTAACTGCCTGTCTTGTTCTGATATTGTTCAAGAGGAGAGAGAAAGGGGGATAAAAATGGCAAAGGAAACAGGAGTCAGACCCAGAGAAGAACTTCCCTCGAGCGCCTGTCCCGAGCACTGTGGGAGGAGAGCGAGGAGCTTCCATTTGTGGAGACCTTTGAGAAGAACAGCAGAAAAGCTTAGGTGCAGGGAGAAGCTGCCCGACCCAGGCAGGGGTTGATGAGACGATCCCACTGCAGGAGGATTCCACGCCCTGTGAAATTCTCGTGTGGGCCGTGCGATTCCTGGGTGGGGAAAGGCCCCACGGACCACAAGGCAAAGTCTATTTCCCGTATTTCTTTCCTTCTACCTGGGCTTGCTTCTCCTAGCCTTCCAGCCTGAGTTACCCATGGGTGCCTACCACAGGCGGAACACAGTATGAGCACTGGGGGGCAGCTGAGAATAAGGTGGGAGTGCCTGCCCTCCCAGGGCTGACATTTAGAGGGCGGGACACACCTGGCCACAAACCGCGTAGTCATTTACTGACGCCGTTACAGGGCTCCCAAAGAGAAACGCGGAGCCATGAGAGCAACTGCAGAGGATGAGCATCCAGGAGTTACTGAGGCGGGCTTCCTCGAGAGAACAGTGTGACACGGAGGCTGGGTCTGCAGAGCCCTTGGCACCACAGCCTCCGGCGTTCCCACGGGAGGCCTGGGGCTGCACCAGGTAGCTTTCAGGGACAGGGGGCATCCATCATTCTTCTGCCTCCAGCCCCTCAGCTCTTCTGCAGTGAGGGAGGTTGGACTGCCTGGCCAGGGTCCAGCGCAGTATTTCGGTCTGCTTTTCACTAGCCCATAGACGTAGCTCTGTTGATTAGTGAGGGTCCCCAGGTGAGATGGCCAACAGGTGGGGGAATGGGTCAGCTTTGTGGGCCCATTTTCTAGCTGGAACAATGTCTGGTCGAAGGGGAAAGGGAAGGATGTTGGGGGAAGGTTGCCCCCCAGGAGGGCCAGCCCAGCAGGAGGAAGGCTAATCTGACATTCAAGCTTAAGGTATGGGAGACTCCCCAGGGAGGCCTCGAGGCCCAGCACTAGCAGTTTGCCGGAAGCCTGCACTATGATGTGCTGGATATCCCAAATATCGTGCCTCTTTGGCTGGGAATGAAGTCAGTGCTACTGAATCTCACCCCACCCTCAGCCCAGGCCAGGTCTCTAGAAGCTCCAGGGGAACAAAGCTGGCACGTGGTGCCAAGTGGGCCTGGGCATGCACACCTGAGGGTCTGGGCCATCTCTGCCTCGTCTGTGGGTCCATCCTCAGCATCCAGCACAGGGTCTGGCCTCAAAGAGATGCTCAGTGGTATTTGCTGAGTGAGTGGTAGGAGAGGAGGCGCTATAACGTAGCAGCGAAGAGCACGGGCTCTAAGGCTCAACAAACCTGGTTTCAAATCTCGGCTCTGAACTCACCAGCTGTGTGTCTTGGGCAAGTTCCCGACAGGTCAGAGGCTCATTCTCTTCTTCTGTGGAGCAGTGATGGTAACAACAGCACCTCCTCTGGGGGGCCCGGGAAGCGCAGGGAAGAGCATTGAGACCGGGTGCGACGGTGTTAGCCTAGACTGTGGCCACAGTGCTCAGTGGCTGCTGACTGTTAGCAGCTCTCATTGTTGTCGTGGAAGTTGTGCAGCCTTGAGAAGGCCTTGGCGTGCGGTGGCTGGGGCAGGGGTGGAGGGAGAGAGTGCATCAGATCTCCAGGCGCCAAAGGGGCTTCCTCAAAGGAGGCTGAGAGGTTGGGTGTGACCTCACGGAGGAGAGAGGAGACCGAGGAAACCACTGGACAATACGACAAGATAGAACGAGGCTACGGGAACGCAAGAACTTCCACAGAGGGCATGGGCTGAAAGGGTTGGCTGGACCCCACTCAGGTCTGGCGGGGGTCCTGCCGGGATCTTCTCCATCTCCTGGATGTGTCAGGGTCACCACTTTGCTGCACATCTTGCCTGCCCTTTCTCTCTGCGGCTTCCCACCTCCTCTCAACTTAGCTGTCTGGCTGGAACCAGAGTCCCTCAGCACTTCTGGGGCACTCCGTACTGTACAAAAAGGGTACAGTCAGACAGAGAAGGAACCAGAGAACATGAGGAAGGCAGGAGTGAAGACCCGGTGGGCTAGTGGCCGAGCCACTGGCTCGAGTCCGGGGGGCCGGGGGCAATGGAAGCTGGATGGACCCTCTTGGAATGAACTCAGGCACCCAGCAAGGACTCTGAGGTCATTGCAGCCATCCCCCAGCTTTAGAGCCAGATGACTCTTCCTCCAGCCCAGGTAAGCAGGAGGGGACTGACCCCATCCAAGACTCTTAAAGGCCCTCATGCAGCATGCCTGTTTAAAAGGCATTGGCAGGGCTGCTGTGCTTCGGGAGTGCATCTGAGACCCTTAGCCCTGTACAGTGAGGGCTCAGTAAAGGACAATTTTTCCGACAGCCACAAAGGTGACTCTGTACAGAGAACATGCTTTCACTGTGGAGGCTGGGGCAGATCTTACCTATCTTCTCCAATTGCAAAGGCAGGGGCGAGCAATGGGCCTGCAAAAAATTTTTGTTTGTTTTTGATTTGGGGGTAGTGGAGACTTGGCAAACAGAGTTCAGCAGTATAATTAAATGAAGCTAATAACAAAATTAATCTGTAACATAATTATATACATACCGCTATTATGCTATGTGGTAATTAGTCATAAATAGTAAACAGGCCACAAAAACAAAAGTAACTGATGTGGCTTTTGCACAGCCAAGCCAGTGGGTACTGCAAGTCTCTTTTTGTCTGGTTCGCTCTCCAGGATGTGTCATGGATCCAGGCTGGGAGTTTACCTGGAGGCCAGGTACCATCCATCACACTCAACTGCAACACTCACCTGCTGTGTTTCAGTCGCCTCCGTGATCTAGGGCCTTCTTCCCTGCTCCCATCGCTCCCGGCACTTACCTGTGTCCCCCCAAGCAAGGGGTCCTTGGAAATACATTCAGCTACTCCTTTATTTCTGCTCTTTCAGGCTGCCTTTCTCCACTTGGTGAACAAATGTCTGTGCTCGACAGCTCATTTAATCCCCTTGGCAATCCTGTAAACTAGGTATTATATTGTTCCTATCTTCTATGTAAAAGAGGCTCAGGAATGTGGTGAGGACAGAAAGTAGCGTGGACTCAAACTCAGACCTGCCTCCGAAGCTCCGCGATGCTCTGTCTCCAAGAAACCAGGCAGGGGGTGGGGAGGTTGGGGCCGGGCAGAAATAGACCCTCACAAGCCAACCATATAGGCATGAGAGAGGGGTGCAGAGGGAAAAGGAGGTAAATTGGGAAGACTAAGGAACGCGGAGCATGGGGAATTAAAGGAGAGGGAGAAATCGCATCTCCTTTGTGTCCCTGTGGCAGGAGGAATATACTTACTTTATACCTGCTGTGTAGGTACATACAGGTATAGATCTGCTAGAATAGGAGACTAGACATGTGCAGTTATACATCCCAAATCCTCCCGCGCCCAGGCAGGGAACACAGTGAACACAAGGCCTGGCGGGGGAACCCGGAGAATCTGCGTGGAAAGGGGGCAGCCTCCTCCCCGCCCCGCCCCGCCCCGCCCCCACGTGTCCCGGCAGGACTGGGGGCCCAGGGTTGCCCGAACTCCAGGTCTTTTTTCAAGAGAAGCAGGAAATTAATTTTTTTTAAATGTGAACTCTCTAAATTTAAAAATGTCGGTAACCGAAACAAGTTAGAATATCATTTTAGCAAAAGAAAAAAAAAAAAAAAGCCATGTTCGGCCCACAGGCGGCTGGCATGCAACCTCTGCTTTATTGCACTGGTTTCCATGAGGGTCTGACCACCAGACTGAGCTTCCCCTGGGCTTCTAAAGATCACAGGAGGAGCAGGGGGTGGGGAGACTAGGAACTGAGGGCTTAGAGGATCTGAGGAAGAAAGCATCTAGAATTCCAGAAAGAAAGGGAGCAGGTTGTCAAAACCAGTGTATTGCTACTAAAAGATGCAGAAGAGACTTTGCACTTTGACCCCCAGGCGTGCCCTTTTCCTGCTCTCCGCCTTCACGGCGTCACCAGAGCCCTCAGCTCCACGAGGAGGAGGACACGAGAACATGGGTGCAGGAGGCCTGAGTGGGGCAGGAAGGGAGGGTTGCCCGGGGGCGGTGGAAAGCGCTCAGCCTGGTTGCTGAGAAAGTGAATCACATTTCCATGTGATGGGTGCAGTTCACACTTTGTAGGGAACAGGGAGCAAACCGGAGCCTGACTTTTCTAAATATACCAGGCAAGCCGTCGGTGCCGGGCTCCGAACTGACATTCCTGACAGGAGGCTGGGCCAGCCCTTGGATTCCGCATTTGCAGGCTGCATCCTAGGCTGTGCTTCTCTGACTAGGGGAGAGGGGTCGATGCCCAGAGCTAGGACTTCCAGAAGAGGCCCCCAGACTTGCATTCCTGGATAAATACCTGTAGGAACTCTGGCAAACCCTCATAGGCCCGGGTTGAGCTGCTACAACCACGGGGTTTCTGGGGCCAGAGGGGGTCGCTTGGACCACCAACAGACTCCCCTCTGCCTATCACCCCTGCCCTCCCCTCACAGGGCTGCCCGGCACAGAGAACCCAACTTGTGTCCTCCAAGCTTCCAGGTGTGGGTAGCATCCGTGGCGCCCTCCTCAGGGCCTGGGAGGGCCGGTCTTCTATAATTCTACAATCTCCTTGTGAGTCTACACCTGAAATCACAGTGCAGGCAGCCGAGGCTCTGCCTTCCTTGGTACAAAGCTGAAACCCCAGAGGAACACGAAATCCTCAGTGTCTGCCCAGAAGTGCCTTGCAGGGCCATCCTGCAGACTGGGGATGAGGAGTGGTCCAGCTCTGCCACTGATCACTATCCCTTTCTCTCCTTGGCAACAATTTCCAACTCTGGATAAGTAGGTGCCAGCCTGAGGCCCCTTCTGACTCTGATATGGCATGGTTCCCTCATGTATGACGTTGGCTAGAGGTTCAGGAAGGTTTAGGGGGTGGTATTCAGTGACAGTCTTCCACGGAGCAGGTGGAGCTGCTCACCTTTTCCTTCCTTTGGATATGAAGCAAAGCAGCCCCAAGCCACTGGCAGGCTATGATCAGTGTCTGGAGCTTTCAGGGAGAGCTGGGGCTGATTAGCTGTCCTAATGCTGGGGAGAAGAGGCAGAGATGATCAAAGCGATGTAGGTTTTAAACTGTGGTTGGACATGCCCACGGCGTGTGGGCACACGCCTGCACACCCCAGGCACTGGGGCGGGGGCGGGGGGCGCCCTGGGCCTGGGCCGCTGCAGAGAAGCAACCAACAGGCCTGCGGGAATTCCTTGTTCCCAGACTCACAGCTGTCAGCAGCTTTTGCCAATGAGAGGTGCCTGAGAAAAAGCCTGAGTCCCGGGAAAATTTTGAGTTCAGACCTTCAGTGCTCAGACTGAAGGCACCATGCAGGGTGCTGCAGCCTGGGGACCAGGAGGTGGAGCCCTCCTCGGACCACCTCCTGTGGCACCCACGGGGCTTCTCAGGGAGCCCCGTCCAGGGATGACTAAGGGTCTCTAAGAAGCTGGCGGCTGTGTCCTCTGAGAGATTGCCTGGGTGGGGCACCCACATGACATTCATCCTAAATGAACTTCCTGCCCCCGCCCCCCACCAATGCCCTTGTGCTCCAGGGAACAGGGAGGCAGCATAGTGGAGGGAGACCACTGTGGGCTTTGGGATCTGTGGCACCTGGACAAAACCCCTGTACCTACCACGCCTCAGAGAGGCCAAGCCTGAGCACAGAGCTAGTGCAGTAGGCCAGCCCCTTCCTCACACGCTGCCTTTCTAAGTTTCTATAAAGAATTTATAAGCATCTGAAATGACCCTATTTAACCATTTGTTTCTAAGTTTCCTGCCAGGTTCCAAAACCCCAGCGGGAGGCTAGGCCCGGCGAATACAGCGGTACGTCACCTGGAGGAGTCCCTGCTCCCTGGGAGCTCACGGTCTGGACAGGCAAACAGGTGGGAAAAGATGGCAGTGAGGACGGCAAGGGGGAAACCTGGCACTGCCACATGACGTAGCAAAAACATTCTGCACGAGGCACACTGATGTGGAAAAATTCTTTGCTATTACCTGAAATTCTAATTTAACTGGGTCTCCTCATTTTCTGCTGGCAGCCCTGGCTGGCACTGTGGGAGCATCTAGGAGGCTGTCCGAGGGCCCAGGGCAGGTACTTTCTGCGGATAGGGCCACCAGATAGGCCGAACGACGACGAAGAGAATCACCCAGGTGGAGAGGGAGTGAGTCTCCCAGGCAGAGGGAACCTGGTGAGCAAAGGCCAGGAAGTGAGAGCTAAGTATCCTGAGGGCCTGGAAGGCTTTCATGGAGGCTGACAGGGACGTGCTGGGATGGAACAAGGGTCGTGGAGGAGCTGGAGACTGTAGGCAGACACAGGTCACAGTGGTCCCCGGGTCACATTCAGGGGTGTGGACTCTACACCAACAGGGCTTCAACAGGGAGCAAGTACCACAGCACGAGCTGCATTTTGAAAGGGCTAGTGCAGCTGCTGTGTGGAGAATGGGTTTGTAGGGAGGGGAAAGTGGAAGCCGAGAGCCAGTTGGGAGGCTTCTGCTGCCATCTTGCTGAGATGGTGGTGGCTTGGCCGAGTGAAGGGGCAGCAGAGGCGGGAAACCGATAGCGTCAACCCACCCTCAGGAGACAGAATCAACAGGCTTTAGCAACTGATTTAAGAAATTAAGTGAGGGGCAGTGGGGGAGCGGAAGAGGAAAGATGACTCCCAGGTTCTCGGCTTGAGCAACCGATGGATGGGTGCCATTCAGCGAGGTGGGGAGACGGGGGGTGGGGGAGAGGAAGATGAGTTTCATTTTGGATAGGTTGCACTTAGGTACTTATGGGGCATCCAAGTGGAGATGTTCAGTTGAGCCCTTAAACAGACACAGTCTTGAGTCAGAGGCCAGCAGTCATCAGCTCGGAGAGCGTTCTCGAAGCCGTGGCAGCCGCACTGCTTCTCTCCAGCTCCTGCTTCAGATGCCGAGGGCCTGGCTAGACAGGGAGTCTCTGGACAGGGGACAACAGGCCTCAGCTCGATCACTCGCTAGCACCTGACCCAATGGGGCAGCCCTTTCTGGTTCTCACCTATGCCCAACATGTGGAAATATGGACTCCTGTTGCCTCATCGTTTGATTTCTCTTAGATGGTTAGATGACATCGCTCAATTTTAAAGTGTTGGCAACTGATTCAATTAAAAAATATTTAATATGGGCCATGTCCAAGGGCCAGATCTGTTCCGGAGGCTGCTGGTCAGGGGCTTCAGGTTTGAAGCGAGGGGTTAGACAGAAGTCTCAGGGTCCCTGAGGGCAGAGATCCTCCAACGAAGGCCCTGCACCAGAATTGCCCGCAAGGCTCGAGGCTCGTGTGAAAACGAGCCCCCACGCTCTGTCTCCAGTGATTCCGATGAGGTCGGCCTGAGAAAGCCAAGGAGTCTGGTCTTGTCAGGCCCCCCGGGTGATTCTTGATGCACTCAAGTTTGAGAACATCTAAGTCAGGGCAGGCAGAGGAGGCTGAGAAAGGTTGGTCAAGGAGGCCGGGGAAAACCAGAAGAGCCTTGTCTAGAATGAAGATGTTGGCTTCCTGGGACGGATGCCAAGGTCCCTGTTCACACCCCCTCTCCCCCCGGAGCGTCTGGGCTCATCCCCAAGAAAGAGGAACGCTGCTCTTACTGCTCAGTTATGAGACCTGATGGGCTACGTCTGCTGGTGAGAGCAATGCGGCCAGTGGGCAGGAAGAGGTCGGTGTACAGCGTGTGGGTCTCTTTCCTGCCTCTTCTAGCCATAAGTAGTAAGCGGAGCAGGATTTGCTCTTTTTCTTCCCATATGCTTTTCTGTCCTTCCCAGCCTAGGCCTCCACCAACCTAGGCCAGCCTGGTGTCAAGCATGGTGGCACGCACACTCAATCTTTGAGTGTTTCTTCCCTGTAGGTGGTGGTGGTATTAGGTCAGCCTTTCTTCCTATCACAGTGGTGACAGCTAAGTGCTGGGATCGAGGAGAATGGGGTGGGGTGGGGTGGGGTGCGAGGTGAGGTGAAGTAGTCTGAGCTACTACCTCTTACTAGTTTAGGAAACGAGAATGTTCTCTGAGGTTTTACCCAGCTTACCAGAATGCTTCCCTGGAGTTTAACCCACAGTTAACCATTATACTTTTTGTTGGCTGGTTCCCCATTATTTCCTTTGCATATACCTTCGTTAGGGAGGCGTGGAAGGGAAATGAGAGTTCAGGACCAGGATTGGGAATTGCTGGCATCCCCCAGTCTACTCCAAAACTGTACCATTTTTTTCTAACATCCAGCAGGATGGCATCCCAATTTCAACCATAAGACCAGGACTAAAAAGTGTGCACTGGATTTTCATAACAAGGTCACTAGTGACCTTGGACAGAGCAGTCAGTGGCATAAGAAGAGCCAGGCTTTGGTGAGATGGGAAGAGAGTAGGAGGTGAGAAACAGAAGTGATTGTAGTCAGCTCTTCTAGAGAGCAGGAGAGAGGGTGGAAGTGGTGAAGTGCACGGGGTCAAGGCCAAGACGGGGAGGTCCTTGATTGGAAGAGCTGGCAAAGAGGAAGTACAGAGGGCATGGTGCGGCCAGAGTGAGGTCCCTGGGGAGGCGGGGTGCTGGGGGAGATGGAAACTTCTGGATCACAGGGAGGGAATAGCTTTGGCTAGAGGGTCACTCCTTCCATTCTAACAAGAGGACAAGAGAAGAGTGAGCCATTATAGGCAAGTTCATAAATTCGGTGACAGAAAGTTGAAGGATTGCTGTCTGGTGGCTGTTTTCTCTGGGGTGCTGTCCTGGGTTGAGGGCGACTCAGAGGGTTAACGAGGATGGAGTTTAATGGAAATCATGATGGACAGCGTGCCAGGTGGGCAGCACCAAACGTGAGAGGTGCAGGGAAGGGTGGAGCTGGACCCTGGCTCGGGATTTTGTCAGCAGGCACTGGGAGAGCAGAGGTGAGGCTGAAGTGGAGTCCTGGCAGAAGGGGGCTGATGGGGAAAGTTGAAGGTCATGCCGAGGGGAGATGGGGGGACAGTGGGAGATGGGGAAGAGTAAGAGTAAGAGAGATGGAAGCTTCACCCCGCCAATTCACAAATCGCATTGATACGCAAAAAGATCTGAAAAGTTTAGCAGGAGAGGAAACCTGAATTTTGTATTGACTTTTGAAACCATAGAATCCCTCTCCCTAACATACCTGTACTCCCATCATCACTCAGACCTCATAGTCTGTGGATTTCACTGACATATAAACAAACCACCTGCGTTAGACTGTTTATTACAATAGGCCCCAGCACAGTCAACTAGTGCAGTTGTTGAGGGCATTCCCCGGTCTACATACGCCCTTGGTTCTTTATTAGGTATGTCCAAAATTGGTGTCATTTAAACGGCTTTCTCTTGAGGGAGACTTTAAGTCCGTTAGAGTGAGAATAATCCGTGGCATGAATAGAAGCATGTTAAATCTGTGAGAAAACCCACAGTCCAAGAATCAAGTTAGCTCACACCCACAGAGTGTACTGGACATGCTGCAGACAAGCATTCTCGGGGCCAGACGTGGCCTTATAAGGTGGCCTGACATTTTCTCATGGCCCAGGCCACCCTCCAAAAATATCCAGAGACAGAAGAAGAGTGGGAACTGACCTCCTAAACATTTCAAAGATTAACAAGCAGGCTCTCCATTAAGCAGGAGCACTAACACCTGCTTTCTGACCAGTTCCAAACACCCTAGGCAATTCAAAACCAAGCAGCCTGCAGGGGCCATGCTAGGGAGGGCTCTGTAGTGGAAAGTGAGTATACGGAGCCCCAAAGCATACATCCAAGCTGGTTCCTTTGCTGCAAAGAAAAGTGTCATTTCCTGTCCCCCTCCAGAATATGCTTTAAGAGCTGACTGTCCTTGCTTTATATGGACAATAGAGATCCGTGACTTATTTTGATTTGTGTGCCTTTCTGCCTCCTTGGGCTGAAGCTGTGTTCAACTCCTTTGACTCCCAAAGCCCAGAATCGCTTGCGATGTGCTGCCCCCCGGTGGTACACCCTGGCTACAACAATGTCAGAGCAGAAATGGCGCAGTAATGAAATGGGCTTTAACCAAGTGCAGCATCTGGAAAGGTGTCTGGGTAACAGCCACCAAAGTCAAAGATAGATGCAAAAGTGTTGCCATGGTGACAAGTCTATGTTCTGGAATTAGTGAGCAGAAAACACAATCTCCAAACATAAAGACTTATGAAATGGGTACGTAGTGCTTATGCACACAGCCTCTCACACATTTCACTTTTGCTCATCCAACAATTCACCCAGGACTTTCAGGGTGAATTGCCTTTCGTGGGAAAAAAAGATTTTTGGTAATGAGACCTACCCCTAATAGGGGCCTCTAAATTTGAGGAAAACAAATAAAAAAAGGAATAGTCCCTTACATGTTCAACACAAAGTGTTGGTCAGAGAACCACACGGCTCTCTCCTAACTCTGGTTCTCAGTTTCAGGCAGGGAATGTTAGTAAGTATGGCTATTTTTGGTAATAGTTGCCTAGAACAGTATCTTCACCACTGAACTGTACTACAAGCCGGTCTATTTGTAAGGCTGGGATTTTTAAAAAATAAATATGAGAAACTGCAAAGTCTTCATTCTTGTTATAGGGAACAGAACACACAACAGCATCTTTGGAATGCTGTGTATAACAGTAGGTCTCTTTAATTATACCAATGGTAATTCTTCAGGCTGGGGCTTATGTTAACATAGTACACATAATTGCCACAAAATGTGACAATGACAAATTGAAAAGCCCTGGTTCCCATTACCACCCAAAGATTATAAAGGTGGTATTTTCTGGGTTGCCTCTACTATTAACTTTACCATCTGGTCCTCAGTTTCAGTTAAAATCATTTTATTTCTCCTTTTATAAATAAAAAGCCTACTTCTGAAACAGATTAGACTGATTAGACTCCACACGAGAAGTGGTCCTCCCCACTGTGCCTTGATCAGATAGCATTCCGAAAGAAAACGTTCTCCTTTGAAATAAATACCACACACTCGATGGTGGTGACAGTTAACTATGAGGAAGACCTGGCAGACTCAGGCAGGGGCTCAGTACTGCTGGAGGCACCTAATAGAGATCGCTCAGAGAAATAACTAGAAAGAACCCAGCACAAGGAGACATCTCTGCTTTCGAGGTGATGAAATTTTGGGGTCTAGAAGTAGCAGGTCACAAGTGGCCCAGCGGAGGGTATTCTGTCAGTGTCCCTTCCACCACTGTGAACCTGAGTGCGTGAAGCAGCATCTAGGGTTGTTCGGTACGTGGAGGCACTTTTAGGACCATTTGACCGGGTATTTCGATATAAGATGAACATTGCTGGGCAACAGTAATTCCCAACTTGTATTAGAAAGGTTAGATTAAAACACATCGTAAGACCAGGGTCCTCAATCTTTATTCATTTCTTAAGCTTTCTGGTCAATAACATGAGGAATCTCTCTTGTCCCGTGGCAGCCAGGTTGGAGAACGGCTTGGTGAGCCTGAAGATTGGCAGGAAGAATGACTTTTTGGAAAACTCTCAATATCTATTTTTTCCATAAGTGCAGAACCATTAAGATTAGCAGAAATTTAAAACCGTCAAAGCGGTCTATCCTAATCCCTGCTGGTCCCCCTGCCTGCGGCCCGCCAGGTTTCACTTGGGAACCAGGGCACCTTAGGAGCCTCTCCCGGAGTAGTGAGCACAGCTTCAGTGGGCTCATGCCAGGGGCATCTAGACACTCCCGTGTGTGTGTCGGGGGCGTGGGGGAAGGAAGGCGGCATGTGGGGGAAGTCGCCCAAAAGAAAGAGTCAATCCATAAACAACAGACCTTGAAACTCCTTCCATATTCCTACATGCTCACTTTCAGGACAACTGAATGTGAAAAAGCAGTAAACTCACTGGTCGGTGTTTCAAATCCAGGCAGAGTACACATTAGTTTATTTTGAAATGCAATACAGATGAGTATTTCATCAATACAACCTATTACTACATTAACATTTCAGGTAAAAACAGCTTCCAAATGCATGCATAGAAAGTTAAGCATAGTCTTTGAACTCCTTATTTCTAAATATACAAAAAAATACATTTAAATTATAGAATTTTAGTGAATCAGACTTATAAAATTACAATTTTGGTTTTCACAACATAGAAAAATACAAAAATGACTATATATATACTATTTTATAATTCTTACCCAAATTTCAGAGGAGCAATATGTACTGGTTTTGATGTTTTATCTGAAACTCAGAATTGAAAATAACTTCAAGATTGTACCACATAAATACCAACCTTTGATCACAAATAGAGAACCAAAAGCTTAAGTGGAATCGAGGGCGCAATCTCTTCATCTGCCTCTTCAATACTATACCTCCCCAGAGGGTCTGGCCGGAAGAGCGGCGCTTTACTCCCTGACTAGCCCTCCCCGGTGCCTTTGATAACAGGCAAGCATGTGTTAGATGAACTGCCTTGTTATCAAGATCCCAACACAGCAAGACGCAGATTCGCAGCTTGCATCTACAAAACACTGCATCCCTCACAAGAGTTCTCTGCCAGAAGGTGGTCCTCAAAGGAGGGGACCTGAAACTCCCATCAGGGGGGCGGCTGGGCAGCCGATTCCTTTAACTGTGTCCCGAAACAAACACAGTTAAGTCTGACAAAATACCCACCAAACACCACTTCCTCATTCACACTTTGTAAGAAGATGGGACATTTGGTGGAGTCTCGATTCATGAAAGAATGCCACCACTTCTAAGGAAAAATGAATTCATGTTAGAGATAAAGAAACCAGTTACTGAGAGAGGTGACTGCAGGACATGGTGTCAGGCCTTACTTATCTGCCAATAAGCATTTTAAATGTTTGATGTACAAAAATAAGCACTGGGGGTGAGATCGTTTTTGAGAAGGGAGTTGTTTGCTGTGTTCTGGCTGCCAAAGTTCAATTTGATGCAATACCACTGTTTACGACAGACTGTTTTTCATAAACAGTGACAGACTGTAATAGAGGCCTGAATAAAAACCAATCTTGAAAAACCTGCATTTTTCATACCATCTTCCAAAACTAATCAAAAACTGGAAAACTGAAAAAAAATCTTATCCCAATTAACTAATATAACCCAAATTGATTCTATTTTACAGTAGAAATACATTTTGGAAAAATAAAAACAAAAAAAGCATAACAAATAATCTTTTCCACATATTTTATCAAGTACAAGAACAGATTCTAATCTCAACACGCCCAAGTTAAGAGTGCTGAGAAGTGGAACTTTAATGTTCAATTCAAAAATAATTTATTACACATCTGCCTGCATTAAATTTTTTAAATATTTTTTTATTTTTCAGTTATAGTTGACATACAGTATTCTATCAGTTTCAGATGCACAGCACAGTGATTAGACATTATATAACTCAAAGTGATCGCCCTCCTGCATTAAACTTTAAGCTGCATATTTTCTTCTCATTTTCATCTTAATTTTCAAGCCTCTGTGATAAGCATTAAAAATTAGTTTTCCATTATGACACTCTTCTGATATTAGCAATTTTATGTTAAATAACTAGTCAGTAAAGCTAAAGCTAGTAAGCTAGACTTTTAAAGTTTGAAAGATCGACCAATTAAACTAAAAAAAGGAAAAGGCTCCACAAAGAACAAAGAACATCCTGTGTTTAAAATCTAATGCACATCTCAACTTGGGCTTTACATTTTCATCCGACCCTTTCTTGAAAAGTCTTAAATGCACAGCTGAGCGATTAAATGGTATGAATACATGATGTCAGACAATGGCCATACGACCAAAGTATTTCTTGGCTGCTCCAACATGTGGGATATTTACTTTTAGCTCGACTGCCCAACTGGAATATTTTACTGTCTCTGGACTTACACCTTGGTGGGACCATAATTAGGAAAAGTATCCAAATAGAAGAGTTGAATGAAAATTTAAAAATAAAATAAAATAATAAGAGTATAGAAACCTATTCCTGAATGTTCTTCCGGACTATATTTCTAAAGTAACACCTTTCATTCATTTTCAATAGCAGATTCTCCACTCCTATGTGACTAGACTGGTTTCAGGTCCGTAAGTGAGAATAGCTATTGGCAAATACATTACTCAGAGGGGTTCTGAGAACAGAACTGTAGAAGGTACTTGTCATTTACTAGCAGTGGAGCTTTCCCTTTCAGAGAACTGTCATTTTGTTAACATGTGAGTGAGGCTGAGCCCCAGATAAGGTAGGTTTTCTACCATGTACACAAACTTATTAAATTCAAGCATGTTTCTTAGTGGCAGGCAGTAACGACTCAATTGAAAACAAAAGGGTTCTAGTTGTTTTCTGATGATGTGTACTGCCCCAAAGCTTCACAGACATACACACTGTATAACCACAGATATGAAAGTAAAGGTCCCAGCCATAACTTCGGAGCATTCCAGAGAACAAAGTTTGCTGCTTCAAAAATATAAGTAGTTTCCAGCATGCAGTCAAGTACTTTGTAAAGGGGATGTTAAACACATTGCAGACTGAAACAGAACTCTACTGCAAGCTGGGCATTCTGTTGATACAGCTTCATTACTCAGACTGTAACTCTCAAGCATTTAATGTTACAGATCTTTATTTATCAGATACATGAAGGAAACAGGATATAAAATGCCAAATCCCTTTCTAACGCCATCATAAATATTGGGAACTTTTGGTTGAAAAAGCATGCTGAAAAGACCGGCCAGGACGCTTTATGTAACGGCTTTAAAAATTTTTTTTAAACAAAATCCCAGGCCCATGTGATGTTAGATTTTGGTTTTTGTTTTATTTTTCAGTATTTTAAAAATAGTTCTTACTTATTTTCTATGAAATGTACTGAGAACTCAAAAAGTCTGCAGCATTTTTTGTCTTTGAAAAGTTTGGTTTTTGGAAGATGCAGGAAACAGAACTATTCAAATTTCTTGTGTTCTTCAGTATGAGAAAGGACTTTTCTTCTCTGGTATATCATGTGGAAGTATAACTGGGGAAAAACTGGAAAGAAAAGAAGGAGTTGGTTAGAGATCATTTAAAATTGGATGTTCTATTTAAAGCACACACACACACCTGAAGTCCTCAATGACTCTCTTGACTACTTTCTCATCCACCAACCAAGGAAGGGTAACAAAGAGGGCTCGGGGAAGGGGAAGAGAAACGCAGAGAGGCCTACCTTTTCCTGGGCTAGCCAAGGAGGAAGGCTGGTATGGACTGGAAGGACGGACACTACTGTCACTACCCTTACCAAGCAAGATGCCACAGAGCTGCCTCCCTTTATACTCTTTATACTCTCATACTATCTCCACATTTATTCTCTGATTTTACAATAACGAGGTGAAGAATTCTAGTGATGGCGTTATTATCCCTGTTTCACAAAGAAGAATTCAAGCCCCAGAGAGGGAAGGCAATGTGTTTGGGGTCTCACTGAAAATTACTGATGGAGCCTGGACCAGGCTCTGGTTGTTCTTTGAATAAGACCGAGGAGGGGGAGGAGTGCTGTGACATTTGATCTGAATACAACTAAGCCAGGTTTGAGTGTAGGAAAAGTCCTTATGAAAAGAGCCAGTATTTTAGGCACTAGAGATTCTGTTCTTTGCAATTTATAGATTATTTTTAAAAGTACTGGTTCTCAAATGAATGGGGTGGTACTGCCTCCCTAGGGAGTATTTGGAAATGGGGGCAGGAATGCTAAAACCTGCAATGTGAGACGGTCTCCCACAACTAAAAACTGTCCCACCCCAAATGCCCAGAGTGCCCTTGTTGTCAAATACCATTTAATCTGCCTGGACTTTCCAGGTTACTATAAATTGGGGTAGGGGGTTCAATAACCATATAAGGAACTCCAGTGAGATGGTCTTGGGTGTACGATGTCCTTCCTTTCCTCCCCTTCTCAACAGCTCCAATCTCTATTTTTTAGACAATAACCTGGAATTTGGGAGAGGTAATTTCTACTACCGCCAACTCTGAGCTTTTCCTTTTTAAATGGGTTCCAAGTTGGCCAAATTTCAAATGATCCTCCCAAAGTACCAAGATAGCAGTGGGTATGTGCACGGAGATCTGATAAACTGCAGAGGAGGCCCTGCTGTCAAACAGGGCTGCCATCCATTCCACTCACTATTTGCAGGCAGGAAGTTATCACAGAAAAGACGGAGCCTGTGCATCCAATTCAACAGTGAGAGAACTATTTTGGTATAAAAGCCAGAAAATTTGACAAGCTCTATAATCTAAAAACTGAAAGTAAAGATATAATTAAACCATAAGGAATGCTAATTGTGATCATTTAAAATGTGGGGCCGTCACATTTCCATAGATATGCTTCAGTAACAGGAAACTTAGGGGCGAAATGCACTAAGGACTTTTCCACTGGCTGTATCTGTGATGACTACACCTCAGACAGGTGGCTACCGCCTCGCAGCCAGTTCAGAGGGCTGGAGGGAGGACAATGACCTAGAAGCCATTTACAAGGCCCTTAGTGGCAGTTAAAGCAAGACGAAGGAATATACCTCATCCCTGTAGGCAAGGAGATGCCAGAAGAGTCAGATGTCAGAAACAGAGGACAGATATGGCCTTTTCTTTCTTTTACATCTTCCAGAGGCTTCTCAGTGCCTAAGAGAAGGGAATGTGTGTCGGGGAGGCCAGGGGAATTGGGAGAGGGGGGGCGGAACTTGAGCTGTAGGTTCTCTACAGCTCTAGCAGTGACTTCTTGGTGACCAGAACTTGGATGACACTGTCTCCATCTGATTTACCCACACGTTCAGGTTGAACCCAACTATAATGGCTGATTCATGGCTACTATTTTTAACTACATTGGGCTATAATGAAGAATAATGCTAAGAAAATCTCAATCTGACAAGAGGCTATTTAGAATTCTACCTTCTGCTCTTCAAGTTCCGGACACACAGAATGGAGATGGTTGGGTGTGTGTGTGCGTGTGTGCACGTAAGTGTCTCAATGTATTGGGGTGGAGGTAAGAGTGGGGGGTTGTGGGTACCTTTAAGAAGATGGGGTCTCTTTCTCTCTAGAGAAAGACTGGGAGGCTGAGAGCAACTAGAAATGCTCTGCCTGGGGCAAGTTTCCTTCTCAGTTTCTCTAAAAACCAGAGGTATGGTTATGGCTACTGACAACCTGGTGTGCCCAGCTTCTTGATGTCCTCACCCCATATCATTGTTTCTCTGACCTTTTTTACTCTCACTCTATAACCAGTTTTCACCAATGTGGGGAAGGAAAATGTAAATAGGACTTAGACATCTACTGCAGATACTAGACATACTGCCACTTCAGCAGAGCAGGAGAGGAGCACCTTGCAAGGGATCCAGAGCATCCCAGCACAAGAACACTCCCAGGACCATGGCTCATGGGCCACAATTTGGGCTATGTGTACCTCAATGCAATAATAGGTCAGGATCACAAAGAAGAGGTGTTGCTTTAAGTAATATGTGTACATAATCAACTTCCCATTAAAGAAGATGTAAAGAAACTTAAGTTGTAGGAAAAAACCAAATTTGGTAAAGAAGACTGATGTCAACAGGGATGTTTCCTAATTCCGCATTTCTTCTTATAAATACAAAGCTTTGGAAAGATGGGAACTGTGCAGTTGGCTGGGAATGAACTGTGCAAATTTGTCTCGCTATTAACAACCTAAACTACTGAAAACATCCAGGGCAAGCGGCCCAGCCCAGAAACAGTGCGTGCAGCAGACACAGATGATCTGCAGCAGATGTGGTCCAGGCTGCCATTTTGAGATGGGGAGGGAGTCAGGGGTTTGAAGGGAGTCTTCTAAACTTTATTTGAAATCAGCCCTTTTCCTTCATCTATAAGAGTTAAGCTGCCTTAAAAAAAGAAAGACTAAAGACTTTAACTAAGCCAAGTTCTCTTACCAAGAGGAGGCTGAAAATAGAAGGAGGAAGGAACTGAGGTAAAGAAAGCAGACTTTTGTTGCGAGAAGTCCGCCCTACTCTCTAAAAGACAGCTGGACCTGAGGTCTGTGTTTTCTCTCTTCTCTCCTTTAAAGCCAAGAAAGAAAATCCCACAGAACTCGGTTGGTTTTCCTTCAGGAATCCTACCAGGGAAAGCTGCCTGTGCATGCCCAGGCCCCTTCTCTATATCAGGGTTCCTAACCCCCAGGCTGCGGGCCTGTCAGGAACTGGGCCACACAGCAAGAGGTGAGCAGCAGGCCAGCCCGCAAAGCTTCATCTGTATTTGCGGCTGCTCCCCAGCGCGAGCATCACCACCTCGGCTCCACCTCAGATCATCAGGTTTTAGATTCTCATAGGAAAACTGGTCCCTGGTGCCAAAAAGGTTGGGGACCGCTGCTCTATATCATGAGGTCAGGGGCACAGACTGGGCACTGGTTGCCCACCAGAACATAAAAAATGTCTAGGAGGTGCAGAGAGTCGCCGGTTGCCCTGGAGAGCTGTTCCAGAAATGAAGCCCTTCCTTCAGCAGACTAGAAATCTTGCAGCAACTCAGAAGTTGGGGCCCCAGATTTCTGTCAGTGTGGCAGCACCTTGTTGTTACTGCGCCCCCTTGCCCCTTTCCCTGTTATCCAAAACGGCATCTATCATTCAAAAACTTAGCTGGATTTATAAATCCTGCGGTGCCCACTGGGACGTGCGTTAGTTTGGGTGTGGCAAAACTGCGACTGAGAACTGCTGCTCTAGAGACCAGAAAATGGAACTCTCAGGGAACATGAGAAAGGTGAAAAACTCTAAGTTAATTTTTCGGACTTAAATTTTTAGACCCTTTCATATTTATCTTTTGTTTGATAATAAATTACCTTTTACATTGGAGAGAGATGGCCTTCAGCCGCCATAGTTTCAGCACCAAAGAGGAAGACTTGAGAATTATTAAAAAGTGTGAAATGCATCATGAAGCAGCACTGTGTCCAAGAATCTCTCCAAGAAAAACGTTCACATGAAATCTAGATGTAGTTTTCTTCTATAATGCACGAAATGCAGTTTTCCACAGAGGACACAAACATGTTGCTTATGACTGTTAGGACGTTTCATGCGGTGAATGCTGTGGGCTGAAGAAAGCCCAACACTCCTGTCTGAGTTTAACCTGAGGTTTAGGGGGAGAATATAGCGCTTTATAGACTAAAATAAGAGTCACACTGGCTACAGAAATAGCCAAAGGAGAAGAACATTATATGTCCTTGGGTAGATCAAGATCCTTTTGGATATGTGGAAATCAATCACAGGATTTTAACTGAATATCAGAATTCAAGAAAAGGACTAAGCAACGCTTCCTCAGAAAACAGGATTCGCTTTACAGAAGCCTCAAATATGATGTTTTTTTCCCTCTGTTACCAAGTACGCTGATAGGCACATCTGATTATCCAATATGGTCCTTTAGTGGCACTATTAAAATACTAGAAACCACCCTGAAGAGAACACTACGTTCTGTTCAGACGGTTTTAGTGCTTATTTCCAAATAGGAAATTAAGAAATATAGAAAAAAATAAATCAATCTTTTAATTTTGTTATTTGTTTCCAGTTAACCACGGATTCCTTAAAAATCAAGTAACTATTTTGATATAGTAAAAATGCAAAAATTCTTTAGAATGTTTTTCAAATATCATAATAAGCAGTTCTGGAGAAACAAAAAAAGTCAAGGTAAGGTTTTAATGGCTTTTTTTGTTTTCCACTCAGTATTTTTCCTCAATAGATAGTTACCTATCCTGGTAGTCACTGTTTCAAACCCAAACGCCGAGAAGGGCTGTATTTGGCAGCTGTACTGAGAAGGGTTCAACTACTAGCAGAGAAAATTCCCTCTAACAGTCGGCATTCAACAAAAACCAAAGTGTTCCCAATAAATCAGATTTATATTTACTTGGATATGGTGTAAAAACAAGCAAAGGCATTTAACTCTAGTTATTGTAGAGTTGAGGTTTAAAACATAAATAAACATATGTGTAACTGTTTACTTACGTGGAATGTAGGAGAGCATGACCAGGATTAGGAATGCATAATAGTCAAAGGAGAAATTGTATTTGTTAGGTAAACTGATGGAGTACAGTCCAGCCTGTCTGACAAAGGGCAAAGCCGCATAAATTGTGAGCAATTCTCCTGACACTCCCATTGGGTATAGCACAATGAAAAGTGTGTACCTAAAACAAAACAAAATATTCATTACTGAGGCTCGAAGCCACCTTTAGTAGAAAGACGCACTCCCAACCTTCTAATCAGTACTGGCCTTTTTAGAAAGCTATTGTTTATATGTTTTCTTATTTAGCTACTGTTTAAAATCGGGTTTTACGAGCTAATTTTTGAAAAGAGCCTATAGTAGGTATGTTTCTGGATGTTCTAAAATAAAATAAATGTGTTTGGTCAGCCTCAAATTTGGCCTGAATGAATAGACAACTCATCACTCTAAGGTGATACCAAATATTGGAAAAGTAGGGGCACCAAGTCATGGTTTATACTGAGCAGTCTGCCCTGTGGGGTGGGAGTGGGCTGGGGATTTGCAGGGAGTTGAGGGGGAAGGTGTTAGAACATGTGTCTAGGAGTTCCTACAACACACACCAAGTCTGGTCTGTGGACTGAAAAAAAAATAGCACATCCAATGTGTGTACACTGCTACAATTATTTAACTGTCTATGTATGCTACTGTGAAAAATGAAATATATGCTAATTTAAAAAACATTTAAAATTTCATAATAGCTTTTGATCATTATGTAATTTTTCAATCAAAAAAACTATAATTACTATCACATGGGAGAATCCATATTTTTTTCACTTAAAAAGGAATTCTCTATGTTTCAAAAAGAATTCAGAGAGCAGTTCATCCTATGGCAGTAACTGGAAGTCATTTCGAATTATAAGTATTTCTAAAGAAATCATGAGCTCAGATTTTAAAAAGTCTTTGGCTGCAGCATTATTACAATAGCCAAGATATGAAAGCAACCTAAGTGTTCACTGATAAGTGAATGGCTAAAGAAGATTCATATATATGGATATATATATATAAATGAAATATTATTCACCCATAAATAATACAATCTTGCCATTTGTGATAGACCTAGAGTGTATTACACTAAGTGATGTATCAGACAGGGAAGGATAAATACCATGATTTCACTTATATATAGAATCTAAAAAACAGGACAAACGAACATACAAAACAAAAAGAAAAAGATTCATATACACAGAGAACAAACTGATGGTTGCCAGAGGGGGTTGGGAATGGGTGAAAAAAGGTGAACAGGAAGGAATAAGAGGTCCAAATTCCAGTTATAAAATAAATAAGTCACGGGGATGTAATGTACGGCATAGGGAATATAGTCAATAGCATTGTAATAACTTTGCATGGTGACGGATGATAACTAAATATATCACAGTGATCAATTTGTAAGGTATATAAATGTTGGATAACCATGTTATACACTTGAAACTCACATATAATATTGTATGTCAACTATTATAATAAAAAATAAAATAAAAACATAAAAAGTCTTTGGCTGTTTGTGACTGACAGCAAGCACTGGGCTCCAAAATTCCAGGTATAGGAATTGTGCTGAGAAATCTGTGATAATGAAAGGAAGACATGTTCCCCACTGCCAACTTCAGCCATGAGAAGGAGGACGACAGAAAGGGAACAATGTTCCAGAGGCCATGGAAGACAACGGACAGAGAATCATTCTCCAATAGTGAAATCAGGGCTCGGTCAGTAAATCTCCCCTATAACCAGAGTATGCAGCTTTCACAACATCTGCCCAGGTTGTTTAGGGACTGCTGTGTTTTTCCCATTTTTCCCTTTTCCTAATAAACATGTTTATTGCAATAAAAATAGAAAGAAAAAAAATGAAAGAAAGAAAGAGAGAGAAAGAAAATCAAGGCGTTCATATACTTAAAATGTTGGAAACAACTGGTCTGTGTCTCTAATCAGAACTTATAACTTATCTAGGAACCACTGTTTTCCTTCTATGAAAGGAGGCATTTGGGCCCCATGTACAATTTTACTCCTTTTGCTTTATCAATCTGCTTCGCAGTCTTTTCCAACTCAGAAAACTGCTTACAAATGTTTCATGGATTAGTTCAGACAAATAGATGAACTGTCAGCCTTTTATTCAGTTTATAATAAATATTACTGGTAAAAATAATCAAAGCAAAATAAAACTGCCAAACTGCCATTAAATGTTTGTTATTAATTTAAAATTAATTTCAGAGTCACAGCTTGTTGGCAAAATCGAGAATAGAAGAACTGGACTTGGTCCAAAAAATCATCGTAATGGCATCAGTTAAATTTGATATGGACAAAAATGGGGTGTCACATGAAATCTCTATTGAATAAACTGAAAAGAAATGACCCAATAAAAATAACTTAAGTAGAAAGAATTTAAAAGTGTTTCTATTAATCAAAATAAAGTGGAGTTTTTTATCCTGATGAAATCGACGGACCAGATTTCTACCCAACCCCTATCTTACAGAACCGTATTTTTAGAAACTTGGAGGCAATATCTAGGCAATATTGCAGTGATGGATTTCAAAAGTTAGTCTTCATTCCCTGTACTTCTTTACCTGGCCCATTTGATGAGGTAAGGCAGATGGTTTAATAAACTGAATGTATAAAAGGAATAACGGATAATTTCTGTGATTGTCCAGGCAATAACAAACAGGAGGACACAGTCTTCACTCTGTACCTGAAGGAAAACAAAAGCAAAAGCAAAAACATAAAACATTTTAATAAAAAGCATTCACAATATGCAGCCCAGTCCCCAGTCCCTTGCAGAGCTGGTGGGTTGAGTAAGTGGACACAACCCCTTGTCTCTATTCTCAGTGGCTAGAGCACAGTACAGAAAGAGCTTGGCACATAAAGGAACACATGCCTGTGATAACTGTGTAGGGCCAAGTAGGAAGAGGCAAGTGAGAAGGAACTCAGCTTACTGATGAGTGAGAGAGGCAGGGACTGGGAATCATGAGCTGTAGCTGCCAAAAAGAAATAAACACGATGAGTGAGTTTCACTGGCTAGCCTGTTGTGGAGAATGTGAACTGATGCTGGTGGGAGCCAAGAGTGGTTAGATAAGAAGAGAAGAAGGGCAAATTGGTGAAAAGCTTGGGATGCATTAACAAGAATTTCAATTTGCTTTGCAAGACAACGTGGAACCTGAGGAAATTTCAAGGAAGGGAAATGTCACAATCAAAGAAGAGGCTAATTCACTGAGCAGGATGAATTCAAGTGAGGAAAGATCTGGACACCATCTAAGAGGCAGAGTCCATTTATTCTCTCCCACTGGTGACTTCTTCCCCCAGACTAAGTCTGGTTTAATTCAAGGATTACAGAAGCTTTCCATACTGATCATATGAGGTAGCTAAAGCCAGAAGAGCTTTAGAGTTCCGAGCCTCCTCTGAAGTTGTTTTCATGTTGAAAAAACAATAACTCTTAATAGAACCCCTTCGGTGTTTTTTAGGGATGTTCTCACTAGATGCCTTAGACTACAAATCTCATATGAAAATCTACTACTGTGGGTTTCTAACTTTTAGCACCACTCACCCACTCCAGCTAGGTTTACTATGTTCTTTGTTGCTTGAGAAGCAATAATAAGAAACCACCTTGCACCTCAACTCATTTAAGTTTTCTTGCATCCAAAAAGGGCAGTTAGACAGTTGGATGTGAATAGGAAATTCTGTTGAGTAAACCGAACAAATTTCAATTATAAGATGGATCTTCTCTGGCTTACTCCTAACATCTAATACAACAAAGGTATATGGTGTTCAAACCTTAACTTTTGCTTCTTTGTATATGCAATGTTAATAGTTTTTAGCACTTATATTCTTCCTCAGAAAGTGTACATGGAGTGGTCCACCTACACAATGAAATAAGTAGTCATTTACATACCTATTAACTAAATTGCTCTGACAAAGAATTTCATAAATGCAAAGTTACTATTCTCTAAAAATAATAAGAATTTTATACTGTCAAGAGCAAGAGTACTTTTGTTTTCCTGGTACTCTCACATTAGCCAAAGTAAAAGCTTACATCTTTAAAGCTTTCTTGTTTTATTTTTGTCTGTCCCCAAATCCTTGCTTAAAACCCATCTATATTAAAAAATAATTTCAGCACACACTTTGCTTTTTGATGTACTTTGTAATCCTCCTCATCTTAAGGAGATGTTTTTATAGCTATGGGCTGAACCCTTGTTTAAAGACCTTTGCGTTATAATAGGAAGTTCTAATATTTTACACTGTAATCGTCTTGAAAGCAGGGAGTGTGTTTTATTCATCTTTTGATTCCCAAAAGCACTTTGTACTTTTCACAAGTAGGAGCTCAATAAATATTTGTGAAGCAAACAAATTCAGTCCTAATCAGGTCAATTCAAGATTCAGTTCCCTGCTTTTTGATACCTGATATCAGTTTATGTGTAGTCTTAGTGGCCTTCAAGTAGACAAGCAACAAACGAAAACCCCAAACCTCCCACTCTGATTCAGCCTAGAGGTTACCTGATTTACCTCCACCCCAACCCCAGTTAGACTTGAATCAAAAAAACTATAACAAACTCAGACCCAGCCTAAATGTGAAAGCGGTCTGCTCCTAGAGTCGAGCTGTAAAGACACTGCCATAATTTTTAAAAAGCTGAGGATGGGGGAAATAGCCTATTTATACAAATTTTATCTTCAGATCAATAGGAAGTGCAACACTGTTATTAATAAGGGACTTGGGCAAATCAGAAATTGAAATTATCTCTTTGGCAGATAATTACCTAATAACACAAAACAGGGAAAGAATATTCTGAGTTAAAATCAGTAAGATCAGTGAGACTCAAACACATTATTTATACACCTACATTCATAACAGCATTATTCACAATAGCTAAAAGGTAGAAATAGCACATATGTCTATCAACAGTTGAACAAAACTAAATATGATACATATATACACAATGGAATATTCTTCATCCTTAAAAGGTAATTCTAACACATGTTATAACATGGATAAACCTTGAACCCATTATGCTAATAAGCCATTCACAAAAGGACAAATACTGTATGATTCCACTCCTGTGGCACTCACTTGAGAGTTAGTCAAATTCAGAGAGACAGAAAGTAGAGACAGAAGACTGCCAAGGGCTGGGGGTGGGAGGAAATAGAGAGTAATCATTTTAAAGAGTACGGGGTTTCAGTCCGAGGATATGAAAAAAGTTCTAGCAATAGATGGTGGTGATGGCTGCACAACAATGGGAATGTACTTAACGTAACTGCACCATACACTTATGAACTGCTAAAATGTAAATTTTATGCCATGCATATTTTACCACAATAAAAAAATTTAAAAACCTAGTGAGATCAAATTTAACAAGGCTAAATGTAAAGTAATATGATTCAGCAACAACAAAACGACTCCGGTACAGAATGCCGAAGACCCAACTTATGAATCCATTAAATATGGAGTTTTTGGTGAACCATAAGCTTCATATGAGCCAACAGGGTACAGGTGGCTGTTCCAACCAACCAACCAACCAGTATTTGCCTAGGTGTCTTCTCTTGATTATTTTAAATAGATTAGAGCCCACCGAGGGATCAGAGTCGGTTACAAGAAACCCTGAACTAGCAGAGCTTACTTTGGACAAGGAAAGAGGGTTAATACTTCAAATATGGAAAAGGATATCATGTACAAGAGGCAGATGGACAGGAGAGACTAATCGAAATATTAACAGGGAGTAAAATGCCTGGTTTGAAATAAGAAAAACTATGTAACGAACCAGTTGACTAATAAAATAAGCCACTTCACGAGGCTACTTCTGGGCCCTGAACATGTCCAAACCAAGACTGCTCAGGAGAAAGTCCTGGATGGTAGGTAGCCCATAAGGCTTCCAACTGCTTTTTGTTGGAAAGGGGTGTGCATACAGCCTATGTATGGAAAAAGCATCAAACTCTGGCTAATACTAACTTCCTTGCATCAGCTGGAATTTTTTTAGTTGGAAAGAAAAATGGGTAGACACTTTAATAGTACTTCTTATAAAAAATTTTCCTTTATCAAAGAAGGCAGGAGAGGAGAGAATGACTTAAAAGACCTCTTTTCATTACTGATTGCTGAGTGTGTAGAACGGGAATAGTTCCCTGGCTCACTCACTTCCGTGGATGGTAAGGTCTCAGGGGTCCGCCCGTGTCTTATCTGAATTGGCTTCCTTAGCCCTCAACATGGATCTGGACACAAGGAATGTGTGGAATCACTGCCTCTAATTTGAATACCTTGATTTTTTTTCTTTTACCTTTTTGAAAGCTGGAGTCGGGAACATTTTTCTAACAAGTAGGGAGCCTTCTTTCTTTCAAAGGCCAGTGACTCAGAGAAAGAAAATCAACTGATAGCCTCACTGAAGTAAAAACAAAGCCTGTTTAGCTTTGCAGGCATTTTTTAATGGGCCAAGGACTAGAGTTTAAAAAAGTCAACTTTTTGAATTAAGAGCTAGAAATATATAATTTTTTTTGGCACTGCGATTAGAGGTCATTGCCATAAAAATCACTTCCCTCTCAAAATTCATTCATTCATTCATTCATTCATTCATTTAATTTGTGGCACTGGTTAACGAAATCCAGTAAGTTTCAGGTGTACAATTCAACAGTAAGGCATGTATATATTGCATTGTGTGTTCACCACCCAAAGTTAGATTTCTTTCTGTCACCACATATTTGATCCCTTTTACCTCGTCTACCTTTCCCCTTCTCACTCCCCCTCCCCTCTGGTAACCACTAGTCTATTGTCCATGTCCATGAGTCTCTGTTTGTTTGCTGCTTTTAGGTTTATATCCCACTTATAAGTGATATCATATGGTTTTCAACTTTTTCTGTCTGGCTTATTTCGCTTTAGCATGATTATCTCAAGGTCCATCCATGTTTTCACAAATGGCAGTATTTCATCTCTTCTTATGGCTGAGCAATATTCCATTATATGTATGTACCACAACCTCTTTATCCAATCATCTATCACAGGACACTTCAGCTACTTCCATGTCCTGGGCACCGTGAATAATGTTGCTATGAACATCCGTGTGCAAATATCTTTTTGGATGTATGTTTTCAAGTCTTTGGGGTAAATATCCAGTAGAGGGATTGCTGGATCATATGGTAGATCAATTCTCAGTTTTTTGAGAAACCTCCATACTGTTTTCCGTAGTGGCTGTACCAATTTGCAGTCCCAACAGCAGTGTATGAGGGTTCCTTTTTCTCCGCATCCTCTCCAACATTTGTTATTACTTATCTTGTTGATTATAGCTATTCTAACAGGTATGAGGTGGTATCTCATTGTGGTTTTGATTTGCATATCCCTAATAGCTAGTGATGTTGAACACCTTTTCATGTTTGTTAGTCATTTGTATGTCTTACTGAGACAAGTGTCAGAAATATATTTTATTAATTATCAAGAATAGGAGGTTTAATTTGTCCACACAAAGATTTGCACTCAAATATTCATAGCAGCATTACAATAGCCAAAAACTAAACCAACCCAAATGTCCAGCAACTGGTGAATGGCTAAAACAAAATGTGATACACACCCATACAATGGAATCAACACAAAGGAAAGAAATACTGATAAATGCCACAACACAGATGAACCTAAAAAACATTATGCTAAGCGAAAGAAGCCAAATGACTACCTTTGTTATGATGAGTTCAAGTACATGAAATGCCCAGAAAAGGCAAACCTAGAATATACTCCCATTAAATTGTTTTTTAAAAAATAGTATGTTGTATATTTTAAATGAATACTATTAACATTTAAAGGAAAAGGAAGCATCTAGGGCAAAGAGGGAGAAGGGAGATAAGGAGGACTTACCGAGGTTTACAAAAGTAAAGAGGGAGACAAAAGGGCAGGTTTACGCTAGGTTGCCAAAATGTCTTGAAAGCCATGTTTCGAAGTTGCATATCCACAATCATGGCACAAATGGGGGAGTGGGTGTGGGGCAGCCCTGATCAGCAGGAAATCTTCCTCTGCCTAAATACACTAAGCTTCATATTAGACCCTTCAGGCTGCAGGTTTCCGCCCTCTGGTCTCCAGTGAGGAAAGAGGTGCTGGGTGTGGGTGGCTTGTGTAATTTAGCCAAAGGAGTTTACACAGAAATTCAAGCTGGAAAAACAAATGAGTGCAAGAGAAAAACCTTTACACACAAATCGCATCATATGTTTGACTTTAAAAGCCTCAGGGAGTATCAGTACATGAAAAGCTGTCATTTTTATTACATTCAAAGAAAAACAGATGGTGCCACATAAGAAAATCACTATTGTAGAAACTCTATTCTTCTTAGCAGTTTGGAACCTGCTCGTTACCACTCGGGTTATTTAAAAAAATTCCCTGATCATGCTTTAAGGTGAATGTTCTTTCCTCGTCTTAATACCTCTTTCACTTGTGAAGCAAAGAGATTTTTGTAAAAAATCTAAGAGGTGAGGAGGACTAGAGTCTGACTTGGCAAAACTGTTCAACTTAGCATGTTCTGGCTGCTATAATAAAATACCATAGACTGGGTGGCTTAAACAACAGAAATGCATTTTCTCACAGTTCCATAGGCTAGAAGTCTGAGATCAGGGAGCCAGTGCATTTTGTTTCTGGGGAGAACCCTCTTCCTGACTTGCAGCTGGCTGCCTTGTCACTGTGTTCTCACTTGGATGGGGTGGGGGGACCCAACCTCTCTGGGATCTCTCCTTATATGGGCACTAATCTTATCATGAGGGCCCTGCCCTCATGACCTTGTCTAAACCTAATCACCTCCCAAAGGCCCTATTCCAAATACCGCCATTCTGGGGCCTAGGGCTTCCACATGTGAATTTAAAGGGGGCGCAATTCAGTCCATAGCAATGTTTCAGACCAGGTGTTGGCAAACTTTTCATGTAAAGGGCTAAAGAGAAATTTTTTAGACTTTGTGCCATAGGTGGCCTTTGCCACATATCCTTCTTTGTTGTTTTTTATACCCTTTAAAAATGTAAAAACTATTGAAAATTGCAGGCTAGATTTGGCCCACAGGACAACCCCTCTTCTAGATTCATCTGACACCCCCAAACTTTCCCTTCTCCTACAAATATCATTCCTTCGGCAATGTGTGTGTGTTGTGTTGTGTTGCTGGGGTGGGGTATAAGGGGGGACGCCAATACATTTATAACTAGTGGACACTATGGAAAGATAAAGTACTCTTATAACAACACATATATGCAAGTTTTTCATGTTATGTCACCTTAACATCTCAGTAATCTTTTATGTTTATGGTAAAATATACATACCATAAAATTTACCATTTTAACCATTTTTAAGTGTATAATTGGGTGGCATTAAGTACATTCACCATGTTGTGCAACCATCACCACTATCTATTTCCGGAACTCTTCATTATACTAAACTGAAACTCTGTGTCCATTAAATAAGAATTCCCTATTCTTCTCTCCCACTGGCCCCTGAACCACTACTGTGATTTCTGTGTTTAAGACCTTGCTTATTCTAGGTACCTCATTTAAGTGGAATCATGCAATATGCATTTCTGTGTCTGGCTTATTTATTTAGCATAACGCTTTTAAGGTTCATCCATGTTGTGTCAGAATTTCTTTCCTTTTTAAGGCTGAGTAAAATTACATCGTATATAAATACCACATTTTGCTTACTAATTCAACTGCTGATACACATGTGAGTTGTTTCCACCTTTTGGCTATTGTGAATAATGCTGCTATGAACATAGGTGTAGACATATCTGTTCAAGTCCCTGCTTTCAATTCCTTTGGATATATACCTAGGAGTATATATAATATATATAGTTGGATCATATGGTAACTCTATGTTTAACTTTTTGAGGAATTGTCAAACCGTTCCACCGTGGCTGCACCTTTTTACATTCCCACCAACAGTGCACAAGGATTCCAATCCATATCTTCACCAACACTTGCTATTTTTTTTTTAAAAAGGAGCCATCCTAATGAGTATAAAGTGGCATCTCATTGTGGTTTTGACATGCACTTCTCTAATGATTAGTGACGTTGAGCATTTTTTCATGTGCTTATTACTCATCTATATAGTTTCTTTTGAGAAATGTCTATTCAAGTCTTTTCCCCACTTTTAATTATTTTTTAAATAATCTCTTTTTAACAATCATAGCGACAACAGCAGTAAAAATAAATATACCTAACAGTGACCAAACTCTTACTATATGACAAGTACTTTTTAACTTATATTATCTCACTGAATCCCCATTTTACAGATGAGAAAAGTGAGGCTTACAGAATTGGAACCCAGGTCTGTGCCCTCAAACTCTGAACAGTTCTGATTTGCCTTCTTGGCCTTCAGGTCTTAAACATATACGCACAGAGCTGCTGTTATGGGAACACTTCTCTCTTGCAAAATCAAAAAGCTTCGAAGGAACCCATAAGCAAGAAGAGTCTGGAGAACAGATAAAGTAAATGTGACCATTTTATAGAATCAGGAAAGCCATTAGTTCTCCAAAACTGTGGCCCATCCCTGAAGAGGGATCACTGTATAGGCTTTGGGACACCAGAGAGACTGAGTGAAATAGGCTCACTGAAAAGGACTGAATAAAGTATCACAAATTATAGGTCACTGCTGTCCAGAGGCATCTTTAATATGCCCATGAACTGACTTTTAGTTGTGAATTGACTGACCAAAGACAATCCAACATACAAACTCGAAACAAGCCCTAATGAATTCCCTAAAGTTAGTGTGAATCTTCTTCCCTGGGCCCTGCTTTGCTAATAACCTTCATTGCCTTTTTGTTTTAGCCCCGTTTTACTCTGCCTTTAACTTATTGTCAAGACGCTTAAAAATCTATCTCAAAGTTTCTCTTTTCTATCTCTGCTATGCAGAAATTAAAATATAAACTATGATTTTAATAAAGAAAACAAACTCATAAAGACAAAGATAGAAAATAAAAAAGAAAAAAGGAATACAAAGCAAGTCTCTGGTTTTCCAGAGAAGTGACCATCCTCACCATCTTGTATTTGTCTTTGGGTAGGTATTAAGATTCACCTAAGGGCCTCTTTCCCTTCCCCTTGTAGAGGATCAGCATGGAGGCTGAAAGCTCGAGGAGGTGAAGGGTGTTGGAGAGTCCTGTGGAGATGTGAGCCAGTGGACCTGGAGAGAGGAGGAAAGGTTGGGGGGTGCTAAACACAGGCATGAACCAGAGGCCTGATAATTGAGCATGGGGAGGTGAGGGAAAGACATAGTAGTGATGCGTGGAAGCAATGGCTAGTGTGGTTGGCAAATTAGTTATATAAATAAGTAAAATGAACAAATAAACCAATATATTTTTAAAAATGAACTTCTTGCTGTTGGAGAAGGTATTATAAACATGGAAGGGAGAATGCTAGAAAGAACAATGAGGTATTAGGTTGCAATGGGAGGAATCAGTATGAACCCATGATTATATACACATACATACTATATACTTTTAGATGTAATGCATATGAGTATATGTGCATATATAATAGGTATAAGTATGTATTCATATACATATATGTATATCCTTTCTCTGTGAGGATGAGCAGCAATAATATTTACTAGCAAAGAACACCTGAACTACCCAGATCTTGGTTCCTAAATACCATCTTCCCCTAAAAGGAAACAGGCTCCTTGGCAAAATGGCTGATTCCAGGGCTTGGGGCAGGGGAGGTACAAGTTGAGTCTGGAAATCTTTTTCGGCAGAAAGTAAGGAAACGCTCAACAAATGACGGCACCAAGTCAAAAGTACAAGGAGAAAGGGGTCACACCAGCCAAATCACAGACAATTTTAGCATCAAAGTAAATAACAGACCACAATCCACTAGATTATATAAAAATTAATGAGTCCAAATTGACATAAATAAAATAAATCAATAAACAAATGGGAAAAAGGGAAAGCTATTCCTTACTGTAGCACACTAACCAGTACATGTAAAATAAATGAAAGAAATAGACAATTGCCATTTGGTATCCACCTGTGGCTGACTCAGCCAGGAGTCAAAGCTGGAAGACTCCATCAAGAGCAGGTGACTGGGGCCAGCATCACCAGGGGTAAGATGGGTAGTTAAGGCACTGCAACCTCATGTGTTGTCCTGAGAAGAGTGTGACACCATTTCTGTAGTATTCTTGCCAAGAATGCATGGCTTGAATTGGTTATGTGGGAACAATGGATGGATCTAGGTTGAGGGTCACCCTACAGAAACCAAGGTCTGTACTCTTTAAAACTGTCAAGGACATGAGACAGAGCAAGGCTAAGAAGCTCTTCCAGATGGGTCTGAAGAGAAACTTGACAACTAAATGTAACACATACATGGCGGGAATACCGCAGCGACCATGTTTCTCCTCTTCCCCAGTATCCCAGTGCTTAGCATAATACCTGGAGCATAGAAGATACTTAGTAAAATAGTTGCCATTCCAAAAAGGATTAAAAAAAAAAAAAAGGAGAGAGAGACATTGTTTGGACATAACTGTGAAATATGAATGGGGCCCAATGAGATGGTACTACTGCATCAATGTTAGCTGAGGAGGGTTGTATGCAGGTGATGTAGGAGTGTCTGAAACATGAACTTGAGTATTTAGTGGTGACAGGACATCAGGTACAGCTTGCTCTCGAGGTTCAGAAAAAGACGAACGATAATAGGTATACAAATATAGAAGAGTAGGCGAAGGAACAAATGCAGGAAAATGCCAATACTTGGGGAATCTGAGTGAAGGGAATATGAGTTTTCTGTACTGCTCTGGTAACCTTGCTGTAAATCTGAAATTACTTCAAAATAAATTTTAAAAAATCACTGAGGTACTAAACAACCACTCTAGGGGCACAGTTAGAAGCAAATACAATCATCTGGTTTCTAGATATATCGTTTTGATAGGAAGCCTCTGAATCTGCTGGAAGAGGCATACTACAAAACCATTAGAACATTCACAACGAAACATATAAATAAGAGCATATTAAGAGCAGGTAAACTGAGAAGGAATAATAGCTTTAATGCTGACTCTCAATTTGTACCAGCATTACTACTGTCTTAGACTATAAATACTCCAAGGGCAGGTCCATAAAATTACTTTGAAGAGGCCTTAGCTTAGTTATTTGGCAAAATCAAATTTTTAATAAATGCTTTAAAGTAGGGTAATGATGATGAAGATAGTAACTCCCATTAGCAGGGATAATTATTCCTTAAATATGATAAAAGTAATTATGTGTAAATGTTCATCAGCTCACACTATTTTAATAAGCACAAAAACATTTATTTCTATGTAAAAAGTCAATTATATGTTTTAAAACTCAGAACATAGAAAAGAATTCAAAACAGTTATATAGAAATTTTTCACTACAATCTTTTGAAAAGATTAGGTTACATTAGGCTAATATGTAGCTAACATTAACTGGGCACTTACTAAGTGCCAGGTACTTTTCAAAGTGCTTTTTATGTATTAATTCATTGAGTCCCAAAGATCAGTGGGGAAACAACTGGGCCTGGGAGACTGGACCAATTTTTCAGAGCACCTTCAATTGGGGTAGCTAAAGTGTGACATGTGATCCCAGCATCCTGTCCTTCCCCTGCCTTATCAGTTATCCCACTATATGGTACTTCTGTCTGCTCAATTCTGCTCTTGTACTGTGCTGGAAGCCCTGTGAGGGCAGCACCCACGAATTTCCTTTTTCATGTATTCTAGTACTTGGCCCAATATCCAGAGCATAGATGATACTGAGTAAATATTCGTTGAGTGAATAAGAAGGAATCAATAAATAGATAGATGGTGACTCAGCTGCAGTCTGAGCTTCCATGTTTTTGACTTGGTTAGAACCACCTTGTGTAAGGAGGGCAGCTAGCTTCCCAAGTTAGATTGAGGCCAAGGGCTTCAGGGATGATGCCTGGTTTTGACATGAACCAAGGGCTGGGGCTGGAGAACAGGACAAGTTCGACAACAATCCTGGTCTTTTTTATAAATTTAATAAGCTTTCTGAACAAAAATGTAACTCATTTACTTATCTACTTAAAATGAATTTCGTCTTTGACAAGAAAAGAAATGTATTAAATATTGACGTGGCAGTTTAAGAAAAAAAGATGTTTGGATTAGTATTAGTCTTTTCATATGACAATTCATGATTTAATATTTATTAAAAACCCATGATGGGGGACATGGCAACAAACTAGAAAATACTATTCCCTCTTTTTTACGAAAAATGTGTCATATTATAAAGAAATACTGATATTGTTTCTCTTTAATAGAGAGAAAAATGTACATCTACATAGTTTTTTTTTTTTTAATCTATAATGATAAAGGAAACTGGTTAAAAAATTCTTTCCATTACAAAGCAATCACTGAGGACTATTTTTTTTTAACTAGTTTCAAGTCTGAGGACTATTTTTTGATGTGAATGATGGCCTAGTTAAATGCTTTGGCCTACGAAAACAACTCTTGGTCATGATATCAACTTTTCTGAACATGCAATGAGAAAAATGTATAAACATGCAGTCAACAAACAATGCAAGATCAATTCTGTATTTATGTCAAAGTCAGACATGCAGGTCTGAATGCTAAAATGTTCCTTCCAATTAGTTTAACTTTAATGCTACTATGTTTTCAGCTCTTTCCTGGAAAACATGAAGGAATGGTGGCAGGTTGCTCAATAAGCCTAGCAAGTTACTACAACTCCCCTCTCCTCTAATCAGTGCAACTTTGGAATTATGCTTACTTTCAGGTTGCATGTCCTGAAGCAAATTACTTATCACCTGAGTCTCAGTTTCCTCATGTGAAAACTGGAGAAAAGATTTGCCTCTGCATGGTTGTCATAGAATTAGAAAAATAAATCGAGTGCTTAGTAAAGTGCTAGACATTTAATAAATGGCAGTTATTATTCCATGAAAGAAAAAAATTCAATTCGACAAATATTTATTAAGTTCCTACTACATACTAGCCATAGCTGTGACTCAATACAGGCCGGTGGCTGTCTTCTTTGCCTTAAATCTCAAGATAATGTTTTGTTTTGCCTTTGTTGTTTTGCATTTTGTTGTTTGTTTAAGAGATGCCATCTACTTGAAGGTTAATATACTTCTACCAACTTTGGGATGTCGAGGGATCTCACCAGCTGTTAGTCTTTCCCAATATTCTTCCTGATTTCTGCTTGATTATTTTACCTCCAAAGAGCATGTTATTAATTGAAAAGTTTTCATGCACTATTTCTTTCACCCCAATGCAAGCATGGGGATTGCATCAAAATGGGGTCACATTTAGTCCCAGCCTTGATCATTTTTCTAATCCAGTCTAGGACCACAGCAGTAGGTCACTGTGGTCCCAGGGGTGAGGCTTCTCCCAAACCTCCAAATGCAGTATATCTCAATGTGCCCAGCAATACTCTAGAGGGTAAAGGATGGATCACTGTCAGAAATGTAACCGATGTGTCTAAAGAACATGAAATTGGCTATATATTGTGAAATGTCAAGGTTATTTTTGTTCTATGACAGTTTAATAATTGCAATGATTTCAACAAGAAAATAAAAATAAAGGCTATGAATATCATCTCCTGGAGCAGAAGTATTAAAACAGTGGCCCATGGTCCTGCTGCACAGATATTCTGTTTGGGCTTGTACAGTGTTTTAAAAATATCTGAGCCAGTTTTTAAAATTGGGAGATTCCACATTAAAAAAAATCATCTGGATTTCTGCCTTTTCTTTAAAAATTCTGACTTCATAACCCCAGACCCAGTCAGCAATCACTAGCTAAGGAAGCACTACCACTCTTGTGAAATGGCACTTATAACCTCCAGTCACTGTATGTCTCTTGAACTTTCTCATAAAACCCACCTGAGGGATAGGCATCTGCAGCCAGTTGATAACATACTTTTCTTTGAAGCAATGACCTCAACAAAAGATTTTTTCAACCTGACCTAACAAGACAGTACCAATGTAGAAGGCAAAAGAGATGTGCAAATTTTCAAGTTTTTGGTTATTCCAGTATTTTTTTGCCAGAGCAAAGTAAGGTAAAAAGAAGATGCCAAAACTCATCTTGTTAAAAACAAACGTTTATGGTGGCAATCCGAAGAAAATGAGTTAAGTCTTTAATGCATGAAGCCCAATAATTAGTTTCCCCCACTCTAATGCATTTTAGAAACGCAAAGCTTACTCTCAGCATGCATCCACACATGAATACCAAGTCACATCTTACAAATTCCAGAAGTGCACCAGGGTTTCACTTCAGACTTGAAAAGGATCCTCCCTCTGGAAAAGGTAGACAGCTTAGTAATATGCTTTATTTTATCTCTACGTATCATAGCTTGTAATGAAAAGCTTCCTGACTTATAGGGCTTGATATGGGTAAGTAAAAAGGGTTTTTGAACCTTCTTCCTCAAAGAAACTAAAGCATACTTTATATATTGAACAGGAGCAGGGGGAAGGGGATGATTCCTTCAAGATTCCCAAGAAAACCAGTTACCAGCTATATTCACTGTGCGGGCCAACTGCAAGGAGGGTGAATATATTGGTATTCTTGTCAATTAAAATATTTTTAATTAAACTATCTGATATTCCATATTCATGTTTTAAAATAAAGGTTATATTGAAAAAGCTACAGTATATAAAGGACCAATTTGGCAAAAAGAACAGGCAATTTAAGAGATAGTTCCTCCTCCTACATATTAAAAGTTTTCAAATGAATATTAATAAATGCTTTAAAAATGCCATTCATTGTACTATGGAGCACACCTGTTTAAAGCAGTTTATAGGTCATCATTTTTAACTTTCTTTGACTTTGCTGACATATTTTAGCAATGTTCACGATGCATGACAATCTTCTTATTTTTACTGTGTGAAATGAGAATCTCTGAGCTCATTAGGATAATAATGTTGACTATTCTTCTATGGCACCTTTTAACTCAAACAGGAGAAAAAGGCCCTGTGAAATGGTTTTCAACAGGGCAAACCTGGGTGAATCCACTGCAGAGGCCCAGCTGCAGGCCTCTGAAAGGCGGTGGCGTATGGTCTCCAGCCTCATTTGCTGATCAACAGCTACCACTGCAGCAGATGAGAATATCATCCACACTGTTGCCCACACCTGCAATTACGATTTTTATAATGATTTAATCTACAGAACTTAAAAAAAAACAAACCTGGATTTAAGCAACATAGCATACCAAGTATACCATATAAAGTTGCTTTGACTATTTGGTTTTTAAAAAACCATACAGTCATGTACATTTGAGATCAAATATATGAAAACTTAATTGACTGAAATCAAGAGAATGATAAATATTACAATGAACACTGAACATTTATAGCCACACTGTCCAATAAGGTAACCTCTAGTAACATGTGGCTATTTAAAATAAAATAAAATTTAAAAATAAATTTAAAAAAATAAAATAAAATGAAATAAAATTAAAGTTCAGTTCCTCAATCACACTAACCTCATTTCAGGGGTTTAATACGTGTTCACATATAGCTAACAGCTACCGTACTGAACAGCACAGACACAGAACATTTCCACCACTGTAGAAAGTTCTACTGGACCATGCTGGGAGAAGAAATAAATACCCAAAAGAAAAATGCTGGTGAAGCAACATGTGTCATCACTATATAGTACCGCAAAGTTGTTTTTTTTGGCTTGAAATAAACAGCCTAAATAAGCATCTTCATCCATTCCACTTTCAAACCATGGATGAAAACTGGTTTGAATGCCAGAATTCACTTACTGTTAAACTCAGCACTGACAACACGACTTGACAGCATAGTTTTGTGACGTAGCACTTTCCTTGCCCGTGTTATTCTTGAATTCAAGTTGATGACATATAACCAAAGCTGAAACCACTTAGGCTCCCAGTCTGTAAATATCATGCACTTATTTGAAAAACTATTTCACATCCAAGGTAAAAATTGTTTTCTTCCTTCACTCTCATTCCTTTTCCATGACAGTTTTATAATACCAAAAGTCAAGCATCTTTGTTAATCTCAGGACTGCAAGTAACCAGATCTGGCTCTAAACAGATTCTCTACTATTTGTAAGTATCAGTAATACATAAAGATACTACATAATAGGATAGAATCTTATACTTAAAAAGGATGAGATCCAACAATAAACTTCTTTGTCAAAAATTTCACTATAAAAAAATAGGAGGAAAAAAAAAAAAGAGTAATGTAGGAGACCCCACTGATGCATCCAGAACATCAACTAAATAGTGTGTGTGGTGGGGTGGGGTGGGGTATTAGAATAATATTTTAAAGACTACTAACTGAACTATAAAATGCACCGGAAAACCTAAGATCTAAAAGTTCTGGAGCAGAGAGAACAGAATCCAATAGTGCTCAAGCCTAAAGGGACTGGGCGACTGTTAGGACAGTCTAAAATGGGGTAGGGTGGGGCAGGTCTGGCCCTGGCTCACCTTTCCCTGAGTGAGACACCCCCCAAATGATGGTAACTGTGCAGCCTTCTAGGGAGTGTGTTGAGTGTAACTGTTCTCTCTCATAACGGAATTGACAACCAGAATGGTGGATGTCAGATATTGTCTCGGGGATGAAAGAGCAAAAGAAAAGGTTCTAAGAAGCTTCAGTGAGGGATATTTGTGGGGCACGGTCACCATCAGGAGGAAGAGACAAAGATTAACATTAAAGACAAATGAAACCAATTTCCTGATTTTGTCAAGCTTGAACCTAGGCAACTATTAACTGACAAAGGGGGCTACATTCTGTAGAAAGAAGTTGTAATATTGGCTTGCATGGTTTTTAAGGTTTATTGTTTTTGTTTTTCAAAATGTTGGAAAGGAACAGACAGGAAACCAGTGAGAGAAAAATAGGTTCTCTGATTTTTCCAAAATCACCTATGCTAAACATATGCAATGGCAAAATGAACCACCTAGCTATGTGAAAAGTAACACTATCTTTAAGTGTCCATTATTAACAGATGTGGAAAGTGGTAGTAAAGTACTGAGGCCTTTGCCTAAGAGTTGTCTAAAGTTTGACAGTGTCTGATTAACAATCAGATAATGAGATTTTCTACCTTTAGGAGAGGTGCTAATTTTAAAAGTGAAGGTGATGCAAATCCACCTACAGAAATATTTAAAATAGAAAGTAAGGGAATATATGAAATAGAGTGGAGATTTTAGATATTTAGCATTCAAGGGGGCCAAAAGATACTGAATGTATCCTACTGGCCTTTGCTAATTAAGATAGAATGTCACTGTGGAAAGGGCAGTGGCCTAGAAGACAAGAGTGGCATGACTTCTGGTCTAAGTGTTACCTGAGGAGGGATGATGTGCCCCAGACACAGCATTCCAGCTCCTCATCTGATTGATGAGGATAAGATACCCTTCCTGCCTTGCTGAAACACATGCTCATGGATAACTATTAGGGACAAGAAATGTGTGCAGCCATAGGGAATATGCTAACAAGAGAAGCAGCCTCAAGAGGTGGCAAGAGCATGAGCACACTGTGAACTCAGCTGGAGGACTCAGCGGAGAAAAGCCTGCAATGCAGCGAAAACAGGAACAGGAATGTGGGAGTTAGGATATTACTTTACTTAGTATTTTGGCATCCACGAGGGTAAAAAAAAAAAAAGGAAAAGAAGAAATAAACTTTGTTCCCTCTATAAAGGAACTAGCATTTCTTCTGAAGTCAAACTGCTTTTTAAGGGATTTCAGAAGCTGCTTGGCAAAAATTACTGTTTTCATATATTCTCACCTAATCTTCACAAAAACTCTATGACATAAGAAAGGCGGGTATTAGTAATACCATTTTACAGATGGGAAAGACTAGAAATGTGAAGTAAAATCAAGAAAAGAAAAAGGTCAAATAAAAGTTACAGCACAACATATATAGTATCTTAGAGCATTTCTCAAACCTTAGAATTCATAAAATTAGCTAAGGAGCTTAATAACAATCGCGATTCTTTGGTTCCACTGCCAAGTGTGGGGTGGGATCTGGAATGTGCATTTTAAGTAAGCTTTCTGGGTAAATCTGTTCCAAGTAGTCCATAAACTCCAATATGAAAACCAGTCTTGGAACTTCCATGGAAAAAGGCCAATTAACTGGAGGGATCCGTCACAGAGCCACCTGATCACTAAAAAACGAGAGAAGCAAACAGGCGGAGTACTGCAGATGTGCGCCAAGGGCCCATGGCTGCTGTGCTCATTTCATGTATAAATGATCTGACTAGAGAATCACATCTCATATGCATGTGGAACGCAGAGCTGCTGAAGAGGAAAAGTGCTTCTGGATCTGAGGCGGATTTTCAACTCCACACGGGATAGAGAAAGCACGGTTAGCACATGAAAATAAGGATATGTTTATATTACATTTCCAAAGGGTGAGATGGAAACTCTGATGCAGTGGGAAGTCAACTCTGCCATTTCTTGGGTGTGTGACAGTCACTCTGCCTCTCCAAACTCAAGCTTCCAAACTCTAAATGGAGGAGGCTACAACCTACCTCAAGAGTGAATGATCATCATATATTTTAATAGAACTCTCTGTGAACTATAATGCGAACAAAACAAAAACCAGCATAATGATATAAAAAAAAAAACCCTGGAGATTACTGACTTTCTTAAACACTGATTACAAGCTTTTTGTAAGCATCCTGCTGAGAGGTTGGCAAGAATGGCAGATTAAGTGTCACAAAGCCTAGTAGCACGCCAAAAAGATGTGGGAAACAGCTGACTGGTGAAATCAGAAGAACTCACAGAACATTCCAGAGGAATGCGGGAAAACATCCCTTTCTCCAATGGTGGCAAAGGATGAGAAAGGAGAGAAGGCTCAGGACGTCAGAGTGTAGTTCTATTTCATGCAAATTACCCCTAGTAAAGTACAGACAGTATCCATTGCACTTAGGCTAATGCCACAGTGAGACTCTGTGATCTGACTAGAGAATCACATCTCATATGCATGTGGAACATGTCTACTGAATTAAACAGCTAAATATAAGGAAAATAAAGATTTTAAAGATGTTTTAGGAAACAAAAGAACAGAAGTTTAGTAGGGAAGTCATGTGTAACTTCTTTCTCAACTACTGCCCATGGAGATGACTGGGGACTTCTGATCTTATACTAAGAACTCAGTAGAAAATTTGGGGTAGCTTCTTCAAAAAAGGGTGGGCCAGGAAAAGGAACAGTGGCCTACTTGTGTGTCCAAAAGCATGGGGATCAGCTGAGCTACTTTTGGACAAAGAAGGACATGTGCCCTGTGAACCTGTCTTTTTTCGAAAGAAGAGTAATAGTAAGGGATGGAAGGTGGCATTTCCAACCGCAGTTCACTTTTTAAGATGCCAATCTTGTTTCACTTTAATGTGAAGAGAAAGAACAGACCCAAACAGAGGGTGAGAGGAGCAAACGCCTGGGGAGGCCCGCGGTGGCAGCAGTAGTCACCAGCTCAGTTAAGAGATGGGGAGGAGCCAGTTCAGGTCTGGGAGACAGGTGGGAAAATGGAAAGAGGTCAGCTCAGATTGTTGATTTCTTCCTGTATCCCCCAGGCCCTACCTCCCACCTGAGTTTGTTGTTTTTGTCAGGAGCTTTACTTTGCTCATATATATGGTCTCTTTAAAAGGAAAAAAATAGGAAGGTTATTTGCTATGTAAGGTCAGGAAAAAGTTTTTGAACATAGAAATGACAATTTTTTCTTTGATATCTTGCCAATCAAGGCATCACACCAGCTGATAAGTACATCCCTACATGTCATCAAAGAAAATCATCTGATCACCTTTTAGTTCTACAATGTACATGGCAACATTTATGAGACTAGCATTCCATAGGGTAGAGAATTAAAATGACAAGTGAGGAGGGCCTCTTAAAAGGAACTATACCTCAAATATGAAAAAGTATAGTCCTAAAAGGTATGTAAGCTATACCTTAGCATATCAGGTACAACTTCAGAAAAACAAGGGAATGAGCATGGAGAATATGAGCTGCTCAGAAAGGGTGGAGCAAGAGTCCACACCCAAATGTAATGCTGTGAACACGAAAAGTTCTTATCTACTTTAGAGGTGAATGTGATGTAAAAAGAAACTGAGAATGGAAGTACAATAGTATGATAAGAATTTGAACATTACTATGAGAAAGTGAAATATATTTTAGTAAGCAGTTATCTCTGAGGTCAATTTCCTTATGCATCAGCAGTTATATGGTTCTCACTACTGAAGTAAACAGCTAAATATAAGGAAAATAAAGATTTTAAAGATGTTTTAGGAAACAAAAGAACAGAAGTTTAGTAGGGAAGTCATGTGTAATTTTGTACAGAACAAACTGACTTATAGGTAATATGAAACTCTAAGATAGGAAAATAGCATTTGGCCAAGAGAAGGGGCTGAGAAACAGGTGACAGACAGCCAACTGGCCTCTGAAATGTCACAGCAACAATTCGGGGTGGAGAGCTATAAACAAAATGATGAATGAGTTTTGTTCAAAGAAAAAGAAAACAAGAAGAAAAGAACTGTGATCTTTGAACAGTAGAAACATTGAATCCTACACACTGGAGACAGGAATAAGTCAACCCATCAACAGGTATACGTAATGAGTGACAGAAAGACAAAATTTACTGTACCACATTAAGAAAATGATACCCTAATGATAGTATAAACTGGGTAAGTTTGGTTACAGAGAAACAATTTTGAATATGCACATGTAACAAGTATATAACTTAAATTACTGTACAGCTCAAATATGACACTATATGTAAAACTATCTGCTAAATGTCAAATCTACCTATCTGTCAGGCAGTGCGGTTATTGAGAACAATGGCGAGAGTCCATGTACCTGTAATCCGAAGAGATATTTAATAGCTTTTTAAGCTGAACATTCTTAATGATTTGTTCAGGAAATCCTGGCAAATGCTGCTAACAGTAATATGGCTAACAGAATTGCTTGACTTGAATTGTAAGCATTTTTTGATTTATATGCTACCCTGTTTGCCAGAAGGGCCAATAGCAGAGGAGTGGTCACTGAAACAGAAGAGGTGAAGCAGAGGCCATGAATAATCCATCAGCTGGAGCACTAGCACCTGGACGGACAATTAATATCTGACTGTACTGGCAAAATGATTAAACAGTCTATAGTCGACAACATGCTGCCTTTATGTACCTAACATTTTTAATTATTGAAAGTACATAATTACCTCTTTAAGAATGCAAATGAGTCACCATGAGAAAGAAATAGGTCACTTGAGACTATTGGGAAGTTAAAATTATGATTTGTTTTTAAAATGAAAAAGAAATAGTATACACACGAAAGTACTGGAGGAAGAAATATAGGATAAATGATGATGTGTAGAAAGAAATGAAGAGGTTATATGGTATATAAGTAAAGTAACTTTTCTTTACTCCACAAGCAAAAGTGAGAACAAAGGGCAATATGCTACATTAGGATTTACTTGCCTTTTTAAAAAAAATTTTTTATTTTTAAAGAAATATGAATACTGAAAAAGGAAGTGATTGTTTTATATTCCTCCTGAATAGAAAGTTCAGACATCTTCAAGGAGTGAGAGCGCTTTAAAAAAGAGCCTGTGCATCTATAAATTCCATATGAATATAACAAAAATAGCTTAATAAACTTTGGTTAAAAACTCATTAGCTATGTGCATTTTTCTGTATATATCATAAGACAATAAAAAGTTAAAAAAACTCATTAGTTTAAATATGAATGAAACTGTCAAAATAAATCTTAAAAAACAAAATGTTTTGACAAAGATTTTGGAAGAATACAGAACAAAGAAAACACCAGAATAATGCTAATGGATAAGCGCATTTTATGAACCCCAAAGAATCCAACAATGCTGGTGATAGGTTACTGGGACTGAAAAACTGAAAAATGAATCCTCGAGGTGGCTACAGGCATTTTACCTTAAGGTAACATTAGCAAGAAGTAAACAACCTTTAAAAAACAAAAAAACATAAAAGAAAACCACCTCGTTCCCCAATATCAGAAAATGAAAGCTCTGTTGTGAATTCACACCCAAGGCAATGATGGTTTTCTTCCCCTGGTTCTTATAAGGAGTACTCCTGGGCCTGGGTATCTACTACCTAAGCCCCCAGCAGAGCGCTCACCTCCCAGATCTACCAGACTCAGTACATTTGGGAATTCCACTACTCCTGATGGACTGGCTAGAGACAAATTTGTTTCTCTTGGTCTTATAAAGATCAGGCTGTTCTGGGAATCAATTAATGTCCCCTACTCCCAAAAATGGTTCCACTATATGGATGCAGCTGTCCAGAGTTTAGTATGCTGGATACAAACAAGATACCGGAAAAACAAAACTGAGCTGCAGACCACATCCCAATCTCCACGGGAACTGAGACTGCAGGACCTTATCATCTAACCAGTCTTCTCGTTAACAACACTGCACACCTGGGGTAAGTTATGCACTAATAACCCAGTTCCTACAGTGAATATGAATTTTATCTGGGCTATATTGATGTGATACGAAGTTCCATCTTTAGCTATAGCACGCATGTGAGAAAGAAAAAGTGATTAACATTTGTTAGTGCTGATATTATTTTAGTCTATAAAAACACTTACCTCTTTGACGCTATGTGTTACTGCCCATATTAGAAAAACTCTTGACATCACCTGAAAAGAAGTCAGGACAACAGAAGATGGAACAATTCCTGAAAGAAATTTTAGGATGGGTAAATAAATGTACTGTATTGTTTCAACATGAAATAGATTTTCTAAAACATGCAAATTTTAATGTTTAGACACAAAACCATCTTGAGCAACTGAAACTTCTCTATATTGCTATAAAGACTATGTTTTTCAATGTAGTAAATATTAAAACTTTTTCCTCAAAACAATAATATTGTTTAATGGCAATAACAAGTTATGGAATCTAGTACCCTTCTTAAGCCTTCCAAAAATCAATGACCAAGTAAAATATTTTTTACACTTATATTGGTAGAGAAAATAAAACCACTGCTTAACTTTTAAAATTAGACAATCAAAGTTCGTTTTACAATATAGGTTTCAAAAATGAATAGGCATCTATAGAAGGGAAGTCAATTTTATTTGTCTCTAATGGCTGTTGGAAGCTCCTGTATATCAGACTTAATATACTATCTAATGGTTAACTTGGTATCTTACAGTCATTTGAAGATTTTGCCAATAAGCATAGCAAAACCAAAGTTTATTATCTTCGTAAACCATTTCTTCTCACCTTGTTAATTACAGTAAGCACTGGTACAATTATCCTTCCAATGTTCTTAAGTTATAACACTGGAATCATCTTTAATTATTTATTTTATGTAATCATCAAATTCTGCTAAGTTTACATTTCTTTGGCCTCTCCCTTCAATTCCTAAACCACAATCTCTACCTAGAGACTAGCTGCCACCACTATTATATGAAATTCTCGCCTCCTTCAGGTCATTTTAAACCCAGCAATAAGCCATGATCTGTAAACATCATTTTCTCTTCGTAACTTTACACTGGCAAGGAACTGCTACTAAAATAAAATCTGAAAGCAGAATTATGGGTGTCCAATCTGCAGACCCCATCCCGCCATTTCTCTCTGGCCATACTGCTGCCAGCAACTAGACTTATCAACACCCTAAACATCTCAAGTTGCACACGTGAGACATTCTACACCTGCCAGGAACCTCTCATCACAGTCACAGATTCTTTTTCCACTTTAAAACTAACCTCATTTTTAATACATTCACTGGACTAACCCTGACCAATTTTCTTCTTCCAAACCTTCAAAAATGCACTCTTCTGAACAATTATATAGCTGGACAAATTACAACTTGCCAAAAGACTGTGTACAAATTAGAGAGATAAAATTGCCTCTACAGGTTTGACTATAAAAGGAAATCACTTCATACTTCATTAGGAAAAAGAGATGCTACATTCTGTTAGAATGAGTTTCTTAAAGAAGATTTGGGCTTCAAGAGGGATGGTTCAGTTCCCAGAAGTAGGTAACATAAATATGTTGAACAATGCTTAGCATATAAAGATGCTCAATAAATCTTTGTAGAACGAATGAAAGACAAATATAAATGTATGGCCATGTAGGTCAATGAAATAGAGTTGCAAGCCAGAAATAAACTCTCACATTTATAGTTACATGATTTTCAACAAGGGTGCTAAGAAATTTCAATGGAAAAGTGATTGTCTTTTCAACAAATGGTGCTGAGACAACTGGATCGCCACATGCAAAAGAACAGAATTAGAACACTTCCTTACACCATATACAAAAATTAACTCAAAGTGGATGAAAGTTCTAAATATATGAGTTAAGACAATAAATGTAAATCTTTGTGACCTTGGATTAGGCAGTAGTTTATTAGATATGACACTAGAAGCACAAAAAAATAGAGATTGGACTTCATCAAAAATAAACTTATTTGCTTCAAAGGACACCATCAAGAAAGTGAAGAGACAATCCAGAGATAGGAGAAAACATGTGCAAATCATATATAATAAAGAACATAGCTAAAATATATAAAGAATTCTTACAATTTAATAAAAGACAAAAAAACAATTAAAAAATGGCAAAGGATTTGAATAGAGATTTCTCCAAAGGAGATATGCAAATGGCCAGTAAACATCATCAGAAAAGATGCTCAACATCATCAGTCATCAAAGAAATGCAAATCAAAACCATAATAACATATCTTTCACACCCAGCAGGATTGCTATAATCAAAAAGACAGACAATAACAAGTGTTGATGAGAGGTGGTGACATTGGAACCCTCATATACTGCTGATGGGATTATAAAATGGTACAGTCACTCTGGAAAAGTCTGGCAGTGCCTCAAAATGTTAAATACATAACTACCATATGACCCAGCAATTCTACTCCTAGGTGTATATGTACCCAAGAGAAATGAAAACATATGCCATACAAAAATTTGTACATGAATGTTCATAGTGGTATTCACATTAGTCGAAAAACAGAAACTACCAAAATGCCCAACAACAGAGAGATAAATAAAATGTGGCATAGCTATACAATGGAACAGTAGCAATAAAGTAAATAAAAATAAAAAGGAATAACAAATAAAAAGAAATGAAGTACTGTTACATACTACTGTATTGATGAACCCTGAAAATACTATGCTGAGTGAAGAAGCCGGTGAAAAAAGACTACATGTCTCATGATTCAATTTATACAAAAAGCTACTTTCCGTCTCTATAGGCAGCTAACTATAGAGACAAAGATTACCTGGAGCTGGGAGGTGAGGAGGGAAACTGGGACTGACTGCTAATGGGTATGGGGCTTCTTGTAATAGAGGCACAGGCATTATAATAACTTAATATTTGAGATTTTAGAGACTCTCATCTATGGGCACTTTTTTCTACTGCCAAAATTGGAATACTTAGTAAGTACAACTTTTAACTGAGGGATTTGGAAGATTTCAGAAATGAATATTGCAATGTGGCTGAACACGTTTATTACTTATCCCTTCTCTACTATAAAGGGGGACTATGAAGATTTACATGTCTTCTTTTTAAAAGTGCTAAAGAAAAATACTAAGATTCTTTTTTCTTAAAAATAAGTTTTAGTAACCCAAACAAAGATTTACTCTTTTAGTATATTTCTCATCAGTCTTTTCTTTTAAGTATATTTTTATTTTATGTTTCAACCATCCTTCACCCCTCTCCCCTCTGGCAACCACCAATTTGTTCTGTTTCTATGAGTCTGTTTTTGTTTTGTTTTGTCTGTCTTAGATTCTACATGTAAGTGAAATCCTATGGTATTTGTCTTTCTCTGACTTATTTCACTTAGCGTAACACCCTCTAGGTCCATCCATGTCTCAAATGGCAAGATTTCATTCTTTTCCATTGATGAGTAACATTCTATTGTATAGATGTACTCTTCTTTATCCATTCATCTATTGGACACCTAGGTTCCTTTCATATCTTGGCTATTGTAAATAATGCTGCAATAAACAGGGGTGCATATATCTTTTTGAATTGATGTTTTTGTTTTCTTTGGATAAATACCCAGAAGTGGAATTGCTGGGTTGTATGGTAGTTCTATTTTTAATTTTTTGAGGAATTGTCATACTGTTTTCCATAGGGGCTGTACCAATTTACCACCCCACCAACAGTGCACAAGAGTTCTCTTTTCTTTACATCCCATCAACACTTGTTATTTGTTGACTTTTTGATAGTAGTGATTTTGACAGGTGTGAAGTGGTATCTCACGTAGTTTTGATTTGCATTTTCCTGATGATTAGTTATACTGAACATCTTTTCATAAGTCTACTGACTATCTGTATGTCTTCTCTGGAGAAACGTCTATTCATGTCCTCTGTCCATATTTTTAGTTGGGTTATTACTATTTTTTTTTATATTGAGTTGTATAAGTTCCTTATATATTTTGGATATTAATCTCTTATTGGATATCTAATTTGCAAACATCTTCTCCCATCTGGTAGGTTGTCTTTTTGTTTTGTTGACAGTTTCTTTTGTTGTGCAGAAAGCTTTTAGTTTGATGTAGTCCCATTTGTTTATTTTTTCTTTTGTTGCCCTTGCCCAAGGAGACACATTCAGAAAGATATTACTAAAACTGATGTCAAAGAATTTACTACCTACATTTTCTTCAATGAGTTTTATGGTTTGGGGGTCTTACATTTAAGTCTAATCTTTTTGAGTTTATTTTTGTATATGGTGTAAGACGGTGCTCCAGTTTCATTTTTTGCATATATCTGTCCAGTTTTTACAGCACCACTTATTGAAAAGACTGTCATTTTTCCATTGTATAGTCTTGCTCCTTTTGTCATAGATTAATTGACCATGTAACTGAGAGTTTATTTCTGGGCTCTCTATCCTGTTCCATTGATCTATGTGCCATTTCTATGCCTGTACCAAACTGTTTTACTTATCATAGCTTTGTAGTATAGTTTGAAACCAGGGAATGCGATACCTCCAATTTTGCTGTTCTTTCTCAAAACTGCTTTGGATATTCAGAGTCTTCTGTGGTTCCAAATAATTTTTAAGATTATTTGTTCTAGTTCTGAGAAGAATGTCATTGGTATTTTGACAGGGATTGCACTGAATCTGTAGATTGCTTTGGGCAGTGTGTACATTTTAATGATGTTAATCCTTCCTTAAGTATATTTTTAAATACAATTCAATTTCTATTGTTATACTGTTTGTATTTTGCTTTTCTCACTTAACATTTTAAAGCAATTTTCTCTCTTAAAACATAGTCTTCAAAATATTTTAACGAGCCATAATATTCCTTTGATTGGGATACATTTGTTTATCTATTCTCCTTCTGAGAATAAACTGCTCCAATTTCTTGATAAATGAAGTAATAAAGTATTAGAAATAACGCTTAAATTTTTTTGAGGCTTAGACCTTAAAAAAATACAAAAAACAAAACAAACAAAAAAAACAAGATTATTTCCTGGGGACAGTTCCCAGAAGTAGAACTACTAGGTCAAATGGTATGAATGCCTTGAAGCCTCTTGAAATATATTGCCAAATTCCTTTCCCGAAAATCTGTATCAATATACACTCCCCATAGCAGTACACAAATGTACCCGCTTTTGTACACCCTCTACAGTAAATTTACATCTTAATAAGCTGGGGGATAAAAAGCTGATCAATGCTTTCTAATTTGATACAGATGCAGAGATGTTTCTGGCTGTGCCTGCAGGCGCTCCTGCATTTCCTACCCAGGGAACCAGCCTAGTTAGGCAACTGAGTTTTCTCCCAAGTGATGTAATTCATACCAATTCTCATTTAGTTTCTACGGCAAATGAACCTACCTCAAGGGTGAACAGCAGCTCAGGTCCTAGCTTCACAGTCCAATCTCAAAATATCTGCTCTACCAGGCCAATCAAAAGGTCAGCAGAAAGAAGGCACCCTAATATAAGCAAGACCATCTGAAGGCCAGTAGCTCCAAGTTCAACCTTGGAGTCAAGCCAGACAAATAAAGAAGGCCACAGAGATGGACCATATTATCTTAGCTCTGAACAGAACTGACATCACTGAATATTATCAGGTGGATTTTATAAGAAACGATTAAAAAATTATTACCTGATTTGCTGTAGAAATGGTATGCAGTATAATATCCACCCGATCATTCAATGCTTGTTATATAAACCGCCAAGTGGGAAATTTGTTTTCGAATTCAATGTTAAGAAATAGTTGTTCCTCTCCAATGAGAGCAATTATATAACTCAGTAGTCCTTTTCAATTTGGTAGTCAGAAAGTTTCAAGCCAAATGTGAAGCATACTAAATTATGATATTTTGTATGTAAGTTATCACAAATCTTTGTTAATGAGGAGTATAGATTGATAAAACAGATCAGATCCTCCTTCTTTACTAGACTTCTCGCAGTCACTTCCATTGTGTTTGCCTTTATTACGTCATTACCCTTTATTTGAACACGATGACATTGCATGTTAAAACTATAAAAACCACAGATTTTTTGTTGATCACTTAAATTTGTTGCTTTCAGATGACAAAAAGAAATCCTGCTATCTTATCGGTAAGCTATCACTAGATCAAAATTCATTCCAAAAAAGACTTCTGATGCATCTATTATTCATTAATTTAGTTCATCATATATTTTTGGAGTACCTACTTTGTGCCAGGTATTGTTCTCCGTGCTGGAGATACAACAGTGAAAAAGACAGTGTCCCTGCCCTCGTGAACTTACTCTCAAGATGTGACCGATTTGCTATGCAATCGCTCTTATTTTTAGGACTTTTTTCTGAAGGTGATGCGAGGCTACTAAACATTTGTAAACAGGGAATGGCATAATTGCTCCTTGGTTTCAGAAAGATATCTCTGTCAGCAGTGTAAATCTTTGGCAAGACAAGGTTATAACTTGGGAAATAATTATGGGAATTTATGTTGAAAGGGCAATGAACTTTTGAAGCAAAACATTAGCAGATGAAAGAAATACAGGCGTATGTGTGTGTGTGTGTCTGTGTGCGGGAAGCTGTATAAAGGGGATCTGGCAAATGGTTTCTTGTTTGCCCAGAATCAGGGTGCTCTGAGGACTCCCAAAACAGCTGAGCTCTGCAAAGCGGGTAGCACTGGAAATCCTCCCTGCACAGTGCAGCCCTCAGATGGGCTAGGTTAGTGGGGTTGGGAGATTGGCTACATATGACAAAGACCAGGTTGAGAGTTAGGTACAGGAAAGGCAACACATGTTGGGAGCAGAGCAGGATAGTGTTTAGATGGAGCCCACAACCAGGGAAGGAGCCAATCATAAAGGAATACATGGATAATACAGACCAGACCAAAGAAAGGTAGGAGACATAAACTTGGTGTAAGAAATTAAACTAAATGATGGCAAGTGAAATCAGAATTTTCCTACCCAAATACTAGATGCACTGAAATAAAAGTAACATTAAATGATAACAAAAATCACCAGCGGCAACCAAAAAGGTATGGGGTACAACTTTAAAAGTGCTAATCAGGAAAGGAAAGATTATTGCACTCCTCCTACTCTGTTCTCATCTCCCAAAAGTGATATGGGTGAATCGATAAAATCTTGAGAATTTTCAGTAACATGCCCAGATTTGGAGAGAAACAAAAATATCTGCCTGCAGTGTGTCAGACATAGAGGCTGGAAAATGATGGGGCCGTGGGGAGAAGTGACAAACTGGGAGCCACCTCATCGATGCCAGGCTCTTCAGGCCCCACCATGAGTTGGAGGACTGGTACAAAGTTCCCCATAGGAATGGGATATATTTTCTATAGGGTTGAAGAATCCAGGATGGAGCCATGAATTCTCAAAAGAGAAGGGAGAGTTCCTATGTTTTAAATAAGTAATTCATTCATATTGTTCAAAATTTAAAAAGTATAAAGATATTCAGAGAAAAGTCTCCCTCCCAATCTCATCCTACTACAATTCAGGTGCCTTTCCCTCAGGAAACCAATTATTAATTCCTTGTCTATCATTCTAGAGATACAGTTTAGATATATAACAATAAATATGTAAGTGAATATATAGATATATTTACAGATCCTTTCCCCCCAATTTTTTTACATAATGGCACCTTTTTATACACATTGTTCTACAGTCTGCTTTTCTTCCTTTAAAAAATATCCTGATGATCTTTCTGTATCAATACATATATGCATTGTTTTAATTACTGAGGCTTTATGTTTTAATACCTAGTCTCCTAAGCCCTATCTCCATGCTCTCGGTGTACAGAAAAATAAATATATAAAACAGGAAAACTCCAATCCTTAAACTGGAGCTCAGAGGGGAAAACAATTAAATCTTAAATACTGCGGAAATGCAGTCAGAGAGAATTCAGTAACATCTATATTACAGCAAATAAAATGGCTCCACAGGACTACTCGCGCTTTAACAAGATGAAAAAGAATGGCAACCATACAAACAGAATGCAAGGGAAAAAATAAATAAATAAAAATAAAGCATGCAGTGCATCTAGGGGGAAAGTTAAAGATTAAAGCAACTAGAGTGAAGATAATAATTATGGAAAACAAAGAGAGTTCAACACAGGGATAATTGTTATCCCCGAAGTAGAGAACCCAATAGATGGAACAGAAAATGTATTCAACGGTATAATCCAAGAAATGAAAGAACTAATTTGTACTAGAAGAATATATCGTGTTCCAGAAAACAACTGATAGTGAATGAGTAAAGCCGAGAAAGTTCTTGATTACAACAATAATACTTAATGGATCCAAACGAAAAAAAAGCAAGTTACCTACAAAGTGGTAAGAAAATCAGCCTGGCTTCAGATTTCTCCACAGCAACATCCAAAGTCAGAAGACAATGAAGCAACACTACAAAGGTCTGAGGGAAAGAAAGTATGTTCAAGAATATTATACCCAGCCAAGATGTTATTCTAGTGCAATGGTAAAAGGTAATAAACATCCCTAAATATGAAAGAAATTATCATATAATGCCTATGCGACTGACATTCTTGAAAAACATGCTGTCAGAAATTCAGTCAAATGAGAGATCAATCAAAATAAAGAACTCAGGATTGGAGAAGTCATGGTAAAAAGGGCCTAGGGTAGGCAATGAATCCACTCAAATATAATGCTAAGACTTAACAATGATGGTAATTATGATCATAGGACACAGTGTCAATGCTTATAAACCATAATAATAAATTAACAATTAAAAAATGGAAGCCAGGACAGAAGAGATGTAAGGAGTGACAATAATAATTTCCTTAACAGAATTAGAGATGTTGCCTGAAACTGAAATATAGCTAAATATAATTCTAATCTAAATTTTTCATCATCTTTCTGTTAAACTTAAGGGATTTTATAGTAAATAATATATATCTCATGGTAAAAAAAGTTTTATAATTTATTTTTTATAAATTTAATGAAAAATAGCATGTATAGAATGAGCAACAGATCTTAATTCTTTCATCTATATACTTTTCTTGTATTAATGTAGAGTGAACAGAATACTCTGAGTGATGTTTATCTAATATTAATGAAGATTAGTTTTATTGGTAGAATTTGGAGTCACTTTAAAATTGTATCCTTTGTACTTTACCACAATGCTTGAACTCCTTATAAAAAACATGAATTATAATTTCAAAATTAATAAAATAATTATTCTTAAGAAGAAATTAAACATTTGGCACTAGTGAAAAGATAATTCTGAAACTAAACTAATTCTAATTTTAAACAGGAATTGTCTTAAATATTTTCTCTTAGAGTATAAGCTAATCTCAGGGAAATAAAATATTTCTGGCCAAAATAAGAAGAGTGGGAGTATGGGATTCAAGGAAAAGATGACTGGCTTAAAAAAAAAAAAAAAAAAAAAAAAAAAAAAAAAAAAAAAAAAAAAAAAAAAACA
>NW_024351543.1:8051239-8097154 GCF_902729225.1 Pteropus medius
AAAGAAAAGAAAAGAAAAAAAGGACAAACAGAGGGCAATTCTCTCTTTTTCCAGAAAACAGAAAGCTGGACATGCCTCCTGAGGTTGTAGCACTTAACACCCCGCACCACCCCCTGCCAAGAAAACAATTTCCAATATATTTTACATAATCGCACTTAGTTTATTGAGCTCTAACAAAAGAAATTAATGCCCTACACTGAAATGAAGAGCAAAATTATGGCATTTATACAATAAGCTCTGGATATGAGGTTGGCGTTTCTAAAAGATAAACTAAACTATAAGGGGGCATTGCATTTTCTTTGTGCTAAAAGGACAGTGTTACTAAGTGCATTCATGCTTATTTTTTACCTTGAAATGGATATAAAGAGAAACACAAGAAAACAAGTATAACAATATTCTGTGTGTCTAGCCGTGGGAAAAAATGTGCAATTAGAAGTAAGGTTTTTTTCCCTTTATGTGACAAAACTTTAAATACTAAGGTGCTTCTCGAAATGGGGCTTGCATACCTCAAAGATGTGCATCAGGGTCTAATCTAGTGGCATCCCACTTAAACTCAACTGCATGAACTCAGCCGAAAGAAAATAAGATAGAAAAATAAGAGTGTGTGGGCAACTCTACCCAGCATTACACACTGTGAATGTGTGTGCCAGTATGAGTGGTGGTCTTAGGTCTCCTGGCCATTCATCATGCTGACTGTGATTTTACTCTTTAAAGATAATAAAATATTCATCCAACACAGGCTCTAAATGCAAGTCAATTAATTCATCTGGTATCCAAATGAAGGAAGAGTGAAAACTTTCAACCCTGGAGGAAAAAGTAGCTGGCTGTGCTATACTTATTTTAAGTCGTATTGTGTTATAATGAACAATTTAAGGAATTTTTCATTGGAATTTCACCCCTACATAGCAATTCTACCTGAGGATTTAAAGCTGCAGGATATATACATAGTGCATGTTCATGGAGTTTCCCTGAAATTTTGGGAGGAAATCTATTTTTACATTAAAACATAAAAAAGAGGACTCCAAAAATGTTTCACATTATGACAAGGCGTTTACTCTTAAACCCCTGGGGTAGAACTATACTCTTCATAGACATTAGGGGAACTTGAGAAAAGCTGGAAAAGCACTACGATACATAATAAAAAATATAAAGTAGGAAGCTGGGCATAGAGACAACAAGGGCAGAAAAAGAGATATTAATATCTAAATAGATGCAGAGAAGGCCTGTGCACTTATTTTGGGCAGACCACAAACTTAGCCCTGAGCTCCTTTACAATCAATATAATGAGAGAAAACTGTCAGTTGTATAATTCAGTGTACATGAAAGAAATAGAACCAGTGCGCGCTTTCTTTGAGACGTGCCTCTATATATTAAGTGGCTTCTGACTACAGTAGTAGTTTCTGGCTTACTGGCTATCCTTTATACAGTTATGTTTGGTTTCTTTTTTCTTGTTTTTCCCACAGATTCCTCTGTTACAGATGGCCAGCTGTCAAAGTGTCCACCACTAGCAGCTTGCTTTTCCACTTGAGGTTCTTACATGTAAAAAGTAACAATAAATTGGCTCTCATGGAGGGTCCAGAGGCCTCTGAAGGGAATGAGCTTTTTGAGAACTTTATCGAATATCCAGAGACTTTTAATTTGTTTGTTTACTTTTGGGACCTCTACTCTTTAAGAATAAAGTTACTGAAAGTCTTAACCTCTGAATGAGAGCTAAATATAGACATGAAGAAAAATGACATATTTCCAACCTTTCTGAAGATAACATAAAAGGGTGTCACATTTTTAAAAAGATAAAAATATAAAAATATTAGAAACTATTCTCTAAAAGGACACAATGACTCAATTATAAGTCATGGGAAATCACTAAAATCTGTGTATTATAGTTAGCATTCCAACAATAAACTGCCAACCAATTATTTTTATTGCTCACAGCACTCCAGGTGTTTTAGACCAGGCTGCTAACTACAACCTTACAATATGGATGGTTCAATATATATTTCACCAGCAAGACTACACCATATGCTTTTCTTTAAAAAAAAAAAAAAAAAAAAGATTTAATAAAACTGTCAGGGCCAAATAAAATGAAAGTTGAACTCATATTTATAGTTTTTGCTAAGTTGCGTTAAAACCCATAAGTACCCTGGATACTGGATAAAAAAACATTTTATTAGTATCTGTGTTTTAAAACTTTATTAAATTCTGTCTCAATATATACTTCTGAAAATTCTTTAATGTAAAGCTTTTTCAAAATGCTGAACCTGATCCAATGGTCACTTACTTGAAATAATGACAAGGTTGAGAGGTGAGTCATTCCCTTATGACTTAAAAAACAAACACAGAATTTCACTTAAGCAAACCAAGAAATACATTTCTTCTACCAAACCATGTACTTTCTCAGAGTTCGAACCATGTGGGGCAGGGAAGGAAAATGAAGAAGATGAAGTTTAACTTTACCAGAAGGTTGTGAAAGGTTTCCATGGGAAAGATTCTCTATTTAATTTAAAAAAGAGTCAAGGACTATTTAAATATGGTGATCTTTAGCTAAGAAAATCTTGGCTGTCAGAGCTAGAAAAGATCTAAATGATCAAGTTCAATTCTTGAAGAAGGTTAATTATTATTCAATACATATAACAATCAAAATATTTGCAACCAATATGACAAAGGTTAACATTCAAAGTATATAAAGAACACAAATTATTTTTGTCTTTTAAAAAAATCAAGACCTTAACATGCAAATAAGCAAAGGGCATAGAAAATTCATATAAAAATGAACTCAATAAACAGATACATAGAATTATATTCAATTTCATAATTAGTCAAAAATATAAGAGTACCTATGATTTTATATATCTGACTTACTAAACACTAAAAATAATCATAATACCCGAATGTTGGCATTATGTTAAAACCACCATACTCATATTTTGCAAATGGGCACAATCTTTTTGTAATTAAATTTGATAATATTTTGAAGAGTTACAAGAATATTCATACTATTTGAATGTGAAAATGTACACAAAGGGCATAAACCAAAGACCAAAAAGTCTCTATATCAACAGAGATATTGGTTGTAAAGTTATTAATAATATTTTTAAATGCGAACAATCTTAACATTCTCCACTAAAGAGGGCATGATGATATATCTAATTTGATATTTTTCAGTAATTTTAAAATATCAGTGAATACAAGATGAGCCTGAAACATCATATCAGAAAGCAAGGAAGTTATCAAAGATGACTGGGGTCCTATCAAAAAGCACTTAGAAGACAATCTAAAGGTACTCTCACTAGCCAAGATGGCTAATTTGAGCATTAAAAAGAAGAGCTACAATAGACTGAAACACATCAAATATGTTAAATTCATGAGTTTGTTATGATAAAATAAGCAAAAATCTTCGCTGTCCCTTTGACATGATCTGATTTTTGTTGTTTGGGGGTGTGGGAGAGAGGGAGAGGGACAGGAAGGTAGGTGGGGAGGAGGAGAGAGAGTGAGGGAGGGAGAGCACCGCGCACAGTATCTATCGGTATCAATGCCTGCCTGAGTTAGAAAAATTACATCCTTGGATCTGTATGAGAAGGGTATATAAAGCAACATGAAATACTAGCCCTCGTTTTGTTTTAAATTACAGACAAATGTTCACAGTTCTCAGAACTGGATTTTTTTCTTCAAAATTGAAACTGGTTTTTCCTTTTGGATTTAATGAAGTATTGCTAGCTGAAGCCAGTTTGACATGGTGAGAAAGATGTCCCACTGATGAAAGTGTTGCTTCCTGATTTGAAACAAAATTCTGAACCCTTTTAAAGAACAGTAAAAAATATTTTAAATTGGGAAAACCCCCTACAAACTTCCATTGGTCTTCTTTAGAGGATTCTGAGAAACCAATACATTATTCTGAAAACTGGTAAATAAAAGAATCAAAGAAAAAGTGCACGCGCACACACACACACACACACACACACACACACGTAGTTATGTCACAAGAAACCAGGGAAAGCAGTTACCTTTGGGAAAAGAAGAAGGTAACTAAATAAATAACTGGAGAATCAGGGTGGGTCAGGAACTTGCTTTTCACTATATACCCTTTTATGTCTCCTGAATTTTGTACCTTGTGAATGAATTACCTATCTGAAAAATGAACTCATTTGAGTACCACTATAGAGATTATATAATAAAATGGAAAAATAATTATATTAGAAGAAAAGAACTTAGAATCAAATGATAGCCACTCTCATTATAACAATGTAAAAATTGTATATGCATATAGAGCAGGCCTGGAAGAGAACACAGAAAAACAAAATTGTTGATTAGCATTGCAGAATTTAGGAGCATTTTTTTCCTTTCCATTAAATGAATTCCATTGTTATATTTATAATGTTATTTGTCCAATAAATAATGTTTAACATTTAAATGGAAACATAATATTTTTCACTTTCTCTGTTACCCAAACTTATAGAAAGTCCTACCTATTTGAACATTGAGCCAGTAATCAAGGCACCAAGAACCATTCAGGGGTAACTTGACCCTTATTGTAGGCAAGAGATCTAAGAAGGATAAAAGAAAGGGTCTTTTGAGGGCGGTTCATACAGTAGATGTTAAAAATACAATGACTTTGCCCAGCTCTATATTCCCACCCCTGCACTAATTGCGGGGGTGGAGGCAGTGGTGTAGGAGGCCAGCAGAACATGGAAAGAGCCTGTCGACAGCGCATAAAAGACACACACTGAAAACACTGCTTGCAGGAGGAGTGAAGCTTGTCAAAGTACTGCAGAGGCTGGGAAAGTGAAGAGAAGAGAAAGAGCAATTATAACCTGAACCTAACAATTCCTCAGCTAAATTTAACTAGAGAGGTGGAATATATCTGCAGCTTGAAAATGATAGGCAAATGAATGCTCAGGTACAAAAAGACCCAAACCTACACAGAACTTTAAATGGTCATTGTAAAAAAAATTCTACATTCATATCAATCATCTGCTATTATTCTGATAATATTTCAATTGTGAGCCCTCAAAATAAATAAATGGCCACAGGAAGGAATAAGGAAATCCTAGACTTGGAGAAAACCTTTCAGTTCTTGTCAAAGATAAATCAAAATCAGTAAAAATTTATTAATGTCAAAGTTTTCCAGAAACACTTTAAAACTCTTTCAAGTATGAATAATGAAAATTACATAGTAACTTATTTACTTTTGGAAGGCTAAATAAATGGAATTATTTATCCAAAGTCTTCCAAATTTGGATGTCGAGTAATATCTCAGTTAATACACTTATTCACGCTGAACTATGTTCACAAATAATTCTAAAATATATTACCTAAATCCTAAAATACATTATCCTAAAATGCAAATACTTTGTATGCATAGAAATGTGTACCAAAATGGTAACCATAATTATTTCTGGGTAATTCAAAATGGTAACCATAATTATTTCTGGGTAATTAGATTACTTTATTCTTTATGTTTTTCAGTATTAATTTTTTTAATAATGTGTATGTGTTACTTTTACATAGAAATAAGATTACTTTAGAAAATAAGGCGTTTTCACTTAAAAAAAATTACCACAACTTGATATAACACCTACCATATTAATCGTTAAAATAAAAATGAGTACAATTTCAATCGAAACCATTGTTTTCACACACAGCTGATTTACAATCATTTTAGAAAAAAAAATCACATATAATCAAAAATCTACACTGCACACAGCTTCTGGAAGAGTTTATGTATTCAAGCATCTCCTATTCTAATGAAGACTTTGCCAGGAGGAGAGGATCATGTACTGTGATTCATGGATATTATAACCTAGGGTAACCAATTGATGTTTTTGCTCCTCAAATCCAACTTTGAAAATATAAAACAGATTATTCACATTAGTACTATAATATCACTATATTCTATTGCCAAGTGGATGGACTCATGGATTGCTCTCTTGGTTCAAGAATTCAGCAACCGTCCAAAATGCTTTGTGGCAGCCACTACTAGCTGCTTATTCACTGTGCATTCTCCCTCTCTCCTCTCTAACAGAGCACTTATCTTCTTTGGGGTAGCAATATACCCTGCTAAAACACTAGCTTCCCTGGAATCCCTTAGAACTGGAGGAAGCCATGTGACACAGCTCCGACCAATGAAAAAATAAACTGAGAGTTTCTGGAAAGCCTTGCTGTGCAGCCCCTTTCTGCCTAGAATGTGACATGACACCGCGTAACTCATCATAGCTAGCTGTCTTATAACTAGCAAATGCCAAGACAGATGTCACATACTAGTGGCGGTAGAGCAGAAAGACAGACTTGTTATATGGGAAAAAGAAACAAACCCCTGTTTGGTTAAAGCACGGTAGTCAAGAATTCTAGCATGTATATCCAAATGTAATCCTACTTATATACTTTTTCTTTTACAGTTGAGAAAATGAACTCAAAATTTGAAAGGAATCTGGGTGGACTTAAGAGGTTAAAGTATAGAGTGCAGGACTAGGCAACACTTTTTAATAGAAGCTATTTCAATTATACTTTGCAGCCACAAAGGCTAATGGCATCAATTAAGAAAGAAGATGGTGGAAATTTGGTATAACAATTCCTTCTGGTTAACAATATTCTGATCCATCTATCTCAACAAACAAACAAACAAACAAACAAAAAACACCCACTAGTATTTTAGGTCCAAAAACAAAAAATAATGCTTTCTTTTGCAATTATGACATGTGTTATTCATGAGTATCTTTTAAAAACATCTTTTTGGAGCCAAGAATGTGGCAATCAATGCCAGGTCAAGATCTACCAGATATGAATGTAGTATTTGCTGAGGTATTTAACTATCATAAATAGTTGCTTGCCCTTTAATCATTTTTCTTAAAAAGTGTTGGATCTGTGATTACCCCCATACCCTCTACATAGGTTATTTTAAAAGAAAAACTCCAGCCATGAGCACCACATTCTAATTAGGCAAATAAACCACAAATCTGGGATGAAAATGTTATATGAAAGGTGATAAACTCCAGAGAGCTAGGAAATATGTATCTTACTTGATTTTTCACAGTAAATAAAGTACTATAAGAGGATTTGCTTTTAAATCCAAATTTATGAGCTTAATATGAGAATGAACTCTATAATGAACAGAGAACATACATTCCAGAGCAGGTCCCGTAAAGTTAGGAGAAAGCAATTTCCAGGTTAGCGTTTCAAGTAGAGAGGAATACACTTTCCTCATAGTGTGTCATTATGAAGCTAAAGCCTCCACGGACTACCCTGCTACAGGTGAAATTTACAGAGAGTCACCAGCTCACTTTGTCCCTCTCATATATCTATGTATTCCTAAAGGACTTGCCAACATGACCAGAAACTCTGTATTAGTTTGTATCTGTTAGACCAAGAAATTATTTAGATTATATAGAAATAAAAGAGAAACAAATTAGGCTATATCATTGCTCAAACTACAATGATGATATTATAATCTATTTATTGTGAGCCACAGTTCTATATCATTTACTTATATTAACTAATTTAATTTACTATTCACACACTCCTATGAGGTAGATGCTATTATTTTCCTCATTGTATAGATGAGGGAACTGAGGTGCAGAGAAGGTAAGAACTCCGCTAAATCACACAATGTGCAAGCGGTAGAAAACCAGAACCAAACTCAGTCAGGCTTCAAAGTTCATGCTCTTAACTAATAAAGTATAGTACCTCCAACCATAGGAAGTAGAAAATCATGCAAAACAAGCTGGTGATGGCTTTAAAGTATGCCCACAAATTCTTGATACTCGTCCCTTCAAGAGGCAGAGCCTAATTCTCCTCTCCTGAGCGTGGGCTGGACTTACTGATTTGCTTTGAACAAATAGAAAAAAGTAGAAGCAATGGTGTGTGACATTTGAGACTAGATCATAAAATGCACTCCCTTGGATTATTCATTCATTCTGTGGGAAACCAGCTGCCATGTCATGAGGGACATTACAGCGGTCCTACATGAAGAGGGACATTACAGCAGTCCTCCACGTGGTGAGGAACTGAGGCCTCCTGCCAACAGCTAGGAGTGAGTCATCTTAAACGCAGATTCTCCAGTTCCAGTCAAGTCTTCAGCTGACTGCCGTCCTGGCTGACATTTGACTACAATTACCAGAGAAACTGAGCCAGAACCACCCAACTAAGCTGCTCTTGACTTCCTGACCTACGGAAACTATGAGATAGGAAACATTTGTTTGTTCTAAGCCACTCAATTTTGTGGTAATTTTTAATATACCAGTAGATTACTACGGAACCTTTCGTCAGAACCACACATTCAATATAAAATTATATTTAGGTAAGCTATAAATTATGTAATTAGTTAATGATTTTGAGTGTCTGTTCATCCTATGGAAGCAATAACCATTTTGATCACTGCAGAAGGGCAAACAACATATCGTCTATGTCCCTTCAAAAGCATAATGAATTGAATTATAGTTTTTGAGATTCTACCCTACTTACTTAAATCAAAAACTAAACAACATATATTTGACAAAATAAGTGCAAAGATTATTCCTGCTTTAAGTTGTCATTTACCCTTTGCTCTTTCTTTTAGGTCCATAAAGAAACAAGATATCCCAGCTCCAAAAGTTTATCTATAAGAATAACATGTCTATTTGATTCCTGACAGTCTATTCAAGGTACTAATTGGCCATTATTTATAGATCCCTGATTCCTTTTTGAGCAGCTGTCATTAATAGAACAACTTAGGAGTTAAAAACATTCTTAATTCAACTCAACTGCACCCTGGAATTATTACTCATGCTTCTCAAGGCTGCAACTGTGATAAAAACTAAAGATGAACCACATCTGAAGAAAGCTGGGAAAAAGAGCCACCATTAAATACACCAATATTAGCTGATGCTCACTGATTGATATTCCTTTAAAGCTTTTATTTCTGATCATTTGAATCCCTTTTATTAGGTTTGAGGCTTTCTGGGAGTGTTTCCTGCACCACAGTTTTAACTCTTTGTGGCTTTGGAGGCACTCTAGAGCTGTTCTTTGGGAATCCATGTATACTCAGAAGACAAATACAAGTCTACCTCTTGGTGCAGAAGGGAAAGGAAAAAACTAAATTGGCTTCTAGTTTAGAAGTATTTGATCCTTTTTGCCCATCTCATTGTCCTCTGCCCCACACTTCAGAAATGGTCTCACGCTATCCCAAGTAAACTCAAATTCTCTAAAAGAAGAGCAGGGGCATGACCAAGACTCATACCTGGACAGTGAAGACTGAGGAAAGCCTGAGAACGGGGAATGCAGAGGGAACAAATAGGGCAGGAAGTGGGGGAAAATGGAGAAAATGAGCAAAAATCAAGAGGTAGAAAAAATAAAGGGGAAGAAGAAAAGGTTAGAAGGATGAGAAAATAGGGTAGAAAGATTTCAGAGTAGGGCATGAGAGCAAAAAGAGAGGATAAAAACATGGACAGGCAGAGAAACAATGTTCCCTGAAGGGAAAGAGAGAGGCAGAGGGAACAAGGTGAAATGGCTAAGCAGTGGGGAGTCAAAGCTTATGGCCAGGTTTCTGATTAGGTGACTAGTACAAACCGATAATGCCATGAACAGATCCAGAGAACAGGAGAAAGAGCAGGTCTGAGGTAAAATGACGAGTTAAGCTTTACACATGTTGAGTTTGTGGTGTCCGATGAGTAACCGACTGGAGAAATGCAACTGGGCAGCTGGAATGAGAGCTCAGGAGACAGATGGGACCCAGAAGTGAATATGTGGGAGCCACTGACACCACAGGGAAGGTCACACAGGGAGATTTCATAAGGGAAGAAAAAGAAGGTTAAGGGCCAAAGCCCAGAAAACAGCAACATTTGAGGGAAATACGGAGAAAGAGTCCACAGAAGAATCTAAGGATAGGTGCAGGTTTCCTACAGTACAGGAAGAGAGCTAGGAGGGAGACTGGGCAAGTGGAAGAGTGAGTAAACAGCCTCTCCTTGAGAGGCAGCAAGGGTAGCACTGTCCTCAGGGAAAGCCAGGTTCCCAGTAAGTACGAAAGCTGAGGAAATACTCTGTGAAAACAGAGATGAGTTTGTTCACGATGTTAAAGGGTTCCAAAAATCACTATCACCTCTCCTTCTGTGCTCCTATACTTTGAACTTACCCTTTGGGCAACATTTTTGTCATACTGCGCTTTATGTCTGTGTCCTTGATAGAGAGCACGACTGGGTCTACTGATATTTGTGTTCTCACTGCTTAGTCAGTGCAGTGTCCGCCACTCAGCAGAAACTCAATAAATGCTTGCAGGTTCTCTGAAGGGCAACTGGGAAGTATGCATTATTAAATGCCTTAAATTTTGATATGACCTTTGACCTATTTCTAAGAATTTATCCATTAGAGACTAATCACAGCTGTGGAAAGATTTAGCTATAGGTATGGTTATAATGTGCACATTTTAAAACTATCTACATATTTGAACAAATAGAGCACTGGTTAAAACTCACAATACATCTATATAACTGAATACTATATATCCTTGAAAAGTCTATAAAGATCAACAGTAATAAAGCCATACAAAACCTATGCCCTAAGCACAACTAAAACACATAGCCAACTACAAGCTGAAATCACCTATAAGCCAAAAAATAAACATCAAATCCTGGCAAAGCTATCTCTTGAGCTCTTACCGCAAACCTTAGCAGAAAGTGAGAAGTTTGGAAAAAAGACATGGATGAGAGAAGAAAGGAACAGAGGGCCTGACTGAATTTGAGCTGAGACTGCCCCAGCAGGGGCAGTCCACCGTAAGTACAAAAGCACTGAAAAACGCCTTGCCAATAAGAGCACTAACGACAGGGCAGAGACTTCAGTCTGTGGGACTCGAATGGCAAACTCAAAAAAGCACTGCTTCTGGGGAAGAGACTGGCAAAAGGGGAAAGGAAAAAATGCCTTCTGGTTACAGAATATTGAAGGAAAAACGAGATAGGAGAAATTTTAGACTCTTGCAACACAAATGAGAGCTAAAACAAATGACGGACATACAATTCCTATCTCTACTGGCTTTCTCAAACAAAAAGTTATCCATTGAAGAGATCATACTTCACTGCATTTACAGATAAAAGTGTTCTCATGTTAGGAATCCTATAAACCAACTCAAACTTCCTACTCTATTCACAAAATGAACAGATGAAAGCAATTTACAACTATACAAAACTACTATCAGAAGAAAACAAAAAAAGGATCAAAACATTTCAGCTAATAAAAATGTACTCTAGAAAACATTCGCAAAGAAAAATTTAACATAAAACTTCAAACTGAATTAAATATGTTTATATAAGCATTTAGAGATATAAAAATTATTTGTAATCAGAAGTTCAAAAACTCAGAACAGAAATGGACAAAAGCAGGCAGAAGTAAATGAAGAAAAAGAAAAAAAAAAAGATTGAATTCAGGATAGAAATGGAAGAGAAAGACAAAATCATATCTGAAATGAAGACTAAATTTCAAGGTGATCAAAGGAGAATAGATTCAAATAAAAATGTAATAAGGACATTGAAGAAAGAACGAAACAACAGAGAATGCAAATAAGATGTACATAAGTAAAAGTGATAGGAGAAAATTGTGGTTAAAAGAGAAGAGAGTAAAAAAAAAAAAAGGAGAGAGAGAGAGAGAGAGTGTCCCTGAAACTGAAAAGCAGATTAATGAAAAAATAACTAAAATTTAAAACTATAATCCTATAAAACTTTCCATAAATGAAAGGGCTGAATCTATACATAGAAAAGGAATATTAAGTACCTAGGGAAATTGTCCTGCAATGGTCAACACTAAGACGTACCCCAGTAAAACTAGTAGACTTTAAATATAAAGGAAAAAATCCTCAGTAATGTCGGCAAGATAGAAAAGAATTATTCAGTGCCCATTCCCTCATCATTTGAACAACTATGCATGCACAAAAGTACCTTCACAAGAGCTAAGGATTTCAGGTGAGAGATTTTAGCATCTGGGTGAAGCATAGTAATAAAAAAAATACTGAAGACAGTTTCACGTATACTTATGTCACACTGACCTCAAGCCTGGGCAGTGCAGCACAGAAAGAGATACCCTTTGTGTGGGCAAAAGAGAGTGAAATAACCACATAACTTCACCACACATCCCAGCACCAGGCCTGTGCCTGTGGCTTCAGAATCCAGGCTAACCCCAAAGGACACTTGGCACTGGGCCAGCTTCCAATGATTTAGGCTCTAGAGCTACCCCAATGCCAGGCAAGCCTCCACGACTGCAAACTCCAGGCCAGTCTCTGCAAACCTAGGACCCAGGCCTAGCCCTAAGTTCTAGGCCTGTTGCAGTGCTAAGCTGAACCCTAAAGACCAAGGCTCCAGGCCTACCCCAGTGCCAGACAGGCCCCATAGCCCCAGCCTTCACGCTGGTCCCCTTGGACTCAGGTTCCAGGCCTGACATCGCAGTCGCAGGCACCAAGCCCACCCCTGTGGACACAGATGCTAGGCCAGCCCCACTGAACCCGGGACTTAGAGCCGCCCCAGTAGACCCAGGCACCAGGCCCACTCACCAACTGACCCAGGCATCAAACCAGCCTGCCTGAGGACTCCAGCAGCAAGATGGACCCTAACATCAGGCCTGCCCAGAATCTCTGGCCAGGCTGACTGGTGAAGGGCTTTCCCTGTTGAAGCCAGTGTGTAAAGACTGAAAGAGGCGCCTGCTTCTTTAAATGCACAGACATCGGTGCAAGACCACAATAATCATGCATAATCAAGAAAACATGACACTACCAAAGGAACAAAATAAAGTACCAGTAATCAACCTTAAAGAAATGGAGATCTATAAACTGCCTGACAAAGAAATCAAAATAATTGTTTTAAAGAAGCTCTGTGAACTATAAGAATACACAGAGACAACACATGAAATCAGGAAAACAATTCATGAACAAAATGAGAAATTCAACAAAGAAACGGACACCATAAAAAAGAACAAAAATAGAAATTCAGGAGCTGAAAAATTCCCGAGAACTACAATAGCAGACTCAATCAAGCAGAAGGAATCAGTGAGCTCGAAGAAAGGTCACCTGAAATTATTCAGAGGTACAGAAAGAAAAAAAAGATTAAAAAGAATGAAGAGACAGAGAAAGACAAATGTCATATGATTTCACTTATATGTGGAATCTAAAGAATGAAATAAACAAACAGGACAGAAATAAACTCATAGATACAATGAACACTCTGATGGTTGCCAGATGGGAGCGGGGATAAAGGGATGAGTGAAAAGGGGGAAAGGATTAAGAAGTACAAATTGGTAGTTACAAATTAGTCCTGGGATGTAAAGTAAAACGTAAAGAATATAGTCAATAATATTGGGATAATTATGTATGGTGTCAGATGAGTACTAGATTTATTGGGGTGATCGCTTCCTAAGTTATATAACTCTCTAATCACTATGTTGTACACCTGAAACTAATATAATATTGTGTGCCAACTGTAATGGAAAAATAAAATGTTGTCGAAAAATAAAAAATAAAAAGAATGAAGAAAGCCTATGGGACACCATAAAGTTAACTAATATACACATTATGGGAGTCCTAAAAGAACAGAGAAAGAAAAGGGTACAGAAAGCTTATTTAAAGAAATAATGACAGAAAACTTCCCTAACCTAGAGATAAAGATCCAGATCAATGAAGACCAAAGAACCCCAATGAGATTAAATTTAAAGAGATCTTCACTAAGATACATAATAATTGAACTCTCAAAAGTCAAAGACAAAGAGAATTTCGAAAGCAGTAAGAGAAAAACTATTCAGCTTGTACAAAGGAATCCCCATAAGACTAACAGTGGATTTCTCAGCAGAACCCACGCAGGCCAGGAGACAGTAGGATGATACATCCAAAGTGCTGAAAGAAAAAACTGCCAACTAAGAATATTATAGGAGGCAAGGCTGTCCTTCAGAAATGAAGGTAAAATAAAGATTTTCCTTGATAAACAAAAGCTATGGGGTTCATTACCACTAGACCTTACAAGAAATGCTAAATGGAATAGTTCAAGTAGAAACGAAAGGATACTAACAACATGAAAGTATAAAACTCACTAAAGGTAAGAATATAGTCAAACTCAGAATACCCTAGTATTGTAATTGTGGTACATAAATCACTTTAACCTCTACTATAAAAGTTAAAAGACTAAAGTATTAAAAAATTACAGCTACAAAAATTTTTAAAGAATACAAAATATGGAAAATATGTAAATTGTGACATCAATAAAATAAAACGTGGAAAGAGAAGTGTACAGTTTTTATATGCAAAGTTAAGTAGTTATCAACTTAAAAGAGATTGTTATACGATGCTTTATGGAAAATTCATAGTAACCACACACACAAAAAGATCTGTAGTAGATACCCAAAATGAAAGGAATCGAAGACACCACTATTAAAAAAAATCATCAAATCACAAAAGCAGACACAAGAGAAGGAACAAAAGAACTACAAAACAGTCAGAAAGCAATTAACAAAATAATAACAGTAATAGTACTGATAATTACTTTAAATGTAAACATTAAATTCTGCAATCAAAAGACAAGCTGAATGGATCTAAAAAAAAAAAAAAATCCAACTATATGCTGCCTACAGAGAGACTCTTACCTTTAAGGACGCATAAGCTGAAAGTGAAAGACTAGAAGAAGATATTCTATACAAATGGTAACCTCAAGAGAGTACAGGTGGCTCAATTATATCAGACAAAATAAGCTGTAAGTTAAAAAGTGTTACAAGACAGAGAAAACATTATATAATGATAAAGAGGCCAATTCAAGAGGATATAACAATTGTAACTATATATGCACCCAACATCAGAGCACCTAAATGCATAAAGCAAATGAAAGGAGAAATAGAATAATGGGAGAAATAGACAGCAATATAATAACTGTAGGGGACTTCCATACCCCACTTTCAACAATGGATAGATAATCTGACAAATAATCAATAAGGAGGCCTTTTGCTCAGGCCTGCTTCCACGTCTGGAAGTATACTTCCCCTTCTAATAAAGCTTTTTCTACTGCAATAAATAAACAAATAGATAGATAGATAGATAGATAGATAAATAGATAGATAGATAACAATCAATCAATAAGGAAATAGTGAACCTAACATTATAGACTGAATGAACCTAACATACATATACAGAACAATCCAGTCAACAACAGCAGGATACACATTCTTTTCAAGTGCACATGGAACATTCTCCTGGACAGATGACATGTTAGGTCACAAAACAAATCTCAATTTTAAGAAGACTAAAATCATATCAAGTATCTTTTCTTACTACAAAGGCATAAAACTAGAAACCAATAACAGGAGTACAATTGGACAATTAGAAATCAAAGTGGAAATCAAAAAAATATCTTGAAACAAATGAAAATGTAAACACAAGATACTAAAATTTATTAGATGCAGTATATGCATGTCTAAGAAGGAATACACTAGCAATAATGTTTACATAATGAAAGACCTCAAATAACCTAACTTTATACCTCACGGAACAAGAAAAAGGTCAAACTAAACCTCAAGTTAACAGAAGAAAGGAAATAGTAAAGATCAGAGCAGAAATAAATAAAACAGAGACTACAAAAACAATAGAAAAGATCGATGAAACTGGTTGTTTTTTTTTTTAAAGATAAAATCAACAATCCTTTAGCTAGACTAAGAAAAAGAGAGGACTCAAATAAAATTATAAATGAAAAAAAGACATTACAACTGATACCACAGAAACACAAAGGATCTTAAGAGACTACTATAAACATCCATATGCCAACAAGTTGGATAACCTAGAAGTAATGGATAAATTCCTAGAAATACAACTTATCATAACTGAATTTTGAATAAAATATCTCAACAGAATCAATAATGAGTAAAGAGATTGAATCAATAATCAAAAACCTCCTAATGAAAAACGTCCAGGACCTGGTGGCTTCACTGGTGAATTTTATCAAACATTTAAAGAAGAATATCACTCCTCAAACTCTTCCACCAAACTGAAGAAGAGGGAACACTTCCAGACTCATTTTATGAGGCCCAGCATACCCTGATACTAAAGCCAAAAAAGACAACTACAAGAAAAGAAAATTACAGGCCAATATCCCTGAGGAACGTAGATGCAAAAATCCTCAACAAAATATTGGCAAACCAAATTCAACAGCATACTAAAAGGCAAGTGAGATTTATCCCTGGGATGCAAGAATGGTTCAACATATGCAAATCAATAAATGTGATACACCACATTAGCAAGATGAAGGATAAAAATCCTTCATTTTGCATCTCATAGATGCAAAAAAAGCACCTGACAAAATTCAAAACTTTTTCATAATATTAAAACTCAAGAAATTAGGTACAGAAGGAATATATCTCAACATAATAAAGGCAAAATGACAAGACCACAGCTAACAACATACTCAATGGTAAAAAACTGAATGTTTTTCCTCTAATATCAGGAACTAGACAAAGATGCTTACTTTCACCACTTTTATTCAGTAGAGTACTGCAAGTTCTAGCTAGAGCAATTACGAAAGAAAGAAAGAAAAGGTATTCAAATTGGAAAAGAAATAAAATTGTCTGTCTGTAAATGATGTGATCTTACATGTAGAAAACTTTAAAGACTCCACCAAACTGTTAGAATAAACGAATTCAGTAAAGTTGCAGAATACAAAAATCAACATACAAATATGAGTTGCATTTCTACAAAAATGAACTTTGTGAAAAATAAATTAAGAAGACAATCCATTTACAAGAGCATCAAAAAATATTTAGAAATAAAATTAAGCAAGGGGGTATAAGATCTGTACACTGAAAAGTGTAGAACACCGATGAAAGAAATTGAAGACACGAATAAATAGAAGATAGACTGTGTTCGTGGATTGGAAGAGTACTGGTCAAATGTCTGACTACCCAAAACGATCTACAGATTCAATGCAATCCCTATCAAAATTCTAATGGCATTTTTCAAAGAAACAGAAAAAAAATCGTAAAATTCACACAGAACCACAAAAGACATCAAATAGCCAAAGCAATCTTAAGCAAAAAGAATAAAGCTGGAAGCAACATACATACTACCTGATTTCAAAATGTAATTCAAAGCTATGGTAATCAAAATAGCATGGTATGGCCATAAAACAGACATATAGACCAATGGAATAGAACAGAGAGCCCAGAAATATTTCCACACATCCATGGTAAACTGATATTTTTAAAAAGTGCCAACAATACACAATGGGGAAAGGATAGTCACTTAATTAGTGGTGTTGAGAAAATTGAATATCCATATGCAGAAGAATGAAATTGGACTCTTACCTCATACCATATACAAAAATCAATTCATAATGGGTTAAAGGCTTAAATGTAAGATCTGAAACTATAAAACTACCAAATAAAACATAGAGAAAAAGCTTCTTGACATTGATCTGGGCAATGATTTTGGATATAACTCCAAAAGCACCAGCAACAAAATAAAAAATCGACAAATGGGATTGCATCAAACTAAAAAGCTTCTGCACAGCAAAGGAAACAAGCAACAGAATTAAGAGATAACCTATGAAACAAAAGAAAATATCTGTAAACCATACATCTAATAAGGGGTTAATATCCAAAATATACAAGGAACTCAAACAATTCAACAGCAAGAAAACAAATATCCAATTAGGAAATGAGCTTAAGGACCTGAGTAGACATTTCTAAAAAAAAAAGAGACATACAAATGGCAAACTAAAAAATGTTCAACATCACTAATCATCAGTAAAATGTAAATCAAGATCACATAAACTACGACATTAGAATGGCTACTGAAAAGTCAAACGATAAGTACAGGAGAGGATATGGGAAAAAGGGAACCTTTGTATATACACTGTTGGTAGGAATGTAAATTGGTATAGCCATTATGAAAACAGTATGGAGGCTCTCCAGGAATTTAAAATGAAACTACCATATGATCCAGCAATCCCACTTCTGGGTATATATATCCAAAGGAAATGAAATCAGTGTCTTGAAAAGATGTCTGCAGTCCCATCTTCACTGCAGCATCATTCACAATAGCCAAGATAAAGACTATACTTTCAGGGATCATTTCTATAGTTTGTCACAATAGTCAAGACGGGGAATCAACCTAAGTGTCTATCGATGGGTGAATGGATAAAACATTGTGTAATATATACCCAATGGAATATTATTCAGCCTTAAAAAAGAAAGAAATCCTGTCATTTGTAACCACGTGGGTGAACCTGGAGGTTATTATGCTAAGTGACATAAGTCGGGCAAGAAAGAGAAATACCGCATGATCTCACTTACTGGTGCAATCTAAAAAAAGTCCAACTCACAGAAGCAGAGAATAGAATGGTGGTAGCCAAGAGCCAGGGGAATAGGGAAATGGGGAGATGTTGGTCAAAAGGTACAGTTTCAGTTAGGCAGGACGAACAAACTCTGGAAAACTAATGTATAGCATGGTGACTGTAGTTAATAACACTATATTGTAAACTTGAAATTTTCTAAGCAAGTAGATCTTAAATGTTCTCACTACAAAATAAAATAACTATGTGAGGTGATAGATGTGTTTTAATTAGCTTGATTGTGGTAATTATGTGGTAATCATGTAACAATAATTACATTAAAACATCACACTGTATTCTGTACATATATACAATTTTTGTGTCAAATATATCAATAAAGATGGAGAAAAATCCTTAGGGTTTTCAGGTAAAAAGACCAGATATCTTAAAAGCGCAAGAGAATTAGGTTGGTACCATATTTCCCAAGACAAACATATAAGCAAGGCAATAATGTAGTAGCATTTTCAAGAAATTCAAGGAAACGAAGTGTGAACTAAGGAGTTTCCATCCAGCAAATCAGTCCTTCAAACATTAAGGCGACTGAAAAAGTTTTAAACATGTATGAACTAAGGGAATACTATGCCCACAACTCTCCTTGAGAATCTACTTAGGAAAAGCAGGTCTGCCATGAGACCTGAACATTTCTGCATATTTCTGCTGGGTATGGCAAAAAGGCAAGGTGCTAATTGCTTTTTATCCAGGTCATTTCTTAGGTTTGTGTTTGCATGGTATAATCTTAAGGAATTAGGCAAGCATCTACCCCCAAGCAAAGACCAAATTTGTTTCCTTACTATAAAAGCAATGGGTTCCCCAAACTCCTATAACACAAAACATTGCATGCTGTCAGAATCCATGAAACTGTAACAAACTATTTTACTAGATTACAAATAGGGCAAAATCTCAGATCCTTCACAATCCTAGACACTTCTAGAGGATCAATTTCATCCAATTTCAACAAATGGACCGATAATGAACACTTAATATATTTAAGTATGGACTTAAGACTAAAACAAAGGTGAGGACAGGGCAGAGGAATAATATATAAACGTTACAAGTTCTGACAAAGTAGAAGTAAAAATAAAGCAAGTAAAAAGATGGGAAGAGAAGAGAGTAGAGAAAAGGAAGGTAGAATAAGCTCACCGACTACTGTATAGGCAGTAAGTGGGAGTCAAAAGATATCTTTAAAAACTGACAAAGTAGAAAGTAAAGGTTAAATAAAAAAACAGAGGACTAAAAGGCCTTCAAAAGGTATAAATATGAAGCTAACCACTAGAACAATGACAAAATCATCTAAACATCAAAATAAATATAAAAAATAAAAGCAAAGAAAACATGTCATGAAAGTTAACACAGCAAATATAGCATAGTACATGTAGCAAGGAAAAATGTGACAGAGTGAAGCCAAACATATGGGTCATATTAATAACTGTAAATGGGCTTAACTCACTTATGAAAGGAAAGAGATTTTCAAATTGGCTTACAGAACAAGACCCAACTCAATGCTAATACAAAGTAATTCAGAAAGATCACAAATAAAAGACATTTTTTAGTGCTGAAAGCCACAATTCACAATGAAGCTATAACAGTTACAAATATCTACACACCAAGTAACACAGCAGCTGCTTTTCCTAAATCAGAAGCTCAAGAAGGGAGGAAAATTAGAAATGCATTAATAATCGGAGACTTTAATATAGTGAATGTCAAGCTGGAAGTTCTAGCTACTGCAGTAAAACAAGACAAAGAAATAAAAGGTATACAGATTGGAAAGGAAGAAATAAAATTGTCTTTTTTCATAGATGGTATTACTATATAGTAATATACATATATATGTTATTTATATGAAATCCTACATATATAGAAAATCTATACAGAAAATCCCAAAGAATCTACAAAAACACTCCTGGAATTAATAAGCAAGTAGAGCAAGGTTGCAGGTTACTAGGTCAATGTATAAAAGTCAATTGCCTTCCTAATAGTAACAATGAATAGCTGAAATTTGAAATAAAAAACATTTATAACAATAAAACTTCTGGAAAAATCTAATCTATGTGACCTTGGGTTTGGTAATAATTTTTAGATACAACACCAATAGCAAAATCCACGAAAAACAAAATTGGTTAAGTTGGACTTTATTAAAAACTTCTGCTTTGTGAAAGACACTAATAAGAGAATGAAAAGGTGACAGACTAAAAAAACATTTGCTAAACACATATCGATAGAAGATTTGTATCCAAAATATGGCATGAATTCTTAAATCTCAACAAGAAAATAACCCAATTAAAAAATGGGCAAAAGACACGAACAGATACCTCACCAAAGATATAAAGAAGGCAAATAAGAATACAAAAAGATCTGCAACATCATTTGTCATTCAAAATATATAAACGAAAACCAAGGATACCACTACAGACATACTAGAATGGCTAAAATTCAAAATACCAATGGCCAGCGAGGACATGGAACAACAGGAACTCTCATTCATTGCTGATGAAAATGCAACTGGAACAGCCTCTTTAAAAGACAGTTTAACAGTTTCTTACAAAGCCAAACACAATCTTACTACTCTATCCGACAATTGTGCTATTATATACTGATTTAATAATGCAAAATTGTTTTCTGTCCACACAAAAGAACAGGAATATTTATGGCAACTTTACTCATAATCATCCCAAGTTGGAAGCAACCAAGATGTCCTTCAATAGGTAAATGTAAACTGGTATATGCATACAATGAAATATTCACAAATAAAAAGGAACGAGCTAGTAAGTCATGCAAAGACATGTATAAATCTTAAATGCAGACTGCTAACTGAAAAAAACATGGTGAGGAAGGAACTGTTATTAAAAGATATTCACTACAAATGAAGAAAAATAAAATCCTCTCCCAGGAAAGCTGTGAAGGACTGTAAAAGAGGACAACACAGCATTATCCAATATTCTTCCTCCCTTTATTAATACATTATTTAACCATTACTTAACCAATCAACTCCTGACACAGAATCATAAATCAAATAATTCTTTTGTTAAGACGACTCAAGCTTTCACCTTTCAGTTCAATGGAATTTACTCAACTCCGTCACTAGATGGTGTTTCCAGCTTCACTGGACTAACCTTGGGTTTATTGATTTCAGATTGTCAAAATGTATCTTTCTCAGAGAACTCCTGATTTGCCTCTAGTTTTTTAATTTAAAAAAATAAGCTCATTTTAATTTTAAAGATACCTTGTGCCTTATAATGAAGAAACATTTATAAGATAATCTCCTTCGGGGCAATGTGGAAAGTTCCAGCTTTTCATTACCTCGAATATTAATGATCAAGTCATTAATAGATATAAAAACATCCATTTCTCCTTTCTCTGATTAAATTACTCATTCCTCAGTTTCAGCTATTGATTCATTACTATTTTTATTAGAAGTCCTCCAGAAGTCCTGTAATTTCCTAGAAAAATCTCCTTACTAATAATACAAGAGTGCCATCTAGTGATGATTGTGTGTAAACATATGCTATAGAAAATTATGCTCTGATGTGGCTTTTAAAGTGCATTAAGGAAAAAATATACTAAAACTACTGTACTTGAAACAAGTTTTCTAATACTCATATATTTGACAATTTAGCATATCCTCCTGTTACATAACTACTCAAATAACTAACATTCATCTCTGAAGTGACTTCATACTCATAGTTTCATGGAATTTCAGATTATCCATGTGAAAGGAATATTAGAGACTATAACCTAGTCCAACCCATAGTTTTTCGGATGTGAAAACTAAGGCCCAGAGGGAAGATGCCTCACTTATCCCACAACTAATAGTGTTTCTAGTAGGGCTGGTTTGCTTTAGCTTGGTTCCTGATGAACTAGACAGCAAGATGATATTATCTTACAGAGAAGATACTTTAAATATCTCAATAACAGGTTTCTACTCAAACCAAATCTCTAGCTGTTCCTGCAAGGATGACAGAGGGTAAAATTCCCTGGCCTAGGCTCTCTTCATAGCTTTCCCTTCTGAACTCTAAGTGGGCAGAGCAACTCAATAAGTTTTGCCCAATCATCGTCAATGGAAGAACTGCTACAGCTGAGTGCTTGCTAGGTGCCAGGCAGTGAGCATGAGCTCTGAGTATCAAGTCTTCTACCTTCCCTGCTTAGACGCTTTGGGCTCTAATAAGCATACTCCATTTCTCCCTTCTTTTCATCTCAGTACATTCACACAAAGCAGGGGACAACTAAGAGCTGGGCATTCCAAGCAAAGGAAATTGTACGTACAAAATTATGGAGGTGTCAGAAACCAAGGTTTATTCAGAGAACTTTGGATATTGGGAACGGAAGATGCAGGTGCTAAAACTTTTTCTTCCTCTTCTCTCCCTTTCTGGAGAGGAGGAGGCAAAATTTGATCAGGGGGCAACACAATGAATGAAGAGCCAAGGCAGAGGGAGACTAAGCCAAGCTGGTCTCAAGGGCTTGACTGATTTGGGAGATTATGGTTTGAACATAGTCACATGGTCTTGATACAGACCTCTGGTGTCAGAATGATGGAAACCACTGTACTGAACAAATGACAAGGGCAGACTTGCAAGAAGGTGAAGGTTGACTTTGGCAATTTCCTACTGCTCTCCTGGAGTAAGCCTTAGGAGCTCCTAGGTAGCAGACAGGCTGGTCTGCTGGGGAAGGTTACTTGTTATCCCCCATCAGAGGGCTCCTCCTCCCTTCTGTCTTTACCACCCCAGGCAGACAGCAACATCTGAATCTGACTAACAAATGTTTTTTTTATTCACATTTGTGAGGAGGCTAGATAAATGCGCTTGGGGAAGAGGGTTCCCAGAACTGAGCATGCTAAGAGTATGGCAGAAAAGAGACAGCAAGGTCTATGGGTGTCAGTTTCCAGTAAAAGAGAAGGAATTAGATCTCAGGATCAGAAACTTGTACTTTGGGAACGTGACTATTTTTATACTGTTGTATTTTTGAAACTTATTCCCTTTTTATTCTTCCTATTTGGTAAAATTCATTTTTTAAAAAGTCAGCTAAGCTAAGTGGAACAAAAGAAAGCAGTTTTTGTTCAAAGAAAGTTCAAGGAAAGCAGTGATGTTTTTATGCCTGGGCGTACTCATGAGGGCTGGTAAGGGGTGAAAGCAGAATTCCAGGCGAGTGAATCTGGAGGCATCACCCCTTTCTTCCAGGAAGCCTCCCTTCCAGAGTTCTTTTCTGCTAAAACACCGAGGGTTCTGTGTCTGGTTTTAATGAGTGACAGTGGTTCCTTTTTACAACACTGCACTGTAAGTGACCGATAAAAGCTTGACCCTGAGTGGAGTGTGGGGGAGGAGGTGCTACAGTTTAGAAAGGATTTAGTTCACTTGAATTTGTGGGAGGGAAAACATTTCTGGTAGGAGGAGATGGGGCTTGTGGTGCTTGTTTCCCCAGCAGCTGCTCTCCTTCCTTCCTGGCACCATCTGTTACCACCTGTGTGAAGAAACAGCCTGAAGCCATATGCTACCTACTGATATTAAGGTGACTGCAAATTTCTTAAGATGTACTTGTAAAAAATAATTAAATAAAAGGTGTCATCAGTTTGAGAGAGGACTGCAAGCTGGCACATACAGCAAATATTTAAAACCACAAGTTCAGGATATTTAAGTGAAAGGCCTTCTGCTCTTGTCTGTTGATGAAATCGAAGTGCTAATACTCAACTTTGTACATAATACCCTCTGGGCTATGACTGAGCTCGTGTTCAGATATCTGTTCTACGGTTTTTGACCCAAAGAGAACTTCCCAAGTTATTTATATTGACAGTATAATTTCCACCATGAAGTTTCACCAAGTGCACAATGTCACATCTTACCAAGAGTATCTTCGGTTCCAGTCCTTCTACCTCTAATTCCCATCTCAACAAGGGGAGAAACTACTCCAAAGTCACCTGAGAACCACCCCAGATCCCATATGCATCTTCCACAATCTAATCCTGAACAACATGAAACATAGATTATACTTCTTTCAATACAAACTGTAACTACATGAATAAAGAAAGCACAACTCTTCTTTACAGGCTTGTGAAAGACATGTCTCGAAGTGAGTTTCTTAAAAAAGTCCATTTCCAAAAAAGAAAACTACTGTGTAAACATAAAGCACTACAAATTTTAGGTTGAGGGCTGCAACCATAGCATTTGAGAAATCTTGTCCCTACATTATCAGTGGAGAACAGGCAACCTACTTTGAAGAAGGTGGGGCCTGGGAACCTATTGGCAAAGAGAGAAAAGAGCTCCTCACATGGAATTTCAGTTTACTGTTTCTGGAGGCTACTTTTGCCAAGTTGCATTGTCACAACCATGAACAAGAAGCAACTCCAACCCATCCTAAGAATAAGTGGTCCTCAATTACACTGAAATGGTAATTTAAGTAAGACTATGTAAGAGTCAAATTTGTATAAATCTAAGTACTAAACATTACATCAGGGACAGAATAAAACAACATTCTGCAACATTACATTGCTTTAGTTAGTGCTATTTTATTGAGCAATTTTCAGCATCACTATGTTTCAGGCATTGTGCTGTTTTTCATGCATTGCCCATTTCATTTTCACAACATTCCTATGAAGTAGGTATTATTATCCCCCTTTTATTGATGAAGAAATGAAGGTACATAAAATTTTACTTTCTAGAAGTCACACGGCTAGTAAAAAACCTGGGTCTGACTGAAGTCCAGACTTTCCAGCAACAGTATGTAAAGACAGCTCGAGGCTCTGTAACAAGTTTCTAAGACTAAGTTGTTATAGTGAAAACTTTCAGAAAGCCACAGGAAAATAAACCATCATTCCAAAAATAAACTTAAATTGTATGAGCAAAATCAAAGCACTGCCTTTAGGTTAATGCTAGAAACGGCCTATTTATTAGCCTCATTAATTTTTTAAGGACCTGAAAACATTTTGAAGTAAGTTTTGGGAATTGTTACCAGAATTTGGTAAGATTATGATCAAATGGTCACTGTGTTCCCACTAGGTGCCATGTACTGTTAGGTGTTGGGATACAGAAATCAACAGAAACAGTTCTCATTCTCAAAAAATTCAGTGGTATTGGTGGAGGACAGAGGTAGAGTGACAGACCATAATACATTATAGAAAGGATATTAAAGAGTAAGGGGTAGAGTATTACAGGAAAAGTGAGGAATAGTACCTAATCTAGCCAGTGGGTGGTAAGGGAGTTTACTAGAGGAAGAATAGTGAGCAGTCGCCAGCTGTTCCTTCTAGGCAGAGCACAAAGCCTAGGCACAGACCGGGGGCAGGAAGTAGTGCAGTAGCGTGGTACATGGGGGGACCCATGAGGTCAGGGTTACTGAAGCATTGAGTGAAAGGCAGGAAATGGACACAGGTAAGGCTGGGGAGGTGGGCAGAACCCAAATTGTGAAGTTTAAACCAGAGAAGAGTTTTAAGAAGGAAAGTGATATGCTCAGAATCATCAAGGAAAGAAAAGAACCACAGAGAAAAGAAAAGCCAAGGGGGCTCATATAATGGAAGCTAAAGGAGCAAGATCTCAGGGAGGGAGTCATCGGTGGTGCCCTGTGTAGTTCAGAAGTCTAGTGAAGTTTGATGTGTGTCCTCGGAATTTAACAGAAACTGTTGCTGATTTTAGACAAGAGGGCAATTTTAGTCTAAGACAATGAGGGCAGAAGCCTGACTGTTGGGTTAAAGTATAAATGGGACTGAGGAAGTAGAAAGAGTCTGAATTATGTAATTGTAAGAAAGGAATGTAGAGTTAAAGGTTAAAAATTATTCTTAGGATGGAGTACTCAGCATTTTGTGAGCTGAAAAGGAAAAGGCAGATGACAAAGGGTGATGATGTGGGAGAGAGAATCACTGACAGAACAAGGTTCTTAAAGAAATAAGGAATTATTATCTACTGAGTGTTAGGGGACACTTGTCAACAAACCATCAGAACAGAGTGTGACATGGATGCTAGTCCATGGAACGCCAGAGGAACTCGAGGGGCCGACTGCAGGCTGCCTATGCCTGCTCACCTCTCTACTCCCACTGCCCCACAGAGTCTGGCACCTATCTGCTAGGCCTTCAGGAATGTTCCTGGTCTGAATGAATAAATATTCTTGTCAGAGGCTTTATTTCCACGGGTAGAAATTTTATAAAAAGGTATGAGAATATATTCTAAGACAAACAAAGGAAATTGAGGTATTTTAATAGAATACCTCACAACTTAGTAGTACACATGCTCAGAAAACATGCATCTAAGAGCTTTGTAGGCAGCTAAAGGTTAAAAGAGTTGGGGAGAATGGGGGTACAGGCTTCAGTGTGTGGAGAAAGCCTGAAACGGTTCCAGAATTCTTGCAGGGCAAATATATCTCTCAATCTGTAAGCTTAAGCTTCAAATTCATTAAACTATTTAAGAAGAGACGAATTTTTCATCTCAAAATTGTAGATCAAGGATTAAAAACGAAATATATGTGAGATTATATACCAGAAAACCAAATCAGGGAGGTTCTGGCTAAGTTCAAGGTAGGTTCAAGCAAGGTTCCACCATTTACTGGCTGTGTGATCTGCACCAGGTCGCTTAACCTTTTCTGGGAAAACAAACCATGTGACAGATGGCTCCCCAAGTCTCTTTCAAAACTACTGCTTAAAGGTTCTAAAGCAGTGTGCAGTGCCCTGAATATATTAAGAACCCACCTGATTTGTGAGTTAAGTTGATCAGGGCCATAATAGTTTAGATGCATAGTTCTTGAGCTTTCAGACCTTCAGCGCTTCTGAATGAGTACCAACTTCAAATTCTCCCTTCAGGGTACAAGTCTGGATGCATAGCAACCACTATGGGCTTACTCTATAGGTTCTGTTGACTTTCCAAGTTGATTTCCATTTAGAGAGTTTAGCCACTCCAGACTAGAAGCTGCGCCTCAGTCCCAGAGCAGAATCTGATGACCTCCTCCTTACCCCCACCAAAAAAATCGCACTGTAACTACTTTTAGCAGAGATCCTTTACATTTGTATAACTATACTTACACATTTCCAGTATCTCTCACATACATTAATATTCATCTAGGAGGTAGGCTATATATGCAGAACTCCCATTTTAAAGGTAAAAGAGACTCTAATATTTAAGTGATCACAGAGAGGGCTTTCTATAGCACCAGGACCCCAAGTCCCATTTTTATAAATATACTAGTTTCTCTGTTACCCCTGTAATGAGAAGGTAGGAGATGCCTCTTTAAATTGACAAAGCAAAATAGCTGTGACGGTTAATAAAATGTTCAGTGATAACATCTAAATAGTATCGATAATTTTAGAAACCGAAAGCTATACCAATTTAAGCAATTTTATATATAATGATTAAGTAGTTTTTTCAATATTCAATAAGAATCCAATCCACCTACCATTAATGACTTGAAAAAAAAAAAGCAGAGCTCATGATACATAGTAAGGGGGATAATTATATACTTACCCATTGCACAATGTAAAATCTAGAGGAAAAAGAGGAAAAAAGAGAATTAGCAAAAATCAATAACATTATAGCTTTATTTCATATAAACTAGCCTTTCAGTAAGAATAGAGTAGTGTTTGCCAGCAGTATTGAATTTGAAAAATAAATATTCCATTTTTAAACTTGGCTATAGTATAAATTCTCATTGTTTTTTTCTTTAGTTTATCTGTGGAAGAGTTCCTAAAAGTAAATCTCACCCAGTAGTCTAACAGATGTCAAAGATCTCTTGTATAAAATATAAACTTATAAGAGCATTAAGTGTATATCTCCCATGTCACATATTCTACAGAACTGTCACAGACTATAGAACACAGGGTCAGATGAGCTTTTCTTGGCTCCTTTTGTCTGGCAGCCCCTTCAGTACAGACAATCATTCTGCAAAGCTCCACCCTTGTTCCTATCTTGTCTCATTTCATGATCTCATTTCAGGAGTGTTCCTGGTCTAGTCTCTAACCCTAGATTTGAGCACTAGGCCCACGTTCCAAACTGCCTTTGGAAGTCTCCACCTAGGTGCACAGCAGCAGTTCAAACATGGCATGCCTCAATGGTAATCACAACTTTTCCTTCCTTCATACCTGCTATGCGTCATGATCACTAACCTCCTAGACTCTCATGTCTAATCATTTTTTCCTTCCTCTCATCCCCTAGTCCAACTGATTTCCAAGTCCTGCCAATACTTCTGGTATCTGTCGTCCCTGGTTTTTCTCTTTATTCCAGTGCTATCTCCTCATCTCAATGGCCATCGAACGGGCCAAAGAGGTTCTTCTAAGTCCCCCTGTAATTCATCCTTTATATGGCATTGCTTTAACCTTGGTGGCGGTAGTAAAGAAATAATCTGAAGCCATCGTAAAGATAGATTTAATGACGAAAGCTTTTCTAAATGGTAAGACCTAACAGTTATTGTAGTGCATTTTAGAATTCACATTTCTCTAGCAGTCACTATGTAGTTTGATCCTAACAATTACCCTGGTAGATAGGCGAGGCAGTTATCACTACATGGAGATGAGAAAACCAAGGCTCGGAGAAGCTGCAGAACCTGCCCAAGGCAGTAAGTGATGTCCAGGATCCAGACTCTAGGTTTTACTTCTCCTCTACTGATTTTTCTACCATAGTATTTCATTTCACATTAGTTTTATAAAATATCTACAGAGGCCATAATTTGACAAGACTTATTTTATCTAAAACATGCTTGATAAGACTGCTCAAAAACTCTTACAGCAGTCCCCCCTTATCCATGATTTCAGTTACTCACGGTCAACTGCAGTCTGAAAATATTAAATGGAAAATTCCAGAAATAAACAATTCATAAGTTTTAAATTGTGCACTATTCTGAGTAGCGTGATGAAATCTCTCACTGTCCACTCTATTCTTCCTGGGACACGAATCATCCCTTTGTCTAGCGTCTCCACACTGTATATGCTCCCCACCCATCAGTCACTTAGGAGCCTTCTCAGTTATCAGATTGACTGTTGTAGTCATAGGATAAAACTGGAAAACTACAGTAATTCTCCCAAAAGGCGATTTTATGAAATATTATTAAAATAGTCCATATTAAATTGTTTGTGCGCAAGTAACCCTTATTTTACTTAATAATGGCCCCAAAGCACAAGAATAGTGATGCTGACAATTTGAATATGCCAAAGAGAAGCTGTTAAGTGCTTCTTTTACATGAAAAGGTATGAATGTATGTATGTATAGAAAAAACAGTATATATAAGGTTTGGTACCATCTATAGTTTCAAGCATCTACTGGGATCGTTTCCTACAGATAAGGGGGAATTACGGTATTTCACTAAATTGTTTTTTGCGGAGTCGGGGCAGCTGGGATTAAAAAAATCAAGCTGCATAAATTTGCTGATAACTGATAAGAGAATAAAAAGAATTACTATACTCTAAACCTTAACTTTTCCAGAAAAAAACTAAGAATCTCAAATGTATGAATATTATAAAACAAGCTGAACCTCTTGCTGCAAAGTTGAAGAAAACTAAAAGATATATGTAGATTAAAATGAGAAATGGAAGACATGAATGAAGAACATGCTTTGAAGCAAGACAGATAGTGCCTAGACAGAAAACCTGTTCTATCTATGTATGTGGCAAGACATCCAGACTGATCAACAACAGGACACTGCAGAAAGGCTATGTAGTGCTTAAGGGCAATGACATTTTCTCTGCATTATGGAACAGCATGTCTTAGTCCCATTAGACCTAATCTCCCCTTTTTAATCACATATATTTTATAATGCCTCCTTTACTATCCTGAAATGAAATTCATAGACGATATAACCTGCCTACACAAAATTTTCAGAGAAATACAATGTCTTAACAGATACATAAAAAATAAAGTAACTTATTGAAAATATTTATTTCAGTATATAAATGTTTGGAAACATATGACATAATGAAGCAGTCAGATGTATGTACCAACTTATAATGATTAAGTTTGAATTCAAAAATAACAATATCAGAAACCACTTTGCGCGAGTATAGGAAAATAAAAGAGCAGAGGTGCAGAGCAACACTATAAAAATACTATTAAAATAATAATGGAAAAAGGGTCGTAATCTTAAGTGAAGTTGGAATAATGTGCCATGGTAAATAGTAAAAACAGAGAAAATGAGGAAGTACATTATTGCAAATGAGCTAGGTCTTACGTTTCTACATGTGGTGCCAAAGTAAGACCCTAGGTTAAGTCATAGGATGGAGTAAGAAGAAATTACCACAAAAAAACCTATCTTTCTGCCTTGAAATCCCGCTGAGATATACAATCAGTGTCTAGTCTGTAAAAAGACTTTGGAGACCATTTTCTTTGAATGGTGGGATGAGGCAGAGAAGGTGGATTAGGGGGAAAAAAAGTAATATAAGAGGTAATAAAGCAGTTGTGTAATAGACTTAGGATAAAACTAAAAAGCAGTTGTGTAATAGTTTTAGGATAAAACTAAAAAACTATAGTAATTCTCCCAAAAGGCAATAATATAAAATATTGTTAAAATAGTCCATATTAAAGAAATCCAGTAAGATCCCTGTATTTCATGTGTCTCTAACTTAATAATTGAAGTCTGAACAGGAAATCTCAAATCTCCTGTCACATATTTTCAATGTTTCTTTCATTGCTTTTGCAGTAACAACACTATTGCACTGAAATCCTTTTCAACTAAATATGCAAGCCAGAAATGTATAATACTTAGAGAACACAGTGTGCCGAGTGAACATATTACTCAATTATTTTGAGATATCTTTATTACACTTAGGTTCCCTCTTCACAAAAACTGTGGTAAGCAGAATTCTAAAGATAATTCTCCTCCATTCCTGTTCCTTCGTTATCTAATAAAACACTAATCTAGGTACTACAGTACAGAGATTTTACAAATGTAATCCAAGTCCCAAATCAATTGATTTTAAGATATGGAGATTACATGAGTAGGCCTGACTCAACCAAATGATCCCTTGAAAAGCAGAGTTATCCTCAGGCTGGTGGAAGAATGGGAAGTCAGAGATATTCAAAGAACAAGGAGTCTGCGAGCCACTGTTAGCTTCCAAGATGGAAGGGGCCATATGCAAAGAGCAGCCTCAAGGAGCTAGGAGTGACCTCTAGCTGACAGCCACCAAGGAAATGCGGACCTTAGACTCAAAACCACAAGAAAGAGGATTCTGCCAACAAGCTAAATGAGCTTAGAAGCAGATTCGTCCCCAAAGCTCCCAGTCAGCCACGCTGACAACTTAATTTCAGTCATGTAAGACCCTGAGCAGAGAACAGAACAAAGCCCAGCTTCTGACTTACAGAACCATAATGAGAACTAATAATGAGTGTTGTTTTAAGTTGCTAAATTTTGTTTTTTTGTTAAGCTGGTATTTTCTGATGCACTAATAGAAAACTAAGACAATGACCATCTTCTAATAAGCTTTTTAATTTCTCGTAAATGTTTTTTGGTATTAATATGTTCTACAAAACTCAATTTATATTTGTAGAGAGGTTTAGCCTGGGGGAATATGCAAAAAACCAGGGGGGATGCAAAACAACTCTTCACTGAGTTGAACCATCTCAGACACTATAGGACATCTACTCAGCAGCATCTCTATCCATTTTAACAGTCAAAATACCCTCACAATTTTCTGGAGGGCACTCTGGCAAGTGGGACTGCTCTTTCTGAGATCTACCAAGAATCACTGAACTAAAATATTTCATTGAACTAAGCATATTTCATTGAAAAAATTTCAGAAGAAATGCCACATTCAAAATCTCCCTTGAAAATGTGTGGTAAATGGCTCTCTCCTCTTGAACCCTTGTATTTCCACCTACTGGCAATAAGCTGATTTTAATTTTAAAATATAACCTCAATGTCAAATACCAATTTCCACAACAGGTTACTTGGAAACATCTTTTTTGAAAAAGTTTCTAAGGTTTGCACTAAAAAAATTATTTTTGTAAGCCTGTAGTTTATATTAAGGTTCACTCTTGGTGGTTTATGTTCTGTGGGTTTAGACAAATGCAGAACGACCACTGATGTGTCCACCATTATAGTATCATACAGAGTAGTTTCACTGCCCCAAAAAATCCTCTTGTGCTCCACCTATCATCCTTCAATTTCACTTTTAATCCAAGGTAAAACAACAACAACAAATCCCAAAAGTTTAACAAGTCTCAACAGAAACTGGAACCAAAGCACCTTTGGAGACCTCAGATACAGTTCATGGATTTAATGTGATCTGGCTACAGTGAGTTCCAATTTTTTCCCACTAAAATTACAAACTCTTTGGGGAAAAAAGTCTGACAGGCCAGTTGGGGCCAGGAATGCACCCCTGGATCAGCCAGCTATGGTGTGAGAGGCAGAGTCAGGGAATCAAGACACAGCTGCTACAGGTCCAGCTGCAAGAACAGGGAAAACTTCCAGACACGATAAAACACCCTGAGCTGGGCAGTTCCACAGCGCATGTCTCCTGCACTCGTGCTTTTTTGGAGAGGTCCAGAGCTAATGTGAGTTACGTTTACCAGTAATGGGTTAATTTTGAAAATTTTCATACTATATGTATATGATTCCATCTTTGCTTAAAACTTACCTATATAGTAACATGTAGTCTTAAAGGACAGACACCAAAACAGTGATTATCTGTAGGTGTGAGCTTATGTCCAACATACATTTTCTTTTTGCTTATCTAGGTTTTTTTCTACAATGAATATATAGCACTTAAGATTAGAGGGAAACACGTTTCCCGGCTCCTCTGGTTTGCATGAGAGGGTTTTCTCCTGAATATTTCTGGTCTCTCCCCACCATTTAATCACTTTACCTGGGAAATGATGATCTGTCTGAGCAGGAAATTTGGGAAGAATAAATGTGGCATGCTCAACTCAGCCCCATCCTAGGGTTTCCACAAAGAACTCAAGTTTTCTGGTTTTCTCCATGTCACCCCGGAGCCGCTGCTGAGGGTGGGGTGGGTGGCGAGTCTAATTCTGGAGTGCAGTCAGCAAACCCATTAGGCTTGCACACTAACACACGGCCTCCACTAGGCCTTTACCACTAACAAACGTGATCTTTGGGATTCTTATACAACTGCTTTGAGTTATTTCTCAATGTTCAGAACAAGGCAAGAAAAAGAGAGCTATTGATGGGGCTACTCCCTCAAAGACTCCACTCTAAACTTGTTTTCAAAGTCCTTTTAAGGTTGAAATGAGTGAAATTTCCTTAATTACCATGACTTTCTCTCTGTCACCTAATTTTACCTTTCTTGCTATATTCAGCTCTATAACTTATTAATTTATTACTTGCTTAATTTTCATGTGCTGACTGTGAAATACTGAAGCCTTACAGAACTTAAAAGTGGGAAAAAACTTAAGGTCATCTAATTCAGCATTTTCACTGCAAATACTGAATGGAGGCTTAGAGAGGTTAAGATCAAGTGGCAAAACCAAGTTTTAGTACCCAAATTTCTTATCTTCACAGTGTTCTTTTACATATACTGTCACACCTCTTAAGTATAATTCTATTTACTTCTAAAACATTTCTGTCAGCTTTTCTATGATAATCATTCACCCATCAATTAATTCTACCAACACGTGTCTCCCATGTTCCTTCTGCATGTAAAGTTATGAACTCTGCAAGTTTCTCTTAGGCTTCTGATCTGAAATTGACTTTATCTTAAAGCTATAACTGAACTGTCCTGCTTTTCTGGTTTGCTTGGTCATGGGAGGTTGATCTGTCCTTTAGCAAGCTTAAGTCAGTCTTTTATAGGAAACGGATTGTTGGATTTTGTTTTTCAAATCGGTAACCACCTCCACACCTTTTTGTTTTAATAAAACGAACGAGTCCATCTGCAAAAACATTAAAAACATGCATTTCTGTTATCTAGTCAATCACTTGATAGGTTTATTATTGTTCCTGTATTTTTCAAATTTAACAGAATTTTTATAGCAGATGAAAAATTCTGTACTTCACTTTAAATCAAAGATAACCTATCTAAGCTGCTTATTCCTTTTTCAAAGAACTTTTAAATCTTATTTTCCTCATTCATTTTTTGTTTTCCATTATATTTTATTTCCTATTTCTTTTATAGTACATTTTTTATTTTAAAATTCACAAAGTGATTTATAAACACACACTAAATAGAGTAAAAAGTAGAAATTCCCTTTTATTCCCCCCAAATACCACACCCCACCACAGAGGTAAGCACTAGTAGCAGTTTGATAGGTACCTTCTGTATCTTTTCCAATATGTGCAACTTGCTTTTTTTCTATTGATTTTTCCAATCTGCAAACAGCGTAATGTAATAATTATTCTCATTATTTTTGTCTTATGAATTAAGAAGTTTATGAACTCTGGAGTGACATAAAATTGTCCTTGTTAGGTTTGTCTTAATTTGTTTACTTATCCCACTTCCCACGTCATTCTACTCTGATAAAATCTGAAATATCTCACGAAATTCCACATGGACACCTTGCACTATATCTACTATAGTCTAAAGCTGTGCTGTCCAGTGCAGTACCCACTAGCCACATGCCACCCTGAACAAGCCTGATCCCGTCTGATCTCGGAAGCTAAGCAGGGTCGGGCCTGGTTAGTACTTGGATGAGAGACCACCTAGGAAGACCAGGTGCTGTAGGTGTAAAAAATAAAAAATAAGGGATTGTAAACTGACGAGGTCCTTGCAATCTGTGAGGTCAACCAAGGGTCGCCTCACCTAAAAAAAATAATAATAAATTTAAATTAAAAGTAAATAAAATTAAAAATACAGTTTCTCTGCCCCACAAGCCATATTTCAAGGGCTCAACAGCCACATGTGACTAGTGGCTACTGTTATAAATACCATGGAATGTTATCATTGCAGAAAGTTCTACTGGACAGTACTAATCTAAAAATTTGGTTAATTTTATTTCTTTATTTATATAATAGTTAAGTACCATTTAAGGTTCTTTTAAAATTCCATTACTTCTTGTAGCTGTTTTCAAAACGTCTCCATCGATAGGAAATTGCATGGTCTGTTATCCAGGAACCTAATGCTTTTCCCTAGCTTCTTGTGGATTTTTTTATTCTTCGAAGTCTAAGGATCTGAATTGTTTTACTATTGCAGTTTATGATCTTTGTTTTAAGTTGAAAAATTTAACAAGTATGTGCCTAGAAAGAGAAGGAATTTTTTTTTCTTGAAAAACATCTCCTATGTGGAACTCTACATACTCTGAATAACCATACTGAGAGGGTCTTTCAGTTCATGAAAGTTTTCTACAATTTCTCCCAATTACTTGTGAGTTACACATCCAACCTTTTGTACTTCTTATAGTCTTACTTTCTTAACAGATTGTATACTCTTAATCTGTTTTCTAAATATATCAGTTCTATTAAATTATTATTAGTCTGTTGAATTTCACTACTTTTCTATATATTGTTTTTCTGTTGTTCAGATAATCATTCACACATCAGCTAGTTCACCAACACATATCTCTGATGTGCTTGGCACTACTATTTTGTAATGTTCTTTTACATTTCAAATGGTTAACTCTGAAAATTCCCAATGACTTCAGTCTTGTAATCTATTTTATATGAGACTGTAACTGGGAACTCCTGCCTTTTTTGAATCTTCGCCTATTTCTCTGCACTATGGCCTCCTTCCTACTCTGACACATCAATATTTTACTTTATTTTTTAAAAATTTCAGCACATTCTTTTCTATAGCCACTAGCTTTCTTATCTCTTTGAATACCACAGCAATTTGCTTCTTTTGCTTAAGTCCGCAAGCAGGCCTGTGTGGGTGGGCTCCTGTTTCCCACAGGCTCCCTTCCCTTTCTAATGTTTGACACATTAATTATATCCAAGTTCTATTTTCCCTTTGGTTATCAAGTTGTTTTTGAAGCTGGTTTGTCTAGGTTTGCTGTCATTGCTATCTGTGTTACAGATCTCCACTATGACTTGCTCTGCTTCTGCTGGCTTTTCAGAAGTCTCTTTTAGAGGTCTGTTTTCTTAAAACAAGTCTTCAGAATAAAAGTAGTCTAAAATGTGCATATAATGTTTCAAAAGTTCCTTCTTAAAATTACTAGTACTAGGAAATCAGTATGTTTCCAGGAGGAAAAACATTACAGATGACGGTTATGGCCACATATGAGTTCATAAAAGCAAACTTAAGACATAATGTGCCTGAAGTATATTACTGTATTAATAACATCACAGAAACTAACCACCCTTAGCATCTCTGTGGGAAAAAATCATCCAGTGTTAAAGGAAAAAGATATCGAAGCTGGCAGGGAGGCAAGATGGGGGCCCTCTTCTTACTAAGGACACTGTAAGTTCTTAAGATTTTGCTACTCTTAAGAGAAATTTCCAAAATCAGTGTCTTGACTATTTGATTAAAGGATTTGGAGATGAGGCATGAAGAGTTAAACTGGACAAACAGTAGTGGGAGATTAGAAAACATACCAAAAGCCATCTTCTCTCTTTCTCTGCTTCTCCAGAACCAGTTCCAGAGAAGTTCATTTTAGACCCAGCCCTAGATTAACTCTAGGAAAAGTTCACAAATAAGACTGGGGTTTTCCCCTTTCTTTTTGTAGATTTAAGGGAGTTCCAAGCAATAGATCTTGAAGAGCGTAGGGAGGAAAGGGAGTGGAATCGCTGTGGTCCACTAGACATTTCAAGATGGACAGTGGTATATACAGTGATGTACACATGCTAAAGATGGTCTATCTATATCAGTCTCAACAATTAATGTCTTTGAGGAGCAGGCCTTAACCCACTGTAATCCTCATCGTCAATCACAGAGACGTATCTAATTGAAAGTATTTGAAAGTGTCTGCTATAATTACAGTCTTATGTTAACTAAACATATTTAGAAATCCAAATTCTCTCAAAAATAATTTTAAACTGCCATAACACAGCATCGATCTACTAATTTCTAATCTTTAATTCAATTCTAACAAAGCTGGAAACATAAGAATCTGTCTTTATCTATGAATATCATGGATACAAAAAAAAAAGAATGAAGTAAAAACTTACCCACAGCTCATTATAGATAAATGACATTTAAAAAAAGAAATTGAGATATAATTCACACACCATAAAATCTACCCATTTAAAGTGTACAATTCAGTGGGTTTTAGTATGTTCACGAGGTTGTGCAACTTGTCACCACTATCCAATTCAAGAATATTTTCATCACCTTAAAAAGAAACTTTGTACCCATTAGCAGTCACTCGCTATTCTCTTCTCCCCACAGTCCTTGGCAACCACTAATCTACTATCTGTCTCCATGGACTTGCCTATTCTGGACATTTCATAAATGAAATCACACAGTATGTGTTTTTCTGTATGTTTGGCTTCTTCCAAACATGTTTTTAAGATCCATCCATGTTATAACGTGTACCAGTAATTAATTCATCTTGCATATGGAGACAACACATTTTGTTTATCTATTGATGGCATCTTTAAAATATATTTTTGCTATGTTAATTAGCTCTCAGGATTACTCAAGATCAATACAACACACACTATATCTGTTTACACACTGATCTCTTGGTCACAGGATTATGAGCATTTTACTTTCTGCCAATTTATAAACCATCTCATACATTATTATCTTTACTGTGTCTCAGTACTTTGGTAAATACTTCTTGAGCTTTCTACCTAACATCTCTTTTTCTAGTAACTGTCCCTTCTCTCCAACTTCGATATAGTTAATGTGACCTTGCTCCTAGGTACAGGTGATTGGTCCAGAATGGGCACCAACTCAAACTGGATAAAACAGGCCCTTTACTTGAAATGTGGAATTGGGATTAAGATTCTAACTAGCTGTTCTCTTGATTGCAGGAGCTACAATCTCAGGAGTTTTTCTGTTACCACTGTCTGCCATGTAGACTAAGAAACCCAAAAAACTAGTCTGCAAGATCACAAGAAACTATCAGAGACAAAGAGAATAGCAGAGACAAGAGACAGAGCCAGAAGTTCTGGGTTCCCTATGGTACTCCAGGCCCTGACTGTAGGCCCTTCATAAGGCCCAGTGGCATCCCTGTGCCTGGATTCCATGGGACATCCTATATCTTATAATGAATCTTCCTTACTGTGTAAGTTAGTTAAGGTTTCTGTAATTTCCAGCCAAGGGTCCTATTTTAATCACCTACCCAACAAGATTTTAAGCTTTTTATTAGCTAAGGCTCAACCTCCATAGCAATGACTCAAATACATATTTAAATTATCACCCATGGAATAATTTGGAAAGTTATCTATTAAAAATATTTAAGACATTCTCGGATCAGTATGTACAAAAAAATTAGAATTTATGTCCATTTAATAAAAAGCTATATTATTGTAACACCAAGTCAATGTATCTTTGTACCTATTTTGCAAATCATTTAGTTTCTTAAAAAACAAAATTGTCTTTTTGTATTACACTACTATATGCCCATTTGCACTTGCTTGGTAAATGTTTTGAAATCTGTTAAAAAGCAAAGTGTTTTATTTTCCTAAGATCTGAAGTTTTTCGAGAACAAATATTCTATATTTGCTTTTTAAGCAAATGCCCACAGAACCTACGAAAGAATAACATTCAGTATTTTGATACAAATGAGTAGCTGACCTCCCTGCATTCATTTTCTCCTCCTCTAAACAGCTATATTGTCAAGCACTAAAAGTTCCCATAAGGATACCTTATTTGTAATTAAAGAATACTGTCCACATGTAATTATCATATAATGTAAGTTGCTAGGCAATGAAACACTCCTTAACCGACAACTCAGGAAGTAAAGTTTTAGTAAGCCTTCTCTACTGCCCCAGGCTAAGGGGATTTCTGCCATCACAGACATATGGGAGGCTAATTCTCTGCATATTCTTGGGAGTCTTCACTTCCTTATGAGAGTTCTTTTTCCAAAATCAAACCCATGATTTGTCACCTATTTGGTTCTCAGTGAGAATGAAAGAGATAAAACCAAAACTCCAAAATATTTTCTTAAACGCCTATTAAAAATTCTATAGAGATATACAGGCTTGTCCTTCAAAGTCTAAGATTTGGTTCCTGAGTGGATTGTGTATCACACTATTTAATGTCACTACCTTCCCTAAGATATACTTAAATTCTAAAAATACCTCCAATAATATAAATTCTTAGAGACAGAATTCCCTTTAAACTGTTGAAATACACCCGCCCTTCAATTTACGCAAGTTTTTTGATAAGCAGTAAATACTCCCCCTGTTTACACAGACCTTTTTAAATGCTGTTTCTATTTATGTGGTCTCATTTTATGCGGTTCTTTTTCATTTCCATTATTGGCAATTACTCTTTCTAAAAAACAATAGCCTAACTCGGCAATGTACAAAGAACTAATACATACTAACACACAATGATCACTGGAACATTTGAAAATTGATTTTTGAACCACATTGGTTACAGTTGAAACTAATTTAACAAACTGTTAAATCAGTAATCGGTAGCTGTAGGATTTGGCATGACACACCAATTGCATCATAATTCAATTACAGATATTCTAACTTTTATGCATGTTACTTTGTGCTTACATCATTAGCACTTAAAGATAATACATAACTAAGTGTAAGTAAGCACAAATAACCAATATTATATATGAGCTGTTTTTACTTATAACATTTTTAAAAGGGACATATATCAGTAGAGGTAAAAAAAAAAATCGATTTTTTAAGAAAACTGAAAACCTGGAACTGACGCCACATAAAGTATAACAAATAGCCATGTGAGTATTAACAATGTGTCTCCGTGTGCACAAAAATTGTTTGATCATCAAAAATACTACCCAAGAAAAATGGGAAAGCCGACCTTTGTTTTTATACTCGCAAGTCAGAAATGCCTAGAAAATATTTAATAAAAACGAAGAAGTGAAAATCTGTATCTTTGGATATGAAAATGGAAATTTTAAATCAACTTGAAAAATGAGAAAAACCTTCATCAATTGCTGAATCGTATGAGAAATCTGCAGTCCGAACAATAAAAAAAATAGAGGAAAGTATTAGAAGTAGTGTGACATCTGGATCCTTAGCAAACTCAAAATTTTCTTCATATACAGTAAATATTTTTTATGACTTATATCAGCATATTTCTTTAGTATTTTTTTTCATATTGGTAGACTTTTTACGCAGTTTTCTTCCATGTAAAAAAAAAAAAAGATGTGTGGAAAAGATAATCCGCATAAATCGAGGGATGGGCGTATTCCAATTTCTTAATGTATTAAGCACTGGGGCAGTTTCTGATGGTCTTGACCCCAAACTTGCTTTTCTACAGCTTGAGAGAACTGTGTTGGCCAAAGCTCTGGAAGACAAAGTCCTACTCACTACTGCTGCTCCCTTCTAAAAAATTCAAGACTAAGTTCAAAAATTGCCCACACTAGTATCTGATAGTTTCCTCAGCCTCAAACTATTAGGGCAGAAGAGGCTTTGGAAATCTACTTTAACTCAATTATTTTACAAATGAGAAAATGAGATGAACAAGAGATAAATGACTTGACCAAATTCACAGAGTAAGTTGGTAAAACCACTCTACTTAGAATAAGGGTACTCAGACGTCAGCTGGAAGCTCATTTCATCACACCACATACCGAAAATGTGTTAAGTATGAACAGCACTGAAATCTCTCTCTTCCTGAGAAAGGGGAAAACAAACAAACAAAAAAACTATAATTTTCTGCTTTCAAAGGAGAGGGTGAGAGAGTGAGGTATATATCTCATTTCATGGAAGTAAACTTTTTTTTTCTTAAATATCTTTCTGAATGTCATGAGGGGCTTGCCCTGGAGGCTAAGTGACATGAAAACAGAATACCAGCTTTCTTCAACCTGAGGTTTTTTACCACAGTGAACTATGGCAGCTATTGACTTTTTGTGCCCAAAGCTATTCCCATTTCTCCTTTCCATTAACAAAGTCTATAGTCCCCTGGCTAGAGGATGAGCATGTATCTTTGACCTGCCAAATCATTGGCAAGAATGACTGGTCTAATCAGTACGGCCAACCAGAATCCTTCCCCAGAACTGTGACACAGATACCGAAAAAAATAAACTCCCTCACCATTTCCTACCATATGGAGAAGGCTGTCTGCAGTAGGAGAGCCTAAGACCAACATTCAACAAGAAAGAGAGAAATGCACTAAAGAGATGGAAGGAGTGTGGCAATGTCAAATCCTTGGTTCTCATTCCTGAGTTGGTTCCTTTGATTTTGTTAGTTAAATCTATATCTTTACCAACTACAGAAGCCAGTAAATTCCTCTTTTGCTTGAAATAGTTTGAATTGGGTTTCTGTTACTTGCAACTCAAAAATCCTAATATAAGCTGACCCCAGGAGAGAGTACTGGAGATACATTACCCCTAATACTGAAAAATTTATAAGCTTTTTTTTCAAAATTCAGATTTAATATTAATTTTTAAAATTTAGACAGACTCTACCATTTTTACATCTATCACTCCTGACGTCTAACACCCAACAATTTTACTGGTTCCCTTATATGCCTGGCCCCAGAAAGTATCTGAGTTTGCTAACACTTCCCTAGGATGTCCCTAGAATTAAAAAAAAATATCCCAATATAAATTGCTGTTCACTTGATTTCCAATGATAGCTGAATGTAAAATATATTCCAGGTAATACAAGTTAAATGAGATATTACTTTATCTAGAACATCAAAAAGACGGTCTAGTTATCAACATTATAGTATGCTGAGGCAAATTTTCAAAATTTAAAGCAAAACCAAAAGAGATATGGTTACCTCAATATAATTTAATAGCACTTTTTTATTTTATAACAATAGAAATCAACAACAAGAAATCTCAGGACCCACCTCCAATAAGGCTCCAGTTTGGAAGAATTTCAAAGGCTTTTCAATGGAATAATAAAGGCTATGATAGCTACCCTTAGCCAGGTATGCTCTGACCAGACCAACTGCTATAACAAGCCACCTAAGAAAAAAGAGAAAAAAGATCAGGAAAAAAAAAAGGTAAGTAAAATCTAAGGTAACGGAAAGATGTAGTAACAACAGATACTGCTAAAGGTGACCTCAAGAATCAATGTCCTGAATTTATCAACTATAGCTCTCAAATGCCAAAGCACAAAAATGTTGCACTATACCAAGAGTGTCTGCAAAAGCACAGTGGCACCTCACCCATCTGGAGCTCGGCTTTTTGGCAAACTTGCCTGTTGAGAACAAGGCCAAAATAAAGGGAATAAGCTAAATTGGTCCTTGAGCAACTAAATTAAGTGCCAGAAAGCCTAAGACAAGAGGGAAAAAAAAAAGTGTTAAAGGAAAAATTTAAATGGCCTGTGCAGTTAAAAAGTCTGTAATAATAATAGGGTGGAGAAAAGATGTTTTAAACTATTTTTGCAAGTATCTCACTGGAACACACCCATACCTTAAAATCTATCCTGAAGTTGCAAATGAAGAATAGAAGGATTTTTAAAAATAAATAAATAAAAGGGCTTTTTAAAGCTGAATTTCCCAAAATCAATTCAGTAAAGAAACTCCGATCAATACAAAATGTAAAACAGGAAAGCACTTCAAAATACCACTGTAAACATTACATTTCTGTTCTACTGTCCTTAAAAATAAATTTCGTAGGCCCTGTAATTTTTTAAGTTCCATAATGAAATGCATAGCCCTTTATTAATGTACGTCTCTTTCAAGGCAGTAATAGATTTACCTATGTGTATAATCTTAAATAGGTAATCAGGTATGTGTGTCCTCTATGTTATTTCTAGAAACTGTCATACAATAACATCAAAAAAGAGTTTGTAAAAGAAATGAACTCATTAATGGTGTAACTGGAAGCCTAGGGAAACGCTTACTTTACTCTCACAATTCCAATTTCTCCACCTGGTTTAAGAGATTACTACTTACCCTCCACTCATCTCTCTATGTTCATTGCCCAGGAATAATGACTTTTTTTCTTCCTCAGTGTACCTTAAAATCCCTCTTCAGGTCCAAAGCTCTCATCAATGCCCTTGCTAAGGCAAGAATTTTACATATAAATACAAATACACAGGGTTCTGGATATTCTTTTAAAATCACTGACTGTTTATGTAGTAAAACTTGTAATATTTCTTCAGTGAGTCAAGAGAAAGGTTTAGACACAGGTCTAACACTGACAATTCTGTGATTTCAAACAAGTTAAGCAAGTCACAACTTCTCTGAGCCTCGGTTTCAATACTGGCCATTTCTAATTTTATCAATAAAGCCTATGGTTCTCTCAAGATATTTTGCATGTGTGTGTGAAACAAACAAGGTGCTGAAATGTCAATATGACATTAGCATTTGTGTTTTAAAAAGGGTGCACATGGGTTGGGGGGGATGTATATTTATATTTATATTTATATTTATATTTGCTTGTATCAGCATCTGAAAGATACACAAAATAAGCAGCCTCCAGAGAGCGGTTCTGGGTGGAAAGGAAGGCTGAGAGGGAAGATTTTCACTGTATGCCCTTGCACATATTTTGAATTTTGCACCCTGCCAATGTATTGCCTATTGTAAAAATAAGTAAAAATGGACGTTCACTATACAGTTTTTTCAAGTTTACTGTATGTTTGAAAATTTTCATAGTAAAATGTTAAAGAAAATATTTTACAAAGGAATAAAATTAAAAAATAATAATAATAGTCTGATCTTGTGATCTTCCTCACCAAAAACCATGGGATCAAAGTGGAGGAAGCTTGGCTACCCGCTAGCCCAACTCTTTAGTTTTACAGATGAAAAAACGGAGGCCAAGAGAAATAAAGTAATTTATCCAAGGCCACACAGCTAGCTAGTGTCAGAACTAGAACTAAAAACTGGCTGTGACAAGGGATGGACTGAAATGAGGGAGAAAAAAGAGTAGTAAAACCCGTTGGTGGATCTATTCCCTCTCCTCCCCAATCTACCCTAAAAAAAAGTCTAAACTCATCTAAGCACACCTCTGCTCGTGTCACTGGTCAAAAACTTTGAAAGCTCTTCCATTACCTTTCAGATTATAGCTCAGCCTGGATTTTGAAAACAGCGCCTAAATAAATGGTCACTCTGCAGCCACAGCTTTCTCCACTCCCCTTGGGGTAAAGAGCTCGCCATTCGTGACTGGCTGTCTAGGCTCCCCACGCTGCAGGATCGCTCGGCATACCGCCCCCCCAGACCTGGACCTGTGACCAGCCCACCCTTCCTCCTAAGGCCCTCCAGACCTGCGCCTGGGTAGCCTTCCCGTTTCCCCGCTGGAGCCCCGAACTCCAGCAACGGGGCACACCCGCTGCCTGGGAACTTGCTCGGAAACAACGCCCAGGATGGAGTTCCGGGCAGGCACCGGGGCCGTTCAGCGCTCTGCTGCCCTTAGACCCAGGTGCCAGGTCCCGCACGCCGACCGCCGGGGCTGCACTGCGTGCGGTGGGCCAGGCCCGGCCGCTCCGCTGGCGGCAGAGCCCCCTAACCCGCCAGGCTTGCTCCCGCCTCCCTGAGCCTCAGTCTCACCCCGCTGTCATCACCACATTGTAGATGACCAGGTACGCCGTGGCCAAAGGCCCCGGGCCCTTCTTCTTCCGCGCGCCGCTGGCTTCGCTGGCTCCGGCCCGGCCCCCAGCGCCCCCATTCCCCTTGGTCGCTGCAGTTGCCGCCGCTGCCGCCATGTCAAGTGCCAGGAGCACGCTGTCCTAGCGCGAGCACCACCACCCGGACTTGGCACTGCGAGGGGGCGGTGGGAGGGGCGAAGGAGGCGGGGCTGAGGCCGCAGGGCGGGGCCAGGGACAGCGCCCACGGCGGCCGCCATCTCGAAGGAGGGCAATGACGCTCCCTGTGCTTCCCGCCCCTCGACTCGCCTCAACCGGCGCCGCCATCTTGGATCGGGATGGTCACCGCCTCCTTTGCGTTCCGCGGTAATAACGTCCGGCGCCATCTTGGGTCGGGTCGGTGTCGCCTTTGGGCACCCTCGCCTGGCGTGCTGTTTCTGCCGTCTGGGTGCTTCGTCGTCTTTACCTAGTCTCTCTTCTGTAACTTCCGCCTGCATGTTGGAGCAAGAAAATGATGCTCTCATTCTCTTTTCTCATCGTGACGTCTCCCAACGGCCCTCTCATCTTTATTTCGAGACGGAGTAACCTGCCATTTTGGGTCAGGGTAACTGACGCCGATTTTGCTTCCCATCAGCCCCAGAGGCTAGCGGGGAATACCGTCTCTCTCTGCTGCGTGCGCTCTTCTCCTTAACCGGTAGCCAGGTTGAAGAGTCAGTCTCTGAAAGTGACTTGACTTTTGATTTTAAGTTACAAGGACAGTGGAAAATGTCAACGAGAAGTGTGCCCCTTTTGCTGTCCAGTTAAAATCACCCAAATGGCCTAGGATCCATTGTCATCTGTGAGGACCTGGAGAGTGTTAAGTGCATTTTCCACCCGAAGCCCAGTGGGCTCGCCCATTGCTCTAAGAACACGAGGCTGAGGCTGTTAGGTGGTCGGCTAAGGGTGAGGTGTGGAGTGGAGTGCGAAGCTTTACACCCCCAGTTCACCAAAAATGGAGGGCTGTTGGCTTACATGGAAAAACCTGCCTGCTGAGGGAAACTGCATCAACCAGCTGAACCCACTTTCCATTCACAGCTTTGTCTTAGAGTATTTTTGTAAAAGTGGAAATTCTCCAGTTTCAGGGAGGCCGTATCTCCAGGTGCAAGCAGTAACTCAGTCACAGGGAGGCCATATCTCCAGGCGCCAGCCCCAGGAGAAGTGCAACATT
>NW_024351543.1:8097165-8184937 GCF_902729225.1 Pteropus medius
TTGTAAAAGTGGAAATTCTCCAGTTTCAGGGAGGTGGTAACTCCAGGCGCCAGCCTCCAGGGAGAGCAGTAACTCAGTTACAGGGAGGTGATATCTCCAGGTACCAGTCCCAGGAGAAGCACAACATTCCAAGGTGCAGATGATAAAACTGTCTACTAGGCCCTGTTTGATCTGAGAGTCCCCCGGATACATTTATCTTTGTACAAAACGTTAATGGCTAACTTCTGCTTCTTGTAATCTGCTTATTCAAGGATGTAGTAGGAGGCTTTATAAGCTGCCTCCTCTAGAAGCTCGGGGCTGATCTCTTCTAACCCTGCATAGTAGAGTCAGTCGCTGGCCGGCTAGTAAAGGCTCATAATTAATCTCAGTTGGCTCCATGGGTCTCAGAATCATTCGCTCCACAACATTTTTAATTTGTAAAAGCCCCCTATCATCAATTTTCACATATCCAAACATCGCTTTAAGTGAATGACTGCATATGTGGTGGTGTTCAATATTTATTTGTTCTAGCAAGTATTTGTGGCTTATCTGCGAGGTTGCCTAGGGTTCTTGGCACTAAATGAGACAGGTCTTCTGTCTCCCAGAGATTTCATAGAGGGAGCCAGATGAAAATAAATACATTAATTAGTGAAAAGTGATATCAGGAAGTTAACTGCAATAATCAATAGTGATAGTGGTTTGGGGCAGAATGGTAGCGATTGAGGTGGTAAAAAGTGAAATGAACTCTGAACATATTTCAGAAGTAGAATGTCTGATAAAATTTGTTAATATGTAGATGTGTATGAGATAAAAGAGACATTGTGAGCAACTCGGGAAGAACTGTGTTGTAGAAGAGATTTTTGAAGGCAGAAATCAGGAATTTTGTTTTTTCGTGTTGAGTTTGAAATCTTAGACGTCCAAATGGAGAGATTGAGTAGACAATTAGATTTAGACACTGAGGTTCAGGGTAGAAGTGCGGACTAGAGATATAAATTTGAGAGTCATCAGGGTAATGATGGTATTTAAAGCCATGAGACATCTAGAGATGAGACCCAGAAACTAACCAATTGTCGAGGTCTTATCCTTTAGGGCCTTATAGAATGTGTAGATACCCCGTTGCCTTATTTTCCTGACTTCTTTAAAGAGCAAGTGGATCTACTCAAATTACAAACTAATCAGTGGGAAAAAATTTGCACAATAAGTGAGCCATTTTACAGAGCAAATAATCACTCATCCAAAAGCTTTTTTCATTCATTTAATTGATTTTTCTTTTCAATATAACCTGGGAAAGTAGGGGGGCAGGAATGTGTAAAGCTCTGTCAGTCGGAAATCAGTTTAAAACTCAGTGTATCTTCTTGCAATCACTTAGGCGCAACTCCAGTCTGTTTTCTACAGTATACTCACAGTGATCTTTTCCAAATACAAATTTGTTCATGTCTACCTTACCCCTCCTCACTCCCTTAAGACATTTAAATGGCTTTTAATGGCACTTAAGATAAAACATAAAATATTTAACATAGTCTACGATAATGTGCATGGTTTTGCCCTACCTACATTTTCATTCTCATGTCACACTGTGCTCTCTCTCTCTAGCCATACTAGCCTTGTCAGTCAGTGAGCAATGCTCCTTTCTGCCACAGGGACTTTGACCAAGTTATTCCCTCTACCTAGAACAATCTAGCCCTCTTCCTTCTGATCACTTTCTCTGAAATTCTGGAATAAATCATTCTTCCTGCTGTGGTCTTCATGTACTTGTTTCATAACACACACCATAGTAATTGTATATTTATTCATGTGATTTCTCTTCCCAACTAGTCTATAAGTTTTATAAGACAGGAACAGTGGTATTTTCTTGGTGGTGGTGGTTCGTTTGAATTGTTTGTATTCCCCCCCGCACCCCACCAATACCTGACAACACCATATAGTCTGGCTCAATCATAGTTTCTCTAGCAAAAGTAATTATGTCAAGATTTAGGACTTTTAAAACAGAAGCAGAGTTCATCAAGGTCACATAGATACTTTGTGTATGACAGAGATGCAGTAGGGCTTTTCAATAAATGCTGCTGGGACTGTTGAGTATCTATACGGGAAAAATTTTTTTTCCTATGCTACACACAAAAATTATTTCTAGGCTTAAATGTGAAAGACATTTAAAGCTTTTAGAAAATAATATAGGAGAATATCTTTATGACTTCAAAGGTAAAGAAAGAATTCTAAAAAGCTATAAAAAGTACCAATTATAAATGAAAAGATTGATACATTTGACTATATTAAAATAAAGGATTTTTGTTCATCAAAAGGTATCGTAAAACAAGCAAAATAAAACAAGGTACAGCGTGAGAGAAGATATTTGCTACATATATAATTAATAAAGGACTAGTCTCCACAACATACGAAAACTCAAATTGGTAAGAGATAAACATATTGGAAAAATGGGCAAAAGATTTGAATTGGGACTTTACCAAAGAAAAACTATAAATGATCAATAAACATTTGCAAATATGCTCAACTTCATTATTAATCAGGGACTTAAAAATTGTAACCACAGTGAGATATCATTAGCCATCTTCCGAGTAGGCTAAAGTTAAATAAACACTTTGATAACACTAGTTGGTGAGGGTATAGTACAGCAGAAATTCTCAAAGACTGTTGGTGGTGAGTTGGTGTATTCACTTTGGAAAATAGTTTGGCATCATCTAGAAAAAGTCAAAGATACACATATCCCATGATTGTTATTCTGTCAGATAGATGCCCTTAAAGATCCCCTAGGATACATGTACCAGAATAGTCAAAGCGGTGTTGCTTATTATTGTCCCACACTAAATACAACACAGTATCCATCTACAGTAGAATAAATATTCTTACAATAGGATACTTTACAGCAATGCAAATGAACAAATTGCAGCTCTAGTGTGGGCGTGGGCAACATGGATAAATATCATAAACATCGAGCGAAAGAAGTAAGGCACAAAAGAATATATGATTCATTCATCTTAAGTCCAAAATCAGGCTAAATGAAATTAAATTGTTTAGGGATACATATACAGTGGTTAAAACTATAAAGAAAAGCATAGGAGTGATTACCACAAAAGTCAGGATAGTAAGTTCTTCTGGCCACCTGACGCAGGAGTAACTGACAGGGAGGCACTCCACTACCTTATCTGTTTATTTCCATAGAAAAGGTGACTTCTGTGCAAAAGATAATCAGATTTCCAGGTTTCCTAAACAATGGAGACCAGCTCTGATTAGTTAGAGAGAAAAAGAATGTATCAAAATGATGCTGGATAGCTCACAAATTGATGGAAAAGCTGAAGAACAAGGTTTAGAATGTACAGGAGCCATAGGAAATTAGGTTGCCAAAAATAGAGACCAACTCAATACATAGGAGGAAACTGCTTAGTATCCAATAGCTCTGTCACTGGCATGGCCATCATTGGACATTTGCTTCCTCTACCTTCTAAACTGCATTTGTATCTCTGCGTTGCTTACTACAAAGTCAAGGTCTTTGGTAGGAGTATCTGGTTGGAAGCTTACATACAAATTTTAGAGACAAGGGAGCTGGGAAAAGGGTTATTTGCCCACACTTGAGCTTTGTTATTGGAGTTCCCTCAAATAGAAAGTGTGTTTAGATATTGGGTAGCCAAAAATGAAAAATGCCTGTCACAGAGAATATCAGATATAAACATATCTGGTCTCCACAGGGAGGAAGAAAGAGTGATATGATTAGTTATGATCTGTGAAATTCACTGGACTATGGTCCAGCTGTAGTCCAGAGAAATTGTGCACAGTCAGTGAACTGAAAGGCAGACAGGCTGGCTCTTCTGCCTTACAATACACCATTTTCTCGTTTCCGGTTTCTCTGCCTGTGATTAGGAATGGGAAGGGGATGTAATTCTGATCAGGCCTGTGCTATCAGCCAAACTATCTTCAAATCAGGAGACTGGGGGAGTGACCTCACTGCCATCTCCCATCTGGCCAATAACAGAGAGCCCTACAAGTGTATATTTGTGGTACCTGACCAACCATGAAGACAGCTAACATTGGATTCCCATTTGGCTGTGATCTATTTTCATTGTGCAAAACTTGGAGGAAATGAGAGGTGTGTGATAGGATTCAGTCTCTAAATTCCACTCTAAACTTCCAGTTAGCTAGCCCATAGCCCGGCCAGGGATAGGACCTAACATGAAAAGGTTATATCAGATTCTTCTTTTGACAATTTGAACTTGGGGAAACAGAGACCTGAGCAGATATGAAGAGAGGACAGCCTTTGTAAGAGACTGTGAGACAGTTGCCTCAGTACTTACTAATGACTTCCTGTGATCAGTTTTGGGCAGTAAGTCTCCTTATTAATGGTTAATGAACATACTGATGAAGATCAACCATATTTATGAACAAATGCTCATTAAAAAAATGAGATGAATACCCTTTTTTTTCTGCTTACTCGAAATATCACAGATAAAAATAATAATATTGGCAGAGGTATAAGAACAAGAGTATTATTCAACTTTGCTACTGAAAGTATAGACAGATATGCCTGTCTGAGAGGCAACCTGGCAATACATACCAAAACCTTAAAACTATGACTGTCTTTTGACTCAACGATGATGCTTATTGGAATTTATCTTAAAGAATTTAGGACATGAAAAAAGATTTAGTTACAAAAGCTCATCACAATGTTATTTATAATATCAAACTGTTGGAAATAATCTAAATATCCGGTAGTACAGACAGGTTAAATTGTGATAAGGCTTAAAATAGGGCACTATTCAGACGTTAAAATAATTTTGTAGAAATTTACTTTCAAATGATTCAGCAAAAAAAAAAAAAAAAAAAAAGATATGCGCTCAATAGCATAAGTGTGAGAAATTGGGAACAAAAGGCAAATGTAGCAAAATGATGTGATTGTTAAGTCAGAAACTATGAAAGGTTTGCTATTTCTACTTTACTTGCAAGCCAACAAGTTACCCCGCCTCCGTCCCCACGTTTTTTTGGCAGTGGGGAGAGATCCAGATTTTGTGCCAAGAGACCGCAGCTGCCATTTCTTGGAGCCTTCCTTCTGAAGAACAGCCTCAGGGCATTGTTCTCTCTTTCTGATCCAGCCCAAGTGCCAGCTACCAGTGATGAGGGAGCTGGCTTCTTCTCCCAAACTCCTCAATCAGGAAATGTTCTCTTCTTTTGAACACCATGGGGCATGGATGCGATCAGGATGGGGCCTGACCCCTGTGGGTGGAGTGTGGTATTTTTCCGTTTTCCGGGAAGGGAAGCAGGGCAGTCTGGAGCCCTGAGAGTGTACTTTGCAGCTTTGGCTTCCTGAGCGAGCGCACTAGTTTGGGTCTGAATGGCAAAAGCAGCAGCCAGAGTAACATCTTATGTTGATTTCAAAGCTCCATACACAGGGTAACATAGTGAGTGCCAGATGGTACCTGTACATACAGAGGGGTTCATTACAGGAGAGGAACCCCTAAATTAGGAAACTGATGTTACATATGAATGCTGGTAACTCACCTATCCTCCTTATAGAGAGAGAGAAACCTTTTTTCTAGGAAGTAAGCAAGTCCTCTCCAGGAAAGGAAGTAAAGTTCTTTATCTTTATAAATTCTGGGCAGCTCCGGGGAGAAAAACAGGTTTAAGCTTTACTACCCTGGAATGGCTCTGTAGAGGAGGAAAAAAAAACTTTTCCTCTACCCTCTTAGGTATTATAGCTGAAGCCCTGCAAACTGAACTGACAAAAGACAGATTAACAGGAGAAGAAGGTTTGTTTCATATGCATTTGGGGATGGGGCTCACAGAAACAAGGTGAAAACCCTAAAGAGATGGTCAGACCTGGAGGCGTATATACCATTTTAACAAAGAGCAATAAATTTGTGGAGAAATGACAAAGGAAAGGGTTTAGGTTTAATAGATGGTACATTGTGAAAAGGTAAATATGTATATGGGGAAAACTAATGGAAGATAAGGGTTATTTTTAGTAAAGTTGGTGATGTAGGCACCATCTCTGGGCTGAGGAGTTTAGAGTCATGTCTGGTGATTAAGAGTTGTTCTGCTCTTCCTGGTATGAGAGAGGGGTGGGGAACATTCACAGAGGGAAATTTATGCCCTGCTTTTAGGCAAATAGGGGGAGGATAAAGAGCTTTTTCTGCATCTGCTATTTCTCACTTGCCTTCAGCTCAAAATAGTCCTTATGCCAAAGTAGCATATTTTGGGGTGGCAGCTCCTTATACAAACATTCTTGAATTGGTTGTAAATGCTTTTGATCAGAAGACCTGAATTGTGCAGAAAAGTGAGATGTTAAAGTGAATCATCTCCCAATAGTAATTCTACATGAAAGGTTTAAGAGTGTTCATTAAATTACTCTATCAAACTCTCTCTAAGTTTGAAAAAAAATTAAATAAAAGTTGGAGAAATAATAATGCAGATTGTATTTGACATGGAAATTGTTTAGAATATATTAGATAGAAAAGTGGATTATACATGGTGTGTAGTAAAATCTCATTTTTCTAATAGTTAGGTATAAGCAATGTATATCTACAGAGAAAAAAAATCTGGAAGGGGATATATACTATTATATTGTTCATATTTGTCTTTGGTAGAGTAAGAGCATCAGGTTAAAAAAAATTTTTTCCTGCCTATATGTATTTTGCTTTTTCTCCAATGAGTGGTTTTATGAGTAAAATTTTTTCTTTATCAAAACCTACAATCCTTTTTTGTTTTTCTGTCTTCTAATGAAGGTAGATTATCAGTGACTCTCCTCCCACCCCACCCCACCCCACCCCCACCCCCCCCCTGCCCAACCAATTCTGGATATACTCAAACTGCTCTGCAAAAAGGGAAGGGAAGAAAGTGAGAGAAAGATAAAGACAGCGTGCGGAGAGTAAAGACAAGAGAGGAGACCTAAAAGAAGAGACAGGCCTGGGAGTATTTTTCAGTATAAGTTTCTGATCAATATAAATTCCCTTATTTATCTCCCTTACCAAAGGGAGTAAGTTGTTTGATATTTTTGTATGAATGGAATTTTTGTTGGGAAACTCAAAGAAAAGGAAGAGGAGACTACAGCAATATGGGTGACATTTTGGGTATTGCCTGGGATTTTCAAACTAAAGCGCACTGCCTAGCTATATTTAGGATCAAATCATCACCTAGAGGAGCAGTTCTCAAGCTCTTAAAAATTGTTGTATTGAGGATCTTAAAGAGCTTTTATTTATGTGGGTTATAACTATTTGATATTATCCATATTAGAAATTAAAACTAGGAAAATTTTAAACCACGAGAATACATAATCCATCAGAGCGATGTCATCATCACACATCAAGCTTTCCCTAAGTTTGAAAAAATTTTAAATAAAAACTTAGGGAAATAATAATGCAGAGATGTGTTCGGTAAAATACAGACGTATTTGAAAAACCCACTCTACATTTGTGAGTGAACGAGAGTAAGAAAGGCAAATAATGTTTGTATTTTTATTAAAAGAATATTGTCCTCACGTTCCTCTTGAAAGGGTCTTAGGGAGCCCCAGAGTCCTTAACCACGCACTGAGACTCACTGATCTAGGGAACTAATGGTTCGTTAGGTAGGATGCAGACTTCTACTTCTGGTCTGTTTTCTCTGTTCTCTAGTATCCTGTTGTTTTCACCTTGAACCTCTTCTACTCCTCTTATCTTTTCTTGCCTATTGTTGCCTTTTTGTTCTAGAAGATTTCTATAATTTTGTCTTCTACTCTAATTCTTTGAATGCTTGTTTATTTCTTTAATCGCATCCTGTTTTCATTTCTTGGATGTAATATTTTAATATTGTATCTCTTTGAAGATATTAATTAGTCTTCTTTTTCCGTTATGATCGCTATTCCAAGTTTTTTCTAATGTTTGTCCTCTATCTTTTGTGTTAGAGACTTGCCTCAAATGTCTGATGGCATTTGGCTGTTTGACTGTATTTAAGAGTGAGGTGCTAAAAACTGAAGCTCGTGTCTAGGTGGGGCCTGTTGACTGTGGACCTTTGCTATAAAATTCTCAGAGTCGCTAGAATGACTTTAGAATGATTATACAAATCCATGATATACAGAATTCAATCAGATATCATTTTAATGTCTCTAGACTGTGGCCCTACCAGAAAGAAAGATATAAAAGCATTTTGGGATTCTACCAAATCCAAAAAGGTTTCAACAGACTTACTTAAGCATACTAAGGATCTAAAGGAATGGTCTTTTGTATCTGTAGAGGTAAATGGAAAACGTATAGATATCTAAGGAAACGTAAAAAATGTAAAACCAATAATATAAAGAAAAAAGTAAGCTACAATCTTATTGGTGGTGGCTGACTTCCAGAAATAAAGGAACATTTAGGACTTACACCCAATGGCTGGCTTTTAGAGTTCAAAACAGTGATTAGAGGAAGGGACTTAGCTTGTCAGTCAGAGTAATATTTGGAATATTATTATAGTGTCATATCAGGAGAAATAATACCAGGGTTTCCTATTAGTTCCAGGTCTCATGACCAGTTGAAGTCTCTGGTTAAAAAGCAAACTCAGCCAGCTCAGAAGGAAATGTTCCCCCAAGGGGAAGATAATGTTCCTTTAAGTGAACAAATTTCTTTAACTTTATAGAGTTTAGAGTTTAGTAAAGCAATGAAGTAAATCAAACCTATAATATTAAAATGTTAATAAAATTCTTGTTATTTCTAATGTTTAAGAGATTTAGGCATACTAGAGAACAGGTTAATCTGTGATTCCAATTTAAAGTAGAAATTGTGTAACTGATTTAGATTGGGATTCAGAGTTGAACTCATGAAATTTATAAACTATATTGGACATTTGAAAGAAATTAAGTCACATCGTGTTTATAAATTTAACTTATGAGATGTTTTACTTGAGAAGGTATTTGCTAGGGATTTTTTCTTGGGAAGTTTGTCATAATACAATTGAAAAAATGAAAATGAAAATGAAATGTATTCATTACATTAACCTTTAAAGAAGCTTATAAATGTTTAAGGAAATTAATTAGGAGCAATAAGCCTTCTTAAGAATGAATATTATATCTTGATAGATTTATAAATCTACCAAATCAGATCTGGAAATTGAATTTAAAGGCTTAAGGAGGAACTAGGTTTCAAAATTTGTAACATTAATAGGTGAAATATTAATTTTAAAAACCCAGAATGGTTTCTGAACAATCTTTTTTGTGCACAAAAATTACCCTTAAATCCACATTGACTATTTGACTGTTTTATTGAGAAATCACTGCATATGTGCGTTATCTTTCTGGATGGTCTAATTAAAAAAAAAACAAAAAAAAACTTCCAGTCTCCTGCAGGAATAGCCTGCAGCAGCAGGGCTGGTTTCATGGGTACACAACCTGTGCAATTGCACAGGTACCCACACTTAGAAGGACCTCACACGGATTTTAATGCTCTGCTGTCACTGTTTTGAAATTCTTAATATTTTTTAAACAAGGGGCCCCACATTTTTATTTTGCACTGGGCCCTGTGAATTATGTGGCTGGTTCTGCCTGGCAGGCAGAGTTCTGGCAGCTACAGAGTGGGAGAGAGCTGGAGTTTCAAGGTTCATTACGTAGCTCCCCGTCCCCATCCCTGTGTTTTCTGAGTTGCCTCCCTCCCATCTTCAGTTGTGCCTATTGTCCGCCAGTCCATTATTTCTCTGGTTTAACTTTAAAATCTCCCCTGTTTTGCCAAGGTTGGGGAGGGACTTTCAGAGGGCTAAAGGAGATGGAGACTGGGGGGGAGCGGGGTGGGTGGGGTAGGGGTGGGGAGAGTCTGTTTAATTCCTCTACTTTTGCCTAGCTCTGTGGCAGGACTCGCTCAGCTTGCTTTTTGAGTCTTTCCCTTGCAGACAGTTGTAGATTGGAAGAAGCTGCAACTTCAAATCAATTACCAATTATTCTACCCCCCAAATCTTTTTGACAACTCAAATCTACCGTACCACCTCTCTCATTCTTTGCCCTTGTGGGTTTGTGCCCCTTGTCCATTTACTTTCGTTTTAGTGAAGATTTTGGGAGACAGGAAACAGATGCAAGTGTTCAATCTGCCATATATGCCCACTATCTCAATTTAGTTTCTACAGAAACAACTAGTCTTCCTTTTGGCATCCCATTTTTGTTTGTTTATATAATACTTAAATTATGTAATTACGATTATGAGTAGAACTGGCATAAGTAAATTTAAAAACAAGCCCAACTGACACTTGGTAAATATACAACTCAGTGGGAACAGAAGTATGTGGGCATCAGTTAATTTATTTTACAGAGGAAATGAACATTATGGTTAGGTTGTGCAATTGGATTAAATGGAGATTAGTTAACGGAGCTTTTGCTTTAAATAAAGTGAATATAAGACATTTCATAAAGAGAGTTCATTATTGAAAGTCCAACAATTTGGCTTCTTGGAAAACCAATTGAATTTTAAAGAAGATCATCTGTCTTAAAAAATTCAAACGAGCAAATGCTTTTCCAGAACCAGGCTCTTTTCTATACTTTGACTGAGGATACTGTCAATGACTGATGAGTTCAGACTGACCTCCTAATCACAGCAATTATTTTTTTGTACAATTGCATGGGCACTTTAAATTTCAAAGATGCCTTATTGGAAGGTGGGTAGACTTTAAATAATTCTTTTCATTTGTTTCTGCAGAAGTATAATCAGTTCCTTGAGGACTGTCAGAGAATGTTTCTGACATATCTTAGCACTTCTGAGTGCCAGAATAAGGGCTTACCATGAGGATGAAGTGACTGTGTGGGGGCTCATTTAACTTTTATAACAAACTATGAGGTAGGAACTATCGCTACTCTGATTTCATAGGTGAGAAAACTGAGGCATGAGTTACACAGCTCCAGTAAGAGGTACAGCTTGAAGTGGCTTTCCTTGGCTGATTAACCATGCTGGCTAGCTCCTACCCTCGTATCCTGCAGTATTTGCCTTCAATGAACAGGTAACGTGTTTTCTGGAGAGGCAAATCTGGGACTTCATGGAGTTTACAAAGTAGGTCGAATGACTGCTTCCTAATAAATGTTTGATGAATTTGTACCGCGGTTATCTTCCACTGCGACATACTACCTGGAGCAAGGCTGTGGTGAAGCCCTGTAGCTCGACATATATCTTGACTGTGAGAGGCTACTGAAGTCTGCCTAAAAGAAGCTAATAAATATGAATGACCAAATAAACTTAGGTTAATTTGTAACCTCCTTCTTCCTTAGTTATCTCTAACTGGAAGAAATCTAGTCCCAGAGAGTCAAATAATGTGAAGATTTATCATATGCTTCTGTGTGGCCACTACTGGGGCTACAGTCTCTGACACAAAGCCCTCCTTGCAATGTGTGAGCATTGAGAACACAGGCAAAGCCTATGGGCTAAAATTTGAAACAACTAGCAGTTAGAAATTTAATATTGTCTCCAAGCACTGTAGATCTCCCGGGTATTTCCAAATCCAGTGGGAAGGGAGTTACGGCCAAAGTCACTGAGGTTAAAATAATCGTAGCTGTCTGGACAGCCCCTCTGCTTTCTTTCTGGTTCACTGTCGAGGAAATCGTGCCCCAGCGACCCTATCTCTCTCTGCATCTATCTCATATGTCCCCACAGGATGCTCCCCTATCTCAAGTAGCTCCAAGTTCCAAAAACATAGGAGATTTTTGGCTTAGCTGGTTGTTTCGCAACACAAGTAATCTGGTAATTAATTGCTTGTGAACTACAGATCTATTTAGATTTTGTGGTAAGAAGCACAGAACTGGTACTTTTAAAATGTCTTAGAAAGTGAAAAATATATATGAATATAATTAATCAAGAACAATAATCTGAGTATTGAGTCTATACAATCCCACACAATCGATGACACTCTACACCACACTCCCCAGACTGACTTCACACAAACTTTTAAGTTTTAATTTCACAGTAATTTGAAAAGTGATACGTACAGTTAAGGTAAAATTTATTTTTTCTCCTCTTAGTTGATCTAGAACAGGGCTGTCTGATAGAACTTTACCGAAAGTTCTAATCTGTGCTGTCTGATAAGGCAGGCATGAGTCACACGTGACAAATGAACAATTGAAATGTGGCCAGTGCAACTGAGGAACGGAATTTTAAATCTTATTTAATTCACTTAAATTTAAATAGCGACTTATGACTCATGGTTACCATATTGATCAGAACAGATCTAGAATATGGAGATGACCTTATAACAGGATCGTCTAGGTTATGTTGCAGCCACAAAGAACCCTAAAACCTTGGCGACTTATAAGAACAAAGGTTTATTTCTTGCTTGTGTTACCCATTTGGAGTTGGCTGGGGACTCAGGTGGATAAAGCAGCCGCCATCTCACATTGGCAGTCATTATGGAGAGTTTTGCACCAGCACTTAAATGCTCTGGCCCAGAGGGGATGCATATCACTTCTGCTCACAGCTCACTGACCAGGACAAGTCACGCAGTCCCACTTAGCCAGGGAGCCAGGGGTGCAGTCCTAACTATGTGCCAGGGGCAAAGAGCCTCAGTAATGACTGCCACAGACATTAGCCTCCCTGTTAAAATGGGGAGGAGTCCTCAAGGGATAAAAAAGTAGTATTACTTGCATTTTCTTGAAAAGCGGAGAATTGTGTTTTATTAGAATTCAATTATCCTTCACCTCCTTGATACTCATTGTGCAGCTTTATTAAAAGCAGGTAAGATGTGAAAAGTAACTCAAACATTTTGATAGAGACTATATAAATTATGTTAGAGCCGACAACAGTCAGCATGTCTTTTTAGTTATACATAGGAACATCATTTAATATGAAGCTCTACGATGTAAGGAACAATCAATGGATTGTTCTTTTTGTATCTGGGATGAAAATGGCAGAAAATGTATTTGTTACTTTTCCTGGTGCAGAATACATATGGTACATTTTTCACTAGCAGGGAATAAGAAGTCCTTTTCTTTCTCTAAAAGGAATTTTCTTACTAAGAACATTTGTAGATTGTGGTTGCCTAAAAAAAAAAAAAAAGTTGAAAAAAATTAAACATTTATTAGCTGGACAGTAGATTCTTTCCAGACTACACTGTGGAATCACAGAATCATCTAGTCTAACATGAATGGCATGTCTTGATTCTTTCTAGAATATCTACAATATTGTTTGGACACTCAAGACACAGGAGAGTCACTATCTTATATCTGATAACAACCGTCCTATAAAGCAGGAGTGACAGTATCCTGATAAGAAATGCTTCAATATCAGATATCAAGACATGGAAAGATAGCACTTGACTGCTAATGATAAATTACACCAAAGTTACAAATGAAAACTAAGCTCTGGTGAATGATATGAAAGATGATGATGATTTTTTCATATGCTGAAAATGTCATGATTATGAGAACACTATAGAGATCTAGAATGTAATTGAACCAAACTGATGCTTGAGAGAAATTTTGAACTAAACATGCAAATCAGGCTACCTAGTATAAATTACAACTAAGTCATTCTGTCCCTTAGCAAAACACAATCATATAAGCCATTTATGCAGCACAGCATTTGTTTTCAGTTTCCAAGATCTGTCTGGGTAAGTCTACAATTGGTGGCATAGGACGAAAGAGAAGGCTACAAAGACTGAACAAAAAACATGCACTGTGGTATCCTTTATTTAAAAATTGTGAGCTAACTACAGTTGTAGTGTTCTCATTTACCATTCTGATGGCATAATAAACTGGGAGAACATTAACACAATTTCAAGAAGGCATTAAAAACTTGTAAACAAACGTACACACTACACATGCACGCACACATACAACATACACGCGTACAAAGATTATAGTAAACAAAAGTGATGAAAAAAGCTTTGAATGCTCTAAATCAAATTAAAACCCTTTGTTATAATAAACTGTGGCAATACTGTGGCTGTTATGAAAAATATTGTAACTGTTTAAAAAGCAAACGAGATACTGGCAATTTGAAACTAGCAGCAAAAAGCAGATAAGATAGATGACTGGAAGATAACATAAGACTAAGTAATATCAAAATACTAATGTTGATACTGTGTAGGATTGCACTGAAGTAATATAAAGTTAGTTCTTAAGGAACTGTTAAAAAGTCCTTTGAAGTATTAAATTGCTGCACTTTACAAACGTGGAAAAGAAAAGAGTATTTGGAATGTTACACACACACACACAGAGGAAATGTATTAGGCATATCAGTTTATGGTCTTTGTTTATGACCTTCGAAAAGTTTTATAAAGAAAATTTTAAGTGCCAATGTCGTGAAACAAAGTTAAAAATTCCTAAAGATGCAAGTCTGAGTGCATTTATCAGATCTAAGAACATAGTTCAAGGTTGGGGGCAAGGCATGATTGATGTACATTCAAGAAAAAAAAAAAAAAAAAAAAACCACGGTGGAACCCATAATGGAAGAAGAGTTCTCTGCAGAGTGTTTAGAATCAAAGTGTATTAAACTCAGACTATCCTGAAGGAGAGAGACTCCAAAGTATGTAGAGTTCTACAGCTTTTCATCAGTTGAAATGTTTCATAGTGGCCAATAAATAATTAAAACTAACTTTTGAGCAAACTGGTTTTTTTACACAAACACAAAAACCTTTACCATGCAGGCAGAGCTGATATTCTGTAACAGCACAAATACGAATCTTGGTTTCAGAAGAAAAGCACATTAGCAAGGACTTTTTTTCACAGGTTCTTATAAAAATGTCTGAAGCTGCTAGACATCTGCAAAGAGGGGATAAGTTTAGATTTCCCCACTGATTTTGGAAGAAAGAAGATTCTATTTTCCTAAGGAAGCCAGTCATCCATGAGCAAGGAACCTGTCTTCAGAATCTAAGAAGTGTAATGTCTTTAATGCTTAAACTCATGGCAAGTTCAGATCCAGGAAAACTGGCAGGTAGAATGGGCGAAGTGAAAAGTCTGAATGTCTCCACATACTTTGGAATAAAATGTGTCTCGTAAGTTAAAATGGCTCAACTGCTTTCAGAATGAAGTGCGGCAGTACTGGAGAAGGCCCAGTTCTCTGGGATAAGGAGCTGGGAGAAAGAGACTTCCATCTCCAGGGACCCTCTGGGCTGAGCGGCGGCCACAGGGCCTTATTTTTCATGAATGCTTTCAGTTGGGGAATTTGTGATTTTGCCCAGAAAAATATATCTTTTTGGTTACTTTGTCTAAAATCAATTGCAAGTTACTGGTGATTTCCGAAAATGAAATCTAGCTGAACTACTATCTTAAGGTGCCAGCTAATTCAAATTAATGCCCATCAATGACGCTGCTAGGTATCAACTGTTGTTGCTGAAGAATCAACCCCCAAATGGCCTAACTAGATAATCTATCACACCAGGTGTTTTTACTATCTTGGATTTTTTGAGCTTTAGAGAAATAGTCTTTGTAATATGACTTAGAAACTGCTTCTCTCTGGCTTTGTTTCACTCTTCCTCTTCTTCCTCCTCCCCTTCCCCTTCTCCTTCCTCCATGGTTTCCACAATGAGCTCAGCTGTGCAGGTGGCTTCTCCAAGACTGTTGACAGCCTTGCAGGTGTACTTGGCATCGTCATCCCCGCAAACATCGCTAATGATTAAAGAGCAGTTCCCATCCTCATCGTAGTCTATCTGGAAGTGGCGAGACTCCCTGATCGATTGGTCATCTTTGAACCAGACAACCTCAGGGTCTGGGTATCCTGCATCACAGGGAGAGAACACAAGTAGCAGAAACTGTTTTTTAGAACTTCTTGTTAATTTATGCAAGCAACTCCCAAGCTACCTCTATTGATTAAGGTGGTAAAGGAAAAAAATTATGATGTTGGCTTTCAGCATCTGTTTTGATATTTACATTTGAATATGGGCATGTATGATAAATACTAGTATCTGAAACCCCACATAAGGTAATTTGCAATCATCCCATTTCCCATCCATGTGGGGTTTGCACCACCTCTCATCTTTATACAGATACGGAGTACTACCTGGAACACGGCTCCATCTCCAACTACACGCCTAGATCTATATCTTATGGGATGAAAAGAAATTCATCTTGTATAAAAGTTGAACTTAAATAAATTTAAACAAAAAAATAAGATTCAGAATAAATGGGCACAAGGGATCTTTTGCGGGTGATGAAAATGTTCTGAAATTGGATTGTGGTAATGATTTGCAATTCTGTAAATTTACTAAAAATAACTGAATCGTACCTTAAAATAAGTGAATTCTATAGTAAGTAAATTATAATCAAAGCTGATAACAGCTCTATAAAGCATAAGTTAGAGGAGCTGATAATATTGCTAAGAAAAAGAAAGCTACATTTGTCTAGTTTGAATCAAGGAAAGATAATCTACCTGTAGATAACTGGAAATTGACCATATCCATTAGCCTCATTTTACGAATTAATCATGTTTCTGCAAAGTTTAGCATTTATATATACATGTAGTATGCCTCTAAAATATATAATAATTCTAACTGATTTGTTTTTAAATTGCGGGGAAGTATTTTTACAGGAAAAAAAAATTGTAGCTCCAACCAGAATAAAAATTACATACAAGAATTTAAGAATTCTAACATTCTTTTAAGTAGAATTTTGTCTTAATCAACAGAGTCCAAACGCTTTAATTTCTCCTTAGCACTCCAAAGTTATGCAAACGCCAAAGAAATAATACCAAAGAGAAAAGTAAGTACAAAGATGACAATCATTATAATAATTTTTTAAAAAATAGAAAAAAGAAAGAACTTCGAAAGACTCAAAGACAATGGTGACGGTGGAGTTATAAGCAGTGGCCCAGAGCTTTCAGTAGAATTCCCACTCTGAGTACTTCCACACTAGCGAAGGAAGCACATCACATTGTTTTTTAGAATGAAAAGAGAAAAAGATTATGGTGGGCAAAGCATTTATAAGGCATTTTAATAATATAATGACACAGGAGAAAAATTGTTTTTTCACTCTTAACTTTAGGTTACTTTACCCAAAAGGCATTATCTAGTCATATTGCTGGAGAATCTTATAAAGTAGGAGGCATGGTTTGTTCTGACTGCTGTCCTATGCTATGCAGTATTGGGAAAGTTGCTAAATGAACATCTGAGCTTTATTTGGTCAGACCAAAATGGAAGATAACACTACACTCTAGTTGGCACACAACAGTCACAGGCTTGAAGCCTATCTTAGCTTGCTCTTTATCTTTCTAATTCTAGTCTAATCGCAGTCTGTGGAAACTGTAATGCCTTGTGTCGCCAACACTGCTAATTTCTCAGGTGCTATGCTAAGATCCCTTAAGGTCCCTTGAGCTCTAAAACCTCCTGATTCTACAGGCACGTTACCCCTGGCAGGCAGAGACACGCAGAGAAGAATGGATCCCTCGTTTGAAGTCACGCTGCATGCTCTCTCCCTGCACTTATAAACCCCACAGCTTTTCCCTTGACTCCATGACATCTTCAAAAGACTTAAAAGGTTTCCCCTTTTCACATATGTCATCTCACAGAATCCCCAGAGCCACTCAGGGCATTAGACTTTACCTTACAGGTGAGAACCTGAGGTGCAGAAGTTAGATCACCGCCCAAGGTCACTCAGCCCTCTGATAAGCAGCACAGCTGCCTATTCCACAGCCTATACTCTTTGTGCCAATGTCCCTTTGAGAGCCTCTTGTGGGCGCATGCTTCACAGAAGCTTGCAAAATTCATTTCATTAAACACATTACATAGCCAAATACGTCCATGAGAAATCACTTTTATCGTGGGTCTAGTGGCTGATGTAAGTGAAATATCAAATGTGCCCACAGGTAAGTCATGAATGGCAGTAACCTGCAGGAGGCAGAGTGGAGGCTCTGGGCCAACCCCTCCTAACTCAGTTTTCCTTATAGCCTGACTGCTCCTAATTGCTCTCAGGTTGCCCAGACCTGACATCTTGCCCAGAGCACAGTCAGGACCCACCAGCCAGCCTAACCCCTTTTGTAGTAAAGGGAAGGAGAGCTATAACTTACCTTCAATCTTGCAGTCAAATCTAGCAGCACTTCCCTCCACGACTTCTAAATCACGAATGGTCTTAGAGAAATAGGGTTTTACATGGGGCTTTTCCTCGGCGACAGCCTCCAGGAAAGCTTGGGAGACATCTCCTGGAAGACAGGGAAGAAGACATGGTCATTTCTTCATTCCTTCATTCCTTCATTCCTTATTCTTCCCTAGTTTAAAAAAGCTGACTTAAAAAAATTTTTTTTAAGTAGCTCTAATTTAGCAAATAATGCAGCTTAGATGACTGAATCATAAGGACACCTTTCTCCTGGGGATCGGTTGGCCTGCTGCCAAATAGTTTTGGCAGAAGAGAAAACTGTGACCAAACGGGAAATGTTTGGACTCCCCACTTCTCTTATGCTGACACGTTGAAAATAGAAATAATCTTTAAAAAGGACTTTTGGCTGCATTTCATGCCGTTTCAAGATTCAGTCGAGGGTATTTAAGAAGGACGGAATCACACCAGCCTTCCTGACCTCTGTACCCTTTTGCCCTCCTATAGCAGCCGGCCCTTTCCTGCTCCTTAGAAGGGAGGGGCCAGATCCTAGACGCATCTTTGACTCGTCAGTAGTTTCATTCCACTCACTTCTATTGCCTTCACATTGTATGACTGGAGACCAGGATTTGGAATCCGTCCAGGGAAAAGCCGGAACTTGGAGGGGCTCCTGTATTCTCTCCCTCCTCTTCAGGCTATTTGTGGGTCATCTGGGAGTGGCAGGAGTGGACCAGGAGGAACCAGATCCATGTGCTGCAGACTCCCTGGCTACATCAGAGCAGCCCAGCAAGTAGCTGTGCCAATGACACTGCCTTTGCACCCAAAAAAGATCTCGCCTCAGCTGCTCACCTTTGGATACCAACGGCAGTAGGCAGCAGCGGGTGGAGGGGTGTCTCCGGCCAAAAGAAGCATCTTGAGAAGATAAGTCAGCCCCTGCATGCGTCTGAAGCAGGAGGAGGCTGAAGCATTCATTGAGATGGATGGGGCAACATCTCCAAGGCGGTGGGCAAATAACTGACCCTACTGGTCTCTAGGAGGGGCCCTGACAGTCACGGTCTACCCAGTTCAAATGACATGTTTCAGCATTATGAAACGTGCCAAACAAATATGGACTATATGAGTTAATTTTTTGTTTAAAAGAAAAACACAAAGATGATAAAATAGTTTTTAAAAGTACACCATTATATGTGATTTAAATTTTATGTTTGCCTATCAGTGTAAAAGTATCACTTTTGTAATGAGAAAAAGGGAAGCTTGTAATATAGCCTTTGCTAATTCTTAGGTAAAAAATAGCAGAGATCATCTAGTTCTATTAGACAGATAATAACTTTCCCTTTGAAAATACTTAAACCTAAAGTTAAACCATTAAAAAGTAATTAATAGACTTAGTAATTGTCTGAATTTTATCTTTGTAGGTTGTATTATCAAAAACAATCCCCGAAAAAACCCTCAAAATGCCCCTCCATCACCCAGCTCTTCCTTTTTCGCTAACTGGTTGGAGAAAATCTTCCCAGAGCACCTTACCTTCAGATTCTAGTTTTTCTGCGTTGAGTGGGCTGGTTGGTGACCCTGTTGAGGATTTCCTGCCGCTGAGCCCTGAGATCATTGCCATAGAGGACAATCTTCCAATGGCTCTCACAGCATTGCCCGTTTTCTGGAAAATAGACACTGGGGTTGGACTCAGGCAGTGTCCCTGGTTCCAGCTGGGCAGTGGGGCTCAGGGAGAAGAGCCCAGCCCAGGAGAAGCGGCTGTCCTATAACGAGGGCCTCCGGAGTGCCGAGGTTCTGCCAGAGGAGTGAGCCCAACTTTGCTCTGCTCAGCACTCTCAGTGTGTCAGAAGATGTTCGGAGAATGGAATGGGGCCTGGAACTGATGTGTGCGTTAATGTGACTAAACAAGGTCAACATGAGACAAAAACCTTTTTCAAACTGTGCTTCAACTCCCATAAAAGGGATAGTTTATATAAAGCAACTGCAGGCTGAGACAGCTCCAAAGACTTATTGCTGATGGGGCCCAGTGGAGCTGTTTCTCGTAAAACAATGCTAGTGATAGGATTTTAATTGGTCAAGAGAATAGTTCCTACAGATCCCACAGATCCTGATTCAAGAGAGGGGGGGAAAGCATTCTATTAACCCTGTGCAAGTTATTTAACCTCTCTGGGCTTTAACTGTTTCCTTCTCTGTATAAGGAGGGGTTGGACAAGATGATCTCCAAGATCTCATTTAGCTTTGTTTATGATTCAGATACTTAAGGGATTTCGAGAAATAGTCTGGCTGGCCCCAGCACAAGTCTATGAATGCACAGGGAAGTTAGAGAGGGGGTGCTCTTCCTTGATGTACACCCAGGTAACAACAAAAAAAAAAAAACAAACCTGAAGAAATGGAAAGTAATGGTACTCTGCTTCTCTGAGATGAGGCACCTTGGGAGAGAGAGTTTCTGCTGAAAAGGAGGCCAGAACGTGAGATGAAAATTTCTTTGTATTGTGAAAATTCTATGAAGTATAGCGTTTTGGTCAAGAAATTCCCAATAATATACAATGTACATATGTTTCTCACTCCTTTCCTAAGGTCAATGGAATGACTAAAATAAGAAACTAAGGCATAATCGACTCTTTCCATCCCTGCACCCAAAGCATCTTTCCAGGCATCCAGATGCTGTGCATCCAGAGAGCAGCTGTCACCGCAAACTGGCTGCTAAGAGAGGCAGGACACCATCCGTACAAAGGCAAATGGCAAGCATTTACCCACAGGACCTCAGACTGTGCCAAAGCCATTTCCTTCCTGAATTAACTTCTTATATTTAAGCTTTCAGTAAAGCCTCACAATTTTGGACTATCTGTAAAGCCAGTATGCTTCAGTAAAAAGACTATTTCGAAAGTAAAGAATTTTGCTAAGTAATTGTACAGAAAATTGTGGTATGTGTGTGTGTGATTTAAGTAGTTACCTACTGCTGTGACCATGATCACTATTCTCTTTTGTCACATGCTATCCTTGTTGCAGATTATTTTCATGCACGTTGGACAGACATTCCATCTTGCTCTGTCCTCTGGCCTTCCGCCCTCTCAAATATATCATTGTGTGGTGTGGGTATGCTTCTGGCCCTCTGTCACCATGGGGAAACTGGGTCACTTTGAACCTAACCCGGGAAGCCCCAGGTAGAGGTGATGAGTTAGGGAAAAACATGAGATGATGACCAACCCACTTAACTGTGTGCAGAGGCACTGTGGCCCTGCAGAGAATGAAACCACTTGGCAATCTTATATGCTCTTCTGGAGGAGGCTGTTACTGGTGACATACCTGACCTGTTTGTTGTGCTAGCTGGGGTGTGGAGACACCCAGCTCTTCCCACGGGAGCTTACTCTGACTTCGGGAATGGGTCAGAGGTGTAGGAGGCAGGCAGCCCTCCATATGGAGTTAACATCAGACCAGGACACTTCTTAATTGACCAAACTCTCAGACTCCGCCCTTTTCATCTCTTGGTTCCCTGTATCCAACACAGATTGGCTTGCGCTGGGTCAGGAGCTTCTAAAATCAGAGGGTTCATTCCCCACGAGGTACAGGTGAGTCCTTGAACCACTGATTATTGTGTGACCTTGTGCAAGTCAGTTCCTCTCTTTAGACTCCATGTTCATGGACCAGAAAATTCCAATCTCCTCGCAGCTCTAGTCCACAGAAAGACTAGGATTCATCCTGTGAATATGTAGTGGGGAATACTCCCTGTGCGCCCATGGGCTCCCTAATTCCAAACACCCGGATTGTGACTGAGCAGCACAATCTTCACTTGTATACTGTGGAATAACGAAGTCTTTCCTCTTCTATTAACAAAATGACTCATATGAAGTGACCAGAACAAGGCAAATAAAAGAGTTACAATATTTCTGAGGAGGCAGCAAATTCATATTAAGAAATAGACCACACATGGGGGGAAATTTTCCATCAGATGGAGAGATATTACAGCATATAATTTCTAAAACAGGGAGGAATGTAAGAAGTGCTTAATAAGGAAAAAAAAATTCAAAATAATCTATATCATAATTCAATCTTTGGAAACTGATTTATGAAAAAAAAGTTAGTATGTTATAGTCTTCTCGTTTCATGCTTTTGAGCTGAAAATTGATTGCTGTTTTATTTGACCGAGACCTTTGGAAATTTTTGGAACATCAAGACAGCAAAGTTTCAGTTTTCTAAGTTCTATCCTTGTCTGGCAGCAGTCTTTTTCTTGTTTGAGGGTGATGGCCAAGGAAGGCGGTATCTGTACTGGCCTCCCTGATGCAGCACAGACGCCCTCCCCTGGGAGAGCCAGTGAGGGTGACTAACCAACCCAGTGTTCCCAGGACTGAGGGTCTTTTCAGGATGAGGGTCTTTCAGTGCTACAGCTGATATAGTCTTTGGCAAATGGGGCAAGTTGGTCACTAGAGCCAGCCAGTTGTCTTAGACCCTATATATACCAATGGCCCCAAGAGTAGGATTTCCTGTGAGAAGTATAAACTATCCAAACGTGATGGTCAAGAGTACTCTGTGCTATATTGAGCCAAAAGCTTTCCTCGCTATGACCCTTTGGTCCACGCTACTGGTGTCTTTTAGAAAATAAAGATGGTGGTTCATGGGCCTCCATCTAATTCCTAGTCCTTCTAGCTTTGCATGCTGAAGCTCTGTTATCCTGCTCAATTTACCCTCCCTCACCACTATGTCTTTTAACAATTATTTTGATATAAATGAAAGAACATGCTCTCTTTCAGAATAACTTCATTCAAAGACCAATAGTATGATTAGTCGTCTACATATTGCCGAGTGTGCAGGGATTTGTTCTCATGCTACTTCCTTCCTCCTGGGCCTTTTATGAAAACCACATCAGGATGATAACAAGGAGCCTTCTTTCATGCAGCTGTAGAGTGTTCTGGGCCACCTGGGCCTGCCCTGCTCCTCTCCTTCCATCGCAGTCCACCCCACTCTCTTCCACTCCACCCCACCCTGCCCTGCCCCATCACACAGAATCTCGCTGCTCTGAGAGGTAACCCTCTATTCCAGAGCAGCTAAGGTCCTGGTGCCTGGACTTAAAAGTGTGGAAAACATTTTTCTAAGGAAGCAACATGATACAAGATGGTCAGGTGCAGCTGAACTAATACCAGTGAAATTATGCTTCGGGGACATTATGGGTCGAATGGGATTTTGTGGTCTACTTTTGTGAAACCTAACCACTGTTTTTGTGGAAAAATCATTTCCAGATGCTGCCACTTATATTAAAATATGACTTTAAGATTCCTTCTCTGAATTCTGCCCTTTTCTTTCCCCCTCATTTCCAGAAAACCTTATGACTAATAACAGCGTAAACAAGAAAAGATTTAAGCGATTAAAATATCAGTACAAATTATGGTCCCCTGACCCATATGACTGAAAAATTCCATTTGCTTCTTCTCCCATTTCCTTATCTCTCCTCCGTGCCTATCTCCAGGGTATGGTTTACCAGCAGATGTGTCAGTGCTCCCGGAGAGCCTGATGTGATAAGGCTGCTCGTTAACCACAGCCTCATCCAGTGAGGCTCCCTCTAAGGACTGTCCCTGCCCCACCTCCACCCCTACCCCAGCCACCCTATCTGCTTCAGAAATACCACTATTTCTTTAAGATCCACTGGCCAGAAAATCATTAATAAAGCCAGTCTTCGATTTTTGTGGACCGTGTTTTGTTTCTAAGAATATCTGCTACTCTGATTTCGCTGGATCCTAATGGCACCAGAGGGTAAAATAAGCAGCACAGGTGTTTCAACTCACCTGGCATCTGAGGATGGCCAAGAGATCCACCGAAACCCTCATACGGTGGGCTAATCAAGAACTGGCTCACAGTGTAGGGGAGTTCCTGCACACCGGATGGTAGTTCCTTACACCCACACATCTGAAACCCCTTGTTCGCCTCCGTTCCTTTGTGTGAAGTTGTACTTTTTGAGGGAACTGTGGTTTTGTCATCCTGTGTGACAAATTACTAGCATCCCAGTTGCCCCTAAAACAGTGATTTCTTTTTTTTCCTGCCACATAGACAAGGTCTAAATGCCCCAGGTCCCCTGACTGCCCCGCTAAAAGACTGCTCCTACCAGGTGAGCATAATCAAGTAAGGTCCAGTTCTCGTCTCTGCTTTCTCCTTCATCTTTGCTGTTATGCCCTCTCCCATGTTCTAGAGCCCATGGTCCATGACCAATTTCCTGCCTTGGCAGCATTTCTTCACAAACACATCCAAGTCTGGTGTGACTGGCTCCATTCTCCTGTCCACACTCACATATATGGGTATGGAGAGCTATACTGATAGTTTACAATTCTTGGTGTGTGTTATGTCCTTTTATGTCTATTTGCTTCAGTTCCCCCATTACACTACACATTCTTTGAGTATAAAAACCAAATACCCTGCAGTAGCCCAGGAATTTTATACTAATAGTGATAATAAAAATAGTGTTAAATTCTCAGTGGCTTCAGATGACCATTTTACCCATCTGCTAACAATCAGAGGCAATTTCGTGTCATTGCTAAGACTGTGTGCTTTGCAGCCAGGCTCTGGGTTTGACTCCTGACTTTCCCACTGAATAGCTACATGATCCTGGGTGACTTTCCTAACTTCTCTGACTCAGTTTGTTGAAAAGTAGGGACAGTATAGTACCTTCCTCTTAGGGTTAAAAGAGTTAATGCATAGAAAGTACTTTGAATGTTCCCTGACACATGCCCAGCCCTCCATACATATAAGCTACTGATGTCACTTCTGAACATTTGCTATGTACCAGGCAATGTGCTAAAGGCCAGATGAAAATTAGCTCATATAATTTTCACAATGCTGTGATGCTGGTACCACTATTATCCCTACTTTACAGATGAGAAAACAAAGAATTAGCAAGATTAAGTCATTTGCCCAAGGTCATATAGCTACTGATATACTCTCTCTCTAGAGGGTGGGGACAGTGTTTCTCTTTGTAGATCACGTGCCCTCCTCCTTCATTGCAAAGAAATATAAGACCACTACACTATCTTCAAGGAGATCATATTCTCCAGGGTTGCCAAATAGTCCTAAAGGTGACATTGCTCGTCCCAAGCCCCAGTGACATGACATGTCGGTCTTGGTCCCAGACTATTTCAGAAACAGATTTAAACATCTTTGGAGTGAGGTTGGGGCAAGTTGGGAAGGAGGATGGCTTGAATAAAGCAAATATGAGGGGCAACATCCCAGTCCAAAATGATCCCCTCATTACCTGCCATTTCCTTCTCGCCATGTACTTCTTCATCCGGTCCTTGGAGAGCTTCTTGGCCTCCATGTTCTTGGTGTCTTTCATTAGCCATGGATGCTGAAGGCACTGGGTGCAGTCCAGGCGGTTTCTAATAGAGGCAGAGATCAGAGGATTTCTGAGCAGGAGGGGAGCTCAGACACTGCTGGTCAGATCAGAAATGAGAGGTCACCTGTCCCTGGTCACGCAGGGCAGACCCCAGGACTCTGTGCTCTTAGTCCATTCCAACCACCATGATCAGGGTCACTGTACTCCCAGCCTTTCTCCTCTCTCGGCCTGGATTACACTAACTAGACCCAGAATAGGTTAGTGTTAAGAAGGCCTAACCACCAAGTAAGCAACTTGGTCTCATGACCTGCCCTAGGGGTCCAGAAAGGGTAAGTACAGACATGCTGGAGGGCAGGCATGTCTGGGAATGGCTGGCACCATATTCCAGGGTGGGGTTGTTCTTCTGGTCACATGTAGTGGGGTGGAGGCTGGGGCTGTGGAGGCCTAATCCTTCTGCCTCCCTGTCTGGTGGAGGCATGAGTGAAACATTAGACCTAAAACTGAGAATCCTTGAACTCTCATGTCTTATGGTGTGGTGGAGTATCAGGTTTTTCCTGTTAGAACTCAAAGAGGTATGTTCCCCTATATATAACTATGAGTTATGACAACCTTAGAACTGCCCTGAAACTCATTTAATCTTTCTGAAAGCTCTGGGAATCTAGAAATAGTTCAGGGTCATCACCTAATTGTAACAGGACTAATTAAGCCCAAAAAACCATATGCTAACATACATAGAAAAATGAGAATAAGTAAATTTGCTAAGTATAGCAAAATGTAGTGATCTTTAGACAAAGGGATTATGGATTATTTTAATCTTCTTATAGTCAAATTTTCTCCAATTTACATGTATTACATTTATAATAGAAGAACATTTTAAAAAGTGCTGATAGATGAAGATTTCTGGTTGAAGAGACTCTCTTAGTTTAAGAGTTTACAGCAATCTAGTGTCTTGATCTGTTTGAAATCAGTTCTTTGGTGAATCCATTTTATGAACAGAGAGGAGCCAACACAGCTCATTATTGAATTAATGAGAAAGAAGGCATGCACATAATACCTTATTTACCAAATCTTCAGTGCATGAAGCTTGGTTGGCAAAGGCCATTCTTGAACCAGAGTTATTAGGAACAAGGTTTGCATCTTCTTGAGGCACCTTGGGAGTGGGGATCTCTCACACTGGAAGGGAATCTAGCCTGTTTATTTGCTGGGTGACCTTGGACAATTCCCCTAATCTCTCTGTGTCACAGATTCCTCCTCTGTAAAATGGAGAACTTACTACTAAACCATAGAGCGGTCACCACTTCTACTTGTCTTCCACATTTTCCTTCTCCTCAAACATTTACTACAACATCCAGATTCTCCTTAGGTCTTGCTCACCTCTGATACAAAGACTGTGACAATGAAACTCTAAAAGACCTCACTGTCAAGGAGTGTAGAATGTACGCTCTGGAGCAGTTGGCTCTGAGATGGTTGAAAAGGACTGAGAGGTGGTTGGGTGATCGGAAAATCGGACAGAACCATCTAAGAAATCGTCCAACACTGCTCCTTGAGCAACCGTGCTCTCCTGTCCCAAACGTGGTATCTCCCGGAGGGAAGCAAGATGGCCAACAGCCTCAGGGGGAATCTGTGGGTCGGTAGACAGGGCAAAACCAAGGCCACAAAGTCACTTGGTGAATGCAGAGCCTACTGCTTTACCTCTGGAGTTGGGGTGTTCCTCCTCTTCTCATCCTCTGGCATACCACTTGAAATTTCAACACCAACGTCCTTGGGCAAAGCTTATAACTGCTTCTTAATGCCAAATACGACCCCTGGGGACCCCTGAAGCCAGGCCTTGCCACATCTGGCCACCTGTTTACAGAGTAGGTGAGGAACCCCACAGGCCAGCTGCTCTCTCACCTGACATGCCCACTATGCCCTCCCCGGAGATAGGCCAGCTCTTACTAGACACACATAGCCCCTCTGACCAACTGCCGTAATTCAGCTGGTTCCCTTCACCAGGAGAGTCCTTAGCAATGACTGCTGTCTAGCCACACCTAAGGGCCCCTGCAGCCTCACTTCCTCTAGTCTCCCCTGCAACTGCAATTTCCATTCTTCTTTCAGTGAAGTGCTTACTGACTGTCTTGGGTGGCTGACCTTTCTTCATGACCTGAGGCCATCTATACACCCGAACACACTGGCCTCCCACTATTTGTGACTATTTTATATATTCATCCACTGACCACTTGGGTAGCTCTAGGCAGGCCCAGAAGGCAGAGGTAGGGAACCTAACAGTCTGCACTGTTATGGGGGGACAGAGATGGAACTGGGAGAGGGCTGAGCCCAGTAGTCTAGGATCACAGCCTGCCTTTGGCCAGTGGGAGAAGGTACCTGCCCATATTTGGGCAGGCAGTTCTTAAATAATTTAGATGTGAAAAACACCAAGCCAGAATAGTCTGGGGATATGATGAGGACTCGCGAATAGGATACTTCTTGTACAACTCTGAAGAGGGGCTGAGGTTTGAGTGGGGCTTCTATTGGCCACAGCAATACATGAAAAATGAAGGGGGCCGTCCCTATCCACACATAACGAGCTGCCACTCTCCTTGGAGCATCCAGCCAAGTGCTGCTTTCCAAGCGAGGTTTCGGTGCTTCGTAAGATGAGTAGGGGCCCACCACACTCACGATGCCCACCCTCCCCTCCTCGGGTAAGGAGGGGCCCGCGACAAACGAGGGAAACTCCTGCCTCTGGATACCGGTCCAGACTGGGAAAGATGAAAAGACTGAAATTGCAGTTCATTACTTCATATCTTTCTTCAGCAAGTTGCTGATAAAATCCTTGGCATCATCGGAGATCTCATCGAATGCCTCGTCGTCAAAGTCCCAGGTGGCTGAGGTAACGTTGGCTAAGGTTTCGTTGTCGTTGTCACCCATGAAGGGGGAAAGTCCACTGACCCTGGGGCATAAGAGCAGGAGAGCAGGTGAATGGGCAGGGGGTTTGGCAGGGAAAGCAGTGTGGTTTGATCCCCACAAGTGAATGGTAACTGAGGACTGGTGAAACTCTGCACCCCCACACGCCCTTGTGCCTGCCTCTTCGCCCCCTCCACCAGGGGAAAGAACAGAGAGTGTGGCTCCCCAGGCTTTTGTGGCCCAGCCTCTTCTCAGTGCTCACTGTACTTCTGGGGTGTTGCCTGCCTCTGGACCACCTCTGGACCACCCGCCTGTGAGGCTGAGGCAGTAGAATTCAGTTTACGACTTCCGCATAGTACACAGCAGGGCCCCTTCTCCCTATCTTCTATTCTTCCCCAAAGCCCAGGTTACAGCTTTGCCCCACGGAATGTTCCCCAAGGTTCCTGTGCCCTTGCTCTGCTGCGCCATGGACAGTCACGTGGGATATAGCACCCGTCACTGCACCTGTCTGTCCCGCTCCCTTCCATCTCTCATCTGCATACCCGCTGGCACCAACAAGAGGACCCAGCACACACGGGTGCTCACAGGAATGGTGGACTTTGATTCAGCAATGTGGGTTTGGTGATCCATCTACATTTGAGATCGGTGAATCTGAGACATTTAGGCCAAACCAGAAAGCTTCCCTAAGAGGTACCAGGGCGGAGCAAAGAGGACGGCCTGTTTATTTGCTGGGTGACCTTGGACAATTCCCCTAATCTCTCTGTGTCACAGATTCCTCCTCTGTAAAATGGAGAACTTACTACTAAACCATAGAGCGGTCACCACTTCTACTCGTCTTCCACATTTTCCTTCTCCTCAAACATTTACTATGTGCCAGGCACTGGACAAAGAGATTAAAACAGATGAACTCACTCTGAACACTACCCTATAACGCAGGTAACTCATTAGTTTGTTTAAGATGAGGAAACTGAGGTACAGAGGTGGCCTCATGGTTATACGGGGCCCCACGCTGAGGCGAGCCCCACTCTTGGTTTAACGTTCTGCGGCTGTCACCTTGAAATTTTTAATGTTTGAACAAGTCACCCTACCTTTTTTTTGCTCTAGGCCCCACGAATTATGTAGCTGGTCCTGCCCTGACCCCACCTGAGCCTCAAGCCATCAATCTCCTAAGTCAAGGCTTCACTAATGTTCTGTCCCCCAAATCTTTATGAATCCATCATCATAAACAATAATAAACCCTTCTAGAGCTGTTTTGGCATTCAAGAGTCCTCAGCTTATGAAATACAGCCGTACCTGAACACTAAGTTTTATGAAACAGATATTGCAAGGAAAGCTTGCCATTGGGAGGAACTCTCTGGTAAAACCTTTCGTAAAAAGAAGGAAGCCTTCGTAATGTGAATTATCTCACCCTAATCAATATATTTGTATTTTTGAATGACAGATTTTTGTAGATGGTGTTAAAGTGTCTTAAAGCAAGATACCGATTTACATTTTAAGTAAGAATGCATGGAGATCACATTATGATGTTCGTATTACAATGAGAGAAGGGTGGGAGTTTATCAGTTTCCAAGTCTACACTGTTATATGCTACTCTTTTCCCCTCTCTGAGCCTCAGTTTCCCCTTTTATACACCAAGGGAACTGGGCTAGAATTCCTAGGGGCTCCCAGCTCTCCGTTCTCTGTGATCCTGTGTGACTCATTTAAAAAAAAAAAAAAAGAAATAACAGGTCCAAAATGGAGTTATTTGCCCCCACAACAGCAGACCAAGACTTAATTGCAACTTCAGCCTTTTCCAGAAATGTATCTTTTAAACAGTCAATATGAAACTTCCGGATTAGCACTAATGAGGTGATCTGCAGGACTAAACCCCTGCTGTTCCCTTCTCCACAAAAGAGGACCTGGCCTGAAACCATCCTTTCTTTTCTTTTGTTATGACTTCTTTGTTCCATCCTCCCTCTGCCTATAAAACTCTTCCATCTGGTATAGCCACTTGGAGCACCTCTCTATTTACTAGATGGGATGCTGCCGGAATTGGCCAATAAAGCCAATTCCGTCTTCAAATTTACTCCATTGAATTTTTATTCTTTAGCAGGTCTAAGTCAGCCCCATCAAGAAGCAGCCTGACTCCTGCTTGTTAGCCATCTGCTTCCTTCTGTCTTTACATTTTACATTTGAAACAGAGAGGGGAAAGTTCTGCAGCTCTCCAAAAGACTGCAGAAAAAGCAAACAACCCTGCTGTGGAATGCTGAAAGGTCCCCTTCTGTAAACCTCCTTTCCTAATTAGGAACTGCAATCCTGCAAAGATAGGGCTTAATCTCTGTAATGTTCACAGCCAGGGAAAACCTCCTCGCCTCTGGCCTCTGGTGCTCCTCCTTCCTGGCAGCCCAGCCAACTAAAATACCCACTGGAACCCGGCTGGCTCCTCACCTGCCTGAGTTCCCCCAGCATCTTCCCTATTAGAGTGAGTCTCTAAAATAAAACTGGGAATATGTGTAGGGCATGATGAAAAAGAGACTGTTGAAAGTTTGGTGGAGGGCACCAGCATGAAATAATGCTGTTTCTAAGTGGTGGGATTTTGTAGAATTTTTTTAAAACTTTCTTTTTTGGATTTTTCTTTATTGCCAGAATTTGCCTAAAGATCATGCATCTTTTCATAAAAAAAAAAAATTTAACCTAATCAACAAACGTAATAACCTTAGCATTAAAAACACAACCACTCACCTCTTTTCTTAGTCTTTTCTAGTTTTTAACTGAAGGAGACCAGCATGCCGCTCCAAAATATGGCATAAGAATTGTTTTGAGCTGAAGGCAATTAGCTCCGTCCTTCCTCTTTCTGTCTAAAAACAGCTCCAGGTTTTTGTACAGCAGGGACAGACAGGAAGCAATCTGGCTGACTCTGTCACTTTCAGCACCATGTGCTCTGTTGAGAGCCCTAGCTCAGAAGAACTTCCAGACCTCAATCCCCATGGTAAGTGCCAGCCAGGAAAGTCCCAGAGGGCAGAGAGGCCCACAGCAGCGTGGGTGGGCGTGAAAGCCAGGACTTTGGGGAGGCTGCCCAGGGCTGACCTGCAGTTCTCAGGCCTGCTCCTCACCTGCCTCCCTGCCACATACACCTCTCCCTGATCCCCAAACCCCCTGGCCAAATACCTTCATGCTGGTGCCCTACTCTTCAAAATCATTTTCTCCCCATTTCAAAAGCTCTTCCCTATTTCTTGGTTTTAGCTTTAAAAGTAATCTAATAAACAATATAACATATCATCCGAATTATTATATTCCTCCACCAAAAAGATTTTCATTTTAAAATGAAGTGCTCTTATGACCCAGTAATTCTAGCTCTAGATCACATATCCAACAGAAATGTATAAATATATTCCCTAACACACATGTACCAGAATCCTTGCACCATAAACATAGTATGGATACGTAAATGGGATGATGTTCACACAGTGGACTACGACACAGCACCGAGAGCGAGCGGTCTGCAACTACACAGGATGACATGAAAGGGTCTCACAATCAATGTTAAGCGAAAGAAGCCAGATATGCCTTTCTGTATGATTTTGTTTACATCAAGTTCAAGAATAGGCAAAGCTAACGCATGACGTGAGACAGGAGGATTACAGGAGGATTACAGTTTTAGCTGGGGAGATGGTATGTAAGAGGGCCCTGGGGACCCTCGTGGTGTTTGGTTCATGATCTGGGTATGGGTCATGTGGGTGTGTTCGCTGTGAAAATGAACTGATTAGTCTAGACGCTGCTCTGTCCCTGACCGCTACGGAGACCAACAGCCCTCCTTTGCCCAGGACTGTCCTTTGCTTCAGCACTGAAAGTCTTGTATGTATCCTGGGAAACCTGTCAGCCCTGGGTGAACTGGGACAGCTGGTCACCCTCTAGGACTGTGGGAAGTGGGAAGCCATTCTGGATTCCTTGGTCCCAATCACCTCAATGCCAAATGAAGATCAAATCCCTGCCATGGCCCACTCCCTGGTTTGTTCTGAGGATTAAACAAGAACCTGTGTGAAAATCGGTCACTGAAGATGATCTCAGTTTCACAGTAGTGGGAAAACCAACGGAGACAGTAAGACATGTCTCCTTGATGGCTGCAGAGGGATGCAGGGACCAAGCCAGGGCCCAGAGCAGCGGGGTCTGAAGAGAGTGAGCTGACTGAAGACTGTTTCTCAAGAGTCAGGGGTCTAATCCAGGGCCAAATATCTAGTGTGAGCACCATCCAGCCTGGGGCAGCCCCAGAAGGGGTAGGCTGGGCCCTGCTATTACTTATTTACCAAGGAGCTAGGGCTCCAGAATCAGGTGTGGCCTTTTTTACTCATTTAGCTCCCTTTCTCCCAGACGGGGTAGGGAAAGGCAGGAAAATGTACTCCTGGCCAGAGGCCTTCTTCTCTGCTGCTCTGAGGAAGGCTGTGGTGGTAGGGGTGACACCAGGCAAGGCAGAGGATGACTCTCTGGGAGGCCACAGTGAGAGTAAAACTCCTGAATATGTAAAAAAGCCACACTGCGCACAAAATCGCTCTACTTCTGCTAACGCTTTTGTAACAGTGGTTCCCAAACCTGGCTGTACAGCAGAATTATCTAGAGCCATTTCTCATACTGGGGTCTGAAGACCCTAAGGGTCTAAGAAGGTATTTTTCTATGAAAATGCTTAATTTTTCCTTTTGCTTTAACAATAACAAAAAATCTTTTTTCAAAATGAATGCATGCATGTCTGCACCTTCTGGAGGCCATCCCTTAACTGTATGCTGCCACACAAGTTCAGGGGCTGCCTCTGAAGCCAGTGACTGTAGTCTGGGGCTTCAGAGATTAAACCAGCACGATCCCATCAAGAGGACGTGTTCTAGAGCTGGATATTCAGAGTTTGGTCCTTGGACCGGCACCGCTGGCAATCTGGACCCTCTTAGAAATGTGGATTCTCAGGTCCCCCAGGCCTTCCGAATCAGACCCTGAAATCTAAGGAGAGGCCTAGGTGATGCATGCATATTACTGTTTGGGAAGCACGGGTCCAGGTTACTGGCCTTTCTTCTTTTTCTCCAGCATTAACTGAAATGACTTCATATTTTCCACTAGATTTCCCAGTTCTAATTACTGTGTGGCTTTCTGTTGTCTGCTGGCCTCGCTGAAGGCTCTATCATCAAAAGTACTTATTGATCGGTCCATATACTGGACTCAGAGATGAGGCTGGCAGTTGGGGTCCCTCTGCAATGAGGATGGGGTGCTGTCCTCTGAAGACAATGATGACACCCAGGTGAGATGTGCACCTGGTCTCTCTTCCTCCTCTACAGACCCACCTATACTAGTGAAGGTATATTATATGGTACCAGCCATATTCCCACTCTCCTGACCCAAGGCCCCAGGCTGACCAGCATCGGGAATGGTGAGGGGCTCAGTATGCAGATCTTGGTGTGTGGAGCTAGATGCTCCTATAAGAGTGCGATGTGGGCTGCTGACCTCATGGGAGCATGAGCACAGGCTGTGGCTTAAGATGCCACCCTCCTAACTCTGCGGCGGGCTCCCCATCATGAGCCACCCTGTAGGACTCTCCACCCCACCCCTGTGTACCCCAAGACTCACAGGATGTAGCAGATGACCCCGATGCTCCACATGTCCGTGGCATAGCCAATGGGCTCGTAGTTGATCACTTCAGGCGCTACAAACTCCGGGGTGCCAAAGAGGACCTTCAGAGACCCTGCATTCTCTGTAACCATAATAGAGAGGGATCAATCGTCAGAACATCCCGGGAACTGACCCATAAGCAAATGCCCTCGTCTGTGTACCCAGGAGGGACACAGACAAGTACTGGCTCTAAGCTGCTCTCTCCTTGGAGAATGGTCCAGAGACACTTGTCTCCCTGCATCAATACACCAGTGACCCTGACAAAAAGTGAAATGGACAAACCACATACTCACCTCAAGTGTCTTCAGCAGGGTGGGGCGGGGGAGGAGAGGCTGTTAAAGCCCCTGCCCCTGAATGCTCTTTCCTGTATCTGTATCTTTCCTGTATCCTGTACAAAAGCCCTGACCACCTTTCATGAGTGCCCTGAGGCCCAGGCTGTGGCTTGTGCTTGGTAATAATCTCTAACTTTCAGGAAGTCCTATGAACCCTGCTGCTTGCTTCACAAAGACTTTTCTATTTAATATTCCCAACACTCTAAGAGGGAAGTATGACCCCCATGCTCCCGAGGAGGACAGGGAGGCCCAGGGAAGTGGAATGATTTATCCACCCGAGGTCAATGACACCCTATTTGTTTAAACTGTTAGTGGTTCCTGTCCAAAGGCACACCAGCTGTGGCCCCCACACTGTGCCTTCAGCAGGTGAGGGCAGAGCAGGCACATTTGCCTAGCATCTAGGCACCCATCACCAGGCAAGTCACAGTCTGCGAGGACCTCACTCCCTCACCTTCCTCTTTATGACTCACATGGCCTTAACAAGGAGTGAGCATTCTGGGAGGAGATTTACCAGGTGCCATTAGCTTTTAGCAGGGCAGTAAAAGAAAGGTCAGCTTGTGCCAGCCCTCGGGCTCCTTGTTGACAGGGTCAAGGTCAGGAGGTGCAGGGGGAAGCTGTTTCTTCAATTCCTGAGATGTCAAAAGAGCTACAAAGGCAGGGTGAGTGTAGGCAGTGTGTGAGGCAGTCACCCACCAAAATACCTCAGGGCTGAGTACAAAAGCCCTGACCACCTTTCATCATTATACTCCCACCCCAGTGCAGGAATAGCAGAGTTGCTTCAGAAGGCTGAACTGGGTCTGGGGTCCTTATTCCAGCCCTCGCACCTCCCCTGACGAGCGGTGGGACCCACTGGGCACAACTACTGTGAACCTCAGTTTCCTGGTTTATAAATTGGGTCTCATAAAATCTGCCCTGCCTACCTCACAGGGTTGCCGCGAGACTCAGATGAGAGAAAGAATGTGAAAGTGCTCTGGAAACTGTACAGTGTGATGCAAATGTAAGGAAGCACCATTTGCTGAAGGCACCAGCCCAAAAAATATAAGGACAATAAATGAACATGGATAGATAGATATAGATAGCTGACACCTACATAGTGCTTACTATGCACAAGGCACTGCTCTTATTGTTTTACCTACATTAACTCATTTGGTCCCCTTAACAACTCTGTGAGGTGGGTACTACTATTATCCCATTTTATAGATAAGGAATTTGAGACTGAGTCACACAGCTAGTAAGTGGCAGGGGCAGGATGTGAACCTGAGCCATCTCCATGGGCTCTGATTTTAACTCCAATACTGTGCATTCTCTCTAATATCCAGTGTGTGAAACACAGCCATCGGTGTTGCCACTACATGTTGGTGACAAAAGGAGAGGTGGATTGGCCTTACCCAGCCTTCTGGCCAGACCGAAGTCGATGAGCTTGATCCTGGTGCCTGTCTTGTTGACGCACATGATGTTCTCGGGCTTGAGGTCCAGGTGGACGATGCCTTGCTTGTGGATGTATTCCACACCCTCCGAGATCTGCTTCATGTACTTGATGCACTCTCGCTCTGTCAGCTCAAAGTCCTCGTCGATGATGCGCTCGAACAGCTCACCCCCTGACACGCTATAGGAACAGAAGGGGGCAATGGTCAGACCACAGGATTATAGAGCCCAGGCTGGCAGGGAGTCTGGCTAATGGTGGGCTGGTGGTCGGAGAGACTGGGAAGAAAGCCCAGGATATGGGGGTGCTGGGCACTTTCTGCAGTTTCCTGAGTCTCAGGCCACTGCCCTGTTATGCTGGTCTTGGTCTTCCATTGTGCGAGGGCCTGGGCCTCCTGAATTCCTGCCTGGGGACTCTGCTGGCACCCACTAAGCTGTTCGGGATTTAGGGAAGCATCTAGGCTGGGCATTTTTAGAGATGGTCATGAACTGAGAGATCCAGACATGATCTCCTTAGCAAAAGGGTGACCGCCAGGCAGCCTTCTTTTCTCAAATGACTGTAGATGTGTAAGGGATCATTCTTGTACTCCAGCTGTGATTTTTGGTCATACAGAATTGAAGCTTAAAAATAATACTGATGGGAACAGAAAAGTATCTTCAATAATAAGCCTCAGCAAATTTGTTGGCTGTAACCCACTATAGCTGTGATCGATTTATAGCTGTGATCGTCTGGCTATAGTATTGGTTTACTCCTTCTAACTATAAAGGAAATTCTGTAAAACGTCATGCCTCAACAAAGTAGGTGTTCAGTACATATTATCATTTGACAACCTGAAGTGGGCCAAGTGGATCTTGTTATTGACCCTTGAGGGACAGACAGAGACACACCATGAAGCCTAGCACGTTACAGCCTCTGTCAGCCCCCATCAACACATGACAAACATTTTCACTTCTGAAAGGGCTGAACTGGGAAAGGTCAGCCTTAGCTAGTAGCGGCTGGGGGGCGCTGGAACCCATGCTTTAGAACCAACTGAGAAGATCTTTGGGTGGCCAGCAGGTGGCGCCCCTCTTCTCAAACCTTACCCAGGCTCCATGTCAATCTAATCCCCTTTCCTAGGTTACAGGGGATTCTTAACATCTGTGCCTCAATTTCCTTACCTGTAAGATGCAGATAAAAACAGCATCACCTCACAGGGTTACTGTGAAGACTGAGTAAGTTAATATACCTAAAGTGTTTAGAAGAGTGCTTGGCACAAAATAAGTACTCAACAATGTTAATTATCTTTTTTTTTTTTTTTTTTTTAAGAACCAGTTAGGGCTTTTGTTGAAAATACAGACTCCCATGCTTCGCTCCTGGAGGTTTTGATTTAGAAAATATTGGGAAGTATCTGAGGATTCATATTTTTAATAAGTACCCCAAGTCGTTTTTATGAGCAGGTAAGTTTGGGAAATACTGGCATACTCAATTACCACTCCTGGGAGGCCAGATGAAATGCATGTCCTCTGGGAAATCACTCCAGATTTTCCCGTATGAAACGAATGGTCTTTCCCTGGGTTTCCACAGCCTTGTCTCTGCACTTTTTGTATCAAGTCTGACTTGCCTTAAAGTTGTTTGTAAACATGTCTGGAAAAGGTCTGGCACATCTCTAGACCCTTATTTACACCTGGCCATACCTGGCACGGATAAGGTACAGCAAAATGTTTGCTTTTAAATTTAAAATATTCTGAAATAAGCAAGTAACTATCATTTGCAGTGCCCTTGGGAATGTCTGAGGAATGAGTAGTAGAAATTGGAGCCATGGAGATAATTATTGCTGCATTTCTAGAGGTAATCTGTTTAATATATGTTCAAATAGGTTCAAACCTATTCAAATATATTTAATATATTTTGAAACTGTTCCTGTGTTCCATTTTCTAGGATGAACGGGGTTACAAAAACAGGATTAACGGTACTACAGGTTTCTATTCAAAATGCTCAAGACTATGGGTGATAATTATTGGCTGGAAAGAGCCACCACCCACAGAGATGGGATAAGGCCAAGGGCCAAGACTGGGCCAGAGGAAATGTGTGCTTGATAAATTAACAGTGAGTGAGTGAGTGAGTAAATGAATATCTACTACCAAGGCTACCTAATCCAAAGGATCAAATTTATTTCCCATTCAGGGAACTCAATACCAGATTCTCTAACTCCTTGTCTCATAGCGGCCAGATGGATGTTCTTTGGTAAATTTTGCCAATTGTAGTACGAAGGTGAGATGGGCCGTGGATGACTCAGCCTATACTGCACACCTGCTCTAGCGTGTAGGATCTCAGCACCGCTTGGAATGTAGTAAGCACTTCCAAAGGACACGCCCAGACTCCAGGCCAGAAGCCTGGGAGAACCCTGGTCTCAGAGCAATGCTGCTATAGTGATGCGGGCTTGTCCTGTGATCAGAGGTCAGAAAGGCGGACGACACATTAATTTGATTTCTCACTGTATCTGAAGCAGCTGAACTGGAGGCAGAGACTCTGGAATGTATTTTCATCTTTCTATATCACCAGGCATTGTTCTCTTAATCCCAGATTCTCCATCAAGTAAGGAGAATAGCGAACTGTACTGTCGAATGCCAATCTTTGCGCTCTCAGTTGCCAAGTCCATCTAAGCTGAAAGGGAACTACAGATCAAGTATGAATCTTCTCTGGCTGAGTTCCTATCAGCGGGGAAGCTCCTTATCCAAGTGCAGGCAAATCCTCTGGCATCTGAGCAGACTTGCCCCTGTCCTTGGGGGAAGCATGGGGATAGAGGGATGAAAGCCAGACCAGCTGAAGCCTTCTTATGTTTTCTCCCAACATTTTCCGTCTAGCTTGCCAACTCTCAGTTCCAAGCTAAGTATGGTATTCTGCCCACTGGTCATGCTGCCTGGCCTTACCCAGGCTGGGCTGCCTTCTGCCCCCTCCATACACTCCCTCATGAACTCTCTCAAGGTTTAACTTCTAAAGATAAGACATCTTCACATATCCCCACATGCCCACACTGCCTGGACCAAGCAACCTGTTCTAGGATAAATGGGAAAAGCTGCAGCTCACAGGACTACTGTGAGGGTGTAACAAGCGAGGCCACAGACACGGCCAAATGTCTCCTGGCAGTGGGGAGGTAAGTTTGAGTTTGGGGCTGAAAACAGTCTAAGGTATGAATGAAGATTTTCTTTGAAACTTTTCCAGTTCCACAGAATTTTAGTTTTAGGAACAAAAGGGAGTCTAATGCAAATACGTCTCTTCACTGGAAGGATTTAATAATTATAAAATCACCTCTCATAAGTAATAGAACCTGAGTAGTAGGATTTGTTCCACAATACCTAGTTGGGTGTTAAAATGCTCACAAAATAATCTGGAGTGGGAAAAAAGATCAGGGTACAGAAAAAGTCAATGCATCACACTACTAAGAATAACTCTCAATTACAGAGCACTGCGCCTGTCATACGTTACTCCATTTAATCCCCACATTATTCATGAGACAGTTTATATCCTTTTACAGATAATAAAATGAAGGGTTGGCATAGTTGAGTAACTTATTCAAGGTTGCACAACAAGTAAGAGGCAGAGTTGGGACTGAGGTGATGTTTATCAGACTCAAGTCTGTGCCATTAACCACTACTGCCTTTCCTACAGAACATAAACTGAAAGGAACACATTAAAATGTTTTCGGAGTGAGGGGAGAGGTTCACACTTCAAGCTTGGGGGCGCTTCACTGTCCTCCCCTTGCCTGGGAAAGAACACCAAGATGCAGATAGCATCCTTGCCAAAGGGCTGAATCCCTGAAGCTGGGGAGGAGCAATTCAAGGATGCTGCAAGCAACTGCACAATATCTCTCCAAATTTCAAATGCACATACCCTCTGATCTAACACTCCCACACTTCTGTGCACATCCTACAGATGTACACAGGCATGAATGAAAAGATGTATGGACAAGGTTACAGTGCTTGTTTGTAAAAGCGAAAGCCTGGAAACCATCCAACCTCCTATCAAAAGAAGATTGCTTGAGTATGTGGTATATGTCCACAATGGTGTCCCATGGAACAGGGAGAATGAGGAGTCTCATTAGCTACTGATTCGTGACTGTGTCCCAGAAAAACTGTGGAACAAAAAGAAGCAATGTGTAGGATTGTATCAGTGAACTTCTTGTTAAAAGGGAGGAAACTATGAATATATGTATCATGTATGCTTGTATTTTCATAAATATGCTTTGGAAAGATGCAGACAAAATCAATAAAATTGGTTCCCAGTGGTGCTGGGAGTGGGGCAGAAACAGGGTAGATGGGGGACAGGGGTAGGAATGAGATTTTCATTGCATATTTTTTTTTTGATGTGATAATATCATATATTTAAAAAATTCAGATAAGTAAAGGAAAGAAACTTAAAAAATACAGACACTGTGGTGGGCATCTGGCTTACTGACACCACTATGTGCATTTGTATGTGTGTCCATGTGCATGAGCGTGTGTGTGTGTGTGTGTGTGTGTGTGCACACCAGCAGTTCAGAGGTAAGAGAAGTGGAGGAATGTGACTAGAGGAAACAGTAGAAAAGGGAAGCCTTGGCTGCGGGTCATCTGATCCATCTTTCTGTCTACGTACAACCCAGCACAGAAAGCACTATTCTTTGGTGAGTGAAAAGTCAAGAGACTACAAACAAGCGTGACAGGGCATACAGAGCACAGCAAGAGGGCAGGAGCAAAGGTTACATTCCTGTACTTTGAGCTCCTAGCCCTGGACCCCCTTCTCTTTCGCAAGCTGGTCAGGAAGTTGCTATGTTCCTTGCCTTCTATTCTAAAGGTACCTTTAGGTCAGAATGCCCCTGACTGAAGCCAAGGAGCCTAGGACTAGGACTGGCCCTTTCATAGGGAGGTGCGGGTGGAAAGGGGACAGAGGTCCTCAAAGATCTGCCTGTTTGTTATAGAAATGAGCAGGTGGCTGCAGCGGGCTGGAGGTCAGTGGGTCAGGTCCAGTTATGTGCACAAACCTGTTCTGAGTGGTCAGCACCTGGTCATGTGGGCTGGTGAGTGTCTTGCATGTCACCTCCCTGACTGCAGCGAGAGGCTAGGGTAGGACAGGGGAGAGACACACAAGGAGGCTGAGGCCCACAGTTCTTATGTTACAGGGCAGCAGGCCACTCACATCTCTAGGACCATGACGATATTGGCCTTATCTTCGAAGGCATCCACACACTGGACCAGCTTGGGGTGGTGAAGACAGTTCATGATGCTGATCTCCTGCCGGATATTCTCTTTCTCTTTTGCAGAATACGCCTTGAAGAATTTACCTGCCCAGATTTTTCCAGTTTTCTTTTCTACAAGTCGAAAAACCTGTCCAAATTTCCCACTGTAAAATTAAAAAAAAAAAAAGAGAGAGAGAGAGAGAGAGCAAGAGAGAGAGAAAAGGCAAATTTAGCCAAGCTTTCCAATAGATGGGGGTTGGCAAACAATGGCCTATGGGACAAATCTGGCCTGCCTGTCTTTATAAATAAAGTTTTATTGGAACACAGCCATGCCCATTTGTGTGCATATTGTCTAACATGGCTGCTTTTGTGCTTGACTGTGCAGAGCAGTAGTTGCAACATAGACTGTATGGCCCACAAAACCTAAAACATCCATTATTTGGCTTCTTACAGAAAACATTTGCCAGCCCCTGCTCAAAATCAATGAAGTGCATTTTTAATAGTGTAAACCTACTCTCTCCCCATCACATATCAGCCTTAGCCTGTGCCTGTCCCTGCATCCCCACCCAGTTTCAGGACTGTCACCTACTTAGTGAGGCCTCAAGTATGGCTGATAGACTTCCCTCCCCTTCCCTGCAGAGGGACCCATGAAGTTGGGTTGAGAAAGTCCTCCCCAAACACAGAGAATGTCTGAATGCCACCTTCCTTCTTCGCCACTCTAAAGCACTGTCCCCTGGAGACAGCCCGGGAGGGCCCCTGCTTCCCACTGTGGGCACGCGGGGTTGTAGTGGTCCTCTTGACACAGCTCCCACTGATGGAGCAGACTCTTGGCACAGACTGTTAGGAAGTTGGTGTCCCTCACTGGGAATAAAAGCTGAGCCCCATTCTTTGTTCTTCCACCTGCCATACTCCTCCAGGGATAGAGCGTTAGTGGGATACAGGCAAGCTGGGGTGCTGCTGCTGGAGGGACAGCCTGGCTATGATGAGGGCTCAGGGTTGGGGTCCATACCCCAGGGAGGATCCAGAGGAAAGTGTGTACTGTTCATAAAGTGAGCAGTGACGGCCAGTTGTGCAATTCAAGAGTGGGTGCTTTACTGAAGCACTAAAGCTAGAATTGCTGAACAGTGAGCACTGATCAGGCTTGACTGCCTTCTGTGCATCAAAAGAAGTATCCTAAAGACAGTCTAATCCAGATTCAGTGCCCTAGGTTTAGTCCTGTGTAGAGAACTAAGGCACAGGAAGCACGTGCCCAAGCCTTTCACAGAGCTGGGCCAGCACAAAACCACACGAACAGCTCCTACATGAGCCCTGGGTAGGTGATGCTTTTGTGGGGTGCGACAGAGTCAATCCCTCCTGATTTTGCAGGAATCTCAGTCTGGAGGGTTGACAGAACCCAGGAAAAGACAAGAAGATGAGGCATGGAATTCAACCATAGGACCTACACCACCCTCACACTGGGGGCCCGAAGGGTGCTTCCCACTCCACTTACGATCCTAGTCTCTCTTCGATGTCGTAGAAGTCAGACACCTTTTGTTCGGTATTGACTGTCACCGTTCGGTAATCGACCTCGGGCTCCTTTTCATCTGCAGGGTAGGGGTCGGGGTGGGTGTGAGCCATCAGATCCCTCGCTCACCCCCCTCCACCCCTCGAGCCCTCCTGAGGACAGGTGGCCAGCACTCACCATCATCTGATACCTCCACTTCATCCTTCGGCTCTGGGGGAGATAAGGAGGGCCAGAGAGGACACAGGTGATTAGTACTGAAGGACCATTGAGAGCAAAACTCAGCCTTATCAGGTACAAGACCACCAACCCCAGAGGTCTGGGCATCACCATGGGGTTGGTCAGTCCACATTACAACAGGGTCATGTGCACACTGGCAAATACTGGCATCCTCACCCCACCCAGTCCCATTTTCTACCAGCTCCAATCTCTATTCCTTCCTCTCTAACACTGTGGTTCCCTAGGCCAGGGGTCCCCAACATCTGGGCCGCAGACCAGTACTGGTCTGTGGCCTGTTAGCAACCAGGCTGCACAGCAAGAGGTGAGCGGCAGGCAAGTGAGCAAAGCTTCCTTTGTATTTGCAGCCGCTCCGCAGCGCTAGTATCACTTCCTCAGCTCCACCTCAGATCATCAGGCATTAGATTCTCATAGGAGCACCGGTCCCTGGTGCCAAAAAGGTTAGGGACAGTTGCCCTAGACCTACCCTTCTTCATATCTCTTCTAGTTCCTCTGACTTTCAGAACCTACACACAACTATGGCAGTCCCTTTCTGCTCTGGCTTGAAAGTCAGCAACTTATGATTGCTACTAGTGTCAAATCTACTTATCCATTTACTGAACATTTTTTACAGAATTCTAGTAATATGCCGAGTATCTGGCCAGTTATTGTGGGTATACAAAACAAAATACACAAAGGCATAATCTCCTTCTTTCTTTGAGCTTATAACGTAGTTGGAGAGGCAAAAACACATATACTTGAAATACCCATGATAAGTGTTATATAATCAAACACACAATATCGCAGTACACAGTGCAGGAAGGTGACACAAAATTGGGAAATTATAAAGTTAGAGCAATTATTCTCAGAAGAAGTAGGTCCCGAGTTGTGACTTAAAGGAAATGAGGAACACAAATTGAGGTGGGTGATGTCACAATGCAACCAAAAGGTGTTTGTGAGGTATGGTGAAGAGGGACATAAGCAGCCCATGCTGGTTGCAACATGGATGTGTCAGGTGTGAGTGTGTGTGTGTGTGTGTGTGTGTGTGTGTGTGTGTGTGTGTGTGGTGTGTGTGTGTGGACACAAGTATGTGTGTGGCACAACACAGCCACATCAAAACTCCAGGCTTTCCTTTGCCTTGGCATAAGTTTGTCCTGGTAGGGCCACTTTGGCTTCTTGATCTTGGCTAAGTGCCTTTCCCTTTCTGGACCTCCCGCTGTTTCTTCATCTGTAAAAGGAAAGAGTTGTATTTCTAGGTAATTTCTGGGGTCCCTGGCTAGCACTAGATGCCATGCTTTGTAATGTGCTTTGTGCCCCTCAGCCGTGATGTGGGCTGTGTTCTGGCTGACAGATGGAACCGAGGGAGGTTTGCCGAGGAGATAGACAAAGAGAAGTTAGAGAGGGAGTACAAGGAGTTAAAAGGTGTAAATGTGTGCACATGTGTGTGTGTGTGTGCGGTGCGTGTGTGTGTGTGTGTGTGTGTGTGTGTGTGTGTGTGTGTAAATAAGCCTTGGGGAAAAGGATGTGATTTGCTGAAGTTCCCAGCAGAATAGGACTGAAGAAAGGAAGGGAACAGCACAGGGTTGATCTCCTAGGAGGAAGACAGAATGGACAGGGTGGAAGGATTACCGGACACTGCCAAGTCAGGAGAGGTTGTGTGTGGGTGTGCGAAGCTTTGCAAGCTTCATATCTGTGATGGAGAAGGTGCATCTGGGAACTACAGACAGTGAGCTTCTCTCTTAGGCCGAGGGCAGAACGAACTACTAAAACCCAAGCAAGCAATCTGAGAAAAAGTAACACAGTTCCTTATACAAGGTAAGTACCCCTGGCCGAACAGAGTTTTGAAGGAGTTTATAAGCATTTGATCAGGAGCAAGAAAGGCTGTGATTTGTTTAGAATTCTTAAAATGCCATCGATGCTTAGTTTAGAAAACTAAACATGAGTGGGAGGAATATTTTGTCACAGAAAGGAAAATGCTATGGAAAAATTAAAAAGGATCGGATAGACAGGACTCTCAGATTCGTGGAGGGGTTTCATAGATATTGCCGGGACATGAGCCTAACTGATCGAGTCTTCTAAATCACCTATCTGGAATTGAGAGTGACATTGTCAAATCCATAGATGACCAGAATGTACCTGAGAGGCAGGAATGGAGGAGTCATGTGTTCAGGGAGAATTTAATCATTCAGCCCTTCAGGTATCTAGTTAAAAACCAAGCATGGGAGCCCAGTTCCTCAGTCCACTGCTCTGGCCAACAGCATGCCGTCATGGGGTAAATGTGCACTGGCCACAAACAGGTGGTATCACTCTGCTCATGGTAGAGCTTGGGGCCATCTGCTCCTGGAACTCTAGCTGTTGACACTTAGAAAGTCAAGATGGAGCTAGAGGAGGTATGCAGGGCCACTGAAAGGAAGAGCTGCCATGAGAGGATGATCAGAAAAGGCTAGGCCTCTCTGGTTGGGAAAGAAGTCTAAAGCAGACAAGATAAAAAGAAAATCACAATTGCCAAGGGTGATATTAGGGTTACGGACTTTTATCAGCTAATGAATACTGTAACTTAAGAGAACAATTTAGTGTTGCCTCACGTAGGAGGAAGGCTGTAGGCATATGGAACTCATATCTCAAGAGGTCTCATAAGAACAATAAATAGGTTCAACAGATGTTAGTTCAACAGTGGTATTTCAAACTGGCCTTTAAAGGAAGCAAGAGATTCAAATTAATTCATCAGTCATTAATTTAGCACTGGTGAATGGCACTCACTGAACTAGGCCTTAGACACAAAATAACAATAATAATAATAATAATATTTTATTGTTAGGGAGGCTCCTGACCTGTGGTGCCCCTATCTGAGACAGGTGTTTGACCTGCTGAGGCATCCCTTGTCTTCTTGTTCCCGTGCCAGATTGCTGGTGTGGGATGAGCAGCAGGACGAGAAAGAGAAGGCAGGCTTTTTTGGCCTGGCATCTTTACGAGAAACCACCTGTACTTTCTTAGTGGAGTAGCGGCAGCGCTGTGAGCCACGAGGGTGACCTGCCACCAGGGGGCATTCCCCAGTTCGCCCTGAAGAGAGCAGAAGTTGTAGAACTGGCCTCTCCCTCACTCACCAGTTAGAAACCAAAGAGCTAACCTTCTTGCCCTCATCGCAAACACCGCACCTGCCCCTCACCTCCTGCCTCTCTCCTTGGCAATCAAGACACAGAATGCTTTCCTGATACTCTGATTGTGGGGACCTAGATCATTCTCAGGGAATTCACACCCCTCTTTCTGGCTCACTGGTACACTGGAACCTTTCGTCTGTATGAAGCTCAGGCCAAGGCTCCAGGCTGAGATGGTTCCCTTTCTTCTTTTTCTTCTCGTCCTGCCTCCATTCTATTTGGGGAGGAGCAAAGGAAGAGTTGGGGAAAGACCACAGTTCAATTAGCCAAGCTCTTCAAGCGTAAAGGGCTGTAGTAATGAGAGAGGTAATCGCTGTGTTTCCATCTCTCCACTGAGGAAGGAGCTAAATTGCAGTAGGAGGGACTTCAACAAAACATTAAAAAAAAAATCTTCTATTCAGAAAGAGCTATGAGATCCAAGAGTTAAGTGGAAGAACTATTTGGACGATGGTTCTGAGATATTTATGCAGAAAGATGAGTCTCATTGCCCTGGACTGAGCTTTCAAGACCCTCACACTGCATACCTTTCTAGTCAGCCTGGGACAAAGAGCTGTCACTTTGAGGCCGAAGGCTGTTTTATCCCCATCGGGCACTAGAGGGCATCCAGCACCAGAGAGGGCCTCTGCGGGCCTGCTCAGCTGTAGCCTAGGGCAGGGTGAGCGGCTCATCTCCCGCCCTTTGGCCTTTTGGGCTCTGCTCTAACTGCCCTTGGGTTGCAAGGAAGTTCCAACTCTGCAAGAAGCCTTTATCACAGCTGTTCATTAACAACTATTACACACTAGAACAAATTAGGATCAGGAGCAAGGGCAGAGTGGGTTTAAGAGTTAGGGCTGAGTAGGGCAGGAGCAGTGATCCAGACCTGCCTGGGATGAGAGAGGGCACTTGTGTTGAGGCAGGGGCTCTGTTTACTCAGTTTGGGGAAGACAGGGAAGGGAACTGCTGAGTTAGGGGTCCTAGTCAGAGGGGTAGCTCTGGCATAAGGTGCCAACAGGGGTGAGAGGTCAGGATTAAACAACACTAATGTTGCAAAAGCAGAAAGAGGCAGGAGGGGCAGTGGTGGCAGCGGGGAAGGTGACAGTGAACAGTAGCTGGGCTTCAGTGGAGGTTCACTGGCACTGCCTCTTTGATGACCACTCTATCCCACTGGGCTCCACAGGAATGACCTGTCATAACCACTTAGGCCATCCCACCCCTACACGTGCACACACGTGCACATGCACACCCCACTCCTTTGAGAGCCGTTTCCCTTTCCAGGCAGAGAGAGATGACCTGCCCAAGTTATAACCAACAAGCATCTGGGCAGTCCACAGAAGGATTCGCTTGGAACCTTCGACCCCTACCCTCACCCTTTCACTGCCCCTCCATCTTCTGACTCTCAGGCCTAAAGTTGGCCAACTGTTCTGCCTCTCCCCCTCATCTTCCTTGGATAATCCAGCTGGGCCTGGGGTTGGGGGCAGCTTCCAGCCTGGAAGCCCTGGATGGCCTGGACCCCTCCTCAATATTTCCTTTTGTCTGCTCCCAGTTAGGAGGGGTTCCAGGAGCAGTTTGGGGACCACAGAGGGGGTTCAGCTGGTCACAGGAAAGAAGGGAGAGGACACCTGCTTGGAACCTACAGGTAAGAGCCACCCTTCTCTATAGACTCTCCCTAGAGACCTAGGAGCCTCTGTCCTGGCCTCCTGGGAGCCACACCTTACGGCTCCAGTGGCTTCCGTCCTCTGCGTGGGGTCCATCAGATTCTACAGCTTCCTGGTTTACACCATAAAGGACCTGGAAGCTTTCTATTCCAGCTAATGAACATCTGACTGCAACATGTTCTCTTTTCCTGTCACTTTTCCAACAGGTGGGAAGTCTTCTTCTTGAAAGTAATATGCTAAAAACAAGCAGACTGGACCTTGGCTTCCTCTCCTGGTACCCCCACTCTAACGTTCCTGCTCCCTACTCTGCTCATTTCAAAGGGGAGTGTCAAAGGGCAGCAGATACCTCTTGAGGCTTTAGTTCATGCCCTTACTTACCATCCCTCTCCTGGACTATATTGCAGAGGCCCAACTGGTGTCTCACTGACTCCAACCTGATTCCCCTCCTCCACTCTAGGGCTCCTCGAACTTTCATACGCATACAAATCTGTGTGGGGTGGGCGTAGGGAGAGGTGGGGTGGATGATGTTAAAATGAAGGTTCAGAAGGGAGTAGGGGCATTTGGGGCGGGGGCTGAGAGTCTGTGTTTCTAACTCCCAGGATCCCAAGACTTCTGATCCAGACCATACTTAGGGGAGCAAAGCTCTACTCTTCCTCTAATTCACTTTCTAAAAAACTAGACTTGTGGTCGTGATCATTTTGTAGCACATACAGATGTTGAATTATAATGCTGTACACCTGAAACTTACATAAGAATAATTTTAAAAAACATCTAATCCAAAAAAAGGTGATATTTCAAAAGTCTTAAGTCTTAGGAACACGTGGGTCTGTCTATGGCTAGAGTCTGTATGGCACTTCAAATAAATATTAGGTTGCATTAAAAAAAAAAAAAGATCTAATCACATCAACCCCCTGCCTGAAGATCTTTGATGAACTTCACAATTTTACTTAAACTGCCCTTTCAGCGTTGCTTCCTCCTGTTCTTTCTCACACAGCATCTGCCCTGGCCACACACAAGCTTCTCAAAAAGCCATGCATTTCCATCACTTTGTACCTTTGCTCACGCTGTTTCCTCTGTGAGGAATGCCTCTCCTCATCTTCCCTGCCTCGTGGAAGCCCATTCGTTTCCCAAGACTCAGGGTAAGTGTCACCTCCTCTAGGCAGCCTTCCTCAACCTCTATGGCAAAATGACTCAGGCTTCCTGCTGTGTCTCCTTTGCAGTTTGTTTATACTGCTAGAATGGGATGTAGCTTGTCTCATTATAGCTAGCTAGCTATACAGCTGTCTCCTTAAATTTTAAGGTCCTTGTCTCATCTGTATTTGTGTTCCAAGAACCTGACACTGAGTAGACACTCACATTTGAGTGCAAGAGAAGGAGGGAGGAAGGTGGAGGGTGGAGGGTGGAGGAGGGACATTGAAACTTTTAGGTCTGAGCTTCTTCCTGCCAGGGCTCTGTTCCCGATTAGCACACTGTCACCCCCTGGTGGCAGTGTACCAAAATTACTGGTTCAATGTTTTTTGAAAGGTCATATGTACTTTTAAAGTATGGATCAACACCACTATCTGGGAAATCAAGATTCCAAAAGATGCTGCCAGTCATCATCGATGACATCCCAGTTCCTCTGTACCCCTCTCAGTACGGGTTTCTACATACATAAGGTAAGTCATGCACATTTACTTCAAGCCAGTGATGAAGCGAAGGCAGCTTACCTTCAGGTTTCTCTCCCACCGCTGTGAGTTCAGACTCCTGGCTCGGCTCACTGGTTCCATACACATTGATTGCACACACACGGAATTTATACTCTCGGTCAGGCAGCAGGTCCTGGACGTTAAATGAGGTGCTGCGGCATGTGGCTAGTTCCTTCCACATCTTGTCCACTGAGTCCCAGATCTCGACACTGTAGGATTGTACGGCGCTGCCCCCATCATACGAGGAGCCGTACCAGGACAGGGTGAGTGAGGAGCTCCGGATATCAGAGGCACAAGGCGTGCCGGCTGGGGGGTCTGGCTTGTCTGGGGATAGAGAAGCACAGTATCACTCAACTCTTCAGAATTGCAGGGAAAGAAAGTTTTTGAATTAGCTCTGTTGTTGGGGTGAAGCCTAGAAAACCCAAGCTGGCATCCCCAGTCCCGGCTCTGGTTCCCTCTTCTACAGTCACACACGTATGCACAAACCCACCTATACGGAAAGCCCCACGAATGCCTATTTGCTCAGAGAAAACTCTTTTTTTTGGCTAGTTTTCCAGTCTGCAAGTCACGATTTCCTGTACTTTGCCTAAGTCATAAACATATTTCTTAGAGTAAACAGATCTAGGAAGCTGCCCAGAAGGCGTGGACTGCTTCCCATCAGAAATGTGTTTTGAGAGAGAGTTCTGTGTGTGTGTATGTCCTTCAGCCCCTGCACCAGTGACCTGTCATGTAACTAGGGGTCAGACTCCACTTTCTCTGGGACTTGGGAAACGCCTGCTCCCCTGAGAGGCAGTACAGTACAGTGAGCTCTGAAGTCAGAAAGATCCAGGTTTGAACACGGCTCTGACTCCATTTACTATCTGTTACTGTGTCTCAGTTTCCTCATTTATAAAATGAGGATAATAATAGCACTTAGATCCCAAGGTGGTTATGAGAAGTTTTTAGAAAAGTGGCTGACTTGATACCATTACTGTCATTATTATTGCAGGAATTTATTCCTGACTTTAAAATATACAAAAAATTACTCCTACCTTACCTCTTTTATCCTCACAGGACTGGTATAAAATGTGGTAAAGAATTTCAAAGCGAACCACAGTAGCAAATCACACTACCCCTGACTAAGGGCAGGGAAATGAGCTGAGGACCCATGAGGTGGCCCCTTTGGCTGGCTGCCTTCCTATGCAGACCAGTAATGCTAAGAATCTGTAATGCTGCCAACTTCAAAGCAAAATACGGCAGCCAATACTTTAATGAGGTTCTTGAGTTTCGCTGATTTTGATAGTTGCTCGTTCTATTTTTCAGATTTAGTTTCTGCAGGTGGTTGGTTTTGTTACAGATATCAATGTTCGCTAACCCTTCACCACCCCCCACCAAGGCAGTTTGAGGTACAGAGCTCCCTCAACTAGCAATTAAAACCATGCTTTTATGTCGCGTGAATTTATAAGCTATGTGAACTCTAGTGAATGCCTTAACTGCCAAGACTAATTCGTTTGTCCTTTTCATTTGGAAAAATGGTGCTAATATGTATCTACCTTTCAGGGGTTTTGCAAAGCATCAAGAAAACAAACCCAGGTAACTACTTGACTTCCAGCAAGGCAGAAAGGCCAAAGCGAGTTTCTGCAAATGACCCTGTGCATATGGGGAAGAAATAAACTTTCTGCCTCTGTGTGTGTGTGTGTGTGTGCGCGCGCGCGCGTGTGCGTGTGTGTATAAACATATACGTACATTATGTATACATATTCATTCTCTCCCTCCAAGCCCTGCTGCTTCTACATTCCTACCAAGAGCACACTGCCCAGAAACCACCCTTCCCCTGCACCCCAAGCCTGGACCTCACCCAGAGTGATTCTGGGGTTGTGACAGAGCCACTTTCTACAGTCACTCTGGAGGCCTCCTGTGATGGAACCACTTTCACTGATTGTTTAATATGTTCTCTTAGGAAAACTGTTTGTTCTGAAAGATACATTGGTCTTTTGAGAAATATTTCTGGCATTGGCTAAGATGTTTATTACTCTAAACTCTCTTAGAGGCAAGTGGTTCAACTCCTCTAAAGACCCAGCTCAGGAAGTAAAAAAGCCTAAAGAGGTATGAAAGACAGACTCATTACTTCCCCTGCAGAAAAATGCCTGGAAAACATCTGACTGGACGCATTTAGAGTTATGTGGATTTACATAATTAATGCGGTACACTCCACTTCTGCTTTGGTCAAGAAAATAAAACTTTGAGAAATGAGTATTGCAGAAGAGTTACTATTTGTACCCTACCCTGTTCCAGATGTCTCTTGGCTGAAAGAGGGAGAACTGACATATGACACGTTACCCCCTGCGGTACAAGAGAAGATGCAAAATTTGGAGAGCGGGGCTTTAATTACAAGTGAAATTTCAATGCTTTCAATGAATTTGAATTAAGGAGTTCAGAAAAGACGCAAGTCTGAACTGGTAAGAGACTGGTAAGTACCTCCACTTACACCTGTCCTCAGGACCATGGGCTGCGTCTGATGCTTTGTGTTCTTTCCAACCTGCAGAGCCCCACACAGAGGTGGAACTAGCCAGGGATGAAAATGCTCAGAACAGAGTGCCTGTGAGCCTGCCACTCATGCTGAAGACACAGCTGCACTCGATCTGGGAGGGAGACCTGGGGCATGGCCTGGTAAAAGGGAAGTGGGCTCAGTGTCTAGGGCCCCGAGCTCCACGCTTCCTGAGAATTCTCCCATGGCTCCCGGAAGACCTGACTAATGGAATGGGAAGTGCTGAGTCCAAGACAAGGGTGTCCAATGGCACCAGCTCCAGGATTTTCTGTTCAGCGAATGTTCATACTCCTGAGAAAATGGAGGCCCTCATGGCTAATGATTCTCAGAGTAACCTCCCTGGCAGTCTCGGCATGCCTGTGTGTTTGAAGTTGATCTGTGGCTGTGCCTAACCCCGCACAGACCTCTCTTCACTGGCACCTAAGCAGCCACCTGCATCTTTTATAGAATGGCAGGGGACTACAAGGGCTCCTAGGGTTGTCTTGCTGGATAATCCAGGCCCTCAGAGGCTAAGTAAGGTACTTTGCTTACAAAGAACACTGAGCTAGCCAGTGACAGGGCCAAAAGGAGACTCCAAACAACCTTCGGATTCTTGTTCCAGGGGCCTGTTATTTTCCAGGCTATCAGGTGGAATAAGATCAAGAACGCATCTTGCTTAAACCCGAGCCAAGCATTATGAAGGGAAATCTTCTGCCCTTAAATATCTTGCGAGTCCCAGGCTCGAATAGTATTTGAGTATTTTGGGTCCTTTCTAATTTGTTTTTCTCCTTTAAAGATAGGCAGTGACCTGTTTTTCTCATGCTGGACAGGTTATAGGAAGGACTTTATCTGGTACTTGACCGCTCTCTCCTGCCTGAGCAGCCACCACACCCCTCTGAGGCCGTGGACAGAGGTGCAGGCAGAGGCCGCCTGAGCATCACAAATTTCTGCACTGCCTTAACATATAATAATCATAAGCATTTAAAACGGTGAAACACCACTTATTTAAATTAACTGAGGGAATGGCAGGTTTTTATTATCACTTAAAAATAGGAGTCAGACTATCTGAAGAGAAAGTGGTACTTTAAAGAACACATAAGAAAAGTTTACTGCTAACAAGTAGTGTTAAATCGGCCTTATTTAGCTGGCCAGTAAATGGATGCTTCCAAAGTGCTTGAAAACCATCCAGGTCAAACAATTCCTGTTTAATCTCATTTGCATTTTACATCTAGTTAATCAACCCTGATCAGATAACATACAGATGTCCTTAGAGACACGCACAGGTAAATCTGGGCTTAATCCAGGTTTACTTCGGACTGATTCTAAATCCACGGGCTCTGAATGAATGTGGCTTTGCTGTTTCCATCAATGCAAGTCCTCATTTTATTGAGCAATTCTATTCTTAGCTCAATGAGGGGGAGGCAGACAGAAAGCCCGTTCCCCTCCATTCCATTCCCCTCCCAGGACGGCATTTAACATGCTGCTCCTGCCAGCTGGCAGGCAGCCACGCCAATGGCCCTGTCAGTACTGGCCAAAGAGAATAAGAAACTACACCATAAAAGGCCAGAACTGCAGCTTGTGCCGTTGTGATGGGGGAGGGGAGTGTGTGGCACCAAGTGGAGCCAGCCCCAGTGGGGGCAGGGGGCACTGGTCACAGAAAAGCAGTTCGAAGGAACTGACCTCAAAGTTCCCCAGGCAGGGGCAGATGAGAGAGAACACCGAGGAAAATTGGAAACCAATCTTTGCTGATGGGTGAGGGTGGGGGCCAGGTCTAAATGTAAAAGCAGACGAGATCACTAGTACTAATCCTTCAACCCCCCAAATGTTCCTGACTCCACGGGGGAAACTACTAAAATAAGCAACCAGAGTCACTAAGGAGAGAAAGAGTGATAAAGGGGTCCCTTCTGTCTTTTATAGATGAGAAATCTATTCCCTGATGCTTTGATACATTGACTTCCCAGACTTAAAACGCATGACCTAAGGAAACAAAACAAAGATCAGATCAATAACCACCAAAGGCTTTCGCATGTACAATGGTTGAAGGCCCACAAATGCACAAGGACATGGCCTATTATTCATCAGTCTTCTCTGTCATCTGCTGTTCCTTTTCTGTCCTGAGCACCTGCCACATGGGTGGTGGTGGTGGTGGGGTGGTGGGGTGGCAGGCAAGGAGCTGAGCATGACTGACAGTGGGAGACCAGTGAGAAAGCTGGATATTTTAGGAAAGAGTTGACAGTGGCATAAACAACACAGTGACTGGGATGGAGAAGAAAAAGTGAACTTGAGAATTAGCCTGGAGACAGACTCAACTCAATGCTGGGATGTAGGAGATAAGGACAAAGGAGTGGGTTGAGGATTAGGAGGTCATGGTGACCTCAGAAAGGTAGTCCCAGAAGGCTACTGGGGTGTGGAGGGGAGGCTGCAGGGAGCTGAAGAGAAAGCGAGAAAGCAAAATCAGAGCAGAGAGCATCCCCCTTCAGAGGGTTTGGCTGTGGAGAGAGAACAGGACAAAGATGGTAGGATGGCTAGAGGAAGACAAGATGTTGCAGGAGTTATGCACGCCGGTATGTTTGGCTAAGATGGGAGAGCTCTGGCAGTATTTATGGGAGAAGCAGAGGAGCTGGAGAAAAGAGAGAAGGAGAGTGGTGGAGCCCCCAAGAGCCTTGGATCCAGAGCGCAGGAGAAAGAAGTAGCCTCAGGGAGAGAAAGGTGGGCTATACCCAGAGCCTGGAGTCATCCTGAGGACAGACCTAGAGATGCCTGTAGGTGTGAGGCCATGACATTGAGCAAGGTCATGCCTGATGCCTCCTAATTCTCAGAGAATAGCTAGAGGCCAAAGTCTGCAGGGTCATATGCTATCACAGAGAAGGGGAGAGGGCAATGACCAGCACTGATACCCTGGCCAAGTCTTGACTTTGGCAGAGTCCAGATTAAGTCTGAGGGTTGATGTGATCTTCCTGAAATGCACCCCCAAATCAGGGGTAGGAGCAGCGAATTCGGAAAGCAGCATTGATTTAAGGTGAAGATTTGCAAGGCGACTCAGATGGGGTTAGGTGGTGGACCAGAGGAGGAGCGGGGTTACAGGTGCTAGCAGGAGAGGGCCTGGCATCGTGGAGCTCAGGGTCTCCAAAGGGTAGAAAGAAAGAAACCTAGGGATGGAAAAACTCACTCTGTGTGTGTGTGTGTCATGTGTGTGTGTGTGTGTGTGTAGGGGCTGAAGTTCTCAGTGAGCATGAAGCACAGTAACATCATAAGAGCAAGAAGAGAGAAATAAAGTAGGAAAATTGGAGGCTGTGGGCAGAGACGATGGGTACTGAAGGAGTAGGTCCCCCAGGAGATGGGATCCTGTGGTCCACCATGCTGTCTGGGGGCTGCCTACCTTCCTATCCCTGACTTCCAGGCCACCCACCCTCAGACTCACCGACCACAGTGAGGTTGACCTGAGCCTGCCTGCTGCCCAGCTTGTTCTCCACCAGCAGTGTGTAGCAGCCACAGTGCTCCTGGCGTGCGGCCAGGATGGTGAGCTTGCTGCCGCTCTCGCTGTTCTCCACCTTGATGTGCTCGCTCTCCTGGATCTGCGGCAGAGTGGGCAGGTGCTGGAGATGTGAGCCAGGAAAGGAAGGGAGCTCCGAACCCCACTCCCCATTCCCTGGGGGATGCAGCTGTGCCAGCTGTGTGGTTTTGTGTGGACTCTGGGCTTCCCCCAAGGCCCCTCTCTCCTGTATCCAGAGCCAAGCCTCCCTGGCGGTCCAGACCTGAGGCTAGCAGGAAGGTGCTGAGCAGCATTTGGGGAATGAACTCTGAAGTCGCTGCTCCTCTGGAGTTCAGGAGCATCCCAGTCCCCCTCCACCACTCTGGGATGGGGTGGGAGAACACATCTGAGCAAAGTCACTTACAAAGCCCACCCTGGCAGGTTCTGACCTCTCTGTGCTATCGAAACCATAGCCACATGCGGCTATTTAAAATTAAGCGGAAACAACCCAAACATCCATCAACTAATGAATGGATAAATAAAATGTGGTATATCTAGACAGTGAAATATTATTTGGCCATAAGAAAGAATGAAGTACTAATTCATGCTACAACATAGATAAGCCCTGAAAGCATAATGCTAAGTAAAATAATAAATGGTTTCCAAACCATTCCAGTTGTCCTAAGGCCCAGAGGTGGGAGGCCAGTACCAGGAAGGAAAGGAGGGTTGGTCTCAAATGATGAAGAAGAGAAACTGGCCTTAATCATCCCAAAGCGTGTTTGAAACAGCACATAAGAAAACACATTATATGATTCCATTTGTATGAAATGCCTGAAATAGGCGAATCCATAGAGACAGTAGGTTAGTGGTTGCCAGGGTCTGGGGAAAGGGGAGGAATGACTACTAACAGGTCAGGGGTTTCTTTTTGGGGTGATGATAATGTTCTGGAATTAGATCATTGTTATGGTCACACATCCTTGTGAATATACGAAAAACCACTTTAAAAGGGTGAATTTTATTGTGCGTGAATTATATCAACAAAGCTATTATAACAATTTTTAATTGCTTAAAATTTAAAATTCAGTTGCTCAGTTACACTAGTCACACTTTAAGTGCTCAATAGCCACATATGGCTAGAAGCTACATATTGGATAACAGATAGAGAATGTTCCCATCACTAGAGAAAGTTCTGTCGGAAGGACGGGGCATAAACGTCCCTGAAAAGGGATGAGGTTCCACCCTATCGCAGACAACACCGACCTAAACACAGCCCAGGGCAAACACGCTTTGGGATGATTAAGGCCAGTTTCTCTTCTTCATCATTTGAGACCAACCCTCCTTTCCTTCCTGGTACTGGCCTCCCACCTCTGGGCCTTAGGACAACTGGAATGGTTTGGAAACAGAGCAACAGAGGGTTTGGAAGAAATCACACCTTCTATACAGTTTCCGATCCAGCACCAGCTCACTGTTCTTTGGCCTCTGCTGCTCATGCACATGGGTACACACTGCCAATATGGGATCCCCAAGTTTCTTTAAAAGCTGGTTGTTCAGAAATTTGAACACTCTCCCATAGGACCATTATTATAAGTGGTAGCTTGATTTCTGGACCAGTAAGCCAAAATTCTACCTAACAAACGATTTATTGATCCAAATACTCAGATCTACTTTTATCCCCTCAGCATGTAGTAAGTTCAGGTTCAGTGGGCAGGCACAAAATAACAGAAAACTCAGAGTCTGAGAGGTCAATTAGGTTACTGGTTCCATTTTCCTGACGCTGAGTAGAGTTCTAGACTGAGATATCAAAATTTGGTGGGCGTCGTGGGTGGTTTCTATTTTTTTCCTTCATATTTTTTCCATTATACAAATTGTCTACAAAGTAGGCATTATTAGCAGATTCAGAGGAAAAGGTTATTAAGAACTTGGATTGGCTGGGGGGTGGTGACGAGTGGGTGAGGTCTCTCCCATTTCTAAGGCTCCTGCAATAAAGAGCGATACTGTCTCCATTACAGAATTTCTCATTCTTTCGGCCCAGGGGCTGTGTGCGTTGTTCTCAGGCCACTCCCCTCCGTTACTGACCTGCTTTCGGAACTTCATCCAGGTGCAGGTGATGGGCTGGGTGCCTGCCACTTTACTGAACAGCTCCACAGACTCTCCTGCGCGCACCTTTTGGTCCTCAGGAAACTGGATGATCTGAGGGGGCATGGCTGGATGAGGACAGGTGAGAGAGTAAGTGAGGAGGAAGGAGCCTCAAACATTCTGATGTCATTTGATGCTGCTGTCCACATTGGTCTCTTGCTCCTGCCTCACCTTCTGGAACCTTCAGGGTAAGAGTGAGGGCACTGATTACTGCTTCACGACATCTGAGCTGACAGACTTGCTAGGTTTGTTCATCTCTTTATTCTAATTTCTTCAGAAGTGACCATGCCATTTACATGGCACAGTTTTCCATTTGTTGGCTTCTCTGAAATTTGCATCTTGCCCTAATTTTTCAAGTCTACATCCTAACTCCTTTATTAATAAATCAGCACCTTGCTGTCCCTTGCTGTCTAACCTGGAGGTGGCCCTGGCCGACAGGCTCAATACAGTTCGTGTCCTCAAATGTCTTTCAGTGGAAAACAGACAAAGTTCCACATGACAAGGACATATAGGAGCATTAAAACAGCACAAAGTGAATCATCTCCTTAAGTGGCTGAGTGGAGGGCAGTGGGTCAGACAGAATTTCACAGAAGGGGTGGGAGATTTGCTAGTACTGTGTGATGCTGTCCATACAGGGGAAGTAGGAAAAAAGACAAGTAGTGGAAGGGGCTGGGGACCAACTTGTACAGAGACTCTCAGGGAAAATGCAGCCCGAAAGATACAGAGCTTGAATTAGGAAGGGGACCACACACCCAGTGGTCAGCCTAGCAGAGCAAAGGAAAAACCCGTCATGGCAGATGACTTCCTTGCCCCCAAATGTTGCTGTGACCAATTACCTGCCTTCGGAGGTGTCTTGGGTGCAGGTTTCTTTTTCACAGTTGCATCACCTGAAACAAAGAAGTTCATAGGTTATTTTCTGTTAGTTCTGTTTTTTTCCACCAAGCTCCTGAATCCTAGGAGGATGTAGTCTTACCCACCGGCCCCTCCTCCAGACAGAGCTCTTTCTGGAGATCTTGCAGTCTCACACAGCCAACCTCACGATTGACTGAATATCAGTTCTCAGGAGAGCCTCTGGAGGGGTTCCTGAAGTCTCCATTGAGATAAAAACTCTTAAAAGTGCTAAGCCTACACTGTCCATTTCAATGATAAGCCCAAACTCACTAATTATTCTCTCACCCTAACTTTCAGGAAACTCAGAGAGGAAATTAAGTCAGATAAACCAAGTAAAATTAGCCTTTGGTGTGGATCCAAGGGTCTCAGGCTTCCTTTGGGTCACAGACTGTGGACTGGTGGCTTTCATTTGTTTACTATTTATTGAATGGATCACTGAATGAATGAAGAATTGAAGCGAACCAGCCAATGGTTTCCTCCATTCCTATTCCCACTTTCTCCATACAACTCAGAAAAGAAAAATGACCCAAACAGACCAGTTCTGCAGCACAAACGTATTCATTTGGTGAAATAATAACGTGGTGAATATGCAAAAATATCCTCAGCTATCTTTATAGCTTGTTTTTATATTTCTTTCAGGTCTTTGCTCAAAAGCCATCTAACCTCCTTATCCAAGTGAAATGAAAATCTTAATGTTCCTAGTGGCTTTATTTGTAACTGCCAAAAACTAGAAGTTATTCAAATATCCTCAACTGGAGAATGGATGAACTGTGGTAACTTCACACAATGAAATACTACTCAGTAGAAGGAACAGACTATTGAGACCCACAACACAAATGAATCCCATTAGTGATTCATCTCTCTGCTAAGAAAAGCCAAACTCAAAGGCTACGTGCTGTATAATTCTCTATGACATTTTGGAAAAGGTAAAACTATAGGGACAGAGAATAGGTTAGTGTTTGCCAGAGGTGAGTTCGGGGAAGGAGGGGCACAGGGAGGGACATGTTCTGAGGTGACGGAACATATTTTGATTGTGGCAGTAGTTACATGACTATATTTATTTGTCAAGGTTCATAGAACTGTGCACTAGAATGAGCGAATTTTATTGTATGTAAATTATATCTTAATAAAAAAAATGAAGAAACGTTACTTAACAAGAAGATCTTCCCTAACTACTCTATATGAAATACCAACCCTCCACCCCTAGCGCTCCTTACCCTGCTTACCACTTTATTATCTTCCCCTCCATGGCACCTATCACCATATAACAAACTATTTACTTACTGTCTGCCCTTTGCCTCCCCCTAAAGTATAAACTTTTTAAAAGCAGGGACTTTTTTGTTATGTGTATCCTATGTGCCTGACACATGGTAGGCACTCGATAACTATTTATTGAATGAATGAGTGGAGTTATGTTAACAATTAATCATCCATTCATAAAACTTCACTGCTGTAGATTACAGAAAGGCAGTGCTATGTCCTGGCTTGGACTTGGAGCATCTCTGTGACCATAGGCAAGTTAGCTAACTTTGTGGATTGTCAGTTGTGCATCTGTAAAATGAGAAGAGTGCTGCTACCCATCTGAGTGCCCCAAGAGGGCTGTGTAAGGAGGCGATCTCTGACGGAAGCACTCTGAGAGCAGAGAGTGGATGACTGCCAGTTACGTGGTTGAGCCCAGGGTGAGGCCTGCTTCCACCAACTTCACCCTGGCTCGTCACTATTATTGATCCACTTGTCCAACTCTCAAAAATTTACTGAGGGCCTATAATGTGCTGGGCAAATGCCAATCAGTACATACTACTAGCCTCGGTACCGAGGAGAAAACCAAACAAATGTGAGAAATCAGGGCTTGTCCTCAAAGGCTTAAATGTCAAGACATGTGATCCACAGGAAAGGCTTCTTTTTCTTTTCCCATAAAGGACATTTATAGGACAACTGGACACATTCGAATAAGTCCAATAAATTATATGATAGTATCGTGTCAATGTTAATTTTGTGTTTTGATCTCCAAACTGTGGTTTAGTGAGAGATACTCCTTGTTATTAGGAAATATACACTGATGTATTTAGATGCAGAGGATACCATATGTGCAACTTACTTTCAAACTGATCATAAAACATGTGTGTGCGTGCGCGTGCGTGTGCGTGTGTGTGTGTGTGTGCGCGTGTGGCAGAGGGGAAAAGAGAAGGAAAAAGAAAGGGAGAGAGAAGATAGGATAAAGCAAACATGGTAAAATGTTGATACTTGAAGAATCTGAATGGAGGGTATCCAAAAATTATTTGTACCATTTTTGTGACTTTCCTGTAAGTCTGAAATTATTTCAAAATAAAAGTTAAATGGAAAGTTAAAATAATTTTATCCTGCCAAAATGACATGATTGTTCAAATGAAGGAGAAAGAGTGTATGCTGTAGGTTGAGGAGATTGTCAGGAAGGACTAAGAGGGGGATGTAGAATGGACCCGAGGACTAGAGAAGATCTGAACTAGAGTAGAAAAAAGAGCCTACCCCACAGCTCAGGAACAGGGAGTGGCTCAGAGCTGAGAATCAGGGTGATGTTTGGTGGAAGTTGGGTAGAGCACAGGGCTGGGATTAGAGAGCAGTGGTGTGAAGATAGTATGACAATAGAAAGAAAACTAAAAATTCAGTTCCTTTGTCACACTAGTCATATTTCAAGGGTTCAAGAGCCACATGTGGTCAACGGCTAACATATTGTGCAGATGTGGAACACTGCTGTCAGCACAGAAAGTTCTATTGGACAGTGCTGGTCTAGAAAGCCAAGTCTGAGAGTTACGTCTTTGTCCTAAATGAACAGGGAATCCTCACACAAACAGCAGTCCAACTGGGCTAGAGGACACCTAGAGGTCTTTCTATATCCTGGGGGACAAGGATACTCAATATGGAGGCCATTGCCATACTCTTGGAAGGAACTAATCTTCCAGGTCCAGCTTTGGTAAAGGCAGCAACAAAGAAAATACAAATAAGAGACAGAGAAAAAGTTAAAAAAATTGGGGGGCTAAACAAGAGGCAGGTACAAAGTTTCCTTAGAAAATTCTTGCTTGGATAAATGGGGGAAATTATATTGATGGAATATGGAATTTGGGAGTGAAAGGTGAATTTGGCTTGGTCCAAGTGAATGTGGTACATGAAAGAATTTAATCTGTATATAGGCAAAAGCCCAAGGTCATAATTCAAGAGAGAGGTTGGTCAAGACTGGAAGAGAAGGATTTCAGGATCAAATATGCAATTTATAATAGAAACTGTGAGGATGGATCACTTCTTTGGAGAAAAATGCAATGAAAGAGGAAAAGGGGCCAGGGTCTGATCCCAGGTGAGACCACAATGAGGAGCTGGGAGGAAGGAGAGGGGCTGCGGAAGGACTCTGAGAGGCAGAAGGAGGACTGTCACTGCGACCACAGGTGGGAGAGAATGAGCACCGGAAAGTGGGCTTTAGGCATAACTAGCACTGAGTGACGGGTGCTGTTAGAGAGGGCCGGTATAGTGGGACCATGGGGTCAGAAGTCACTCCAGAGGAGATTCTTAAGGAAACAGGCAAGAGTCAACTAATGGGTCAAGAATGCTGGAAGTGAAAGGGACAAAGAGAAATGGAGTGACAGAAGAGGAATATCAAACGAAGGTTTCTTCCAAGGGAGGAGAGCAGAGCACAACCTTGAAAGCAGAAAGCTAGGAAAAGTAGAGCCCAACGATGCCCGATGGGAAGAGTATGGGAAAGCCAAATCATCCCCTGGGAGCAGATACTGGATGGGATATGGAACACCCATGACTGGCTGAGCCATGAATCCCCAGCCACTCTTCATCCCTGGCTATTAGAAAGTGAGAGGGTACAACTAGAGGGAGAGGCCCTCAAAGGAAGAAGAAAGGTTTCTACTAGAGCCAGGATCTGACCTCCTGTGGAAAGGGAAAGGCAGCTGGCAGAGGAACTGTGTGGAGGGCTGATTTTATGGGCTTAGCTGTGTCCCCCACCCAAGTTCATATGTTGAAGCCCTAACCCCAGAGACAGGGCCTTTCAAGAGGTAATTAAGTTAAAATGAAGCTGTTAGGGTGGGTCCTAATCCAATCCGACTAGTGTCATAGAAGAGGGAATTTGGACACACAGAGATATCAGGGATGACTCGCTCAGAGGGAGGCCATGTGAGGACCTAGCGAGAAGGCAGCAATCTGCAAGCCAAGGAGAAAGGCCTCAAGAGAAACCGAACCTGCTGACGCTTTGATCTTAGACTTCTAGCCTCCAGAACTGTGAAGCAATACATTTCTGCTATTTAAGCCATCCAGTCTGTAGTACTTTGTTAGGGTCACCCTAGCAAACAAATGCAGCTGTGGATGGGCTCTGGGGGGCTGGAAGGAGGTTGACAGCCCCTGGAGTGGTGGGCCAGGAGTCGATAAGGAGGAGGAAGCCGCATAGAATAAAATTAGATGATGCCAAAGTCCCACCCTATACTATTCTTGGAGGCCCTAGGTAAAACCTATGTGCCAGAAGTAGAGCCTGAATTAATATCTATCTGTGTTACAGTCAAATGGGATTGAAGGCCAAAGTTTTAAATTTGTTTGTTCTATAAATTCGGAGCTTTGGATGTTTGAATTGGTTAGCATTTGAAACTGGTTTGGTTCCCATTAGTAAAAACAGTTTTAAATGTTAACAGTGTTCTGTACCCTATTCTATACATATTTTATATGACCATCTGCTGCAATCCATTGTGTTCCAGGCTTGGAAGAACATAATTAATGGATTGGAAAGCTGAGTCACCTGATTCTAAAACCTGGTTTCTCATGGAGAGCTGGACTCAGCGAGTTGTTTCTAACCCATGGTCACATCATCCTTTTTCTCATTAGTTCTTACCCCAACCTAACACAAGCAGGGTACCTCACACTGTTTCCATTTCATGAAAAACGGCATGGATTCGCATAAAATGTAAGGACTTGTTGGGTTCATAAAAGCACATAAGGCCAAATAGAAATAGGACCTAAGTCTCCTGATGCCCGGTATATGGCTGCTTTCTTCCTCTTGCCTCTTAACTCCAGCTGACACTCTGTTCCATCACCAAATCTAGGTCTTTAAAACCCTTCTCTGTCTTTTGCAGAAATGGACTCCCTAGGCTATGTGGCTTCAGTTTCCTCATTCAAAAAATGTGAGAAGAATAAAGAAATCTGTTGTAAAGGATTAAGCTACACTGTAAAGAGAGTATAGCACAAAAGCCAGCCCCTCTCCCCATTCACCCCTCTTCCCCAAACAGACCCCCAGAGGACTTTGTGTACTTGCCTTCGCCTATTTAGCATGCCACACTGTCAGCTCAGCTTTTATACCTACATGAGCTCTCACATTGCACCTGGAGTTCTTTCTCTCAATTCAGGTACAGTAGAGGTAATATTCTTGCTGGTCCAGATGCCGAAAGTCTCAGTATTTCTTGGGTCACGAACTAGTTTCCTCTTCTCTGGATTCGCCATTCTAATTATCTGACTATTCCTATCAGTTCTTTGTCTTTCATTCCCTTCTCTAGCACCCAAACTTATCACACAAGCTATTGTAAGGAGATGAAAAATAAAATCCAACCATCTTTGAAAATCCCATGAAAGCACTGGCCACAGAGTCAGGCAAGGAGGGTGGAGCATCTGCTCTCTCCTTGCTACTGGGTCTGTCCTTCTGAGGAGAAACTCAATCACCTCTCTTAAACAGTCAGCCCTGGGCAGCATATCCCTCCTGGCACAGCACTGCTCCCCAAACTCTTAACTCCCCAAACTACTCTTAAAGTCCCTCATTTTACCTTTCTCTTTACTGCCTTCATTTTCCCTGGAGCCTCAACATCTCTCCTGGGCCCAGCTATACATCCCACTACCTGACTACCATCTCCCCTGGCACATATTGCAAGCCCAACACATTTAAAACCAAATCCAGAATCTTCTCCCCATACTGCTGCCTGCTTCTGTTTCTCCCAAGACCCCCTCCCTGCTCATGTTCAGTCACTAAGGTCTGTCAATTCCATCAACTAAATACCTTCTTGGTCTGCCACTTTCCACATGCCCACTGTCACATTTTTTGTCCTAGCTATATCACTTGCTAGGCCTCACCCTAATATATTCATTGCATGACCAAAGTGGTCTTTTTCAAATGCAGATCTGATGTCACTCCACTGTTTAAACCTCTCCAGTAGCTATCCACTGCCACTTAGGATCAAGTCAAACTCATCTTACAAGGGCCTTTGAGATCTATCCCTGGTTTTTATTGTCGGCCTTCTTTCTTACCATTCCCTCTTGGGGAACACCCTCACTCATGCCCCTGATGCTCAGTATCAGTGGTTCTCAAAGTCTAGCATGCATTATGATTACCTGGGAAACTGCTAAAGGTTTCTGCCCTTCCTGGGATGCTGATGCTGCTGGTCCCTTGTACCACCATCTAGGGAGCACTGTTCTATACCCTGAATGCCTTTCAGTTTCTTTCAGCAATAACAGACTTTGCAATCAGCTTTGATGCCTGTCGCACATTCTTTAGGCAGGTCTCAGCTCATGCATCACTACTGCAGACTGAGTTCCAAGCCCCTCTGAGGTAGTTCTATCTCAGCAACTATTACGAAGTCCTCCCTGGGGAGGACCCATTCTGCCATTTAACGTGCTTGTAGGAGACCGTGGGAGAGCTGGGAAGGAGTTGAAGCTTCAGCCCACGAGTAGGTCACAGGGTCACACATATGGTAGTGTGAGGGGAGTGTTAGGGACCATCACTCCTCATAGACCAAAACTTTGGTTGGGTGTAACTGAGAGTTGGTGCCAGCTTTCAGAGACACTCATAAAAACACCCCAGCTTCTCTCCTAAGGTCCATGCCTTTCGCTGTCAAGCAAGTCTTGAGGCCAAGTCTCAACCTCTCCAGCCAGCATTTCCTTCTAGCCCTCTGAATCCTATCAAGATTTAACATTCCCCATGACCTGGAGAGAATAGTTAAAAGAAAGATTTGATCCTGGGGGACCTTTCAGGAAAACTGGACACAACTTTTGACATCCAAAGATGCTTTCAAGTTGACATGACTTTTGGCTTCAGAGAGAGACATATGGGAGGCCAAGGCAAAGATATCTGAAAGCATCATAATCTGGGATGGTCCATTGTGGTGGCTGAATCCAAAGTGTCCAATGTCAGAGGTGAAACTCAGGCTAAGGCCAAGCATGAAATATGAAGGGGTGTCCCACCTGCATCTCCCCAAATCCCAGAAGCACGGTGAAGGCAGGGACCCTTATAATATGGAAACTCATGAACTGATTTGAAAAATCAGACTTATTATATCCCTGCTTTGGATGAGGCACTGAAGTTTCAAAGATGGACAGGCCCTGGCTCCTGTCTTCAAGTTGTAAAAGTACCCTGTGGATGCCCATCTATCACTTTTCTAAAAGACTATCAACTCTACAGACTGACAGGAGGAATCCCTGAGTCTGTTTTCACACCAGCATGGACTTGTCTGTACTTACTAAAATCATGGAGCTCCACTGATGCCTCCTTCACATAAAATTCCATTCAGATCCTCTCCAGCTAGAATACCCTAAACCTGGGCCTTATGCTTAAGGCCTTCTTCCTGTTAGCATCTTTCTGCTGTTTTGTAACACGACCCATGCTGTCTGTAGCTTTGACCATTCGCACATCAGATGATAGCAAGGGGAGTTGGCTGACTTCACCTGAACTGCATCACTTAAAAAAAAGCCTTGCATGGAACGGCCTGATGTCAGAGCTGGAAAGGCCTGGGATCAGTCTGAGGAAGCCAAGGTCCAGAGAGACAAAGGGCTTTGACCATGGCCACATGTTCACTTAGTGGTCAAACCGAGACTTCTGTCCTCTGCTCTCTGGCCCAGTGGCTGTCTGGCTATGCCCTGAGTCTGAGCCCTGCTCCGGAGCCGGGCACAGTGAATGAGCATTTGGAGGCCTACCAATGGTGCTGCTGCCTCCCCACACCCACTAAACTCAAGGGAGGAATCTTGGATGCTTCTCCTCTGGCCTGTGCACTTTTCTTCCGTTCTTTCTCTAAAGGTAGGAGACAACTCATCAGGGGCTGGAGGAGTAGACGAAGTGTTCCAGGAGTGCTGACATTAAATACCCATCAAGAGGGGGAAAACCAGCCATAAAGGATATTGAGACAAGACAAAAATTGAATATAGACCATAGATTAGATACCAGTATTGGTTCAATTTTAAATTTCCTGATTTTAATAACTGCATTGTGGTTATGTTCCTAGGAGATACACAATGAGATATTTAGAGGTCAAGGGCACGATGTCTCTATTCATTCATAAATGGTATCTATATCTACATCCATCTGATGAATGGTGAATATATATATGAACATATTCATAATATAGGGTATACAAAAGTTTCTTGTATTATTCCTGCAACTTTTCTGTAAGTTTGAAATTATATCAAAATAAAGTTATTAAGATCCGGGGAAGCATGCCAGCTGTCACCCTCCTTCTTCCCCCAGCTCTAATGGTAGTCAGACCTCTGCCCCTTAAGTGGACCGACAGAAGCACTGCCCAGGCTTGTGTGGACAGTACAATGTAAGATTCTGAGACTATGGCAAGGCACACAGGGTGTTTATTGTGGTGGAAACGTAGGTTTGGCCTCACAATGAGATGCCAGGCAGGAAAACTTAGTTTTCTAAGGCTCAGTTTTGCTCATCTGTAAAATGGGAACAACTATTTGTAGCTCCGTAGGGTGAGACTTGCCTGAAATGACATAGCTTGAGTGCCTAAAATGATGCCTGTGGCACAGGTGTTCAGCAAACACTTGGTTTGTATGACGAGCAGATGATCCCAAGTTGGGTGCCCTCACCATATTCATTCTAGCATCCGTGAAGTTTCTTCCCCAAATGTTTTCATTCCACTTCAACCAAACCACATTTTTCTCCTCTTTCATAACCTGGCCCAGAGTTTCCCTCATCCCCAAATCTTCCCACACTACCCTCTCCACACTCCTGTCCTTGTGAGTGCATGTCTGGCAGGTTAACTTGTACTTTTGAGAGTTTTCTCTCACCCTGCCCCTGGGATTGGAGCAGAATGACTTGGCTTTTCCCTCATGTTCCTCACTGCTTGGCAGTGGCGGAGCTCCCAGGGGCTCTCAGGCCACAGTGTGGATGAGTGCTATCTACTCTCACACCTGACAGCTCACTTACAGAACTGAATATGGGACCTGGGGAGGGGAGAGAGTTCAGAAAGGGATCTGGCCACTGTCTGACTCAGCCTTGCCTTCCCCTGGTCACTGGCAGGAAAGATGGATTTCCTGGTTAGATCAGGTACTTCCCAGTCCTTGACAAAAACGAACACGCAAACACAGCCAGAGCACTTGGGGACACGAGTCTCTGGGCTTTCTCATGGAATCAGAGATATACGGGACTGGGGAAGGCAGTGCTAAGAGAAACAAAGCAAGTTGCAGAGATGTACAAATTGTGTGACATATTTGCATATGTAAATGCAAATGCACAGAAACAAGTAACTGTGAATATAAATATACTTGAGGTGAGTGAAATTGGGAGTTCAGGAAAGAGGACTTTCACATTGTACTTGGCATATTTCTATTCTGCTTCTTAAGACCAACACTGTGGGGCCCTGGGCTTCCCTCTGGAACAGCTGGTTTCCAGCCTGACCTACCGCACACTGGAATGGCCAGGGAGCTTAAACAAATACCGAAGCCTGGGTCCCCCCTGCCCCAGAGATTCTGATTTAATTAGTCTGGGGTGCAGCCCAGGCAGCAGTGTTTTTAAAAGTTCCCGAGGTGAATCTAATATGCAGCCATGGTGGAGAGCCCCTGCCCTGGGACTGGATAATGACAACTTAACTGGGGTTTTCCACAGCTCTCTCTTCTCCAGAGCAAAGAGCCCAGGGCCCTGGTCTGCTCATGGCCTCCAGCTTGTTTTATTCTTTTGTGGTTCTCCTCTGATCCTGCCTAACCTCCCTCATTCCTTCAGTGGACAGGAGGCTGCCGACCTCTCAGCTCAAACTCCTTGCACTCCTGCTTATGCCCCCAGGACAGGCGTACGGCCTGTCAGACCCCTAATTCACAAGTGCTGGATGCTATTCTGAGATCCTGCATTTATTCTGCTCACATTTCCCATAACAAATAGAGCAAGGGCCTAAGAAACCCTTTTGCAAGAAAATCATTAACCCAATCTTACTAGATTTCTCTTAGAATTGTTTATGTACCTCCAATAACTTGTTAAAGGCCCACTGTTGATAATCCGAGGTTCCCTACTGCAGTTAAATATCCATAGGGAATTATAATTCCAATTTGGCTGCCCCAACATACTGATGGCTGAGCATCCCCTTGATGGCATGGCTGATACATGAGCAAGGAACTCAAGCTCATCATTCAGAAGGGAAATATGTTGCTTTTTAAGAAAAGAGTAAAACTAACTCAGACACTGTGTTGTGACAGAAAAAGAGAAACAGTCTTTGAATTAATCAGGCTCAATCATTTTCCTCATTAGTATGGGTAATTAAGAGTTTTGTCTTTTGATTTTTTTTAAATATAGAAAGTATATGTTAAGGATGTTTAAGCAACTCCACAGTCTATTAAAATTGGAAGATTCAAAGCATAGTTCTAACAAAATTAGACCAATAATTAATCAGTAGGGGAAGCCAGGGATGCTGCATTATGACTTGTTACACTAGGCACTTTTGCCTTCACTGGCTCCTTCCTCCATTAAAGGAAAAACCAAAAAATATAAGTACACACACATATACAACTATGTAAATTATATTTTGTAACACATTGATATAAAGATATTAATATTACGAATTCATAATATATTAATATTATGAATTAAAACATTTTCTTTGAGCTAAATTTTATTGTTTTCTGCTAATTTTATAAGATGTTAGGATATATTTGTAAATCATTTCTCTGTGCCTAGTAGATAAGTGGGCCCTGGGGGAAGCCGAGATCCAAAAAGAGGGAGATAGCTGTTCAGTCACAGGAGAAACTCCTTTCCCCCTTGCTACGTATAGCACAGCTGCAACTTGATTCTCAGAGATTCTGGCAAGGGCTTTCCATGACCAAGGCACAGCACGTGTCAGCCTGAAAGGGGCACGTGTGGGAAGGCCCAGTTGTAGCCCTGAGGGAACTTACAATGGAGGAGGAAGGATGAGACTAGACACATCACTGTGACACTGGGAAGAAGGCAGTCAATGTCAGAGGGCCAGTGTAGGGCTAAGCGCTACAAGAACTCACAGGAGGGAAAAGTGACTTTAAGCTGGAGCAAGGACAAACTCAGGGATGAGGTGGCTTTCCATGGGAGCCTGTCCCATGGAGAGAGGTTCCAGAGCAAAGGTGTGAAGTAAGGAACACAGGGATGTCCAGTGTACACTGAGGAGCTCAGTTTGGCTCGGGTATAAAACAGGAGTAAAGGAGATGGGGGCAGCTTGAAAAGGAGGCTGAGGTTAACGTCAGAACATGTGTTTGTGTGTGGCAGCTGTGCAAGGCAGCAGGTGTGCGAGGTTCACTTGTATGGGACTAATAGACTGGAGGCTGCTGGGCACTCCAGCCAGAGTGACAAGATCGGAGCCAATTTCAAAAGATCTACCTGGCAGGAAACACTCACCTGGGAGAGATTAGAAGAAGCTCTCACAGAGGTCTTATGAGAAGTAGAAAGGGCCTGAGTGAGGTTGAGGGTGGACGTGGATGTGCACCACCACTCAGGCTGTGGGCAGGTTGGGGAGAGATGAGAAGCACTGAGAAAAGGCCTCTGGCTTGGTCTCCAAGAGTTCACTGGGCACTTGCGTGACTTCTAGGAGCTTGTGCAAGAAAGCAGGGGCCTCCACTGACCCTCAGTCTGAGGGTTGCCTAGAAAAGCTGAACAAGTACTTACTCTCTGTTCCTAGCACGGGAGGAAGTGAGCTCTTGGGCCTCCGGGATTTCATCTCTGGGGCTTTGGCATTCTCACTGGCGGGAGCAGCTGGAACGAGACAGGTGATAACAAACTTTAGTTGGCATCTGCCCAAGGAAAGAGCAGAGGAGGTATCTCCACAAAAATCCCACCGCAACCAAAATGATAGCCCCCTCCAGCTACCCCCATGCCTCATGTCACTCTGAGGGCCCTTAGTGCTGGCTCAGTGGCCGGTACCTGTGGCCAGGACCTTCCTCCACAGGAGCACCAAAGGAGCTTCGCTCCACTGGGCCTTATAAATCAGATGGAGAGAGCACAGTTGCCCTGGCAAGATGGATGGACAGGCTATCCTGGGAACTAGTTAATGCTTTCCCCGTTGCAGCAGGCACGTGCTGCCAGAAGTCACATCAACTCAGGGCAGGGGGAGAGTCGATGTCCCTCTGCTCATCTCTCCCCATCCTTTCCCTTTATTGGGTTTTGACACTCTTGGGCTAAACATTCTGGATTTCCAGAAGCCCACTCTGTGTAGAGGGGTCTCTTGTACAGAAGAAAGAAGGGACAGGGTCCCTGCCCTTGGGCTCATGGTTTGGAGGTGGTTTGTAGCCTCTGATTTCTCAGACTGCCTTCTACAGATGGGCATTGAGAGTCAGACCTCCAAGTCAGAGGACAGCCTCTGAGTGGTGGCTGGCCATCTCACCCGCTTTGGACTAAGCCTCAGGCCACTGTGGGGGCTTCTGCATCCCTCCCCAAAGAGGACCCGGTGAAACTCTTCAGCAGCAGCCCTCCGGGCAGAGCTGTACCACTGTGCAGATGATGCATGGCTCCTCAGTCCTTTCCTCCCTGCTCCCTCTTGCATGGGAATGCTCACTGGATAATGCCAGGGAAACCCTCCCTTGTCAGGGTAACATCTCTCTGGCCTGGGATGGGCTGAAAAAGCCTTCACTGGACTCCAAGGAGACAAGCTTTTAGGAAGATGAGGGGAAATCACCCAGGGACTCAGATAAGAAGCAGGGATAAATAGCAGCTGGCTGAATGGCTATCACTATGCTATGCTCCAGCATTTTCCCCACAAAGAACTCTCTTCAGGGACCACGCTGGGAGGGAGCCACCCTCTCAGAGCCCCTTCCTGTTCATCCTTTTCCTGCTCCTAAAGAGAGGAAGCTCAGAAGGAGGAAGGAGGGGGTGGGACTTTCCAGCTGAGGCTTCAGCCACATTCCTGTGGCTTTCCTGGGGAGGATAGTCATCTTGCTGCCCCTGCCTCCTGGATGGGGCAGTCCTGGCTGCTAACACATACTCTCTCCTTGGGACTTTGTGGGGTGGGCATGGAGAGCACAGAACTAGGGGCTGGGGACATACATTTCCCTGGCACATGGATTCTTGGTGCTCCTCTGGATGCATTGCTCCTTCTAGATGGCATTTGGGTCTCTTTCCTGCTCCAGAATGTGAATCTGTCCATATAAATCCCTCCACACCAGTCAGGCTTCCTTCCCAAATTAATGCCTGCCTGCTCCCTATTAGCTGGGTAATCCAAGGGTGGGGGCCTGGGGCATCCAGGCTCACAGCAGCTCCAAGGTATACAGGTCTCCAGGGAATCAGCCCAGAGCTGTACATGTGTAAGTACAGGAATGATTATGTGTAGGCCTTAAGTAGAACTTCTATGTGACAGGGCTGAGGGAACAAAGCTGGAAGTAATCCGTTTAAGCAGCACTTGATAACCAGGACCGCTCCCCGCCTCCATTCCCCACTGTGTATTACCCTTCTGCCACCTTCTGTAAGAGCCAAGGAGTCCCAGATGGTGAGTCCACGGTACCCATCATCTACAGCTGACCTGCCTGTGTCCTGTCTCCTCAGTGAGTAGCCCACACATCAGATTCCATGTGGACATGGAAGGAGGAGCAGGAAGTACCATTGGAAGGAAGTGATTTCATTTTCTCACATTGGGTTTTTCCCACAGACATAGCAGTCATTCTCAGCTATAGAAAAATCCCCAGTACAGTTCATATTTGTCAACCTCTATGGTTCTCAATCTTGGCCGTACATGAGAAGTAGCTATACCTGAGTATCACACTCCCCAGATTCTAGTTTAATTGGTCTGGGTCAGGGCCTGGTGTCCATATTATCCAGAAGCTCCAGAGATGATTCTAATATATCACCAGGTTGAAACTCTCAGGGTAGGGTGGTGGTGGTGGTGGTGGTGTGGTGGTGGTGGTGGTGGTGGTGGTGTGGTGTGTGTGTGTGTGTGTGTGTGTGTGTGTGTGTGTGTGTGTAAATGGGGCTGGGGCACAGGGAGGGTCTCAGGGACTATTCCAAGAAACAAGAAAACAGTGCTTCGCTTGATATTGGGAACCGGGTGCCATAACCAGGGGCATAGGGTAAGCCTATGTATGGTTCCCTTTCCAGTCCCTTCTCAACTTCCATTCTTTCAAGACCGGCATTTTCTGACAGGCACCCATAAATTTGTTTTCCCCTTTTTTAAGAAAGAGAAGGAGAGGGCAGAGCATGTACAGATAGTTCTGTGTTCTTTGGCTTCAGCACTCTCTGCTGTCTTTCTCCTGGTGAGTTTGGGGGTGGGGTATCAGATGATGGAGATACAGAAGGAGCAGGATTTTTTGTAACTGATGGGTAAATTGAGGCATAAGAAAACAAAGGATGAGAGGCCCAGTTTTCCTGAATTCCTGAAAGAAGGGAGAGAGAGCCTGAGTTTCCTCCTCATGGGGTTGTATTGGGCTTTGCTTCTAAGCGTCCTTAGAGTAAGACCAAGAGAAGAGGGTTCTCATTTGGGCTGTGTCATCAGCAATCTTGGGATTGTGGACAAATTATTTCAACTGCCCTCGGTCTCTATTTCTGAATCTTTATAAAGCGAATGACACTTATATTCTCTCCCTCACAGTGTTATGAGGCTCAAAGGAGAGAATGCATGCAACAGTGTTCTGGAGAGCAGAACAATGATCCTGTTTACCACACTTCCTTACGTCCTTCTGAATCTGCTCTAAAATTCTCCACCTTCAGAAAGCCCTGCCTGACTGGCCCCTACCACATGTTTCCTGCCTCTGCGCCTGTCCTCTGTTCTTGGGTGCTGGCTTCACACGGATGTGTGAATGTACTTCCTGTCTTGTGCTCTGAGCCTTGTTTTTGGAAGTTCTGTGCACCTTATCTTTCCATCCGGCCATGAGAAAAGGGGCTCAATTTCCCTTTCAAACTAGGCACACCCCTGACTTGGAGTCCCCTCTTCTCTCTGCAGCACCCCTCACCCCTGCCCCAGGAGGGATGTGTATGCACCACAAGCCACTAGACCTCCGTGAGAACCACAGCAAAGAAGAGGCTGAAGGACCGTGTGCTTAATCAGAACCAGCTTTGCGCTCACAGTGCTGCCCAGGGGATAAAAATAATAGTAATAAAAGTTTAAGAGCAGCTTGTATTTTCTGTCTATTTTAATCAGCTGGTGATGAAATTGAACTCCATTTCTAGATCTGGGCCTCAGGGTTGGAGTCCTTTGCTGATCTGGTTGTACCTCAAAGAAGCATGGGGGAAGATGGCGGTGGGGGATATGGGGGGCCTCCACACAGAGAGGAAAATGTGTCCTTATATGGACAACGCCTCACCCCTTCCACTCCTGGGCTAGCTCTGGACTCAGCCCTCTAGGGCAGCTTTTTTTCTTCCAACTTCCCCAAGAGGTTGGTTCCCTGAGCTCTAACCCTAGGGAGGGAGAACAAGGTATAGAGAGGCTTTTGGAAGGGGTCCTAGCTTCCAAAAGCCCCATGACAGGGCTGCATAGAGGAGCTGGCCTCCCTCTCTGCCCAAGAGCAAGCACCATGCTGGCATAATCAGGAGAGTCCAGTTAGGAAACTGCTCTTTTCTGGCTGTGCTGCTTGGTGACTGTGAGTTCTTGGGCAAGTTCCTGAGCTTTTCTGAGCCTGACCTTCTTCACTAGGAAAATGCGAATAACAATATACAACAAAGGAGTGAATGGGACATAAAGTCATAGCTGGCATTTATTGGATACTTAGTTCGTGCCTGGAATGATGCTAAGTGATTTTTATATGCTTCTTCCAGGTTGAACCATACCATCTGCCAATATTCAAGTGTTTTTGACTAATTTAAACAGCAATTTTATTTAGTTCAACCTAATATATGTTAGCTGCCTGTGATGATATAAAGAACAAATGTGAAAGCGGGAGCAGACTTATGAATACGGCAAGGCTGAGGCCAGCAAAAGAAGGGTGGGTCGAAATCATTTCAGCAACAATCATAAAGTGGCCATGGTAGCAGCTGGACCCCAGTGTTTAGGAGCCAAGGTTTGGTTTTAAATTCCCACCCAGCTAGTAATTAGCTGTGTGGCCTTCAGCAAATGGCTGTTTCTGTAATGTCTCAGATCAGGCTTTTTTCCTCTCACTCCACTTAACTCCCTTGTGGTTACCAGCGATTGCCACGTTGCCATATCCAATGGCCGTTTCTCAGGCGCATCTACCCAGCAGCAGCACCTGATGCACTGATCTCCATCATTCCTCTCTTATAGAAATGATTGCCATTTGGCTTCTCGAATACCCCTCTCTCCTGGGTTTCTTCCTGTCTTACTGGGGCCATTCCTTCCCATTCTCTTTCGTAGACCTCTGTCCTGCCCTACTTCTCAGTGTTGGACGCTGCCCCCTTCCCTCCTTCATCCACAGCCACTCTTTAGGGACCTCATTCAATCCCAGGGCATTAAATGGCCTCATATGTGCAAGGTTCCCCATACCCTGCCTCCAACCCTGACCTCTGTCCTCAACCCAGATTCATCTAAATGCCTGCCTATGTGACATGTCTATTTGGATGTCTAATGGGCATCTTAAAATTCACATGCAAGGAACTCCTGCTTGTTCTCTCACCCCTTGCACTCTGATCTCAGTAGGTGGTACCATCATTGATCTGTACTCCCCACCAAAACTAAGACACCTTGAACTTCCTTTTCTCCCCATTTCCAATGCATCGGCAAATCCTATCAGCCCTCTACCATCAAAACAGATTATGAAGCTGATCATCTTCCACCTCTTCCATGGAGCCTGAACTGCCACCGTTTCCTGCCTAGGCTACTGCAGCAACCTCTCCCAGTGGGTCTCCCTGCTCTCCCTTGAACCCTTTCTGAGTCTGGTCGCCATATGGCAACCTGAGTGATACTGTATAATATCCAGTGTTGTCCCATCACACTTAGAATAAAATCCAGTTTCCCTGTCGCAGCCTATAAGGTATGGCAGACCTGGTGGCTGGTCTTCCTCAACCTCATTTCCCACCACTCTGCCCCCAGAGGCAAGCCCCGCCACCCTGCCTCCTTACTTCTGGGAATCTCTCAGGCACAGTTTCAGTTAAAGGCTTTGCACTCCCTGTTACCTCTTCCTTATGACTTCTGGGACTCCTTCCTTCACTCCTTCAGGTCTCTGTGAGGCCTCACAACCACCCTCTCTAGTAATAGCCTTCCCTCCTCTATTACCCCCTTTGCTTTATTCAAACATGTGACATTGCCTGAGATTTTATGACACATCTGTTCATCTATATTGTCTTCCCCTCATGAGAATGTAAAGTCTCTGAGAGCAGGAACTTCTATTTTGTTCACTGCTTTTAACTTTAGCTCCTGGAGCGGTGCTGGCACAGAGTAGGCACTCATATTTGTTGAATAAATGACAGCGTGGGTGCCCACTGGCACATCAACTCCTAACACACACATGCACAATCCTCCACGGTCAGGGAGTCCTTGGTCGTGCTGGCAGCTGAGACCAGATGCCCTCAGTCAGGGTGGCTGGGGAAGGGTGGCTTGAGCTGGGAGGGCTGGACAAACCAGTGAGGGAACCGAGGTGTCTTCAGACTCCTGTCTTGGGATTTTGGGCTACAAAAGGCTTCTCACCCGGTTAAAATAAGAGAGAATGGGTCACTCAGGCCAGATGTGCAGAAAGACTTCCCAGCAGGAAGGGCTATTAATAAGAAAGACTTGGATCTCTTAGAGAGTGGACACTGCCATGTTATTTGCTAGACAAGAGGCCACGCCAGATAGTGGAAGGTTGCAGGCTTCTGAACCAGACACACCCAGGTTCCAGTCCTGTCTGGTAACTCGCTTAACTCCTTGTGCAAGGTGGCTTGAAGGGTGTGCCTGTCGGGATCAGAGACACCCAGATTCACTTCTCTCCTATGTACTGTCTTTGTGACCTGGAAAGGCTGTTGATCTTCTCTGAGCTTCAATTTTCTCAATAAGAAAGACGCTGTCCAACTAATGCATAAACTAAAAATGCATGTTTCTGGCCATGGCAGGCCTTGAAGGTCAGCTTTTCTTCTTCCTGGATGAGTTTTCTGACAAGCCCTTACTCGCTTTAGGCTTTAGTTCCCATCTGTGGTACAAGCTGATACTTGCCTTCTGCCACGCTTGGAAGGAAGGGCAGTGTGACTGTAATCAAGAAAGTGCACAAGAGCACTCTTTTTTTAGGGAAGACACTCAAATAGCATGATTAAAATAGCCATATGTGCTGCATCATAAAGGCGACCTCTCTTTGTCTTTACTATAAGAGTGCAACAGTAGTGTGATTAATATAGAATAGCTAATGAGCCAAAGTCTTTTTTATGAGGTCTTGAAATATATCATTATATTGGCCACAGATGTATAGGCTTAATGATGTTTGGCACAGACTGTGTGAGTGATAGTAAGTGCTGTTGCGGGTAGGGCCTAGCCGGCTGGCGGGGTAGAGCCTGATGTCAGCATCAGCTGTGTCCCCCACTCCCAGTGGGGGGCCTCACTGCCCCTTGGGGGTAATGCAGGACTGATCCTACCCAGAGACTAAGCAGCTGTAGATGGTGAGAGACTGAAGACCCCACGGTGACTAGGCTTGAAAATTTAGTCATGGTTACCTCATACGGCAAGTAGTTCTTCAATGTATTTAAACTCATGATTCATTTTGAGAATCTGATCTAAAACTATAGATCTTCTCTTCAGAAAAATGCTCTAATCCACAAACACAACATTTTGCCTATAATTTCAAGGGGTGAATAGACCCATTGGGATCTTTAAGTTAGGTGCTATTGCCTTGGGGAGCCAGATAGCTGAGAAGATCGGGAGATGGACCAAGAACAGGAAATCTGTTCAGCTGAGTAGAGCACAGGAGGTGCTGAAAGGTGGCAGGGGAGCAGTTAATAAGGAGACTACAGTCCTTTACTATTTGTCGAGAGGTGGTTTTTGATGGGAAAATAAAGCTAAATGTGGCAAGAAGCCTGCCACATGCAAAACACTAATATATCTCCAAGTAAAACAACAGGGAAAAGAGTGGGTGTCACGTGGCTTGCCCTTTTTCTCTTTGAAAAAACAAAACAAAACAAAACAAAACAAAACAAAACCCAACTAATTTAGAGTCAGTCCTGTTATCTCAACTGGTCTCTCTCAGATCCCTTTTCTAGTTCTTCTCTAAAGACCCAGCTTCTAATCTGCAGCCCGAGGCCAAACACTGTGGAGGCCTCTTTGTAAGAACTAGAGATAAGTAATGAAGGTCATCAAGATTAGCGGAGAGAGGAGGAGAATGAACTAAAAGGAGACCAATTTATGGGCAAAAAAAGTATAAGTTGCAGAATAGATTCCCTAAAACTTTTAAAAAAGAATCCCCAAATGTATTCTGTAGGTGAAAAGGAAATTTTATTTTAAAAACAAAGTTTGGTTTTAAAAATAAACCATTTGCTGTTTCTCAAAAAGGTGCTGACATTTTGCAGATAAAGAGAATGAACTGCTGTCCTGCCTTCAGCTAGCAGTGTAAACAGGACTCAAAGAGGCTAGGGATTCCAAAAGCAGATAACCTCATTAGCAGGCTGAACTTCCTTATAGATGGTTTGGAACCAGCATGGGTCCCACGTGAGTGGTGGGGCTGTTAGACATAGGCTTCTGGGGTCAAGATCCCAGAAACACTATTGTTTAAACTGCAGCATCTGTACAGAAAGAAGCAGGATCTACCTGGGTGGGTGACAGCTCAGGCCACACACACACAGGAGTAACCACCAGCAGCAGCCCCTATCCAGAGCCTCAAAACGTGCTTCAAGACCCTCTCTTAATTGACCATACACTTTAACCCATCAAATCTGCTTCCTTAGACAAAGAGCTCCTGTGGCAAATACATTCACAGAACTCCGGGAGACACACAGTATTCGATAATTTCAGCTTTACTGTTGGTTGCTGACAATTTAATATATGTTGCCGTTGTAAGTATTTAAAATATTTTTCTTTCTTTTTAATACTCTCTTTTCTTTTCACCCATTCATTATGTATCTCAGATCTCAGCTTTTGTGATCAGGAAATCACAAAATGAGGATAAAATCCAGAATGGGGACAGAGATTCTACATCTCTTGGAATGGCAGGTTAGGATTTTTGTACTCAAGTGATCATATTCAGAAGTCAGAACAACAAAGTTGGCCTTCAAGATGCCTTCTTTGGCCATCTTAATAATTAATGGTTGATTACTTGCCAGGTATTTCGAGGGCAAGATTTTGTTTTCCCCTAATTACCTTTTTTAGACAGTTCCGAGCAAATAACAAAATAAAAAGAAAGGACATTAGATTGGGTCCTGAGATGGGATTCTGGCTCTGGCTTAGCCCTAAATGGGCCAGGGAACCTCATGCAGGATGCTTTCCCTCTCTGCATGGCCTCGGTTTTCTATTCTGCAAAATGAGAGTGGTAGCCTACACCACTTCCACGTCTCTAATGCTAAACTGCACACAGAGGGGAGAAAGAAAAGTCACAAAGGAACTGCCTGCATCTCTTTAAGACAAATCCCAACTCACAGCTTGGTCTTATCCCTTCCTCACATGGAAACTCCACTCAGACCTGGCAGGCCTCTCTGTTCTCACATATTTCTTCCTCTCCCTCTGCTGTACTATTATTACTTTTTCCTTCTTGCAGAGGCAGCCCTGTCCCCTCTACAGGAAGACACAGTCCCAACTCACCTCCTGGAGGAAGTCTCCTCGCATGGACCCCACTCTGCTCCCTCCTCCTCTCGGGTCTGTCCTGCCAGCACTGACACTTGTTATGGCTTGTAAAATACTACGCAGTCATTTTCCTGTGGGTGTGTCTTTTCTCCTCCTGCCCTGTGCCTGGCTTCCCTGTCCAGCAAGGTCCTGGGGCTAGGACTGGGGAGGGGAGACAACAAGGTAAGCAGTGTCTCCTCCCAGCCATGGGTGGGGCTGTGAGGCCACACAGGGCCATCAAGTAGGGCTCCCTCTTTCCTTCCTGTTGCGTTTTTTGCAAAAGATGGTGTGACACCCACAAAAGGAATGCCTTGGATAGAGATGGCAGCGTTGGGTACAGCTCTGTTCGGGTACGGTGGGAAAGGGAGGGTGCCTGAAAAGTGGGACTCTGTGTGTGGCGGCGATGGGTGGGCACTACCTACCGTCCACAGTGACTTGGCAGGAGCACTCAGCCTGGCCGGCGCCATTCTTGGCTAAACACTTGTATAAGCCTCTGTCCTCTGGCAGTGCCTTCTCGATGGAGACGGAGCAGAGTGAGCCTGGGGAGAAAGAAGAATTGTTGAGTGGACCAGGTATAGGTCTAATACCTGCCTCGGAACCTGGACCATAGCAGGTAAGTGTTATTCACAAGTGGGGACAGCGTCTGGGAGCCCAAAAGTCAGAGACCCCGTAGGAACCAATCCCTCTCCTCACTGAAGCCGGGGTACTTTCTGCTGATAACCCATGTCCAAAACAACTGATCCCTAAAGGTACTCCCTCCTGGTACCCCCAATCCTCTTCCAAAGAGTCTTTTTATAAGGACATTAAAAAAAAAAAAGGTATAGAAGAGGGGAGAGAAATAGTCTCTGCCATCTAATACAATAAAAGGAACAGATGGACACAGGCCGTGCACACTGGAACATCACTGAGACAAGCAGTAGATAGGCTCAGGTTTACAAACCTGTGTTAGGAACAGTGGCAGATGAGGGGGCTCTGCCCAGCTTATAGCAGTGATTCTGGGAATGCACCATAGAAAAGAGAGTTTTGAACAGAAGTGGGTGGGGGAGGGCAGCAGTCCCTGTCTAGTAGGGGCACTGGCCTGTGGGAAGATCTGTTGGCAGAAGGTGACTGCAGCCTGGGACCCTGGAGCTGGCTTTTCAGGAATGGTATTTGAGCTGAGAATCGCGACCAGTGAGGGGCACTGGGCTAGGAGAGGGGCTTTGCCTCCCTTCAGTGCCGGGTCTTTCGGTCACCTCAGAGAGCAGTAGAGACGGCCTTCTTTCCTCACAGACTCTCACTGGGTCTCACTCTCAGCCCAGCACACCGCCTCTGGCTTGGCTGGGGGAAGGAGGAGTCAGGCTGAGCACACACGGAATCTGGGTCTGGTCTTTGCTTACCCTGGGTCTCTCATCTTATGACTGACTCCTCTGGGGGATCCTTTTGGGGGGTTTCCCTTGGGGTGCGGGAGAGGCCACCTGAGGACTGGGCCTGTTGGGCTAGTTAGGAGGGCAGCAATCAGTCCCCTACTTCCTGCCTTCAGATACACAAACAAGCCAGCAGCATGATGTCCTGCCCAAAGCTGTCCCTGTTGTCAGGGCAGCAGTCATCACACAAGGAGGGGAACAGAACTGGAGCCCTGGTACATCCTGCTGCCTGGCTCCGGCTACCTCCCTTGCCCCCACCGCTGTCTAGCACAAGCCATTGGCCCTGGACAGAGCTGTGTGCATCCCAGGTGTATGTGTGGGTGGCATGGCCAGAAGGGAGGCTGACAGGTACTGTTCCCAAAGGGCCTTTGATCTCAAAAAGTACCCTCACCCTGATTAGACAGATACAGACTTTACCAACAAATACAAGGATATTGAGAGAGAGGAAGGATAATGTCAATGCTACCCAGAGAACCTCACTGAGGCTGGAAGAGAAAGCAGAGGCGTAATAGTTCCTTTTACTTCTTGGCACCTGGGCACGTCTTAAACAGGGGAACCTTTGTCCTACAGACCACCTGAGGCAGGATGGCTGGTCTGCACTCCCCACCCTGTTATACAGACCCTGCCTCTTGGGAAAGACCTCACTACATTCTCTCAAAGGCGGGGGTGGGGGGGCGGGGGAGCGAGCGATGGGTCGGATCTCTTATAGAATTTGCAGAAACTGCAACAGAAAGGATTTAGGCTGGATTTTTAGAAAGTCTGTCGTGAAAATAGGAACCATGGAGCACAGAAATGGAGGAATGAAGATAACTGTCATCTAGAGAGAGAAACTTCCATTCATCTGAGATGACCTCTGGACCCAAAATTCAAAGTTTAGAGGAAACAGACCCCATCTTGCAATTTCCCCTCAGTTTGAGGCTAAGGTTCTGGGAGTAGACACCCCACTCCCAATGCACATTCCATTCGAATGCTTGATTGCCTTTCAGTTTCAGTCCTCCAGCTGCCTTCGGCCTTAGACCAAAACTGCGCAAACTGCAAAGACAATAGTAAGACCACCAGGACAAGTGAAGCATTTAGACCACAGTACTAGCTCCCTCACCAGGGAAAGCATCAGAGCAGGGAGTTTTTGCAAACCGCTCAAAGCCTGGACCCCTGGCCATGTGCTTGGGATGGGGGAGGGCCCCCAGGCAGGCTTGGATCCTCAGCTAGGCCAGATTGAAGAATCTGGTATTTCCTGTGGGACAGCTTATTCCTGACCTCCAGAAGAAAAACCGTTTCCCAGCGTTTTTTTTTTTTTTTTTTTTGAGAAGCCTCAATCTGGTGGGGAATTTTGAGAGGGAGGTGAGGGGGATGGGAGCAGTCACCACAGAACCAGGAATCCAATGGATGGCTCAGCCAGAACCGTCCCTGGGAGAGCCCCTCATGCAATGGAGTCTGAAGATCCCCCATCTCACTCCTTTTCTCAGTGTGTGGAGAGGGTGGGTAGTGGGGTGTGCATAGTGGGAGGGAGTGGTCTGAGGGCCTGGAGGCTGTGCCTTAAAGCTGTCCTCAAGTCAGCAGGGTCTCCTGACCTGGTTCCCCTGGTGTGTCCGGTGTCTGGACAGTGGGACAACTCCAGGTCACCTCCTCAGGGATGGTGCCTTCCATGTCACTCTTAAGCACCCCCAGCCATAGATAGACCTCTTCAAAGTCCTTAGTTCATCTTAATCAAAACATGTCTCTTAAGGCCATTGCAAAACCTATGTCCTGGAGGGCAGTGACCATATCTACTACGAATGTTTTTCCTGCACCTGGAATGCAGTCACAATAAAAAAAATCTGATATTCTAAGAATGACAAACGGGCATTTATGTAGCAGGTGACCTGGTGAGATCCATGCAAAAGAAAGTCAGGAACACTTAATCAAATATAACCTACCTTGAAAAAGATGACACACAGGCATACCTCGTTTCATTGCATTTTGCTTAGTTGTGCTTCACAGATGTTGTGTTTTTTACAACTTGAAGGCAAGACCCTTCCTTCACTGGCAGAAAGATTACAATTCACTTTTTTGCGATACCCGCTTTATTGCAGTGGTTTAGAAACAAACCCACCACATCTCCAAGGTATGCCTGTAGTTTCTAAAAGGGAAACACCCTCCTAAAACTCAGAGTTCATTGAGTGGATTGTGCCTACAATGAAAGGGGCTAGAATAGCACCTGGCACATAGTAGGTGCTACATAAATCGTTTGTGTTTTGTAGGATGAACTAATACAGGTTTTGTAGGATGAACTAATACAGGTTTTGAAAAAGCTTCTGCAAGATCCCACACTGAAAGCAATTAAAAATGAATCGTCGGTTGATGATAACAACAGAAATGAATCTTTGTCATTAGATTGGGAGAGATGTTTGCCAGGAGAGAAGCCTGTCCTGGGGACAGGAAACAAGGTATAAAGATGAAAGCCCCTCTCAGGGGCAGCACAGAATCCTGTTGGCTGACTGGACCCCACTCCCAGGCAGAGGCCTGGGGAGCACTGCTGCAGGTCCAGAAAGGGCCTGGTGCGACCACCCTGCAGGCCTAGCATTGAAAGTGAACACCATGCACCCTGCAGCTCTGGGGGATGCAGAAAGAGGAAGAACACCTCTTCCTTCCAAGAATTAATGGACACTCCAACTGACGGGGCTGCCATCATACCTCTTCTGCTCTCCCCAGCACAAAACAGAGTAGACATAATCCTATTTCTGGGGGCTTGCAGGCTACAAGCCCTATCCAAGCTACAGGTTCAGAGAAGCCCTCCTGAAACCTATAAACAGAATGTCTAACTAGCAGTCAGTACACAGACATACATGTCCATGTTGGGGGAGAACTCAGGAGTCTCTTGTGGCCAAAGGCCAGTGACAACAGTCTGGAAGGCATCCTGGAGGAAGTGAATCTTGATCTTAGAAGAAGAGATAGCACATGGTTCAGTGCGGTGGAGCAAGAAGGGCTCCAAGTCAGGGAGGTGGAGGCAGAGAGGATGCCGTGGGGTGTGACGGGCCAGGAAACCAGCAGTGGCCCCTCTATCTTCCCCTACAAACCACCTCAAACCACAGCTTCCTTATTTTCACTGATGCCTTCACTGTGACCCCAGTCATTCAGACACTGACCTCCAATGGTCTTCCACTCCTTCCTCTTCTTTACCCTTCTATCCCTACCCTTCCAAGCCAGACGACAGGTTCTGTTAATTCTGTCCTTGCTCCTTGAACTGGTTATTTCCTGTCTGTGCTAGTTAGCCCAGGCCTCACCGCCTTTCTCCTAAACCTCTTCAGTGGGCTCTTTACTTGTCTTTGAGCATGGAGTCAATCATAATCCCTAAATCGCAGCTTTGTGTACATTATTCCTTGTTCCAAACTCTTACATGGCTCCCTATCGCCTTTGTAATAGTTTCTCAGCATGATATAGGGTGGAACGAGGCCATGCCTTCCTCTACAGCCCAGACCGGTCCGTGAGCAGGCCTGCCTTTGCTGCTGTTATGCCCCTGCCTGGGAAGCCCATAGCTGCCCTCTTCCCTGCTGAGAGCCCTGGCCTGCCTTCGAGGTTCCAATCAAGGCCCAGTTCTTTCACCACCAGCTTTCCCTGAGGCCCCAGCACTCAGCTCTCTCTCCTGCTGCTTCCAGCAGCATATCATCAGCACCTGACTGGAATAGTTTAATCACTGAGTGTGTATCCTCTCTCCACTGAGAGTAGATCCACTCATACCTCTGCAAGGGCCTGACTTCCTGCAATAGGGCCTGATTGAAGTGGTCACCAATAATGCTTTAGGACAGGCTTTCTCCTGGGTCTGTTTAATCTACGATTTTGAAAACTTGGGAGACTGAAGCTCTGAAGAAAGGATGGTGGACAGAAAGTGGGGCTGGTATTTTGAGACTACGTACTCTCCCTACCGTGGCAAGATGGACAGGCCTGTTTTACGGTCTGCTCCTCCACTGCAGTGAAAATACTAGACACTGGGCAAGCCCAGTGGGCACCATGTCAGTCTTCCAGCCTCTTGACAACTGTTGACAGTGCTGAGGAGTAGCCATTAGCATTTTCCCTTGATAGACAATGCTCTTGGTGAGCTGATCAATCATGAGAGGTTTTCTCAACTGTACCAGTATGCTGACGTGCTAACAAGAATTAACTTAAAGGTAACATAGCATAGTGATCTAGGTGTTGGAATTCAACCACTTGCATTCAAATTCCATCTCTGTTATTAACTAGCTGTGCAACCTTGGCCAAAATACTTAACTTCTCAGTTAGATGGGCAGTATAGCAGTTGCAAGGATTGAATGAGTAAAAAGAGTTAAGATGCCTGGGACAGTGTCTGGCACATAGAGTTCAATAAATACCAGCTATTCTTATTTTTCAAGGGAGAATTATAAATGTTTAGAATATTTTTTAAAGTTGGATTTGGGGCTGTCTCCATAATCCCCTCCCACCTCCCCTCCAATCTCTATCCTCTCCTTGTGCTGGCCTTCTTTTAATCATTTCTTCTTCCTCTGCTTTGGACCAAAACTGTCCCTTTGAGATGGTTTCTGGGGGAGGTGATGCCCAAGTAGCCAGATCTCTATGCCCTTTAACACTTAGCGACCAGCAGATACAACGGATTCAAGCACTCTGGGCAGGAGCAGCCAGTGTCTAATGGCTCAAGTGTGTTTTTGAGACCAGGGCAGAGGTCTGCTTACATTGCTTAGTCGAGTGGATTGTTAATAAGCAGCTGTTGGTGGCTCTGCTGGTTCCATGCAGGTCCTAGAGCAACTGCACAGCTTTGGGCATTGCCTTCAGCTATCTGAATATCAGTCTCCCTGAGGCTGGTGCTGCCAAGGACCTCACATTACACAGGCCTATGTGACTACATATGTCCCACCCTTCGTCCTGCCCTGAGAGATCATCTCAAGGTGATCTGTGATCACCTGGGTAGGAAATGCTCCTGCTCAAGGTTTTGGGTCAGACTTCCCAAGTGGGAGGGGCCCACAGGGGCGGCAAGGAAGGCATCCACTCCCCTGGACATCTCACCCCACCATGGTAATCCCCACGCCCAACTGTGTGTGGGCCACGGGCGGGCTGAACTAGCAGAAGCTGGCAGGTGGATGAGATGACTTCTGGAAGACCCTGAGAATCTAGGAATATCCATGTGAAAAGTTGCTCTGTCAACACATTAGCAGAAAATAAAAAGTTTTCTCTCTCTCCTGGCCAATTTCCTCTTTACTCCTTTAGCATCGAGATTTAAAACGCATAGCAGTTCCAGATTTGCTAAGATGCAGTGTGAAGAGAGGAGCTTTACCATGAGCTGAGGGGGCTACTGCTATGAAGGGTAAGGGAGGCAGTGAAGAGGGGTATAGTCAGAGGACAGGAAGGAGAGCAGCACAGTGCTGGGGACATTGCTGACATTTCAGCTGATGTGGATTTGACAGGACCTGTACTCTCAGGCCTCGGCTGTGGCTGCTCTCTACCTCTCAAGGTAAAATGCCACTTCCAGGGGAGCTTTGTACTCTGCCCTGCCCAGAGCCACCAGCACCAGCCTGAAGCTCAGGCCAGACTATTCTAGCACTGGCCACCAGAATGGGATGTGAAAAGCCTGCTGGTCTTGGAGCTCCCATCCAGGCTCGGGGTTTACAAAATAATTTCAAACCAAATTGAAGGTCCAGGGAGAATATCCCTCTTACCCCCATTGCTTCTCTAGGTATAAACTCGCCCATCTAAGAACTTCAGACCCCAAAAGGCCCCAGATGGCAGGATTTAGAGCCCCCCCTCTTCTCCCCACCACCCAAGAATGTGAAATAGCAGCAAACAAAAGTCTCATCCAAATTAGGAAGAGAGCTGCTGTCTGCCGGTGAGTGCGTGTGAAGTAGGGGCTGTTTGGGGTTTTGGGTTCTCACACAGGTCCCTTCAAAACCACAGTGTTATCAAGACTTAGTTGTTGTTGACCCCAAATCATAGTCCTGTGCCATCCCGTCTCTGCACACCCTCCCCCAAACCCAAAATGCTGCTGCAGAAGCAGCTGATAGCTCAGAGCTGATAGCTCAGAGTTAGCTGCAGCCCGGTGCCCCCATTTCCAAGTTTGTAAACAGCCTCTCCAAGCCAGAGTTGTGGGGCATTAGCGCAGGTCCCCATATGCTCTGAGGAGCCTACTGCTGGGGGTGCCATGAGAGTGCTCTGCCAGCCAGATGCTGAGACCTGGGCATGTGCCACAGGACTAGACTCCTGCTCTCATTTCCCAGTAGTGGAGTGTGTGCCCAAGGGCCTTGAGAGGTGCGGGGCACAGAAGCTCTGGGCTGCGAGCAACGATCAGTAAGATCAAGGCTCCATGAGCTAACAGTGACCCTCATACAGAGGCCTCTTCCTCCCCAGCCCCTGCCCTTATTCATTACCTTCTTGGGAGAGGATGATGAATTTGGTAGTCTTGAGTGTTTTTCCATTCAGTGTCCAGGTGATGGTGGCTGGGGGATCAGAGGACACCTGGCACTGGAGTAGCAGCTTCTCACCCTCTGCCACATGGACATCTCGTAGCTTCTCCTTGAAAGTTGGGGCTGTCCCTTGGCTTTCTGATTTTTTCTCATTATCTGTGGCCCCTGAAAGCCCTCTCTTGTAGTTCACATCATTCTTAACCTCCTTCTTGAGTTCTTTCTCGGCTGGTTTTGGAGTCTCTTCTGGCTTGGCATTGCCCACAGGTTTTGGGGTCTCGGCTGGTTTGGCGTTGCCCACAGGTTTTGGGGTCTCAGAAGGCTGGCACTGCCCACAGGTTTCAGGATCCCGGGCCGCTCTGGTGTTACCCCACAGGCTCTGGCTCCTCAGCAGGCCTGGCATTGCCCACAGGCTCTCACTGACTGCCCAGCCTGGCACTACCGTCTGCTGCCTTGAGATCCCTGCAGCAGGCCTCCACGTCCACAGGTTTCAGGGTCTCGGCTGGCTTGGTGTTACCCACTGGTTTTGGGGTCTCGGCAGGCTTGGCATTGCCCACAGGTTTCAGGGACCCTGAAGGCTGGGTATTGCCCACGGCCTTGAGACTTTCTGCCGCCTTGGCATTCAAGGCCTCAGCATTGTTGCTACCGTTCTCTGTTGGTAATTTTTTCTTGCTGCCCAGCACTGAGCGAAAATCTGGGGTGGCAGGTTTTGGAGGTGGTACCTTCTCAGGCACTGGGGTCTTGGGAGTCCCCTTTTTGGCCAGGACAGAGCGGAAATCAACCTGCTGGGGGCTGTGCACCTTCCTTTCTTCCTCAGACACAGTCTTTGGCTTCACTTGCCGTTGCAAGTTGGCGCGGAAATCCATCTGCTCAGCTGGGATCTCTTTCAGGTCTTCTTCCGACACGGTCTTGGTACTCACCTTCTTCCCCAGGAGGTCACGGAAGTCCAGCTGCTCCACCTCCTGCTGGCGGATGGCCTCCTCCGTGTGCTGCCGTGTCTCTACGCGCCTCTTCAGCACCCCCCGCACACCTTCACCTTCCTCCTCCTCTGGCCAACCTTGCCCTCTTGCTGGCCAGCCAGGCCTCAGGGTCCCATAGCAGTCACCACCACCACCATCGGCAACAACTCCTCGGCCGCAGAGGCCCTCACAGCTGGCAGGCTCCCTCCCCCTGAAACCAGTGAAGGGAAAAAGGAAAGTAGCAGGAGAAAAAGGGGCTGGGTAAGAAAGAAACGTCAAGGGAGAGCACATCCCTGAGGGAGGGA
>NW_024351543.1:8185852-8226209 GCF_902729225.1 Pteropus medius
AAAAAAAAAAAAAAAAAGAATCTTCTGGACAACAGCTAAGATAGGCATCCAGAAGTAGGAATATTTTCCTGCAAGCATAGTACAAAAAATAATACAATCAGTCAATCATTCAATCAGAGACTAAACCTGCTGAGGGCTGTGATGAAGCTGCAGGGTCTAGACTGTGCAGCCTTGGTCAGCCTGCCCAGTCACTTTGAGTCTGATTCCATGGCTCCCTTAATACAGAGCTGTTATTTCCCTCTCCTCACATTGTCCCCCCATCTGCTACTTCCCCTTTGCTTGCTCATGAAATGAAAACACCATCCAATCCTTACCCATCGGCTGATGCCCACAGATCAGAACTTTTTGTATTGCAAATCTAACAGGTGTCTCTCTAATAACAAAGTGGCCCTTTCTCTTCTTCCTTCAGGTGGGAGTGGCTCTGAATTCTTCAATCCACTGTTAACTGTTCAATTTCCCCAAGCTGGTGCGGGACCAGCTGAGGTCCCATCTGCTCAGTGGAGGGGCTGTACCATGCTTGGGTGCTGCTAGGGGGCTACATAGAGCAGCTCAGCACTCTGGCCCCAAGAGGCTGCCATCTGCTGGTGTTTCTGAGCTCTGACCAGCCAAGAGGTTCTGTTTAGACTGGGATAAGGGGTGGGGGCAGGTCTGAGATAGGGCAACTCTTTATGATGATAGCCACCCATTTTATATAGCACCCTCCAGCTTTCATGATTTTCACAATGATTCTTTCTTGTCCCCAAACATCTCAGTGAGGCATAGAGCACCATTATGCCCATTTAAAAGGTAAGGAAAGGAGGCTCAGGAGTTTATGCAAGGCAGTGCTGGGACTCTGGGGTTTCCCACTCATTCCCCTGAACAGGATCGTCTTACTGCATGGGGCTGACGTGTGCCTTGCTTCCTACCACAGGTGTGCCAAGCTCTGTGACAGGTTCCTCACACAGTCTATCTCACTTATTCTTAAACTCCGTGAGGTTGGGGCCAGTACCTTTTTTATAGGTAAGAAAAATGAGGTCTATAAAGATTAACTTGCCTATACCCACAGTAATAGCTAGCAGAGAAACAGGTTGGGACCCAAGTCTACCTGAATGCAAGACCCGTGACTTTCCCACCCCGCCCTACAGTGCTCATCAGTACAAATCTATTCTGGGATATGTGTGTGTTTATGCATCTCTATGTGTGTATGTATAGATTAACCACATGCATGGATTCACACATATGTGGGGTCAACCTGGTGGGCACTTGCACCTGCAGGTCCTTGTTTGGGAACATGTGCCCATGCATAAATCACCCCACATGGACAGACAGATGAGCACGTGTTCATGGAGCTCTGCCGATGTATGTGGGTATCTGCCTCACTTTGCTTGGCTTCTCTTCCAGTAGAGGGCCAGCCCTGGGTCAGATACCAGCAGCCCATGATGTGACAGATGATTCTTGGGGCTCCTGGAGGTTGCTGCTCACTCCCGGGCACTGGGACCCATTAGAAGGAAGAAAAGATTGATTTATGCTACTCCCCATCCTTACTCTTATCTGTTGAGGCCCCTCTTGGCCACTTTCCTCAATGCTCAGGCTCTCGGAAGGCACAGATTAAAGGTTCAGAAAGCCTAATGTATGGAGAGTTTGAGGGCCTAGGGTGCTTCTTTGCTCAACAAATAGTTTTTAGGTGCCTCTTTAGTGTCAGGCCCTGGGAAGTTCTGAGAGGTCCTCAGAACACCCGGATCATTCAACAGAAGGCTTATGAGGCTTGGATTACCTTGTAGAATAATCATGGGGGGCAATCTGGGGGTAAGGCCCATTCCCTTGACACCCCACTTCTTACAGGCTGCTGGCAAGTATTAGACCATTCCTTTCCCACGTTCCCCCCTGCCCCCTTGGCAAGGGGTACAATGCCAGGATTGGTGTGGAAGAGGAGGACAGGATGCCCAAGGGCCATGTTGTCTTCCTAGCCTTTTTCAACATCTCCACAGCTAAGTTTCCTCCTGTCATAAGTAGAATACAGCCCAGAGGCAAAAATCAGGAGCAGACACTGACCAGATGGCCCTGCTTTACCTCAGCCAAACTCCTCAGAAGCTATAAATGGTGAGGTGCCTTATCCCCTGAGCTGGAGTAAGTGCTATCTCCTTGTGGGAGAAGCAGGTAAGGGCTTCTGTCTTTTCCATTACCTGCCCCCAAGGAGGGAACATAGGTGGCCTGCTGCTCAACCCACCCCCAGGCCTCACCCCAAGGCACCTGGGCAGTCTGAGGGGCTGATGGAAAGTGGAGAACTTGGAGTCCCATGGCTGGCCCACTAAGTGAATCATCCCTCAGAGTGGCCTAAGGGGTTACTATTTCTCAGCCATAAACTTAAACCTCTGTAGAACCTTTAAGGCAAATCATGTTTTGAAGCCTACAAAGGTCAGAGAGGCCTGTTGCCTGGAACCCACACACCAGATAACCTAACCAGCTAGAACAGCCTCTGAGGCCATATTTGGTATCTGCATATAACTCAGTTATAAAGTCAGGCCTGGGCCTGAGGATGAGGCCCCCGCTCCATGCCCAGCCCAGGTGCTACCACAGAGGATATGGGGCTATCACCCTATAAGCTGCCCCTTTTACAAACTTACAGAGACCATTTTGCCCCCACCTCCCAATCCTTGAATAAGAAGCCCACTCCTTGGGTACAAAGCCTTGGAAGTTGTCCCACTCTGAATCACCCACCTCTGGAATAAATTTCATACGCAAAATTAGTATAAAGAACTAATTTCCTGGAAAGTATCAAAGTTTCAAATATTTCAGCTGGAATTTGGAGCTGATTTTTTGACATTTCTTTTCTCTTTTAGAAGACAAGAGTTAGGGAAGAGAAGGAGAGGTAGAAACCACACACCCATATCTACCCCACAACTTTGAGAGAGATAGAGAGGACCTGCCTGCCCCCGCCCCTGCTTCCTTCCAGACATCCAGTCTTCCTCCTTGAAAGGCATTCTGTCCTGAGTCTAGGTCTGACTTTTGTCAGGATGGGAAAAGCTGGAGGGGAGTGAGGCCCCTGGCAGACCTGGCACACATTCCCAAGGAGAACTTTCCACTGACTTGCTCCTTCTCAGCTGGGGACAAAGCCAAAACCAGGGCACCAGTCTCCCAAAGGAATGAAGAGGCTGGATTTTGGGGAGGGAAAAGGGGCAAGGGCTATGTGGATGGGGACTTCAGTGAGATTTCCCAGGTTCTCCAAGTTCCCAATGCACTTGGAAGAAACAAGAATCTAATTTAAAGACTAATTATAGCTCCAATATAGGCTCTGCTACTGGCCTTTGGGAGGCCCGTGACCCTGAGACCTCAGTTTCCCCTATTATTAAACGAGGAAGCAGCTAGATAACTTCTGAAGTCCCTTCCAGCTGGGACAGTCAAAGTTTTATGACTGTCCCCAGCTGGGCCCAGACAGTCTGCCTGCCGACCTCCCAATGAAACCCTCCTTGCTGGCCTGGCCAACTTCCCACAGACTGTGCTTTGTTCTTCCCTACCCTTTCTTGCTCAGCCTATCCAACAGGCCCTCAGCAGCCAAGCCTCTACTCAGCTGCTAAGCCTCAGCCTGTTTTCCTCAAAATGCCACAAAAAGCTCATCTCTTTTAGATATCTGGTTTGATTAACATGAGTTTTGCCTCAAAGCACTACTCTTTCCATACAGACAAGGTCTATTCTCACATATAATGTTTCCACTATTTGTAATGGTCTAGGAGAGGAAGAGTATATCTTTCTCCTATTTTGGATGAAGATTTGCTTTCCTGATAATAACTTATCAGGCCCGAGGCAAAGGTCATTGGTTCTGAGCATATTGCTGATGGTAGTAGGATGACCAGCCAGCCCACAACTATCTCATCAGCTGACCACAGATGTGTCAGCTGAGGTTCACTGAGTCTTGCTTGCCGAGCTCAGCAGAACTTTCTAGCAGATCCATATACTCCCAAAAAATAATAATGGCTACTTTTTTAAAGCTACTAAGTATTGGGGTAGTTTGTTATACAGCAAAAGCTAACTGAGACAAGTATAAAGCCCATGCTCAGAAAGGACCCAAGTGGATGGGCATGTACTGGGTTTTGCAATTATTGTAGGAACAATGCTCCATCATGGTAGTAGCCTTGGCATCATGGTAGTAGCCTTGGCTACAGAGCTCTGAACGTGATGGGCTCAGTACAGGGAAATGATTTACCCAGGAGAGCATGCCCTTTACAAAGCGGCCAGGTGCTTGAGCCAGGGTAGGTCCAGCCATCCTCGGAATGTGGCACAACCTCCTATTTGCAGGGTTAATGTGCAGACAAGTGCCTTTCTTCAGTGCTTGTACCAACCAGGGGCTGGCGTTCTGTCTCCATCAACCCAGGGTTGGCATGGAATTTTAAGAGTTAGACCATTTAAAAATAGAAGAACATTTTTGGATCATATTCATTTAACAAACAGTTACCATATGCTGACTATGGGCCAGATATATTCCAGGCACTGAGAACCCAGAAGTGCACCTTCATGGAGCCCACCTTCCCATGTAAACTAGAAAGGCCTTGAAAGGGAGGAAAAAAGGAATAGGGATAGTTAACTTCCCTGCAGTGGTTCTAAAATGTCTACAAATTCTTTGATGCTCATCTCTCCAAAGGTGGAACTTAATTCTCTTCCCTTTGAGTATGAAATGTACATAGTAACTCACTTCTAAACTATAGAATGTAGTAGAAGTAATGGTATGTGACCTCTGAGGGTAGGTCATAAACGACATTGCAGATTCCAGCTCATTCTATCCCTTGGGTCACTAGCTCTGGGCAAGTCAGCTGCCACATCACGAAGATACTCAAGCAGCCCTATGGAGAGGTCCACATGGCAAGGAGCCGAGGCCTCTTGCCAACGGCCCTATGATTGAGCCCTCTTGGAAGTAGACCCTCTAACCTCGGTCAAGCCTTCAGAGACTGTAATCTCTGCTGACATCTTCACTGCAACCTCATGTAAAACCCTGAGCCAAAAATTACCTCTAGCTAAGCTGTTTCAAATTCTTGAGCCATGGAAACTGAGATAATAACTGTTGTTTTAAGATGCTAAGTTTTGGGGTAATTTGTTACACAGCAAAGAAAACTAATAATTCCCTCTATCCGTCTCCTTTTCCAATTTTCATCTAGTCCACCTTCCTTTATGTTCTCCATATACCAAATAATGGGGGAACAAAAGCCAAGCTATAGCAAGACAGAAGACTCTGGGGGAACTGAGCCTAGAAGGGAAGGTTCTATTGTACCGAAGTGGAAGAAATGAATACTTAACAGCACCAAGCACTTTCTTTACCTTGAAGCCCAGCCCCACATTATTTTGTGCTTCCTCTGGCTTCCCGGTCCCAGGAAGGGACTTAGACAAGAGGTAGAAATTTGGGGGCAGGATACACAGACTCACTTAAGCAAGATCTCATACTGGCCAGCATGCCAGGGCTGCACATTTTTTAGAACCAGGGTGAACACGTCCTCATTCTGTAGCACCTCGAAGTGGCCGGTGTCTTTGGAGAGGGCCTTGCCATCTCGGAGCCAGTGCACGGTGGGGAAGGGGTCACCAGCTATGGCACAGGAGATGAGGACACTCTGGCCCAGGGAGGCTGTCACTGAGCGAGGCTTGCTGATGAACCAGGGCTGGGTGCCGTCCTGCGGCTCTGGAAGTTGGCAAAGGGTAGAGTTAGGGAGGAAAGCCTCTCAGCAGAGCATCCACGCAGCTCCCCATGGCAGTGAAGGTCGGAAGACAGCACGTTCCCCAAATAACAGCTTGCCTAGAAATAACTTTTATTGGATACAGCACTTCCTTTTTATGGCAAATCTGTCTTGGCTATGTTCTCAGAGGATAATATTAACATGAATTTGTATATCCAAAGCAAAGGAAGGTAGCCCAGAAGGTACAGGGCCACTGGGCTGGGCACTAATGATCTACATCAGATGTGATGATTAAGAGTCGTCACTTGCTTTATGTGCACTTAACTTGTCTCTCCTCTTAAAAGGAGGCTCTAAAGGCAAGGCCCTAAAAGGCCCATAACTCACATCGAATGCTATCACTGGCAAATTGTTATGGGTATTACAAGATTTCTCTCCCATCATTCTATGCAGCTGTCATCAGTGACCCAGAGAGGGCAGGGACTTCAGAAGCCAGGGAAGGGCCACTCAACCAGAGTCTGAGATGTAGGATGAGGAGCTGGTCCCTGGGTCTGGGAAGGACCAAGAGAGCACAGGGTACATAGTGGGAACAAAGTAGGCTCACGTGGTTCTTCTGCCTCCAAATCGCTTTTGGAGAGGCCACGCAGCACCTCCTCCCACTGCTTTCCCCGCCACTGGTCAGCCTCACCTTGCACCGTGAGCACGGCCTGGGTGCGAACAGCTCCGGCGCTATTCCAGGCTTCACAGGTGTATGTGCCCGTGTCCTCTGGGAACACCTCCTGGATACAAAGGCTGTGTCGAGTGCCTCTCTGTTCGAAGTGAAAGTCCTCTGACTCCTGGATCTCAGTCCCATTGTGAAGCCAGATGACTTCAGGGGGTGGGTTCCCTGAACGGGGAGGAAGGGCAGGGGCACTGGTCTGGGAGGTGCTTCCCTGGGCCACGCGGCACATCTGCACACAGTACTGTGACACTGTACTAAATATTTCACTAAACTCTCTATGCTTCAGTTTCCCATCCAGAAAACATTCTAACCATACCTACCTCATAGGATTGTTGGAAAGATTAAGTTTATACAGCACTCTTAGCAGCCCACTAGAATAGCCGATTAGAACAGCATCTAGCACAAAGAAAGTACTCAACTCATGTTCATTATAATTATTTAACAACAGGTTTGGGGAAGTGGAGAAATATGATTTCAGAGGTGAGAAAAGAAAACCCAGGAAAAATGGATTTTAAAATTAGTATTCAGCTGCCTGCTGATCCTGAGTGATCACAGGGTCACCGGTTTGCAGCGAATGTGTTTCCTGCTCTGCCCTGCCTCACACGGGCCTGCAGGTCCAGGCAATGCGCTGTGACTTCACAGTTACTGTTGTCGATGTTCACCAGCAGGAAAGCTTAGGTGCATTTCATTTTGCTACCAAACCAACGTTGTCTGAGGGTGAAGATGGGCGCCAGTATTTACAGGACTTCCAAACACAGCTCATGCTGGATAGCAGTTTCAGTTGGTATTAGTCTACTTTCCTGGGTGGTTTCTAGCAATTAGTTGGGGCATAAAACAATGAATGCCTGTGAGGATTTCCTCTGCAGTAAGAGGTGAACCTTTATCTCTGCTTCCAGAGGGGCAAAGCCCCAGGACAGCTGCTGAGGGAGGCTGAGTGGTGTCAGACTCTGCAGAGTCTCAAAGAAGATACCACATCTGTCTCCAGTGAGTTAGGCAGCACATGTCTGGAGGCCAGGTGCACGGCACTCTGATTTCTGTCAGCTTGAGGCATGTGGACAGGGAAGGGGACCCATTCCTTTGCCTGGAACTGTCATGGGACTGCGTCCAGCCTGCAGTAACAGTGAGCTCACGGATCCTTTATTGCTTCTGCAGCTCAAGAGGAACTAAAAACCCAGGAGGATGACCTCCGAGCTGTCAGAGGGACTGTTCAGTGGCCAGCAAACATTTGTGTATTGAATGGGAGACTTGACACCCCAGAATTCTTTTGCTGTCCTTTAGCAAGAAGTGTGACATCTCACACTGCGCTGCTAATCACATTCTCTTGTCACCCCACTCCTGTTTTAGAAGGACTGCTGATCCATCTTCTCACCTTAAAATTTGAATAGAGAAACTGAGAATATCTTATAAGACAGCAGTCCCCAATCTTTTCGGCACCAGGGACCGATGCTCCTATGAGAATCTAATGCCTGATGATCTCAGGTGGAGCTGAGGCAGGGATGTTAGTGCTGGGGAGCAACTGCAAATACAGATGAAGCTTCATTTGTTCAGTGCCACTCTCCTCCTGCTGTGACAGGCACCAGGAGTTGGGGATCCCTGTTCTAAGAGTTGGGAAGTCCTCACATCATCTGGTTTTGTACCATTGTTCAAAATCTTCCGAGCTATATTGGTCACACTGTTTTCATATGAATCCCTGACCCTCTATCCGCCATCTTCTCTCTGTAGACTAGTTAACCTTGAATCTAGAAAATTGTGCTAGGAGAAAGCAGAAAAGAGGGACCAAGAGGATCCACTTCTTTGGGTCCACAGACTCATAGTCCCATGCTGATTTTCTAGTGGGTCAGTGATCTGAGCAGGGCATTGGAGAGCAATGCCCGTGTTGGAACCATGCCCATTTTCATGTATACCCTGAGGACAGAGATGCAGAGACAGACCTGACACCTGGACTGTCATGGTGACCTGGCTTCCATCCATGACTTTGAGATCAGAGAGGCCCTGCAGGAACAGAGGTGCGACGGGCTTGCCAGGAGCTGTGGGCAGAAAATATTCACTCTTCCCGTCACTCTTCTTTTCTGTGGCAGACAACAGAACATGGGGTGAACATTCATTCATTCATTCATTCATTCATTCATTCAACAAACAGAGAGTAAATGACCCCTTGGCACATGACTGTCAGGTTCGGGTTCTCGCCAGAAACTGACTGCTAATAGATGAGGGTTTGGGGGAGGCCCTGGAGATCACTGGGAGCACGATGTGCCAACTTCTCTGCTTGGAATGCTCTTGCCTGATAGTGGGGAAGGAATGAGGCTTCTGCAGGGTCACGCCCAACCTAGGCCCTGGTTCCTCAGGAGAACTTCAAAGGTGAGAAGTCAATATTTGGCATCTTATGAGATTTTTTTCTTAAATTTTATTTACTTTTTTGAACAAGTGATACCCTCACATGGCACAAAATTCAATAGGCATCAAAGAGTACATGCAAAGTCTCCCCTGTCCCTGTCCTCTAGCCATCAGGCATCTATCTCTCCCCAGAAGCAAACAATTTTCAGTTTCTTGTTTATCTTGCCAGAGATGGGCTACGTGTATAACACACATAAGCAAATAGGTATACTCTCCTTTAAAAAAATAACAGCACAGTATACATAATGATTGGCATCTTGCCTTTTCATTCAGCAGTCTATCTTGATGTCTCTCATAAAACAGAACTAAATAGATTCCTCATTGTTTTCTATGACTGCATGATGCTCCATTGCCATCTCATCGGGTGTTAAACATCTCAAGAAATCCACAGACAGGACATTCATTAGAAGGGCTTAATTATAAAGACTGATTATCCCAACCGCTGGTGTTAGAGAGGATAGAGAGCAAGTGGAACTCTTGTACACAGCTGGTGCAGATGTAAAATGGTACGGGCCTTTTTAAAAAGAGTTTGGCAGTTTCTTACAAAGTTAAATATACATTTATCATATGATCCAGTGATTCTACTCCTGGGTATTTATACAGGAGCAATGAAAACACATATCCACACAAAGATCTGTACACAAACATTCATAGCAACTTTATTCCTAATGGTCCCAAAATGGAAACAACCCAAATATCCATCAACAAGTGAAAGAATATACAAATAGTGATATTGCCACACAGTGGAATACTACTCAGTGAAAAAAAAGGAGTGGACCAGTGATAGACACCACCACAGGGACAAATCTCACAAAAAGTACATCGAATGAAAGGAGCTAGACAAAGAAAGAGTACCTACTGGATGATTCCACTTACATAAAATCCTAGGAAATGCAAAATATAGCGACAGAAAGCTGACCAATGGTTGCTTGGGGCAGAAGTTGGGGAGATGGATTATAAAGGGGCACAAGGAAGCATGTGGGGATGATGGAGATGTTCGCTTTTAAAAATTGTGGTGAAGGTTTCATGAATGAAGTTTTCAGTCAAACACCAAAAACAGAAGCAGTAAATTGTACATCAATATTATCTCAATAAAAACCAAGGGGGAAAGATCTTTCTGAGAGAGAAGGAGCATACCAGCTGGTCAGAGATAAACTAGAACAACTCTCTGGGTTCAGGGCTGGCCCACTTACCCCGATTCTGTCCTCTGGGGAGATGGGTTACCAAATAGTTTTCCATTATTCTTGGAACCCTCCCCAAGCTGGGCTCTGACCTACCTTGCCCGAGCCAAAGGGAAAGCAGCAGCAAAGGGGCTGAGCTGGTGTCTGTTTCCCACATAGGACAGCTATGGAGCAGGACGAGCTCATAGCTGCCCAGTCTCTGATTTTATCCTTTGTCCTCCAGCCAGGTGGCTAATTCTTTTTTTTTTTAGCTCTTTTGTTTTTGTCTTTTGTTGGGGGCCGGGGTAGAGATAGAGAATGCCATAATATTTCTAACTTAAACTCTTAAGTGTTTGGGGAAAGGGATTCTGGTATTTTGGGTTCTTATCAGCACACAGCCACAAATGTCAGGTCTTCTCCAGGAATCTTGTAGCCATGGGGCTACATTTCCAGGGTGCTTTACATACCTGAGAAAGGCCTAACTCTAAACTTGCTACTGAATTTTTATCTGTTGGCACTGAAAACAAAATATGGCCCACTGCAGAGCTCTCCCAGGGTAGCCTCTCAGAATGAGGCTGGAAGAGGCTGGGAAGGCCTGGGAGGCTAGAGGAAAATTTTCCCCAAGGCAAGTGCAGTGTGAAGGGCATGGAGCTGGACCGCAAGGCAGTCAAGACCAGAGGATGGGCTCAGGCCCCCCGCTCCCCTGCCCCAGCCCCCATCATGGCTGTTTCTGACAGAGGGTCGGACAGGCAGACTTGGCAGAAGGCCCCAGGAGTGGGCTAGGGGATTCAGTATTGGAAATGCAGAGATCTCGTTTCTCTGACTGGGCCAGGAAAGCAAGCTGCCTCGGGAGAGTTGAGGAATTTCCTGTCTTGCACAGACTGAGAAGGCTTAAGGACAAAATGTTTTCGCCTATCCAGAGTCCTCCCTGTTCTCCCCTCTCCACTTCACAGAGTCCCCAGCTTCACAGAGTTCCATGCAGATACACTCTTAATCATAGGTGCTGCAGGAACATCAAAAACCCTAGTTCCTTCTCCTTCGAGGCAGTGGTGGCTCCTCTTTGGCCCCTGCCCTCTCTCAGGTCTTCCCACTGCCCAGTGTCCTGGCCTGGGGCTTTGGCAAAGCCATGTTACCCTATGGGTCTCAGCCAGTGAGGACTATAAGCATATCTGTGCCTCCTTCTCCTGAGAGGTGGCCTGGGCACTGCCCCACACGTGACAGCTCACTGGTTCTCCAAAAGCCATCGGAAAGCTAGGATCTGAGGCCGAGTCACTGCCTCTCTCTGAAGCTCAGCGTCCTCATCTGTATCATCACAGGACTTCCGGAGTTTTAGAGAAAATGTGTGAAAACACTTTTTAAGACTATTCACCATCAATAATAACACTTCAGTGAGGCTGGCCCAGAGCTGACTCACACCTATTCACTTGGGCTTAATTATATGGTGAGTTTATCAGTAGTGGCAACAGAACAAATGGAGATTGGGCCTTGTCAAAGGATTACGGGAGGTTTTTTTTTTTTACGTGACCTGAGGCAAATACTGTTATGAATACAGAAGCATTGCTTAAAAATATCATGGGATATATCTAAAGTAAATAGAGAACAAATTTTCATTGTACTCCCTTCAGGAGAGAAAGGCAGTGACTGAATTTGTGGGAGCCAGCCTGGGGCAGCCATTTAGTTGCAGTGTCACTCATGGCCTCTGGCCCTGTTCTTTCTTCCCCAAGGCCCCACGGCAAGAAGGAGGGAAGAGGGACCTGACTAGGAGTAACTTTGCTAGATGAACCTGTTCTCAGACCTTCCGTTTGGGATCACATGGGTCTCAAGTGACTGAATCCAGACTTGTGAATGGCTGAGTCATCCCCAGCGTTCCTATGCCCCAAATTATTCATGGGGTGTGAAAGCCAACCAACCTTCTTCCCTAGAAACACATCTGCGCTGGGAATTGGAGTCAGTGAGGATCTCAGTTTTTGGGCAAGCAGCTTTCTTTAGGAGCCCTGAGAAAAGCAGTCCTAATAGCATCCTGAAACCCCAGCCCAAGCCCACTACCCTGCTTCAGTGACTGAGAGGCCAAGATGTGCTCATGTAGAGTGAGTTGCTCAAAGTCACATAGTCTGTTATAGGCAGACCCAGAGCTAATTCCCGGGCCTTCAGACAGCAAGGCCAAACTGTCCTAGAGGCCATCCCTTCTAAGGGAACCAGCCTTCTCCAGTGATGCCCATAGTGAACTCTCCATGAGGACAAATGTATTACCTGCTAACCACATCCTAGACCCTTGACAAGGGAGAAATGCTAAAGCAGACCAGGCAAGACAGGCAAAAAAGGGCAGTGTGTACATATTCCATTTAATTCCAAAGCCAAACAATTTATACTGACTCATCTGTGGCCTATAGATCAGACATCAGTTTATGCTCACTCTCATGTGGTTGTAGATAAAATAAGAAGACAGATGGACACGGGCGCTCTGAACACATGGCTCTAGCTCTGTGAGCTAAAGCAAGTTCCCCACCTAAGCCTCAGTGTCGTCTCCTCTAAATTACTGATAATATAATTTTCATCAATTATTGATGATAACATAATATTGATAAGTATACTGTACATATCATCAGTATCACCCATGATAAATACTGCTTGGTTTTTAGATGATTAAAAGAAATAACACGTAAAACAGCTAGAACAATATCTGGCACATAATAAGTATAAAAATAAATGTTTCGTGCCTTTCCTAATCCAACTGATCTTTTTGGTTGCAAACTCAATCATACAATAACTACAATGAGAAAAGTCTCCCCAAATCAGGACATTCACATTTAATCAGGCAGGGATCTGAGAGCCACCAGTGAGATAACATTATGATAATTCTTTACAAATTTCAGCACTTCAAGAGTCTAAAGGATGCTCATGACTCTGTTCAGTGTTATCCTCAACTTCTTCTGAAATGGAGGAGATTGTGTGCCCATTTTACAGTGGAAGGAGCTGAGGCTCAGAGAAGGAAGCTGCCCACTCCCCACCCCTCGCCCCAAGGTCTAGGGGTTGACGTGGCTCTGGTCTGAGCTCTCTCCTTCCACTGTCCTGAGAACACAGGCGAGCCACCTAGATTCCACAGGGAGCCTTCCGTCATTGTGCTCATTCCCAGAGTCACCAATTACTCTAGAGATGTGCTCTTGTGGGGCAGTGCTTTAGCTGTCATCTGTCACCACCCTCGTTTGAGGCAGGGTAGGAGGACGAGGGTCTGAGGTGAGGGTCCTAGCGGCAATGGCACTTCAGGGAACCTGAGCCTTCTTCATTTGGGGAGGGCAGGTACTGGCCGTGGTGCACGAATAGCTAAGGAGGGGTCTCTGGGACCCAGGAACAGACTTGTTGCCCAGCTCAAATGGGACCAGATTAAATATACCCCAGGTTTTCCCCACAGCTGTGCTTCCTGCTGCTCTGATGAGACCAAACCCAGAGAGGGCCTACTCTCTGGAATCCAGGAAGGGCGGGACCTCCTTGACTTACTGGCCTAGGATTAAAGATTTAAAGTGTACGGATCCATTGCTCTGGTACTTGGTCAATTGGCCAATGACTCCCCATTCACTCACTGACTCACTTTGTCATTAAACTGAGTAGCTAGCTATTGATGTTCTGTTCCATTCTGATAGAAAGGAAAAGAACCAGGCCTTCCAATGGGGGAGACAGGAACTAAGATTAAGAATACTTATAAGCAGTTTACTGACAAGTAAAAATGATGCCATGTAGACTAAAGCTGTCCATAGGACTTGAGAAAGGGAAACAGTAGGAAAAAGGGAAGAATAGAAAGAGAGGAAAAGAGAAAGAGAAGAAGAGAGAAGGAATGTGGGAGAGAGATGGAGGGGAGAAAGGAAGCAGAGGGAGAGAGACATGGCTTTCTGATCCCACCGATCCTGAGTTCCTCCTCCTTGGCCATTTTTGCTCTGTTTTGACTCATCGGAAACTGTGTTTGAAGACAGTTCTTAATCATAAACTGAAACATTAAATTATTGCTCTGGTGAAGCAAAAGTGTCAGACAAATGACCTATGCAAAGTGGAAAGCGCACGGGCTGGAGCAGCCGGGGGCCCAGTGCGGCCGCATCTTCTTAGCTGGGTTGTCGGGCAACTGACTTAACCATTTTCTTCATTCACAGAATTCATTCAAAAGTGGAAAGCGGACTTGTTATGGGAATTAAATAAAACAAAGCAGCTTTTTAACTGATTAGATTTTTTAATCAAAACAATGTTCTCCATTAAAAACACTGATAGTAGTTTTAGTTTAAACTCTAACATAAATTGGTATTAAACTGATATTTTATTTTGAAAAGATTTTAACTGGAGAAAGAGTTAAATAGTCATGCAACAGGTACAATTTACCTCTCTCATTTAACCCGTTCCCCAAACCTGGAGACATGAAGGAGGCCTTTAGCTCCTCTTGGGCTTGAAATTAAGAAAGCCCTCTAGCCTGTGTCCCAGTGTCTGGCTGTGATCTCAGCGGTTCCTTCTACACTACGGTAATTCTCCTGTTCTTCCCTTTGGAGTCCTTCCTTTCCATTCTACGATTTTAGTTGGAAAATCAATTCTGAATTTCTCGTTAGAAGTATGTTCTCCACCTGCCAACTTTTACTAGCCAACTTCATGCTCTTTGAAGCACCATGTTTCTGTATCTGAATTTGCGTTAAATGCACATGCTTACACGTGAGTCCTCGAGGAATTTTCCTTGAAAATGGCCCTCTGCAGTCTCTCAGCTCATTCAAAACTTCTTTCAGATTAAGACGAAAAGTTGTGGAATGTGACATTTGAAGTGTTTAAACAGATGACACAGAAATATAAAACAGAGACAGAATGTTGGTAGGAAACCATCTAAAGAGCTCTTTGTTGCAGAGGACCTCCACCTACTGTTGTCACAGGCATTTACTAAGTCCCACTGTCGGAGCCCCAGCCTCTGTCTGTCAGCAACTCAAGAGCATTCAAGATTCACAGGCGATCACCAAATGAAAATGGACATGCAATGGCCCTCCTCTACTTCCTAACGTCCCCTCTCCCAACGCTTCTTAAGCAGGTAGATACACAGACCTCTTGGAATGTTAGGGGAGAGGAAGTGATTGATTGCCTTTATCTCAAATCTACTGAGGATTTTCCTTAATTGTCAAGGTGGCTATTTTGCTTTGTCATTACAATGAAAAAATACCATTCTGACAGTATATCTGATTCCCTCCAAACACTTTTATACTATGGAAATTCAGTAAATCATTAACCAAAGAAAATTCTAGAAGCACAGTCCTCCCTTCTTCCTTTATTTGGTGCTCAATATCCAGCATAGTTTAGGGATCGAAGACTAGCCTCCTCCTTTCCCTAAATTCTAGGACTATTGGCTCTAGAGGACTCATCAAAAAAGGTTACTATCACCCAGCTGAAACGGGAGCATGGCTTCTCTCCATCTGCAGGGTGCCTGTGCAAGGGACAAATCCCCAGGGAGGTATCTGACTTCTCTTCCAACAAAAGTCCTAATCAAATAAATCTACTTGGAGAGTCAATACAATATCTATATCCATGGCACACAGAGATTCTTCCCCCATAGCCTTGTTCTCTTTTGGCTTTTCTTCCCCCACTGACTTCTCTAGAACCTAAGAAGCAAAAGAAAAGAGAAGTGTGTGTGGAAAAGAATGAAAGGAAACAATGGCATAGGGCATCCCGAAAAAGATCTCTGACCAGTAATGACAGGGTTGCTAGATGGGGAGCTGGGATCATTGCCACCATGGCCTTCTTACTGCCTCAGAAGTTATCATCAAACTCTAAATGTCTTAAGGCATAGCATCCAAACCGCCCAGTGTTCCTTCCCGATGAGTGCCTGGAAACCTCGCTCCTCACCACAGTCACAGCGAGGATCACATCTGTCATTATAGACACAGAGCTGTAATTCTGGATGGCATTCTTAACCAAAGACTCCAAGCAAGTAAATGGCAGATGTGACCCACAACGCAGTGTGGAAGTGGACAGTTATAAATCTCCAATTAGTAAAACGAGGCTCAAGTTCTATGATTTCGACACAAATGTACAAATGTATACTTGGAAGCCCTTCTGTGACATGAAGGACCTGCATGTCCAAATTCTGTTGTAGTCAATCAACCTATATAAAAGAAAAATATTGGTTTTAAAACAATTTACCATTTAATTGCTGGCCTTCTTAGAATTTAAAAGACTTTTGGACAGATAAGGTTCTTAAGAAATAAAAGACAAGTTAAAACTGATGTTCATCCTTCTCCTTCGATAAATTTCCCTTTAGCTAACATAAGTATTAAAAAGTTTTTAGAGTTTTTAAACTCATGGTGGGCAGGGGCCATACCTGACACGAACTAGACAAATTATATAGTGTCTAAAGTACCTGAGCATAATATAGGAGAGAGGAAGTGGCGGCCGGTGTCTTCCAATCATGCAGGCTCTCAGTGCTCTAAGTTGCCCCACAGAGTACCTACCTGTCACTAACCTGAAAAAACTGGGCTTCTACTGATGCTTCCACTGTGAATGGCTGACTTCACTGGTGCCCGCTGTTTTCATTACAAGCTCTTCATCAAAACAAATACTCTAACACATATGTTTATTAAGTTTCATTTTTTCTAGAGATCTTTTTTTTTTTAAATGTACTCACATTTTATGTCCTTAGGTGCCTTTAAGAAACCCAGCAGGTCTTCAGTTAAATAAACAAACCAATAGGCTGAAAAGCTATGTCAGAATGGGTAAAATTAGCAGGTTAATAAATCTAGTCACTTAAGAATTTCAGCCTTGACAAAAATACTCCAGTAAAAGATAAATTAAAATACTCTAGCCTAAGGAAGCCCTCGACCAATGACTCAGTTCAAATACACTGAAATATTTATTTTCGATCAGATCTTCCTCGGCCCTGCAGGAATTTGGATTAATCATCCTTTAGGAGAGAAGGCTTTCATTGCCTTGTTAACAATTGAGGATTTTCTTTCCTTGAGTGGGGCGAGAAGGAAAGAAGGAATATTTGATGAAAGACTCTGAGGAGTTAATTTGTGGGTTTCCTGTATACTCCAATGAGCATGGAGCCCCCAAGTACCTGAGGAGGTAGAGGAAATGCCCATTGCACAGCTGGGGAGACTCACCAACCTCAATTTGCTGTTTCATTCATTCACTGAACACACGTTTACATGGCAGGCCCTGTTCTAAAGGCAATAATGGATAAGACGTGGTCTCCACCTACAGGGCTCTTACAGTCTGGATTAGACAATTAGACAATTAAACAAGGAATTAGAGTTAAATTTCATAGATTATAATGTTTTCTTCCTGCCTCTATCTCTGAACTCCTCTACCACTTGGCCACCCACTCACTTTGCTCCAGCTACTGGCCGTCTCACTGTTCCTTGAACGAGCTGATTTGTTCCTGACACAGGGCCTTTGCACTTGCTGTACCGCCTGCCTGGAGCACTCTTTCTCCAGTTCACTCTAGTCTCTTCCTAAAAGCCACCTCTTCGTAGAGGTTTCTTCCATCACCCAACTAAAAAAGGACCCCTTCCACCCTCCTAGTCTCATTTTTTTAATAGCGATTTGATCCGAAATCTGCGGATCAAATCACAGCTTCATATCAATTGTCCTTGAACTAGTCCCTTTAAAATATTTCGAAAAATGATTAAACCAGATGTTGATTATTGCCCATCTCCCCATCGGAATGTAAACACCATGAAGGCAGAGCTTGTTTGTCTTGTTCACAGCAGCCTCCCCAGAACAATGCACAAAGTAGATGCACAATAAAGATTTCTTGATAAATAAGCACAATGATAGGGGAGGTATAGCTGGTAAGAGAACTCATTCTGAGGTGCTTAGGGAAGGCTTCCAACAGGAAGTGACGTTTGTGGGAGGGAATTAGCTAGATTTTATGGGAGAGGGGTACAGAGGAGAGGAGGCAGAGAAAGCAGGGAAAAGTGGCTGAAGAAATCATGTCAGAATGCTGGGCCAGCAACTTCCGGATGATTGCAAAACCTTGGCAAAAGGCTAAGGAGGTGAGAGAGAGTCCCCACGTCTGGTCTTCACCAAAGTATCTGCTGAACTCTCCCACGTAGCTTGACTCCAACAGAGCTGCCCTCAGAAACAGCTCTGCCCTGGAACCCAGACAATCCAGGGAGATGCTTTGCTGAATGGCGCCCTCTTGTGGCCAGAGCCCCTAGAATGAGGTGCCGGAGACCATGCTTTACTGCCTGGCCCAACAACTCCTTTCTCTAATCCTCTGTCGGATTCTCTCTTCCTCTTTCCAAAACAGACAGACGGCCACCCACTTTGGTAAGTTGATCCTTTGGCAAGTTGGCTCCTTAGACTTGGCATTTTAAACTTTTATCTGGTTTAAAGGTTGGGGCTCCGTTGGACTATCATCATAACAGCACACACTGAGCACTTCCTATGTTCTGGGGACATTATGAGTATGCATTCATTTAACCTTCACAGTACTGGGGGTGATTGTTAGTGTGCCTATTTCACAGAAGAGGAAGGTGAGGCCTAGAGAGTTGATTAGCAGTCCAGGTTGCAGGATTCATACCCAGACAGTTGGCTCCACATCCGTGCTCCAACAGTGGCCCAGTGCCACACTGAGAGCAACAAAAAGGCCAAGCCTAGGCAGCTAAGGGAGAGGCCAGAACAGCGGCTGGCACAGTAGGGAACAACAGCCTCCACTGCAGCCATCTCCCACCCTCTTAAGTGGCCCCCAGAGGATCTGGAGCCAAAAGAGCTGCCAATAAAGTAAGAAAAACTCCAGTTTGTGGAGGGAGGATGGTGCAGGATAGAAATTTGAGCTTCCCAAGTGCCTTGGGGCACAGAGCCAGAGGTGTCACTGTGCCAGGCTCGGCAGGCCCCAATCCTGTGCAGACAGCCCAATGCGGCCAGCCTGAGCACGTGGCTGTGTCTGTCGGCCTCCTTCACCATTTATGGTATCTGAGCCTCTGTTTGGCCTTCACAGGCGAGTAAATCCCCACACGGGGAGGGGGTTCACAATCACACAGAACTGCTCTCAGAGAAAGTCCAAATGGCCCTGGCAGAGTTCTTGCTGTGGACCACTGTTTCTGCTTTAAAATACACTTGGATGGATGATCAGGCAGGCCCCACTCCTCCCACAGACCTGAGGCAAGAAGGATGGCCACAAAGACTTCTCGATCCTTCATCTGGGGGCCCCCCACCTCCAGCAGGACTATTAGCTCAGCTGGGTCTCTCTAATCCAATCTTAACACAGGCAACCTGGGACAGGCTCTGGATTAGCTGGACTATTGGCTGAGGCTAGCGAGGGAGAACTTTGGATGACACACACATCGCATGCCACTCTGGCTCTCTCTGCCATTACTAGACTTTGGGGTAGGCCACTTGAGCCTCCAAGAAGAGTCCCTTGGTGGGAAGAGGAAGCTGCTCTCCTGGCCCAAGAAGACGAGGCTCAGATCTGGTCTTATTTCCTCTTAAGTCTCATCACCACAATTTTCCTAGGCTGCTCAGTGAGCCATGAAATGAAATCTGTGAGGATAAAGGGGATAAATGTGTAAGCCAAATTGCTGACTGACAAATTCCCCAGAGGCCAGAGACAGGCTCTGACCAGAGTTTGGAGGACCTCCTAAAAGTAGGGGAGGTCAGGTCATGGGTGAAAACTCCATGCCGAGGCACCTCGGGGAAATTAGAGGGGCCAGGCTGTGTGCCCCCTCTTGGCAGACAGCCTCACAGAGCCAGCATCGGCCACATCGTTGGTCAGTGCCAGTTTCTTTATCCCTAAGGGGCTGAAACTGCCAAGTCACAGGAGCCTCCCGCTTTGGGCCAGGGGACACACACTCCATAAAAGGCAGGCACAGAAAAGGGCACAGGCTTAGAGTCATGAAAATCTGGGTTTGAAAGGCCACCATGACTTACTAGCTTGGTGCACTTAAGCGAGTCATGTTAACTTCTTGAGATCTCCGGAACTCTCTGCGTAAAATAGGGAGAGACCCCCACCCCTACTCCTGCAGAGCTGTTGCGGTCCAGATGAGAAAACACAAGTGAGGTGGAAGTATTTAACACAGTAACCAGCACATGATTTCTCCTTTGCCCTTTTCTGTGAAACTGTCTCCTATGATCTTCCAGAAGGCGGCTGCTCACGTTATAGGGAAACTCTCTCTGGAGGCCTGAGCCCTGCGGGACAGAGTGAGGAGACATGGTCTCCTGCTAGTCTGCTGAGAAAGCAGAGGACAGTGCACCCAGTCCCATACCCAGGTCCCAGCCACACACAGGAGTTGGGGCCCAGGCCTGGGGTGAGTGTGGGGAGTCAGGCTTACCTGAACGCCCTGGACTCAAGAAGCATTGCTACCACCATGGATACCACAGCCCAGACAGCTCTGTCTTGAGTCCTGTGGCTGCCCCGTGACTTCCGGGGACTAAGCGCTTGGTGGGGATCAATGGATGACCATGATAATCTGATTACTGGACACCAGACTGGTGATGTATAAAAACAAGCCTGGGGTGGTGGGGAGGAGGAGGGGCAGGAAGAAAAAGAGGATAGACTGTGACCCTCTAGAACCCTCAATGTTGGCACTCTGTTACCCAGTGTCCCCCAGTACGTGAGGGGTCACTGTGAGAACCCTACGTCCTAAGGAGATAGGGATACTCCTCTGGGGTCCTCTTTCAGTGTGTGCGGTTTTCTTCCTATCAGACCGGGAGCTTCTTGAGCCAAGGGAGTCTTTGCTTCTTTCCCCTGCATCTTCTCTCAGTCCCAGTGGGTGGGGCGAGGGGGGTGGGAACTAGCTTTTGCATGTCCATCTCCCATGGAAGACCCTCATCACCGTGAACAACAGGAGGCCATCTCCTCCTCCTGCCTGCCTTCGGGTACAGTGCCTTTTCACCAAAGCAGATGTGTTTGCAAAGGCTCCTACCGTGGACAGTGACCCGGGCGCTGCAGGACACCTGCCCTAAGGTGTTCTCAGCCAGACAGGTGTAGATGCCATCGTCTTCTGGCAGGGCATCCTGGATGTGGAGCTCTGCCATGCCAGCTGCGCAGGTAGAGTGAGCGTACTGGATGGGCTGCTCTGTGGAGGGAAGCACAGCAAAACTCAGGCTAGCTGTTGTCACGACACTTGTGCTCACCATGACCATTCTGATCTATTGAGGGCTAATGATGTGTCAGGCCCATACCAGAGGCATGTGAGTGGCGAAAGAGGCAAGTACTAGGGAGATGAAGGAGAATGATTGTGTAGGGTGAAGTGAGATGGGCTGAAAAAACTGGGCAAAGAGGTTCTGGAGGCATTAAGGATGCGGGAGAGAAAGGGATATAGTTCTGTGAATTATTTAAATAAGTAGTCCCCAAATCCACATCCTGGACTTCACAGAATTCTGAGCCTGGAAAGAATCTCACAGGGCCATTTGGCCCATAGCCCAGCCTCAGGCAGAACAGACCTCGTCCAGACTGAACAGGAGGCTCCTGGCTCCTTTTAGAAGTCTCCAGAAACAACGAGTGCATTTCCCACTGCAGATATTTATCAGAACCCTCAACCTAATACTGCAATTAGGTGCATTTTAGAGTTCACAAAAAAGATAAATATGGGAAACTAAGAAGGACTCTTCCCAGAGTATCTTCCACAAGAGTCCTTTTATTAAGGTCACATCAGATTCTGCATGGAGGTAGAAGTACATGCTATGAACTTCAGTGTCTTCCTTAATGTTATACATTCCTGAGAATTTATCATTCCAGGATGTGAGCTTTCATTTCCAGAAAAAGAAAAAACAAAAAACCTCTCATTACTGAAGATTCTGGCCTTAGAGCAGGAACGTGTCTGTTCACCATATAGGAAGCAACTGTCAGTTTCTTCCTTTGTCAGGCCCCAGAGTCCTGGTTTGCACTTCATAAAATTGGGGGTGGGCAGTGGGGATGGGAGAAAGTACAGAGAGAAGTCCTCTCCCTGCAATGCAGTGTTTTCTTCTGCACATAGCAACACTTCATGTCTCCAGGACAGTCTGGCAGAGGCTGCCAAGCATGCCATAGGGCCCGAGGGAAGAGATTCTGCCCGACGTATTGCACTTCATAAAAGGGGGCTGGGGACTGGAAAAGGCAGGGCCGGGATCCTGCTACTGAGAAGATTGAACGCCACTCTGTTTTTATTTTTTTTTCTGAAAATGACACCCTAGAACCAATCTTCCTTGAGAATACCAGTACATCCCATGACTGCTATCAAAGTGCCTCAGCTGTCAAAACATGTACCAACAAACTGTTTGAGAGCTCTAATTTTACTGGAGCATAAATCATCGTGGCCTCACAAGCATGGGATGAAATGGTGGCCCCCCGAAAAAGTTCAGGGCACTCAGAACTAGGAGCCACAGAACTCTCCCAGCTCCTAGAAGGTTAAGACCAGAGTTAGCGGCCAAGGGAACCCAACTTGAGCACAATCGCCCTCTAGTGGTAAGGGGATGGAAATGCCAAGCTTCAACGAAAATAAGAAGGAGGGGTGGGAGGGTGGTTGTTTTTCAATCCTGGGTGGTGTAGACCAGAGTCAGCAAACTACTGTTTGTGGGCCAAATCCAACCTGCAGCCTGTTTTTGAACAGCCTGAAAGCTAAGAATAGTTTTAAAATATTTTCAATGGCGGAAAAAAATCAAAGGAAGAATTATTTCATGACGTGAAAATTGTATGAAATTCACACTGCTGTGTCCATAAATAAAGTTTTATTGCAACGTAGCCACGCTCCTTCATTTACGTATTGTCTCTGGCTGCTTTTGTGCTACAACAGCAGAGCTGAGCAGTTGTGACAGAGACTATGGCAAAACTGAAAATATTATCTGACCCTTTATAGAAAATTTTTCTTGACCCCAGGCTTGGACTCTGAGCCAGATAGAAGTGAAATGCTCTTACTCAGATCTATCACTAGTTCTTAACATCATGTTCTGTTCCAGCCACAGGGAGGCTGCCTCTTTGCAGTTGGTTATAGGATCCAACAGAAGTTCTGTCCTTAGTGAGGGGTAGAGGGAAGGGAGACTCAATTCTCACTTATCTACCCAAGAAGATGACCCATAGGAAGACTCCATGGCACCATCTCTAACTAAGATAGTTTGTACCAAAGCCTAACAAACTATCCCAACAAGGAAGCTCCACAGGCAACACATCGATGGGACAGAAAGAGCAGGGGCTACTTCGTGCATAGGTGACGAGTGCTGCTGCCCCCTTAAGGAGCCTATTCTGTAAGTTGTGAGAGCTGACCAAGCCCCAAACCTTCTGTCCCAGCCCACTTCCACACCAATAAAGAAGCCAGCACCCACAGAGGCAGTGGGGTGTCCAACACCACCCAACCCCTCAACGGCAGAGAGGGACAAGTGCCCTTGTCTCCTGACTCTTGGCAAGTGTTCCTTCATCCTCCTTGTTGATCCTCAAAGCAGATTTCATTAATTGTATGGACTGTTATCAATTTTAAAATTAGAGTTCTCCCATACTTTTAGAATTTAAAGGTCTTTTAAAAAAGTGAAGGGTGATAAAATATAATTTTTTCAAAGGATCTTACTTGGCAAAGAAAAGAAGTTGGCATGTCTTCATAAGAATATAACATTAAAAAGAATTAATGGTCTGTGAACCCAAAAGCCACCTGCCACTAAATAAAAGATGGGCTCCTTTGGGCAACTTCCAGTGTGGTTTGTTAATTTGATGGTTTATTTATTCAGTCATTGACTCAACAATTATTTATTGAGGGCCTATTTTGAGTCTGGCCATACAAAAAGGAACTAAGTCACTTGTGCACCTATGTGCCAAGAACTTCGTAAAATGTTTTATATAAAAGATCTAATTTAATTTTCACAACCCCTACTTTGGAAAGTAGGTGGTATTATTCCTGTCTTGCAAGCAAGGAGCTCAAGGCTCAGACAGGAGTAGTAACTTGCCCGGTGTCCCCAGGCAGGCAAGAGCAGACTCCCAGCTCCCATTATCTCTCTGTACCCTGTGCTGCCTTCTTAGGCAGACGTGGTTGAGAGTAATAAATGGGGAAGTCAAGTGAGAATGCAGGACTGGGGCAGGGGATCAGGGTAGAGTGCTGAGCCAGGGGGGACTCACCATTGAGCAGCCAAGTAATTTGGGGTGCTGGGGTTCCCAGCACAGAGCATTGTAGCACAAAGTCCTGGCCTTCAATGACGCTACAGTCCTTTAGGACACTGGAGAATGAGGGGGCCACCTCCATCCTAGCCAGTCCTGTGAATACAGAGAACAGAGAAGCCATCTCAGATCACAGCTGGCCCACTCTGGTGACTGACAGCAGTTATCCCAAGTCTTGCAGGCGGATGCCTCACTGCCTTTGGCACCCAGGGCTTTCTTGGTTGCCTGGCTTTGCCTTATCTTGGTTCATACCTGGAAGGAAAACACGTTCAGTGTAGAGACCTGGAGCCTGAGACAGAGGAACTGGAAGGGGTTTTTTTTACTGTCACAAAATGCCCCAGGTCTGGGAGTGTGCTGGGCCTGGGCCTGCCTTCTCTCCCCTGGGACTCAGGTACCTCCTGTCTTGTCTTGGTTTTTGCTACCCTGGAGCATCCTCAGAGCTCCTTCTTCCTGCCTTTCTTGGTCCTACTCTACTTCCCACTGTCTCTTATCTTCTTTATGTCCCATTGGTGACTGCACGGTCTTGTGAATTTTTTTTTACATATACAGACCACATGCACACTGGTGAGAACGTTTCAATTTTAAATTATTATAATTAGTTTTTCCAATTCCGGGACTGAATCAAATGACAAAGACTCATGTGTGTTCTAGTCTTCTAACCTAGGCCAGTGGTTTGGAACTGCTGGACGCCTGGGACTATGCGTTACCAAGTTACCTCATGATGTTGATGAACAGTCTCAGTGAGAACCACCCAGCTGAGCTTTCCAGAAGGCTTCTACATCGATGAATGGAGGAGTATTTTGTAGTTTGGGATCTTAATTAAGAGCAATAGGGATAGATAATCTCTTTTAACAACTCGAATATGCTACAGAAATGTCAAGGTGGCTGATGGCTGAGAAAAGGTGGCTGGACTTGGTGACTAGAGACCTCTCACCTATGCTTTTCGAGAGAAGCTATACAATACAGTGATAAAGGGCAAACCATATTATCTTTCAGGGTTTTAAGGGCAAAAAGTAATATTTGAGGGCTTATTACATGCCAGGTACTTTTTCAGACGTGACTGAGACAATACCATGAATTTGCTATCTTTGGCTCATTTTACAAAGTTAATAGTTTCCCATAGTCAAGCCCAATGGTGAAGCCATGCTTTATGCCCAGCTGACCTATGTCCACACTTCCTCCTCTAGACAAGAAATCCCCTAAGGAGAGAGCAGCTACAGAGGAGAATAATGGTGCATCTGAAAGAGACTGACACTCAGGGAGGGATGGACAGATTACAGATTGTGGAGAGGCACAATCTCTACCTTTTCCTCCTGCCAGAGTGAAATTCTCTCATTAGAAAAATACCTTTGGGAGTCATTGAAAAGAATATGGGCTTTCATGTCAGACCACATGAGTTAGAAATAGGCTATCTTGCTCATGGCCATGCCACCCTGAACGTGCCCAATCTCGTCTGATCTTGGGAGCTAAGGAGGGTTGGGCCTGGTTAGTACTTGGATGGGATTCCACCTAGGAATACCAGGTGCTGTAGGCATTTTAAAAAAAAAAAGAAGAAATAGGCTATCTTTTACAAAGCATGGGCAAGTCTCTTAACCTCACTACAGGTCAGTATTCTCATCTGGAAAGTGGTTGAAACTATAATTATCTGCTAAGATTGTTGGGATAACTAAATGGGACAATGCACGTAAAGCATTGGCGAAAAGCCAGCACATTAAACAGGCTTTTGGTGGAATGTTAGCTGTTATTATGAAACGGAAGCTGTGCATAGACACTATACTTGGCAGCAAGTTTGGGGGTCAAAGAGAATGCAGAGATACAGTAGGAACTAAAGGAAGATATCTTTTAATCTGTTGAGCAGAAGGAAGATTTTCTTTCCTTTGTCAGCATGGGGAAGATCAGGGCATGCTGGTAGGGAGAAGAAAGAGACCTCTAGATAAAGGGAGGGAGAGAGATAGTGGTGGGAAAGTAAATCAGTATTAGTTACAATCTTTGTGAAGATGGGAAGAGATGGAGAGAAAAGTCTCGGTAAGAGAAACAGCTTTTCTGCAGTAATAGGAAAAGAGAGAGACAGAGGGTGTGGCAGGAGAAGCTAAAAGAACACAAGTCGGATGACCTGCATCTTGGTGACACTGTCTGGAGAAGTTTTAGAACAGCTAGTGTCTCCAAGAAGAAAGGGAGTCAAGAAACATTTCTGGAATGGCAGAGCAAGGACTTCTGAAAATCTCTTCCTCCATACAAGCAATAAGAACGCTGGCAACAACTCAAAATCAACTTTTTCAGAACTCTGGAAATAAGCCAAAGGCTTGCAATATTCTGAGGAGCATTCATTCAAAAACACTCAAACAGCTGAATCTCGGTAAGAAAAGCAAGCTTTGCAGCATACTCAATTCCCATTCCTCTCACCCCAGCTCTCTGGTAGCTTTAAAAATCAACATTCTCTTTTGCCCTCAACCTGCGGCAAGTATAGTCTCTCTGCACGGCTTCCATTTCATAATAATAGCTAACACTTCAACGAAAGCCTGTTGGTTTTTAACCTTTGGTGGACATCATGCCATGTGTCCGTCCCCTGCCCAGACAGAGAGCCCCGTATGATGAGGCTCAGACTCCTGGACCTGTGAACTCCGCCTATGGGCACTCCCACTTCCAAATGGAATGGATAATATTCCTTGCAAAGGAATTCATGAACAAAGTAAAAATCCCAATTAGGAGGTTCATCAATGGTATGCAATGAAAAGTAAGACTATTGCCACTCCTTTCTGTGGACCCCCAGTTTCCCTTTGTAGAGGCAACTTGTAGACCCTTCCAGAAATGTTTTAGGTACACACAAGCATTTGTTTGCATACATGTACACAGATTTTTTTCCCTTTTACACAAACAGCATGTGATACACATGGCTCTGCACTTGCCTCTTCTCCTTTACTAACATATCTTAGACATGTGTCACCATTTGAGTCTACGCGTTGGCCACATTTGTTTCCTGGATGTATGGTGTCCTACTCTATGGATAAACCACGAAGTTCTATTCTTTTCCTTTTTTTTTTTCTAAATGTTTATTATGGCAAATTTCAAACATACACAAAAGTAGGTATAGTTAATCATCATACACCCGTTTCTCAACTTTAATAATTATCAATTCTTTATACCCCTACTGGCTCCCACCGCATAATGGATTATTTCTGAAGCAAATATCAGAAATCATATTTAATACAGTAAATAAAATAATATTTATCTCTAAAATATATGGAATTAAAAAAAAAATAACTACAAGACCACCATCGCATCTTAAAAATAGCACTATAGTCGGCCCGTCTATATCTGCAGGTTCCCCATTTACAGATTCAGTCAACCAGGGATTGAAAATATTGCAAAAAAATGTTGAGTTGTTGCTGATGTGTACTACATAGTTAGGCTGACAATGGATGGATGGTTGTGTGTGTATTGAATATGTACAGGTTTTTTTTTCTTGTCATTGCTCCCTAAACAATATAGTATGACAATTATTTACATAGCATTTACATTGTATTAAGTATTATAAATAATCTGTGATTTAAAGTACACGAGATGATGTGTATAGGTTATATACAAATACTACACCATTTTAAAGAAGGAACTTTAGCGTCCTTGGATCTTAGTGTCCAAAAAGAGTCTTGGAACCATCCCTTGCAGATACCAAGGGTTGACTATGATTCCTTTATATCAAATATCTTGTCAGTGTGCAAATTTTCCTGCTGTTCTCGTACAGAATTTTTAAAGGTGTCTCAATCAAGAGCCACACAAAGTCCATACATTGCCATTATTTATGCCTCTTATGTATCTTTTCATCTAAGTTTCCTATACGTTGCCCCTCCCTTCTTTTTGCTTGCAATTTATTTGTTGAAAAAATAGGCGAAGGTTATTTGTTCCAGAGTTTCCAACAGTCCGAAATTTGCTGGCTCTATCCCTGTATTAATATGTTCCTCAATAGTATGGCATGGGTCTCGGGTCTCTAAAAAGCATTTAAAGAGGGGGGAATTTTATAGAGAGATAGATGGGTACAAAAATATTTATCATAGTTTTGTTTCAACAGTGAAAAAATGGGAACAATCTAAATATTAATCAATAAGTGCATGCCTAAATTGAGATACATTTGCTATGAAACATTATATGGACATGAAAAACTATGTTTTCAAATATTAAATATATAGAAAGATGCTTATGTAACATAAACAAATTAGAATAGAAAGCAGTATACAAACGGCACAATGCTGATTTTGTTTTAAAAACATTAAAATATCATTTATTTCTGAGTCATAAGATCACATATTGTTTAAATTCCCCACAATGAACACACATTACTTTTATAAACAGATATTACAATAAACATAAAAGATGTGGGATCCCACATCATCTCATATTACTCTAAACGTGTATATTTAGTGAACGTTTGGTTCCCTATGCTTATAAAAGTGAGTCATGGCACTACTTGGACAGCTGAGGAACCTAAAAAAGGTAGCTCTCAGATGGGCTGGGCATGGGGCCTGGGCATGTTTATTTTGAGAGGATTCTCATACGAACTCCTGATCAGGAATCACTGTCCTGGAGCAATGAATTTGGCCTTGGCATACATGTGGGGACAACGTTTATGATGCGTTGTATACCCTAGGTGAGGGCTGTGGGAAATGACCTTGCACAGTATATGAAACCCCCCATGAACGGTCCTCCCCCAGAGAACCCAGGGAGACCAGGAGGAATGTACTCACTTTTCACGAGGAGGGTCCAGTCACAGGACACCTGGCCTCGGACATTGGAGGCTATGCAGCTGTAGTTCCCACTGTCTCTCGCCCGGGCTCGCAGCAAGCAGAGGTAATGGGACCCGCCATCTTCATAAATCTCAATGGTGCCTTCTCGTCTCCTCACGGGAGCACCTTCCAGGAACCAGGTCACTTGGGGCTTTGGGATCCCTGAAACTACAGGGCCAGGTGAAGGCTGTGAGGCCCCCGGAGAGCACACCGAGCTTGCGGGGGTGGGGTGGGGACCTGAACCCAAGGGAAGAGGTGAGTCTGGTATACCACTGCCCCGGTACTGTGAGTCTGCTTTCTTACTCCTTAACCCCCCACCACGCAAGAGTAAACATCCCAAGACAGAGGCAGAGTCCCTGGGGAGAAGGCATACGTGGTGACAGCCAGTTCTCCAGGTAAGCCAAAGTTAGCAGAAGGGAGGAAAGAGGAGGAGACCCCGTGGCTCGTTTTTGATGGTGATGGTGATGATCAACTTCCCCCTCTAGGGTGGTGAGAATTAAGGCTAAGGGTTGATGCTGTATCCAACAATGAGCAACCGGCCACTGTTGGGTGTTTCTCGGAACAAGGGACATTACTAGACAGTCTTTCCTGAGGGAAGACCCCTATAAGATGGCTTCTGCGGTGGAGGGTGTCCAAGGGGATGGGTGGATACGAGGCTCAAACCGCTGTGCTGAAGGAAGGAAGTGGCCCAGAAGCTACCTTGTGGGGGCCGGTGACCTTAGTTAGCTCTACTCACCCTCACACCTGAACTTGACTGTTTGATCCTCACGGACTTCCTGGCTTTGGGGCTTGCTCTCAAATTTGGGGAATGTTGAATCCCTTTGGCTCTCCATGGGGATTTTCCTGGTAGCAACCTTGCTCACAACTTCTTGGCTTCTCAGGCCAGACTGCCTTGTGGGAAGGGTGGCTGGAGGGGGAGCAGCTGGCTTCTCCCTCTTTTCTGCAGGAGAGAAAGGACCCGAGACTGGTGCTCTTGATTCCGGCTGGACTTTTGTGGCCTGCAGGGTGATGGTGCTGGAAGTCTTCTGCAGGACGGGGGTCCTCAGGGCCTTTCGAGATGAGTCCTCGAACAGATCCAGCTTGGATTCCCTCAGGGGCTGAGGCTGGGTACTTGTGGCCCAGGTGGGGGAGCCGCCTCTCTGGGTGCCGGAGCAGTTCTTACTTTCAGCTATAGTCTCCAGGCTGTCCATTTTTGGCTCCTGTGCAATTCCGTTGGTCACCTCCTTTCTGATATCTGAATTGGCTGCCTTTGTTCCCCTCACAAACGACCTGTTTGGTGGTGGTAGGGAGGACAGTGGGGAAGGAGAAGGAGGAATAGAATGATCATCCAGTTACTCACAAGCATTACTCACCACACGCACAGATTCCAGGGATCACAAAAGCCCACAAGTTAACAGAGTATGAGCAAAAGTCTTTCCATGCAGTTTTCTCAGTTTCCAGAGCCAGAAGACAAGCAGCAATTCTTGACACTTCCTTAACCCCTAATCCAGCGCCTATTCTATCTACATTCATTCAATCTGCCTTTTTTTTCCTTCCCCACGAGTGTCATCCTAGTTCAAACCACATGACCAGTTTTCCTTGCCCTCTCCATTCCATGTTCTACACAGCAAGCGTAGTCAGCCTTTTAAAAACAGAAATTGCATCGTCATTTCAAGCTTAAAGATTTTCCAACAGCTTTTCCACTATTATATTAAGAATAAAACTGAGCTTCTCAAGGTGGCCTGCAAGGATGGCCCTATGTGTGTGGGCTCAGGCTGCCTCCTTGGCTCTCACACGGCACCATCTCCATTGCCCACCAGGCTGCAGACACATGGGCGTTCCTTCGGGTCTCCCTAATGCCCACTTCTCACCTCACCACTTTCAGATGAAGTTTTCAGGAAGGGTGTCTCTGACTGTCTAATCTAAAATGAGCTCTTCGTTGTTAGTCCTCAGAGAAGCATCGCAGTTTATAATTATGTATCTGTTTAAAGCCCTGCTGGACACTAGATGTCTGCTCACCCTGCACACCTAGTGTCCTGCACTGAGCCTCACATACAGGGAAGGAAGCTCCTGAGGAAGACTGGATAAGCGAGCAGAATCTGTCCTGGGTCATGGAAGGCATTCTCTTCAGAGTAGAGTGTCCTTCCTAACGACGCTGACTAATAAAGATACTGAGCAGATACAGAGGGAGACAATGGCATTGAGTCTTCAAGAGTCTCAATGCTGATGGCAAGCCTGATATAGAACCTGGAGAGCATGTTACAATAGAACAAAACAAAACGCCCGAAATAAAGCAACACCTCCCAAACGGTCAATATTCCCTCTCCATGTGATCACTTAGAAATTCAGGGTGTTTCTTGATTACCATTCCTCTTTTCTTACAGGCCATTTCAAGATGGAAAATAATAATCACAAAGCCTAGACATACCTATTGGCATTGTCCAAACCTGGAAAAAAGGAGAGGGTAGAAAGACTATTAGTGGAATATTTTATACACGAAGAGGAGAAAGTGATAAGACAATCTCTTTCATTTATTATAGAGTTTTTTACTTTCTAAGCTCTGACTTTCTCACCTATGGTCCCACGTCCCTCACTCCTTCCTGCTTCCCTGGCCCTGAACTTCTTAGCTTAATCTGATAAACTCTGAGCCCCAGAGACACTGTCAACACTTCCACTGCTGTCCTGGCCCCTTTATGGTGGCTTTTGCTACAATATGCTGTGACATGGCACCTGTCCTTTTCACTAGCCCACAGAAGGAAACAAAAAGCAGTCGGACAAACAAAAATATAAATAAACATCTACTGAAAATTTCAAACCCAAACAGCTTAAGTTACGTGTGGCCCTCAAAAACAATCCCACAAAGTGATTGTTTTTGACAAATACCTGCTTTAAACATGTACAGGAAAAGTGTAATTTTATTTGGTTCTTCAAAGAAAAAACATGCAATATGTATTTTTTCCTGTCACATTATATATATTTTTTAAATATCATCATGGAAAATTGCAAAAAAATAAATAGTAGAGAGAAAGATATAACAAAACCTGAAAGCCCTCGCCCAGATTAAGAAAACATCAATATTTTGCCAGTCTTATCTATCTCTTTTTATTATTTTTTATTTATTTTTAAAGGACCTTTACTTTTTATTTATTTTTAAAGGCACCACAGCATTTTGTCATTGAGCACTTCAGAAGGGAACAGGTCTTTAATTCAATGCTAGGGCCAGTAAAGGGACAGTGGCTAAAACACGAGGCTCAATGCTAAACAGCAGGTCCTGATCCTGTTGTGAGTTATAAAAGCAAATTCTTTGGTTGGGACCAGGGTTTTTTCCCCCTTAATGATGTAGACTGGAACAGAAAATACCAGTATGTACTGTATATAGTACAACTCAGGAGTGTTTCATGTAACTGTTTCAGTTAAATATGTTTATGTATAGATATGTGTCCCAGGTGGTAATGTAGAATAATTTCTTTCTGGGGGTTGTGAAAACACGGGCCAAAAATGGTAAACAGAGCAATGAGGAAGAGTTTCTGAGAAAGGAAGGAGATATGGAAGAGAAAAATTATGGAAGAAAAGAGGATAAGAAAGGAAGAGGAGAGAGTGAAGGACGTTTCCCTCTCTGACCCCTCCATTTCCCACCTTGCTCAAGGTTCCTGCTCCACACACTCTGGCTTTCCCTGGCAGGACTTGGCGGAACCAAGGCGAATGAACGGAGGAGATATAGTCAAAGATACTTCAGAGGAAGAACTGACAGTTCTAATGACCATGGCAAGAAAGAGGTAGGGGTCAAAGGCGAGGCTAGAATGTTCGGCCTGGAAGAGAAGAAAAAGGAGGATCCTAGGGTTGACAGAGTTAAGTTGAGGGAACACCTGATTTGAAGTACAGAGTGGAGAGTGGATGATAAGTTAAATTTTAGGCAGGTTGCAAGTGGAGTGACAGCAAGACATTAGCAATGTCTATTCTTCCATGGCATTTAGAAACACAAAAAAGGAGTCTGAGCAAGAAAAAGAGACTGAAGATACAGGTGTGAGGCAGAGGGTGGGGATACAAGTGAAGCTCCTTGCTGCCCATCCTCTTCCTTCCTTCTGGTTCAAGACCCTGCCTCTGGGGAACGCATGGGTATGTAAGTGTGACACGTGTAACACAGAGATGAGTAAAGAACAGGCTCCTTCCAGGAGGGTATGGACACCAGGAAGGAATTATATGCACTACTCCTTCCTATGAGTTGATACCTTGGATGGAAAGCTCAGCTGACATGGAGGCCTTCCCTGACCCGTTCACCACCATGCACGTGTACACCCCCAAATCATCTTGGTTGACCTCATGGATTTCCAGAACTTGCATCCCATTCTTCTCAGACATGGACACACGGGCACTTGGCTGCAGGGGAACATCTCCCTGTGGATGGCGATAGAGTAGCTCGGTCAGAGATACCTGCTCACTTGTTGGCACTGCCCTCCAACCTCCTGCCCATTTGGTGGGACAGACACCAGGCATGGGCAGCCTCTGTTCTGGGCTTTGTCAACATGCTTAGAGAGCAGTGTTTGTTCCTGTTTTTTTTTTTAATTTATTTTTCAGTGACAGTTGACATATTATATTAGTTTCAGGTGTACAGCATAGTGACATTTACAGCATAGACATTTATACGCCTTATAAAGTGATCACCCTGGTTAGTCTGGCATTACACATAGTTATTACAATACTATAGACTATATTCCCTATGCTGTACAAGAGCAGTCTTTGGACAGTCCAAGGGCCCCGGCTCGGGGTCTATGCATATGTTGTGATGTTTGGTCCAGTTTAGAGTAGACGTATGAAACCCTAGTTTGAGGTGAAAAACCCTATATTCCTCGCTCAGTTCTCCTTTGCCTCCTTCTTCCTTTTATTATTTTCCCAGAGTCAGTTTAGGAGAATTAGGAAATAGGTAAAACATGTTTCATCACCCATTTTAATCCAGGAGTTCCATCCGTGGAAAACCTGCTCTCCCTGGCCTTGACCCCAAGTGTTCCCCATGGCTCCTCAGTGCCCTATTTAACATGCACCCCTCCTTTCTCCTCCACTTCCTCCTCCACCACCTCCTCCTCCACCTCTGTCTTCACATTGCTGGGCCCTGAAGGATTTAAAAAGCACTTCCACAAGGAACCTCCCAACAGTATTTTGAGATAAGTGGGATTATCTCTGCCTAACAGATACAGAAACCAGGGTTCCAAGAGATCAAATGACTCGCTCAGTATCACATGCTTTGTGAACCAGGGAGCATGGCTTGAAACCTAGTCCCATGACTTCAAATTCCACTCTCTTGAGATGGTCAGGTCTGTCTTGACTCAGAAGTTTTATGCTGTTTTGTGAGTATGTGGATTATAGGACATGGTGGACTGAGTAATAGAGGGAGAGTGTGCAAACAGGGGCAAGAAAAACATGGCTAACAAAAATACAGGAAACCCTGTATGAATGAATTAAAAGAGATTGACCGGAAAGACCGACTTCCACCAGTCAAAGAGAGCCAAACTTTCAGGTCTCCAGCCCTGGGCCAGCGTCAGGGCAGACAAAACCTTACCTTGAGCCAGGTGACCTGTGGTTGGGGCCGGCCAGTGATCTTGCAGGAGAATCGTCCCATCTGTCCTTCTTTGACCACAGCTCGACCCAGCTTGGTAGCAAACTTTGGGGGGCACTCTCCCCAGATGCTAGGACGGGTCTCCACTGCAGGGGATAAGAATCTTTCCCTGGAGAGAAATCATCATTGAATCCAGCAGCAACTCAGCTCCTCATCTCTCTGCCCCCACCCAAGTTACTTAAGTTGGGATCAAACACCAGCAAAGGGTAGCCTTCCCAGCTCTATGCCTCAAACACACCTCTGAGGCACCCTCTAGAAAAAGCTGTTTCCTCTACCTCCTAGGCATGTAGCTAGAATTCATTTACTAGCCTCCCTTGAAGTAAGGTATACCTGAATCCTACTGAGCTCTGGCCAAAAGCCTGGGTTTTGGCCCAAAGACTGTGAACAGAAGTATTTTATCCCACTTTTGGGCTGGGCCCATAAAACTTCCTGTGAGATTCTTCACAGTCTCTCTTGCCTACTCTTCTGGCTAGATGCAGATGGTCCAGCAGAGGCTCCAAGGCCTAGGAGATGATAGTGCCACAAAATAGAAGGAGCTCGGCTGGGTCCCTGAAAGATAATGGGAAGGTTCTCTACCTGTTACAGAATATCTAAAATGACTGCTTGAGTAAGAAATAAACCTTACCTGTGTTAAGTAATTGTATTGGGGGCTTGTTTGTTATAGCAGCTACTGTTACTTACCCTTACAATACAGGTTACTTTCCATAAGAAGTGTCATATATTGATTGCCTCTTTTAAATCTGCTTATTTAAGTCTTCTGACTATTGCCTTGATTGCTAGACATCTCTGCAGACTATAGCTACATAGCCTCCTTCCTCAGCATTTAGAAGCTGGGTCAGTGAAGGGGCTAGCCACAGAGGCCACCAGGTCAGGACGCACTATGTGAATGACATAACACATCCCAAAAGGTTTCTGCTTTAGCTATCATAAACCAGGATGCCCAAGGAGACTTGCTCTCTAGACCTATTCTGTCGAGTCAGCAGGAAAAGCCAATCTAGCCCTTACTCTGGCTTGAACATTAAAGAACTTACCCCAAGGTTTTGGAAACAGGTTGACCATGCTTCTTCACAAAGCCCCCTACAAGTAGAAAACAGAGAGAAAGAGGCTTGAAGGGTTGGGTCTGAGCCACCAATTTGGAGCCATGAAAGTCCGAGAGAGTCTACAACAAGGGTAGGTGGGATAATGATAGAAACAGTAGACCCTGACTGAGCCAGTTTGGGGTCAGGCACTCTGGTGGGCACTTTACACACATCATAGGATGATTTCCTGCAATAATTTAAGGAAGCTGGTACTACATTATCCTTCTATATTTTAAACAGATGAGAAAAATGAGATTCAGAGAAGCTGCCTACTCAAATCACAGAGCCAGTAACAGTGCAGGAATGCATCCAAGTCTGCCTGTTCTAGAACACTCAATCACTCTGATGAGCTGTTATAAACCACTGGAGCTTCCACTTTGGGGATTATCTGTAGTGATCCATGATCTCTCCAGAAAATGACCCAGTTGAAGGGAGGGAGGGAGGGAGACGTGTATGCATATCTCTTACCACGTCTATTCGTGTTGGACACAATTGACACTCCATCTTTCCACTTAAGGCTCAGCAAATAGCAATACCTGTCCTGCTGGAATGGAGCAGATCACTGGAGATGAGGAACTGTGGAGCCAGCACCTCCCTAGAATCTGCACCAGCAGCACACTGGTCACTGCCTGCCCTGGGTGAGGCACTGCTGTGCTGGGCAGGAAGCAGTTAAATAGCAAACCCAGCAAGGCAGCTGAGGTCAGCTCCCTTTTCCCAGCTGCTGCTTCAAGGGGGGACAATTAATCATGTGACCAGGAAATGACTATAAAGTGGTAGGGTGTTTCTGAAGAATAGGAAGGGGGAGAGGAGGACATTTTTGAGATGGTGATCAGTCTGGAAGTTGTTCTTTCTTTGCCACAAGCTGAGAATGTTTATAAAACCCCACCCGAGGCACACATGGAAAGAGCAGACATCATTCCCTGATATCAGCAGGCAGCTGCAATGAGAAATTGCAGGGTGTTTACTGGAAAAGGGTAAATTCCATTAAATTCCAACAATGATCACATTTATATGAATGCATGGGAATGGAGGATGAAAATCATGGCTGAGTATTTCCCTCAGCCATATCTGGTTTAAGGTTTCACCAGAACCTCAGTGAAAAAGGATTAATAACAAACACCAGCATCACATTTAAATTGTGGTTCCATGTAGAGTGGTAATTATTGCACGTGTATTCTGTTTAATATAACTACTTAGTGAGCGGTATATAATTTTCATTCCATAATGTGGGTTTGGTTCTTGTCATTCAAGTCTCCGGTCAAGTTAAAAGAACTTGTAAGCTAATTAAAGAAGACACCTGTTCTGGGAGGACCCAACTGACAATTGCAGTCAAGATGCTGGGGCCCCTCAGACACTGACGGAGGAAGTGCAAACCAGTCAGTCCTTTTAGAAAGGATTTGAGTGAATGAGAATCCTAAGTTTTAAAAATGCCCTGCTCTCAGACCAGCAACTTCCTTTTTGTGCCTCTAGTCAAAGGAAATGATGCTAGTTTACAAAGCTTTTCACTTTGGTCTTATTTGTGATAGAAAAACTGGAAACCATGTAAATGTCATGAAGTAGGAAGACAATAACTACTTAAATAAAATGTACAATTGGCATCTTATTCTGCCATCAAATTATGTTTAAGAAAGAATATATGAAACAGGAATATGTTAAAATATTCTATCATTTGCTCCTCAGCACACTCCAATTGGGCTGTGGTCCTCTCTGCTCCATTCTGACCACCATCTTGCCAAACCACCACAGTTAATCCTCCTCCTCATCTCACTCAGACACTCTGTAGCAGTTGATGTGAGGGGTCGTTCCCTATCAAAACACTCTCTCCTCCATATTCTGCTTTTACCAGGCTGCTCCTTCTTCCTCAATATGCTTTGCTTGACCTTTGCACGTGGGAGTGCCTAAGGCTGAGCCCTGGTCCTCGCCTCAGTGCTATCGGCTCTACTCCAGGAGGTCTTAGCCCCAATTGCTTTAAACATCATCTATTAGCTGATGACTGCTGAACCGTATTCCCACCAGAACTTCTTATGCATTCACCAGAGGTATCAAGAATAGTGACCAGCACATTGTAGGTATTCAACTATTTGTTAAATAAATGAATTTTATGAAAAAGGAACAGCATATAAAATTTTTATTCAATGTGATCATAATTAAGTGAAAATAAAATAAAATACTCAAACATAAGAAAATGACCGGAAGGAACTATATCAGAATGTTATTAATAGTGATTGGTTTTGGGGAGTGGAACTATGAGTAATTTTATTTAGCTGTATTTTCAAAAACCTATAAATACCATGGTAAAGAAAAAACAAAACATAACTTAGTTATCAAAATAAGAAAAAAATGGGGGTGGTGGAGAAAGAAAATAAAGAAAAAGATTCTGGCATCCAAACAGGTGAATAGGGCCCCTTGCACATGATCCATACCATAGCATTAGCCACATACCCAATCGCTAAGAAACCCACTTAAAAATACCTTTTTACTATTTATTTCACTTATCATGCTACTGTAACACTCATTTTATCTTGGAGTAGAGATTTGGTAAAAATTAAGTTGATCAAATGATGAATGAATAAACAAAATGTGGTATATCCAGACACTGAAATATTATTCAGTCATATAAAAGAATAAAGTAATGATGCATGCTACAATGCAGATGAACCTTGAAAAAATTTGCTAAGTGAAGAAAGTCATACACTAAAAAATATATGATTCCATTTATATAAAATGTTCAGAAGAGGCAAATCCATAGAGACAGAAAGCAGATTAGTTGTTGCCACAGGCCAAGGGAGGAAATATAAGGAATGACTGCTCAGTGGGTATGGGGTTTCTGTTTGGGGTGATGAAAAATTCTAGAACTAGATAGTGGTGATGGTTGCACAACATTGTAAATGTATTTAATGCCATTGAATTGCATACTTTCAAATGGTTAAAATGGTAATTTTTATGTTCTGTGTATTTTATTAGACTAAGCATCTTTAAAACTTTTGGGAGCTAAACAACTTAATCCATAGGCTAAAATTCCTTTATGTCTTAAAAAAATAAAATAAAGCAATAATATGGCATTTCCTCATAAATAGCAAAAGAATGCTGTTTGGAAGTACTTCTATATCAGAGTAAGAGCAGTTTATGGTATGATCCAAAGGTAACACATGAAGCAGTCAGCTAAAAATGGAATTGAGGAATGCTTTTTTTAGTGTGAGTTAACACCAGAGCATTTACATCAAAACAAAAAGAGAATTTGGGATAAAATAACTAACAGGGTTTATTTATAGGCAAAAGTTTGAAGTTGCAAATTGTCAGATAAAGCAAAATTAATTTTGTGAAAGTATGAAAATCTGGCAGAAGAGTAAGGCTATGTAGAAAAATAAGTGGAAAAGGGATTAAGGTAGAAATGCCAAAAATAGAAGAGAATTGGTGAAGACAGGATTGAGTTAGTGAGGGGAAAAAAAAAAAAGCCAAGGCACTGAAGGTATTTATACAGTTATCTTAGATTTTTCAAGGACAAGTGAAAAAGAATGCTGGCAGGTTTTAGTGGGGAAAAGTTTAATAGTGGAGGGACCTATCACTTTTTGTCAAAGGATATAGAAAGTCTGAGGGGGAGACAGAGAATGCTGCTGAAAATGAGAATAATAAGATCAAGAGAGTATAAAGAAGAAATGCTTGTGAAAATGTGTGATGACAACTTATCATCCAAACAGGGATTCTCAACACTGAAAGGCACATAATTAATAATTCTGTCAGGATAACAGGATTAAACTAAGACTGTTCCAGGCAAACCAGGGAGCAATCACCCTACTTGTCGGCAACTTCAAAGTAGATTCTAAGGATTACTTAAAATAGTGGGTCTTCACTTAATCAGAACAAATACCCACTTTTTATCATAGATACTGAGCTATGCTCTCTGGGCCAGCCTAAATTGAAGTTCACTGCTAACCACACATTACTATAACTTAAAAAAAATAATAAATGTAAACGCTCTAACTAAAATATTGAATATTAAAATGTTGAAGCATGACTATTTCAATAATAATTGCTCAGGAATATTAAAAGACATAATAAAACGGTCAGATGTTTGCACTGACTCATAAGCATATTTGGATTTAAAAGTGAATGATCAAAAAACATACTGTACAAGTAGTACAGAAAAATGAAAGAGCACAGGTATAGAGGTGGACACCTGAAAAAAATGAAAGAATAAAAAGCAGTGTTAGCAATATTATATGTCCATGATATCTCCATAAAGAGAGAAAAAAATTATACAGTAAAAAGGAAAATAGTGTTAGGATAAATAATAAATAAAACATACTAAATAAAAAGGAAAGAATGAAATAATCTTAAAAGAAGGTAACTTAGCATAAGTACAGACCACTGAAGTAGAAAAAATGAAAAAAAAAAAAAGACCGTAAGTGTGGTGTAGAAACAATTTTCTACTTTATTTTAGTATATGTGCTGCCGAAGAAAGTATTAATTTTTTATTTTATGACATGAGATCTTTGAAACCTCATCTGTACTAAAATACTGATTCAGTCCCTATTATATATGGCCAGAGCTTCAACAAGTAAATCAATGGGCATAATAAAAGCTAGAATAAAATCTGTGCTTTAAGAGAGGCAAAGTGCTTTATAGAAGGGAGAGGGAACACCTCATTGCTGGGTCTGGTTAAAAATCGTGAGTTTTAATGAAAGTAGATTACTGGAGGATTCAAAGGGAAGTGATAAAATCCCATGTGAATTTTTTAAAAAAGATATTTTAAAGGGCAATGTGGAGATTAGAGTGGGATATGAGGAACTGGGAAAACCAGTTGGGAATTTGTATAACAGGGCAGAAATAATGGCAGCCAGGACTATGGTGGTAGCAGTGGGGACATATGAGAATTGTGTGAGAGATGGCACATCAGGATATGGGAAAGGGAAAGGGAAAGGGAAAGAGAA